>NC_044562.1:68104141-68752578 GCF_007565055.1 Rhinopithecus roxellana | reverse complement strand
GTAGTTAAGATATTTAGTCAATCCCTTCTTTCAAAAGCTCTTAAGTTTAAAATGTGTTAAATTGTCAAGTTTGAAAATACAAATTAACCTACAAAGTCAAATGAAAATATTTGGATCCTCAATTAAAATCCTCAGTTAATGGCATCTGAAAAAGATAGGATATTGTTTAATAGAATTAGAAGTATCTTAAAAGCAGGATACATCTAGAAATAAATTATTGTAGTGGCTATAGATAACATTCTCTGATTTTTATGGCAATTACATAAGCAATTTGTTTTTCTCTCTTTCAATTCTGTGTCTATATATTTTACCCCTCCTGGCAATTTTAAAATAAAGATGAAATCTTCAAAAGAATATTCTATCCATTTACAAACATCTGAGTACATACATACATATGTATATGTGTATAATTTCCCCACACAAATATTACAATACTATGTACTATTCTACACGTTACATTTTTTTACTTAACAATAGATTTGGGGCCAGGCGTGGTGGCTCATGCCTGTAATCCCAGCACTTTTGGGAGCCTGAGGTGGGAGGATCGCTTGAGCCTAGGAGTTCAAGACCAGCCTGAGCAATTAGTGAGACCTTGTCTCTACAAAAAAAAAATTTTTTTTGCCAGGCGTGGTGACATGTGCTTGCAGTCCCAGCTACTTGAGAGGGTGAGGTTGTAGGATGGCTTGAGTTTGAGGGGTTGAGGCCACAGTGAGCCATAATCACGCCACTGCACTCCAGCCTGGGCAACAGAGCAAAATTCTGTCTCAAAAGTAAAAAACAATTTTTTAAAAAAGCAAACACAAAAATAAAATCAAAACACCCCAGAAAAACAATAGATTTTGAAGATCTTTTCCTACTAGTATTGTATTTCATTGTTTGAACATGTCATGATTTTTTTAACCAGTCATCTAATGATAAACATCTACTCTGCTTCAGAGTCTCTTATAATCTATCTTAAACAATCATTTTGTACTTACAGGATAGGTACTTAGGACTAGAACTACTAGTTCAAAAAGTATGTGCATTTGTTATTTTGATTGATATTGTGAAATTGCCTTTTGTTGAGGTTGTACCAATTTACAACCTCTCCAGTAATACTTCATTACCGTGTTATAAAATGTTTTGGTTTTTGCCAGTCTGATAGGTGAAAGATAGCATCTCAGTGTAGTATCGTGAGGACTGATATCTTCATATATATGTTTAAAAGCCACCTGTACTTCCTTGTTAATAAACTATTTTCAAAATATTCTTTAGCTCCTCACTCATATTTTACATTGAATAGTTGGTCTTTTAAAAATAATTTATAGGCCAGGCGTGGTGGCTTATGCCTGTAATCCCAGCACTTTGGGAGGCTGAGGCGGGTGGATCACCTGAGGTCAGGAGTTTGAGACCAGCCTGGCCAACATGGTGAAACCCCATCTCCACTAAAAATACAAAAAATTAGCCAGGCATGGTGGTAGGTGCCTGTAATCCCAGCTACTCAGGAGGCTGAGACAGGAGAATCATTTGGACCTGGGAGGCAGAGGTTGCAGTGAGCTGAGATCACGTATTGCCCTCCAGCCAGGGTGACAAGCACAAGACTGCGTCTCAAAAAAATAAAATTTATAGCAATTTGCTTCTGATATATGGTGTATATATTATTTCTTAGTTTTTAGTTTATATAGGATGGTTTTATTTTGCTAATTTGCCTGCAGAATTTTTGTGATTATTATGTAGTCAAATTTACCAATCTTTAATAGCTTCTGAGTTTTACGTTATCCTTAGAAGCCCTTCCCATCCTGATATTATTTAATATAAAATTATTCCATATTTTCTTCTGGTACTTTGGATTCATTTTTGTGTCTAAATCTTTGATCCATCTGGAATTTATTTATATGTAAAGTGTAAGGTAGGAATCCAATTTTTTTTTCCAGCTTGCTATCCATTTGTCTGAATATCATTTGCTGAATAATTTTACTTTGTCCTCAATTTGAAGTGCTATAAAAGTAGCACTTGTATCATCTCCTTGTATGTTTTGTGGTCTTCTTCTGGACATTCTGTTTTATTAGCGAACATGCTCCGAACTATTTTAATGACTGTAGCCTTTCTGTTATAGAATAGGAAGTCCCTCATCTCTCCTTTGAAATTTTTGATTATTATTTATATATTTTTACATATGAACTTTGGAATCAGCTTGTCTACTTCCAAATTTTAAAAATTCTTATTGTTATGTTTATGGGGATCAGGTTAAATTTACAGAATAACTTAGGAAGAATTGACATTCTTGTGATGCTGAATCTTCCAGTCTAAGAACATAATATGCTTTTGATTTGTTCAAACCTTCTTTGATGTCCTTCAGAAGTGCTTTTCATTTTCCTCATATAAATGATGCATATTTATTTTAAAGTTCATTCTCATGTTTTTCATATTTTTATTGTTATTGAAATATTTACTACTACAGTTCTATGCAATTCACTTTCAAATTTCTTTTAGATGTACCACACACACATGTTCAGCTATTTTTTAGATATTTTCATCTGAAAGTTCTGCTGTTATTTTAAACTCGGCAAGTCCCAAATTTGACTCATCATTCTCCACTAGCCAAAGTGCAATCCGTCTTCTTTAGTTTTGTAGCTTGTCAGTGTCTGGTACAGGGCCACATGCCTGGCACATGGTACGTTTACATATGTCTTCTGAGCTGAAACTCTTGCATGTGTGCCTTCCCTTTCTACTCCTCTCTTTTTCGCTTTCACATAGACACACACACTGAGGGTCAGGTACATAATTTGTGGAACCTCACGCAAATGAAAAGTGAGGAGACCCTTGTTGAAAAGCAGGGGAAAAGTGCCATTCAAGGTACTGAAATAAAAAGCTTTTTCCTTTTTCCCGTGGTCTCTCTTTGTACTTGTCATAGTGTTTTAATTTGATATTTAATGTCATCCTAGGTAAAGACAAATTAAAATGTTTAATGATTAGCATTTTACCACTGACTTTTATGTGTGCAGTGCCAGTTTCAAACACAAATAGAACATTTAATGTATGCAGAATCACAGAAATTTTGCAATTCAGTGTACATGCATATGTACTTTGTTATTACCAGGACAGAGAAAACATTACACAAACCTAACTCAATTTTGATTTCACTTTTTTTTTTTTCCTTTTTCAGACAGAGTCTCACTCTGTCACTTAGGCTGGAGTGCAGTGGCACCATCGTTGCTCACCGCAACCTCCTCCTCCCAGCTTCTGGGTTCAAGCAATTCTCGTGCCTCAGCCTCCTGAGTAGCTGGAATTACAGGTGTGCACCACTACACCCAGCTACTTTTTGTACTGGGGTTTTACCATGTTGGCCAGGCTGGTCTTGAGCTCCTGACCTCAAGTGATCCACCTGCCTCAGCCTCCCAATGTACTGAGATTACAGGGATAAGCCATTGCACCTGGACTATTTCACTTCTTAATACACATACATCCTGCCAGCACTGTGTGCCTTTGACTTGCTGATTAGTTACGAAGGACTGAAAGAAAAAGAACTACGGGTTACCTGTTTTCCCTTTGTCTTTTGTTTTTGTAAGTATCTTCTATAATCTCCTTTCTTTTATGTTCTTATTTTCAGCTTAAGAGGGTGACTAGTAAGAAAATTAACATGAATAGGAAATGATATAACAGCATTCTTTGGTCATTCATGTTTCTTAGAATGCCATTGTCTTCTTTCTGTGTTTGAAGTAAGTTCTGGTTTAAAGGGAAAGTTTGGCCTCTTAGAGCTGTCAGTCCCTCCTCTTACTCAAGCATATACATAATATGCTTGTCTCTTTTTTTTGAGGCGGAGCCTCACTCTGTCTGGAATGCAATGGCCAGATCGATCTTTCCTCACTGCAACTTATGCCTGCTGGGTTCAAGTGATTTTCCTGCCTCAGCCTCCCAAGCAGCTGGGATTACAGAAGCCCACCACCATGACGGGCTAATTTTTTTTTTTTTTTTTTTTTTGTATTTTTATTAGAGATGGGGTTTCACCATGCTGGCCAGGCTGGTCTCAAACTCCTGACCTCAAGTGATCCGCCCACCTTGGCCTCCCACAGTGCTGGAATTACAGGCATGAGCCTCTGCACCAGGCCATGTGCTTGCCTTTTACTTGCTTCAAGTCTCATTGAACTTCACATGTTGTAGGTCCACCAGAATTCTGTGCTCATGGGCCATATGAATGCTAAGGGCACACAGGGCAGCAAAGAACAGCAGACACATATTTGTACATATCTTGTCTGCCCATTCACATGCTCCATTGTCTCACTGAGCTTCAGTTACAAAACATAAGTTAAAGGATACAATTATTAAGAATTTCAAGACAGGGACAGCAGAGTATTAAACCACACATGGCTCCCTTCTGGGAGCAGGGTGCAGTTGGACTGAACAGGTCTTATGCCTGTGAAGCCAGCCCTACACACACCCAGCTTCGCTTTCTTCCTACTTCATTCTCGGCTTCTAGTAGCAAGGGGTGATGCTAACTTAGAATTTTGAAGTTAGTTTTGGCTTTTTCTTCCTTTCCTTGCTGTTCCACCCTCTTCTCTCACTTCTATTTACTAAATCCTATGGCTTAAATCTATCTCTAGCATCTGCCTTTTCTTTCTATTCCCACTGTTTTCATCCAAATTTGGATAATTATATTTCTCTGTAGTATTTAGTAAAAGTAACCACTTGCTATGGACTAAGTTATGTCCCCCCAAAGTTCACATGTTGAACCTCTACTCCCCTATGTGACTGTGTTGGAAGTAGGGTCTTTAGTAAGATGAGGGCAATTAAAGTTAAACGAGGTCATAAGGATGAAACCCTAATCCAATAGGGCTGGTGTCCTTATAGGAAAAGGACCAGAAGCACTCTGTTTCCACCATATGAGGAAACAGCCAGAAGACAACCATTTGCAAGCCAAGAAGAGAGCCCTTGCCAGAACCCAACCATGCTGGCACCCTCATCTCAGACTTCTAGGCTCCCAAACTTTGAGAAAATAAATTTCTCTTGTTTAAACTACCCACTCTGGGTTATTTTATTTTATTTTATTTTATTTTATTTTATTTTGAGATGGAGCCTTTGCCTCCTGAGTTCAAGCAGTTCTTCTGCCTCAACCTCCTGAGTAGCTGGGATTACAGGCTCACACCACTACACCCGGCTAATTTTTGTTAGAAGCGTGGGGTTTCACCATGTTGGCCAAGCTGGTCTCGAACTCCTGACCTCAAGTGATCTGCCCACCTCGGCCTCCCAAATTGCTGGAATTGCAGGCATGAGCCATTCTGCACAGCCCAATCTGGGTTATTTTGTTATGGTAGCAAGAGAAAGACTAATCCATCACCTAATACTTTTTCCCTATTTTTAGTTTTTACCTTCTTCCATCAGTATACTTTCTCTAGATTAATTATCTTAAACTTATGACTCAAAGTATTACCCCATTTAAAAACAATGGTGATTGAATTCAATGTTTGCTTCTCAGCCTGGCATTCAAAGATCTCCACATAAGTGGCTTTACCTACTTTTCTGTCTTTTGTGCCCCAAGAAAATTGCATTGCTCTTGCTTTCAGGAACCGGCCTTCTCTTTCCTGCCTCTATGCTTTTGGAACTCTTCTCCTCCCATCTCTGCCTGTTGAAATCCTCCTTCCTTTTATTCAAGGTCTGTTTCTTCTTCTTTTTTTTTTTTTTTTTTTTTTTTTTGAGACAGAGTCTGGCTCTGTCGCCCAGGCTGGAATGCGGTGGCCGGATCTCAGCTCACTGCAAGCTCCGCCTCCTAGGTTTACGCCCGACTAGTTTTTTGTATTCTTTAGTAGAGACGGGGTTTCACCGTATTAGCCAGGATGGTCTCGATCTCTGACCTTGTGATCCGCCCGTCTCGGCCTCCCAAAGTGCTGGGATTACAGGCTTGAGCCACCGCGCCCGGCCCAAGGTCTGTTTCTAAATGTCTTTGCTTCTTTGAAGCTTTGTCATACTGTGTTATCTCTGTTCATTTTTGGTGACAGGGAGGAATCTCCTTGGTATTTCATTTCCAATCCCATATAGAATTTAAATAAAATTCAGGGCAGAGTGTGATTTTGGTATTTTTCTTATCTTTCCTATTACACTATGTATGTCAAATGGATAGTAGCTGGGTCCAAACTTGGGTTTTGGGAACCACGTGCCTTATTGTGGAGTCTAATAATTGTGTGAACTCACTGTGAAGTCTGTTTTTATGTATCAATTTAAATAATGGTTATCTAGAGAGAGAAATTCAAAGATGTTCTAGTTTAACTCTTTGCTTATTGGTCTGTTTTCCCCCAATGATGATGAGTTCTTTGAGGGCAGAAATAGTCAATTAACTTTTCTGTAATCTCCAAAAGAAATTTTGTATTGATTCAATAATATTATCGAATATACATTCCAAGTCCCAAAAATGTCTTTCAGTTTTTTTAGGTCCAAGATCCAATTAAGTTTCATCCATTGCATTTTGGTGTCATATATTTTTTCTCCTATAATCTTGAACAGGCTTTACCTTGTTTCTTTGTTTTGTTCAGAGTCTAGGTCCAATTATATGACAGAATGTCCTGTAATTTGAATTTGTCAGATTATTTCCTCATGATTGGATTTAGGTTAAAGATTTCAGGCAAAAATATTACATAGGTAATGTAATGTCCTTCCCGTTGTATTACAAATGGAGGCACATAATTCCAGTTTATTCCATTATTGATGACTTTGCTTTTAACCATTTAATTAAAGTGGTGTCCTCCAGCTCTTATACTGACAGGTATATTTTCTCTTTGTAGTAAGTAGATTCATTTGTGGGTTATACTTCAGGACCAACGAATATCCTCTTTTTGAGTATCTTTTTATCTGGTGGGTTTAATGTCCAATTAATGATCATTTCCTGAATCATTATTATTAGACTGAGGGTAGTAAAATGGCATTCTTTCACATTTGGAGAACAAAAATGTATGACAAAAATCTAAATATTTTAGAAGCTCCAGTAATAAAAAAAGTATTGATCTTTCTAAAAAGAAGGAGAAATTGGCACCCAAGATTTAAACCCAGATCTGAGAATTGGGTAGAAAGGCAAAGAGAAAGCTATAGAATAAGTAACATACGAAAAAGGAGTCTTTTCTTTTAAGAGTTGTCTGTGCATGCAGGCAAGAATAGGAGCCATTTCCTGCTAAACTAAAGCTGTGCACAGAACAGCTCCAAGTAACTTGGATGAATAAAAAGAGTAAGATTGTGGAGTAGGAGTTAGCAAACTATGGTCCATGGAACAAGTCTGACCCAGGGCCTGTTTTTGTAAATAAAGTTTTAATTGGAATAAAGCCATTTTCATTTGTTTACTTTGTCTATGGCTACTTTTGTGCTAAAACACTGTATTTGAGCTTGCAACAGAGACTTAGTGGCATGCAAAGCCTAAAATATTCACTGTCTGGTCCTTTACAGAAAAAGTTTGCCAGCCCCTGGTATAGAATGTCTCCAAATGTGTGTTTGGTAAAATGTGATTTTTATTCCAGCCTTGTAGGATAGGGCTCCAAGCAAGTGACGCATGACACATTCAAATAAGAAGATGAGGCCCTTTAGATGAGAAGCAATAAAGTCTATGGCTTAGCACTGGCTCTGGAGCTATCCTGCCTGAGTTCAAATCTTGGCTCTATCACTTATTAGCTGTGTGACCTCAGGCAAGATTTTAAACTTCTCTGCATCTCATGTTCTTGTCTCTATAATGAGGATAATCATCATACATATCTGATAGGATTGTTGTGGATATTAAGTTAATTGCATATAAAGCTCTTGGACTAGTGTCTGGTACATAGTAAGGTTCTTTAACAGCTATTGTTATGTTAAGCAACTCTGACATAATTTTTTATTTCTTAAAATACTTAATAAAATGGAGAAATATTTACTGAATACATGTTCTTATAATCAAGATAAAGTGGAACTTGTCTGATAATGGCCCAGGTGCAAGAGGAAACTGTGATACATTTTGAAGGTCACAGGCAGAGGCCTGTCTGGTTTTGGAAAGGTAAAAGGATAGCCATAAAATGTAATCTCTGAAACAGAAGGAAATGACAGATTCCATAACTGGGTATTTTTTCACATGGCAAAAGTAATGTGCAATTCTAATATTTAGTAATTCTTTTAATTCCTTTTTAAAAGATTATCATTTGATACTTTAAATAATAACTAATATATTTGGTTGAAATCAGCTGATGAGTTTATATTTTTGTTTATAAAATTATAAATCTTTGAAATGTAAATATAACTATGAAAATTTAAAATTTGTTTGTCATTTGTAGACATTACTAGCTTTAATATATTTTTAAAAACATGATTTAGTACAATAGAAGTTGATCCTCTGTTGCTTTTAGCTTTAGTCATTCCTTCAGTGAAAACTGATTAAGTACCCAAAATGTGCTATACTCTGCACATTACAGGGTTCTGTTAGCTGATATATTTATGTCTGTGTGTATTTGCATTTGGGTTTATATGAATATAAAATGTTTTCTAAAGAGCTAAAAGCACTTTATATACATATTGCATCAGTTAATTTCAAAACTATATTCTAATGCGCAGAGAGAAGATGTAGTTTTTACTTGCACTTAAAAATACAAGAAATAAAAAACAGTACGTTGTTTTTCTTTTTAGTTCTCAAATCATGCTCACATCTTTTTTATTTGTTTAATTTTAGAGACAGGGTCTCGCTTTGTCACCTAGGCTGGTATACAGTGGTGTGATCATAGCTCACTGCAACCTCAAACTCCTGGGTTCAAGGGATCCACATGCTCAGTCTCCAAGTAGCTAGAACTACAGGTGTGTACCACTATGTCTGGCTAATTTTTAAATTTTTTTGTAGAGACAGGGTCTTGCTACGTTCCCCAGGCTGGTCTCAAACTTCTGGCCTCAAGCGATTCTCCTTCCTCAGCCTCCCAAAGGGTTGGAATTACAGGTGTGAACCACTGTGTCTGGCCCCAATATCTATTAATGCATGTAACCAGTTCTTTGAGACAAAGTAGGTATAATTCCATCTAACAGATTAAAAAAAAAAAAAAAAAAAAAAGCCAAGGCTCTGAAGATTAAGAGATTTACTGAAGATTGCGAAACCATTCAGTGAGCCCTGGAGGCCAGAGTTGGGTCCCCACCATTGTCCGTTTTCTAAATTAAGTCTATATAGAAAAACCTTTCACAATTTGCTTCTCTTTTAGAAACTTATCATGTTAAAAAAAAAAAAAAAGAAACTTATCATGTTATAGGACCTATTCTTTCCAAAGTCCATCATGCTAATCTATACGTGAATCAATTTTAGAGTCAGGAATAAATTCAGATCTGCTTACTCTCAAGCCACTGTACTTTCCACAGCTTTATAAATATGTTATAAAACAAAAGGATCTTTTATTCTATTTCTGACTCTGTACAGCTAACATTGTTCTAGTGTAGACTATAAACACAACTAACCTTATTAGTTTTTAAACATTTTTAATGAAGCCAAGTGCGATGGCTCACACCTGTAATCCCAGCCTTTTCAGGGACTGATGTGGGAGAATCATTTGAGCCCAGGAGTTCAAGAACAGCCTGGGCAACATAGTGAGACTCTGTTGCTACAAAAATTAAAATAATTAGCTGGGTGTGGTGGGATACACCCGTGGTCCCAGCTACTTGGGAAGCTGAGACAGGAGGAACACTTGAGTCTGGGATGCTGCAGTGAGCTATGATTGCACCACTATACTCAAGCCTGGGTAACAGACCAAGACCTTGTCTCAATAAATAAATAAACATAGAAGTTTTTAATTACATAAAAATTCATATATACTCAGAAAAAACTCATATGCCAGGGAAACTTTTATATTGAAAGAGTGGGCTAAAAACAACATTCAGGATGAGTGTGGTAGATCATGCTTGTAATCCCAGCACTTTGGGAGGCTGAGATGGGAGGATCACTTGAGTCCAGGAGGTTGAGGCCAGCCTGGGCAACATGGTAAAACCCTGTCTCTGCAAAAAATTAGCCAGGCCTGGTGGTGCACACCAGTAGTCCCAGCTACTCCGGATGCTGAGGTGGGAGGATCCTTGAGCCCAGGAGACTGAGGCTGCAATGAGCCAAAATCACACCACTGTACTGCAGCCTGGGTGACAGAGAGAGACTCTGTCTCAACAAACAAACAAACAAACAAAAACAACAGTTAGAACTGAGGGATAAAGTGCCTCTTTATGCACATGATAAAGAGTGCAGCTGCCACCTACTTAATATTTACCTGTTCATCATTTTCCTAAGGAATATGAATTTGGAGTTTACTGTCTTCCTGGAAACTCTTCAGTGAAGCCCGAAATATAAATATGCTGGACATACCAAATGCAGTTAGTGTATTTCCTGGGCAGCTGGACATTTAGGTTGGTGTGTGTGACTAGAAAGGAGATAGTTGTTTCCCCATTTGATGTTTTCTTAACCCCCTTATCACTGCCTACAAATGCTGGCTCCATTGGAAATTAAGGTTCTGAGGTATGCTGGAGTAAGCCATTTATTATTCAATATTTTCAGGAAAATGACTCATAGATGAGTAGAATAAAACCCTTGAGGACAAGAACTTCCCTTTTGCTTGTTGCTCTTTGATGTACCTACTTTATTTAAAACAACTGGAGTCCTAATAACACAATGGAATTCAATGTATGATATATTCCATCCAACACCTAGGAACTTCTTGAATTAGCTAAAGAGTTGGTGCACCTACTCCCCACATTTGGAGACACAAAGGGAAATGCCAACTCTTCAGACCCAAAATTTCCTGGTTGGATTATAGCCCAGTTCTCCCAACCTGTGCAATAGTAGCAATGAAGCTCAGAAAAACAATCTGAAGTAAGCAATTAAGAAACTTCTGTATTTCTATGTGTGTGTGTGCACAAAAGGGAGGTATGGAGCACAGTTGACCCTTGGACAACGTCGGGGTTAGGGCCACTTTCTCCCCAAACACTTAACTACTAATAGCCTACTGTTGACTACAAGCCTTAATGATAATGTAAACAGTCAATTACTGATGTTTTGTATGTTAGCTGTATTATATACTGTATTATTACATATATAAAGTAACCTAGAGTAAAGAAAATGTTATTGATAAAATCATAAGGAAGAGAAAATGTCTTTACAGTACTGTACTGTATTTCATGATACCATAAGCTTGCATCATCTGTTTACAAGATAAATCATCTCTCTAAAATGGTAGGCAACCACAGCTGTAGACCTCAATCTACAGAATATATCAAGCTGTTCAACTTTTTCTTGCAATGTTATGACTTCTCTGCTTCTTGGGTGCAGTTTCAGCATCACTAGTGGCACTTCATGTGGGTCCCATAGTGTTATTCGAGGTTTACGGTATTGCACTACACATGATGACAAATACATAAGTACCAGGAGAGATCACTTTTTACTACAATAAGCAATTTACTAGAGAGATGAACTGCTTATGCAGAGATAATTAGCCTCATACAGTGCTATAAGTGGATACTTGCATCACTTGAACTTGCCGCAGTAGCAACAAGAGGTAGCTATAAAATAATTACAGTTGTGCAGTACGTACTACAGTTAATTTTATGCAATTATAATTTAATAGCATCTTTATGGTTGCTTACATTTCTCTTGACCCCTCATGGCACCGTGTATGGTCTGTACGTGTTTGTGCAGGTTTTGATAAATTTTAATAGATTTGTGTATATCTATTTTTTTAATAATAGATTTGTGTATATTTTGTGGTAGTAAATGATAAAATAATAATAGACTATTATCTACCTATATTTTAGGCATCATGACATTTCTAAGTTTTTCTTATTTTTTTCTGTATTTCTAGGCTATCTTGGAGCAGGAAGTTCCCTGAAGTCAAGAGCAAGCACCATTGCAAGACATAATGCAAGCCTAGCGGCATGCAGGATGGGATCATCAGCCCTGGGGAGAGGATTTGGGTAGAGTTCCATTGCATCCACTACAAGGTCCTACACGATGTTATCCTCTCATGTCTCTGACCTCATCCTCTCTACAGCTACACTGGCCTCCTTACTAGTTCCTGAAACTGCTAGGCATGCTCCCATCTCAGAGCCTTTGTTCTTCCTGTTTCCTCTATCTGGAACACTTGTCAGGTGACCAACTGTCCTGGTTTGCTTGGGCCAGGACTGCCCTGGTTTCAGCACTGAAAGTCTTGCAACCAAGGAAACCCCTTAGTCCCCGACAAGCCAGGATGGTTGGCCATCTACACCTCTTCCAGATACCCACATTTGGCATAGATGTTATCTTCCTTGACCATCCTTTTGAAAACTGCACCCCCTTTCCCTCACATGCAGAATCCCAACTCCCTGTCCCTGCTTTTATTATTATCCATAGCATTAGAATCTTCTAATGTTGGATATCATATAGATATCATACTTTTGTTTCCTTTTTCTTTTTCTTTTTGAGACAGAGTCGTTCTGTCGCCCAGGCTGGAGTGCAATGGCGCAATCTTGGCTCACTGCAACCTCTGCCTCCTGGGTTCAAGCAATTCTCCTGCCTCAGGCTCCCAAGTAGCTGGGACTACAGGCACACGGTGCCATGCTCAGCTAATTTTTTGCATTTTAGTATAGAGATGGGGTTTCATTTTGTTGCCCAGGCTGGTTGTGAACTCCTGAGCTCAGGCAATATGCCTGCCTTGGCCTCCCAAAGTGCTGGGATTACAGGCATGAGCCACCATGCCCAGCTCTGTTTTCTTTACTTTAGGAATGTAAATTCCATGATGACAGTTTCTAGTACAAAGTATGTGTTAAATGGATAAAATAAATGAGTATATCTAATATTTTATAGAAAATATATACTTCCTGTTCTCAAGAAGTATATGTTGTCCTTTAATAATTAGTTAAAAATATTTCAGGTCATAATCATTTATCATTGTTAATTATCTGGCAATTATGCTGGCAAAAGGTCAAATTGATCACAGAACAATTTCTTCAGTAAGGGAATGAAGAAAGACTTTAAATAATTCTACTTGGTGGCTGATGGTAATGATGTGCTATTTTTAAATTATGTGAAATAATTTAAGAGATTACTTATTTAGAATTTGCAACTTGAAAAAATAGGCTGGAAAAAATGGGGCAATCTAATTGACTGACAGCATTGCAAACTTAATACATGGTAGCAGCCATATCTTAAACATATCTTTATAAGCAAATGTTTAAATGACAACACAGGACAGCTATGAGAATGAAATTCCAACAGCTATGAAGTCAAAGCATTAGATTTTGCTTTATCTTCAGTGATCCATATTTTCTTGAATCAGAAGGGCAGAAAAAGAGAAACAAGTATCATTTGGAGAGATAAATATTTATTTGCACTTGAAAGAAAAGTTTTTAGAAAATAAAATAGATACTCAAACACACATTTTCATTTCCATAGAATGTAACAGATGCTTTGACTCCTATTTCTAAGAACTTGGTTCAAACTATAGTTCACTGTGCTCCACAAACAGTAAAATATAATAAATATGAAGTGGTCTCTCACAGTATCTGAAATGAACTTTTTTGCTTTGGGTTTTAGTAGATAATTTTTTTTTTTTTTTGAGATGGAGTCTTACTGTGTCGTACAGGCTGGAGTGCAGTTGCGCGATCTTGACTCACTGCAACCTCCACCTCCTGGATTCAAGTGATTCTCCTGCCTCAGCATCCTGAGTAACTGGGATTACAGGTGCTCACCACCATGCCTGGCTAATTTTTGTATTTTTAGTAGTGACAGGGTTTCACCAAGTTGGCCAGGATGGTCTTGATCTCTTGATCTCGTGATCTGCCTGCCTCGGCCTCTCTAAGTGCTGAGATTAGAGGCATGAGCCACCACGCCTGGCTTAGGAGAGAATTAATATACCTTCAAACCCCTTTATCAGCCAACCCATAGTATGGACAAATAATTATTGTCCAGTCATGGGGAATTTTTAAAACAAAAAAATGCGGAAAATTTTTCTTTAATTTTATTTCTGAAATATTTTATCCTAAGGAAATGTAGGCCAGACGTGGTGGCACACACCTATAATCCCAGCACTTTGGGAGGCTGAGGCAGGCAGATCACTTAAGCCAAGGTGTTCAAGACCAGCTTGGGCAACATGGGAAAACCTTGTACTGAGAAAAAATAGAAAAATTAGTCAGGCATGGTGGCACCTGCCTGTAGTCCTAGGTACTCGGGAAGCTGACGTGGGAGGATCATTTGAGCCCAGAAGTTTGAGGCTGCAGTGAGCCATGATCATGTCACTGCACTCCAGTCTGGGTGACAGACCTATACCCTGTTGAAAGAAAGAAAGTAAAGAAATAAAGGAAGCAAAAGAAAGAAGGAAGGAAGGAAGGAAGGAAGGAAGGAAGGAAGGAAGGAAGGAAGGAAGGAAGGAAGGAAGGGAAAATATATATTGCATTGTGACAGAAGTTAGTATTAGCTTCCCATGATTTATACATAGATTCACACACAATATAGTCGAGTTAAAATAGATCACATATCTTTGTTCTTTGTATAGAACAACAGAGGAAGCTAATTCATCTAAATACTTTATCTGAAGAAGCTTATATTTGTAATGCATATAGTAATTCTACTAAAGACTAAAGTATTTTATTTTATGCTCAATTAATTAGCTTGCATTCTCTTTAAAGTTATGATATGGTTTGGCTGTGTCCCCACCCAAATCTCATCTTGAATTGTAATTCCCATGTGTCATGGGAGGAATCCATGGGAGGTGGCTGAATTATGGAAGTGGGTCTTTCCTGTGCTGTTCTCATGGTAGTGAATGAGTCTCCTGAGATCTGATGGTTTTAAAAACAGGAGTTTCCCTGCATAAGCTCTCTTTTTGCCTGCTGCCATCCATGTAAGACATGACTTGCTTCTCCTTGCTTTCCGCCATGATTGTGAGGACTCCAGTCATGTAGAACTGTAAATCCATTAAACCTCTCTCTTTTGTAAACAGCCCAGTCTTGGGTATATCTTTATCAGCAGTGTGAAAATGGACTAATACAAGTTACAAATTAAACTCCAACATGGAGTCAAAGAATATATGAGGATTTTTTAAAAAATTAAATGAAGTTGGTTAAACCCACTGTTATGGGTTAAACTGTGTCCTCCCCCATCCCCAAATTAGTATTTTGAGGCCCTAATCTCCAGTACCTCCGAGTGTGACCATATTTGGAAATTGGGCTGTTAAAGAGGTAGTTAATTAAAATGAGGTCATTAGGAAGGGCTCTAATCCAATCTGACTGGTGTAGTTATATGAAAAGCAAATTTGGACACACAGAGAGACACCCGGGTTTCCTGAGTACAGAGGGAAGACCATGTGAGGCTGCAGTGAGAAGGTGGCCATCTACAAGCCAAGGAGAGAGGCCTCAGGAGAAAACAGCTGCTGACACATTGATCTCAAACTTCCAGCCTTCAGAAGTGCAAGAAAATACATTTTTGCTGTTCCAACCACCAGTCTGTGGTATAGTCATGCATCACTTACTCACAGGGATACATTCTGAGAAATTTGTAGTTAGCCTTTTCGTAGTTGTGTGAATGTCATAGAGTGTACTTACACACACCTAGATGGTACAGCCTATTGCACACCTAGGTATATATTTTAGCCTATTGGTCCTAGGCCACACACCCATATAGTATGTCACTGTACTAAATACTGTAGCAGCTGGAACACAATAGTAAGAGTATGTGTGTATATAAACATATGTAAACAAAAAGAAGAGGTACAGTAAACAATGTGGTATCATAATCTTATGGCACTACCTTCTTGCATGTGGTCTGTTGTGCACCAGATCACCTTTTAGTCCCTGATTAAAGTGCTATTTAAGTGTTTCGTTTGTTTGTTTTGTGGACCTTGGCATGTGGGCTGGATGAATTTTATCTGTCTGGAATCCTCACCAAGCATTTCTTGCTTCCTTCTTCCTTACCCATTATCCCCGCTTTGTATTTTGTCCTTTGCTTCACTTCAGCTCTTTCCCTTCCAGGGCTTCGGAAGTGATCCACATGCTGCAACCAGATGTCTTTAAATGTATGAAAGGGGAACAAATGTTGTTTTATTCCAAATGGAAAAAATAGAGAGAAACTGAAAGGTAAGGGGAAGTAGATATTACCAGACCTGAAAAAAATTAGGATGGCATTCTTCCTCACCTTAGAAACAAAGTTTTTAACATGTGAACAGATTTCTAATTAAATTACTTTTAAGTCATTTAATGATTTTACATTTCACTACCTTTGTAAGCCTTTATCTTATTTTCTCTGAAGAAAAACAATTCACTCATTTCCCTCTGTCTATATCCCTAATTTTTGCTTCAAATCTATTTACATTTTTATTTCCCCCTCATTAAAAGTCATGCCTTGGTAAATAGTAGGCACACAATAATTGCTTGACAGTTGAATATGTAAATACCAAAATGCATCTTGACATTTTCCACGGATTGCTGTCCTCAGCTGTGGCCTGCATCTGAGCCTCATTATCTCTCTTGGATCATAGTCAGGGGACCCCTAACTAGTCTCCCTATTCTCTTTGTTCCTGGCAATCTATTCACGACACAGTAACCAATGGTTGTTTTAAAATATAAGGCAAATGTGTTACTTTCTCCCGAAAGTCCAAACGCAGCTCTCCATTTTACTCAGTAACACACCAAGATCTTACAATGGCCCACAGGGCTCTAGTAATCTGCCTTTCTCCACAGTCCCGCTCACTCCACCTTACCCAGCTCCGTGCTGTTCTCCAGCCCTCTAGTTTCTATTTTAGAGCCTTTGTACTAGTTTTTCCTTTTGCATGGAATATGATATCCTTGCTATGGGCTGAATTGTGTTCCCCCCAAATTTATATGCTTTAAGTCCTAACACCAGTCCCTCAGAATGTGACTAGTTGGAGATAGGGCCTTTAAAGAGGTATTGAGTTTAAATGTGATCATTAACATGGGCCCTAATAGAATATGATTGTGTCCTTACAAAGAACAGGAAAGCTGGTCACAGACACAGAGGAAAGACCATGTAAAGACATAGGGGGAAGAGGGCCACATACAAGCCAGAGAGGGGTCTCAGAAATATCAATCCTGCTGACATCTTAATCTCAGACTTCCAGCTTCCAGAAGAGTGGGAAAATAAATGTCTGCTTTGTTGCAGCAGCCCTAGGAAACTAACGCAACCCCTAAAGCTCATTCTCTCACCTCCTTCAAGTGTTTTTGAAAATATTACCTTCTCAAAAATACTACCAGGATTGTTCCACTTAAAATTACAACCTCCCCCATTCTCAACATCTCAACTTCTGCTCCCAGTTCGCTTTACTATGCTTTACTTTTTTCACAACAGCATTTATCACCATTTAACACACTCTAAAATTACTTATTTATTATGTATTTTTTATTATCTGTCTTTCCTTGCTAGGATTTGAACTCCGCAAGGGTAGAGATTTTTGTCTTTTTTATTCCCTGGTATATTCTCTGTGCCGAGCACCTGGAATAGTGTTTGGCTTATAGTAGCTGCTCAACAAATATTCATTGGCTAGCGAAAGAGTAACTGAAACAGAATACTTGCCTGCGTGCCTAACTGAAGATGTATTTTCTTTGATAGACACAATGCATTTCCTCAAATTAATTTAGTCTGTTTTGTTTCAAAATACATGGCTTCTCACATAGTAATTTATGTATTGTTTAATCCAGAAATTGGAAAAAAATTCAAAGATCTATTCCAGTATTTATCGAGCACTTACAAAATATTACTTTTATATATAAATTTTATATACTTTTATAATTATATATTTAAATATTAAATATAATAGTTAATTTAAATAATATTTAATATTTATTTCTAATAAAAAAGAGATATATTAGTATTAAAATGACTCCCATTTTACAGACTGGAAAACAAAATGATAAAAACATTTAATAACTTGATCAAAGTTCTTGTGTTAGGAATGATGGAACAGAATCTGAACCCAGGCAATCCAAAAGTCTAGGCTTATAACCAGTATATTATACCGCCTGGTAGTGGGATATTATTGATTTTCAAGTCCGTATGTTATAACCCCATGTGCTGTGGACCTCCAGTCCCAACTCTTAAGATTTCTCAGGCCGGGTGCAGTGGCTCATGTCTGTAACCCCAGCACTTTGGGAAGCCGGGCAAGAGGATCGCTTGAGCCCAGGAGTTCAAGACCAGCCTGGGCAACATGGTAAAACCCCGTTTCTACAAAAAAAATTATCTGGGCACGGTGGAACATACCTGTAGTCCCAGTTACTCAGGGGGCTGAGGTGGGAGGGTCACTTGAGCCCAGGGGACAGATATTGCAGTGAGCCGAGATCGTACCACCACATTCCAGTTGGGCGACAGAGTGAGACTCTCTCTCAAAAAAAAAATTTAAAAAAGACTTTCAAAGTTGTAATAGGAAGTATAAGCATATATACATATATATTTGTATATAGTTTATGCAAATAAATAATAAACTATAAATTCTGCTTTTAATGGAAATATAATTAAATTTCTTATTTTAAAGATGCCTTTTACTTGGTATCAAATTTCTCCCTTAAGTTGCTTTCTCAGTCTGAATTACTTGTTTTTCTTCTAGAAGCAGTCAGGCATGCCTAATAGCATTATCACATTCTTTGATGTCTCCATTTTATATTTTGGAGGGAAGTTTTAGCTAAAAAACAAACAAACTTTTCTTAAATATCAGAAAATAATATTCACATGAGTAAATTTTAGGTTAATGGTATTCACCAAGGAAGGTAAAATATCTCAGTCACTTAATCTGATAAAGTCACAAGGCAATTAAATATATTATCTTAAGACTGTGATCCTTGGGTAACTCTGATCTTCAGACTTGAAGAATGGGAATGATTTATTTCCTCCTCTGCACCCAGACTGCAATCTAGGTGTCAACAGAACTAGGTGAGGAGTGGTGTTTTAAATTATGATTGCTTAACTCTATTGAACAGGCTTATATGAGGTATGAATGATTGACCAAAAGGAAGGTGCTGTGCACTGAATGTTTGTATCCTCCAAAATTTATATGTTGAAATCTAATATTCAAGGTGATGGTATTTTGATATGAGGCCTTTGGGGAGGTAATTAGATCATGAGCACCACCTTCATGAATGGGATTAGTGCCCTTACAAGAAGAGGCCAGAGAGCTAACTTGTTCTCTTTCTGCTATGTGAAGATACAACAAGAAGTTGGTAGTCTGCAACCTGGAAGAGAGTCCTCACTAGAACACAACCATGCCAGCACCCTGATCTTGGACTTCTCAGCCTTCAGAACTGTAAGAAATACATTGCTGTTGTTTATAAGCCACTCAGTCTGTGGTACTTTGTTATAACAGCCTGAGCTAAGACAGAAGACAGAAGCTTATCAGATGTCTATAAAAATTATCACTCTATTTAAATACATACATTATGGACCAAACCCCTTCAGCATCTTGGAGCCCATTGTAGCTGGGGCATCAATGATGTGCCATAGTCATTCTGAGTCTGTTGTTGGTGGCTCACCTCACTTATTCCGCACAGCATTTGTTGGCAAATCTTCACTAGTCGTGTTAACTCCCCTGAAATACACTACCTCCCTGTTTGTCTCAGAAAACAACTTGCCTCTATTTTATAGAGAAAAGAAGGGCTTTTGAAGAAGAATAAAAAAATCCCTCAGTTTCTGGCCCTTGTAGCTGATAACTCAGATAGACATTTCAGTTCTCATCTTACTTTACTCCCACCTCTTGGACCATTCCAGGTTCTCCTTAGTTAGCTGCTGCTTCGTTTCCTGCCCTTGATATTATGTGTTTTAAGCCTTCTTTTCTGACTTTAAACACAGCATCTGTGTTATATGCTGAACATTTCCAGATTAATATCTCTAGCCCAAACTTCTCCTTGGCACTCAACACTTGCATGTCCAATTGTTGACATGCCATTCTCTTGAATGTCTCACTTTACAAGTCCAAAACATGTTTTCTCCTAATCCTGCTTGTCTTTTAGCTCTGCAAGCTAAAAGAAAAGAGGACCATCATCTGCCCAGCTGTTTAAGCTAGAAATCTGGCATTGTGCTCAATTCCTTCCTCTTCCTGTCTATACCCAGACTATCTAGTCTAACAGCAAGTCCTATGATATTACTTCCAAAATACATCTCAAACCAACCCACTCTCCATTCTCATTTTCCTCTTTTAGTTCCAGGCTGCATTTATCTCTCTTCAGACGGGGTTCCCTGCTTCTATTCTTGCTCCTTATGAGCTCTTGACCCTAGGATTCCCTTTCCATCTCCCATATCATATTTCAGGTCCTCATCACTCTTCCTTTGGACCACTGCCATAACCTCTTGTCTTCTTTCATTCTAATCCCTTTGCCATATTGCTGCCAGTTGGGTAAAAAGAATGCTTAGAAACGTGCTTAATCCAGCATCTCCCTAACCAGAGTGAGCATGGAACACTTTTCTCTTGCATACATGTTCGCATCCAGTTTGAGAAATGCTGATTTAGAGCAGCCTTTCTACTGCTCCTTTTAGTTTTTTGTTTCATTAAAGTTCCCTGTACTGGCCAGGAACGGTGGCTCACACATGTAATCCCAGCACTTTGGGAGGCTGAGGCAGGTGTATCACGAGGTCAAGACATCGAGACCATTCTGGACAACATGGTGAAACCTGTCTCTACTTAAAATACAAAAAATAGCTGGGTAGGGTGGCAGACACCTGTAGTCCCAGCTACTTGGGAGGCTGATGCAGGAGAAATCCCTCGAACCTGGGAGGCAGAGGTTGCAGTGAGCCGAGATTGCGCCAGTGCACTCCAGCCCGGTGACAGAGCAAGACTCAATCTTAAAAAAAAAAAAAAAAAAAAAAAAAAAAAAAAAAATTCCTTGTCTTATGTGCAGGTTGACTTAAGCTAGGACAGTTTCATGGCCTGGTAAGTGCCCTCGATGATTGCTTTCCAACCTGATCATGATCTCTACCTATTCCATTTTTCTGTCTTGGTCTGCCTTAATATCAAAGTTATTTTGTATGAAATTTCTTAAAGGTATCTATATACCACCTTAGGAGACTTCCATTTCATTTTCTTGGTACTGATTAAAGTGGCTATAATTTTTCTGTATAACATTTTAAAACATTTGTATAGATACATCATTACAGAAATTTTCCAGCTGATCTAGTAGGGATTTAAGCTTTTCTGAAAGAAAAAAATACATTATCCTAGAAATCGCTTGAATTTTTGTCCTATCACACTTGAACTATACCTTATTGGTAGTTAAAACACTTAAAATACAGAAGAATAGATCTTTTCCATATTCCTTTGCACAAAATAGATAGCATTCTATTCTGAGAAGCCAGTTGAATACCGAGAATAGTATATCATTCTGTTGTGGGCAGTACAAACTAAAAATCTGCAAAATGTGTCTCTCATGTTTTATTATTCAAGCAGCTTCTCACCTCTTTGCTAACAGATCTGCTAATACTTCATCATCTTAAGAACAGAGTTGAGGCCTGAAGCCGAAAAATTGCAAAGTTTCAATTACTTGTCCTACTTTAATTTATTTTTAAAGCAGACAAAGAACAGTGTTTTGATGGCCTGTGCTACTGGACCTCTCATGCTCGGCATGACTGCAGACAGCTGCAACCAAAGTTAGCAAGAGGCTAACCAGCTTTGACCTGACTGCGGAACTCCATCAATAATCTGAAGGAAATGCTGGGGCTGCAGCCAAGGGAGTTGACAGCTGTCTTCTTAAGAGCATTTCACAACAATTTCAGAGAGCCTGATTGTAACTTCTTTTTAGAATTCTCTGGTTTTGAATTTTGGAAGACCGAGAAGTTGAATGGGACTAATCTGAAGAATGTCATAATAGCTCCATTCAGGACTCAAATAAAACAATACATTTGATGGAACTGTGAAATAAATACTGTTTAGAGAGAAAGCAAGGTATCATTATTACTGGCATTATTTTCAAACGACAGACTCAGCTCTAAAAAGTAAACTGTGGTTATAAGATATATAAGTAAAATAGACTGACCCACATTAAAAACATTAAAATCATAAGTATTTTGACATATATTTGTAGTTAGGTCATTTTATAGGTATGGTAATTAAAATAAATAAAATATTGGCCTAAGAATTGATGGATTAGTGAGATATAGTAAGTAACCCAGAAATTAACTGTGTAAAACTTTAAAATCAGACAAAGGCAGTAGCGCAAATCAAAAAGGAATAAGAATTATTAAATAAATAGTGTCATGGCAATTGAGTAGACACAAAAATACTTACTTTATTGTAGTTATTCTAATAAGGATGGGTATATTAAAACCAGGGCGCATTTAGAGGTAATTAAATAAATACTAACAGACACTCAATAATAGGGAGTTGCTTTTGTAAATTGTGGCATATTTATGAGATGAAGCTGTAAACTGCTATTAAAACTTGTGGTTACAAAGATTATTTGGCAACTGAAAGTATGATATAATAAGTTAAAATGATAGACTTTAGCAAAATTCATGCACCTATATTACTTAAGATTAAGTTCAGTCAGATATGGTGGCTCATGCCTGTAATCCCAACAATTAACAATTTGGGAGGCTGAGGTGGGAGGATTGTTTGAGGTCAGGAATTCAAGAACAGCCTGGGCAACATAGTGAGACCCTTGTCTCGAAAAAAAAAAAAAATTAAGCTCACATATGTGTGAAGACAGCCCTAACTAACAGTGGCATAAAGTAGATAGAAGCTTATTTCCCTGTTAAATGAAAGTTCATTTGGCAGTCCAGGGCCGGGATGCTGATGGCACACGGACATTAATGCTGTTGATCCACTATGCACAGATTCAACATTGAAGCTAAAGATGGAAGCATTTCTGTGTTCCAGGCAGCACAGGATGAAGGAATAAATACAAAGGGTCTATGAACTGTCTCTGAAGGATGATTCCCAGAAGTTGCCATATGACCCTTCTGCTTTGAGTCCTCTGGCCTGAATTCAGTCAAGTGGCCAGTCTGGCTGCAAACTGGGAAAGGCAGTCTTTAATCTGGATGGTCTTGTGTGCAGACAAAAGTCAGGAACTCCATTACCAAAGAAGAAGGGAGAAGGGATTTGAGGGGACAGCCAAAGTCTCCGTTATATCATCATTTTACAACTATGTAAAAAAGCAAAGAGGGAAAAGAAAGGAAAGAAACAAACCAGTGGAAGAGGATATGTCATTGGAAGGAAAGACACTCAACTTGTACTTTTGTTCATGTTTGTTGTTTTTAAAGTCCCTACCTTGGCGGTGCCACCAAAAGGAGTTTTTTTGTCCTGGCCTCTTCTCTTCACATTGTCCTCACCATCCCTAGCTCCTGTCTTTTGGGTTACTTTTCCCAAATACCCAAACCCTCTATGCCTTCTCCCCTCTTTGCAGTTCTGCCTGTTTTAGGGATCAATATGTATACAGGTGCTGAACAACAAAAAGACCTACAGTGTAATCACTCTTCACAAGGCAATGATATTTTGTTACTTTCACTTATGGGCATTACTTTCCCTGGAAGGAAGCTTTAGCAACTCACAGAGAAAGCATTACACTAGTTAATCATTGTGCCCAGCTTGCTCATGAACTCCATTTGAGAAAAGCTGTCCTATCCTTAACCTGGACCTGAGGGAGCAACCTAGAGATCTTTGACCCCCATTTCCTGCAGACCACAGCTGGTTGGACCAGAGCTAAGCACGTGGCCCAAGAATTGTCTGGAGAGAATAGTACCAGCTAAAGAGGTAATAATGGAGGTGAACTGGGCCAACTGGAGGACATATGCGGAAGGCAAGCAGAAACCTTTGAGTGAGAAGAGTTGTAAGGCCCAAAAATGATGCATCAGTGGGACCAGGTGTGGTGGCTCACACCTACAAGACCAGCCTGGGCAACATAGTGAGACCCTGTCTCCGTGAAAAAAATTAAAAAATTAGCCTGGTGTAGTGGCACACACCTGTAAGGCCAAGGAGGGAGGATCACTTGAGCCCAGGAGTTTGGGGTTGCAGTAAGCTATGATTGTGCCACTGGACTCCAGCCTGAGCAACAGGTTTTTTAAAAAGTGGCATCAGTAGAGAGAGAGGGATTAGAGGATTGGTTGGTCATGATATTTTTGTATGGAAATTCCTTCCTACCATTTCTCAGGAAATTTATGTTTTCCTGAATGCTGAATCTCTAGAAAACTCAGTTGAGAAATCAGGAAAACAGGGAGAGTATTCAAATTCTCCTGTGAAAATTAAAGCCTAACAATCAGCATAGAAACATTATTAGATCCATGGAAACCACTAATGTCAAGTTTAAAGCAAGAACAGGAAACACTAACATGTGGAGTCAAAGGCTAAAGTCAACATTTCCGGGAATGGGACAAGAGCACATGGAAGATAAGTGGTCACAATCCAGTCAGTCAGTCTTGCTTGTAGCCGTGGACACATTACAAGTGTGTTTTCATGGCCCCATCTCTTTTTAATGGTGAGTTATTCTTGCAAAAAAAGAAAGTGTATATGCTTAGTTTACTTTATACAAATCGTGTGAGTGGTGTTCCAAGAAATAAGTTTTGGAAGCAAAATAAGTTCTTAATTTGCTAAATCGGTAAAATCCTATAAACCTTGCTAGGAGATCTGAATGAAATTACATGAATACTATCCAATAATGTTTGCTGGTGTTTTCAATGTTTAAATACTCATTGCAGGCTGTAGATCTTTGTAAATACTGTAATAGGAAAAAGCGGAGAGAAAAAAATGTGAATGTTCCCTATATAAAATGGGAAACAGATCCAAAATCTGAATTATCAAAAGCAATATTGATTTCAGCTGCAAAACCAAAATCAGAGCAAACAGACAAAATATTTTCATCATTAAACAATGACATAAACTTAAGGAGGAGGTTCCAAGATGGCCGAATAGGAACAGCTCTAGTCTACAGCTCCCAGCATGTGCCATGCAGAAGACAGGTGATTTCTGCATTTCCAAGTGAGGTAATGGGTTCATCTCACGGGGGCTTTTTGGACAGTGGGTACAGCCCAAGGAGTGGGGCAGGGCATCGCCTCACACAAGAAGCACAAGAGGTTGGGGAATTCCCTTTCCTAGCCAAGGGAAGCTGTGACAGATGGTACCTGGAAAATCGGGACACTCCCACCCAAATACTGTGCTTTTCCAATGGTCTTAGCAAACGGCACACCAGGAGATTATATCCCATGCCTGGCTCAGAGGGTCCCATGTCCACAAAGCCTCGCTCACTGCTAGCACAGGAGTCTGAGCTCAAACTACAAGGTGGCAGCGAGGTTTGGGGAGGGGTGTCTGCCATTGCTGAGGCTTCAGTGGGTAAACAAAGCAGCCAGGAAGCTCGAACTGGGTGGAGCCCACTGCAGCTCAAAGAAGCCTGCCTGCCTGTGTAGACTACACCTCTGGGGGCAGGGCATAGCTGAACAAAAGGCAACACAAATTTTGCAGACTTAAACATCCCTGTCTGACAGCTTTAAAGAGAGTAGTGGTTCTCCCAGCATGGAGTTTGAGATCTGAGAATGGACAGACTGCCTCCTCAAGTGGGTCCCTGACCCCAGAGTAGCCTAACTGGGAGACACTTCCCAGCAGGGGCCGACTGACACCTCATACAGAAAGGTGACCCTCTGAGATGAAGCTTCCAGAGGAAGGATCAGGCAGCAACATTTGCTGTTCTGCAGTAGTTGCTGTTCTGCAGCCTCTGTTGGTGATACCCAGGCAAACAGGGTCTGGAGTGGACCCCCAGCAAACTCCAACAGACCTGCAGCTGAGGGTCCTATCTGTTAGAAGGAAAACTAACAAACAGAAAGAACATCCACAGCAAAACCCCATCTGTACATCACCATCATCAAAGACCAATGGTAGATAAAACCACAAAGATGGGGAGAAACCAGAGCAGAAAAGCTGAAAATTCTAAAAATCAGAGCACCTCATCTCCTCCAAAGGAATGCACCTCCTCGCCAGCAACAGAACAAAGCAGGACAGAGAATGACTTTGATGAATTGAGAGAAGAAGGCTTCAGATGATCAGTAATAACAAACTTCTCCAAGCTAAAGGAGGATGTTTGAACCCATCGCAAAGATGCTAAAAACCTTGTAAAAGATTAGACAAATGACTAACTAGAATAAACAGTGTAGAGAAGACCTTAAATGACCTGATGGAGCTGAAAACCATGGCATGAGAACTACATGACCATGCACAAGCTTCAGTAGCCTATTCAATCAAGTGAAAGAAAGGGTATCAGTGATTGAAGATCAAATGAATGAAATGAAGGGAGAAGAGAAGTTTAGAGAGAAAGGGGTAAAAAGAAATGAACAAAGCTTCCAAGAAATATGGGGCTATGTGAAAAGATCAAATCTACATCTGATTGGTTTACCTGAAAGTGACAGGGAGAATGGAACCAAGTTGGAAAACACTCTGCAGGATATTATCCAGGAGAACTTTCCCAGCCTGGCAAGGCAGGCCAACATTCAAATTCAGGAAATACAGAGAATGCCACAAAGATACTCCTCGAGAAGAGCAACTCCAAGATGCATAATTGTCAGATTCACCAAAGTTGAAATGAAGGAAAAAGTGTTAAGGGCAGCCAGAGAGAAAGGTTGGGTTACCCAAAAAGGGAAGCCCATCAGACAAACAGTGGATCTCTCAGCAGAAACCCTACAAGCCCGAAGAGAGTAGGGGCCAATATTCAACATTCTTAAAGAAAAGAATTTTCAACTCAGAACTTCATATCCAGTCAAACTAAGGTTCATAAGTGAAGGAGAAATAAAATCCTTTACAGACAAGCAAATGCTGAGAGATTTTGTCACCACCAGGCCTGCCTTACAAGAGCTCCTGAAGGAAGCACTAACATGGAAAGGAACAACCGGTACCAGCCACTGTAAAAGCATGCCAAATTGTAAAGACTATCGATGCTAGGAAGAAACTGCATCAACCAACAAGCAAAATAACCAGCTAACATCATAACGACAGGATCCAATTCACACATAATGGTATTAACTGTAAATGTAAATGGACTAAATGCTCCAATTAAAAGACACAGACTGGCAAATTCAATAAAGAGTCAAGGCCCATCAGTGTGCGGTATTCAGGAGACCCATCTCATGTGCAGAGACACACATAGGCTCAGAATAATTGGATGGAGGAAGATCTACCAAGCAAATGGAAAACAAAACAAAACAAAAGGCAGAGGTTGCAATCCTAGTCTCTGATAAAACAGACTTTAAACCAACAAAAATCAAAAGAGACAAAGAAGGCCATTACATAATGGTAAAGGGATCAATTCAGCAAGAAGAACGAACTATCCTAAATATATGTGCACCCAATTCAGGAGCACTCAGATTCATAAAGCAAGTCCTTAGAGACCTACAAAGAAACTTAGACTCCCACACAATAATAATGGGAGACTTTAACACCCCACTGTCAACATTAGTTAACAGAAAGTTAACAAGGATATCCAGGAATTGAACTCAGCTCTGCACCGAGCAGACCTAATAGACATCTACAGAACTCTTCACCCCAAATCAACAGAATATACATTCTTCTCAGCACCACATCACACTTGTTCCAAAATTGACCACATAGTTGGAAGTAAAGCACTCCTCAGCAAATGTAAAAGAACAGAAATTACAACAAACTGTCTCTCAGACCACAGTGCAATCAAACTAAAACTCAGGATTAAGAAACTCACTCTAAACCGTGCAACTACATGGAAACTGAAAAACCTGCCCCTGAATGACTACTAGGTACATAACGAAATGAAGGCAGAAATAAAGATGTTCTTTGAAACCAATCAGAACAAAGACACAACATACCAGAATCTCTGGGACACATTTAAAGCAGTGTGTAGAGGGAAATTTATAGCACTAAATGCTCACAAGAGAAAGCAGGAAAGATCTAAAATTGACACCCTAACATCACCATTAAAAGAACTAGAGAAGTAAAAGCAAACACATTCAAAAGCTAGCAGAAGGCGAGAAATAACTAAGATCAGAGCAGAACTGAAGGAGATAGAGACACAAAAAACCCTTCAAAAAAATCAATGAATCCAGGAGCTATTTTTTCAAAAGATCAACAAAATTGATAGACTGCTAGCAAGACTAATGAAGAAGAAAAGAGAGAAGAATCAAGTAGATGCAATAAAAAATGATAAAGGGGATATCACCGCCAATCCCACAGAAATACAAACTACCATCAGAGAATACTATAAACACCTCTACACAAATAAACTAGAAAATCTAGAAGAAACGGATAAATTCCTGGACACGTACACCCTCCCATGACTAAACCAGGAAGAAATTAAATCTCTGAATAGACCAACAGCAGGCTCTGAAATTGAGGCAATAATTAATAGCCTACCAACCAAAGAAAGTCCAGGACCAGAGAGATTCGCAGCTGAATTCTACCAGAGATACAAAGAGGAGCTGGTACCATTCCTTCTGAAACTATTCCAAACAATAGAAAAAGAGGGAATCCTCCATAACTCATTTTATGAGGCCAACATCATCCTGATACCAAAGCCTGGCAGAGACACAACAAAAAAAGAGAATTTTAGACCAATATCGCTGATGAACATCGATGCAAAAATCCTCAATAAAATACCGGCAAACCGAATCCAGCAGCACATCAAAAAGCTTATCCACCATGATCAAGTTTGCTTCATCCCTGGGACACAAGGCTGGTTCAACGTATGCAAATCAATAAACATAATCCATCATATAAACAGAACCAAAGACAAAAATGACATGATTTTCTCAATAGATACAGAAAAGGTCTTCAACGAAATTCAACAGCCCTTCATGCTAAAAACTCTTAATAAACTAGGTATTGATGGGACATATCACAAAATAATAAGACCAATTTATGACAAACCCACAGCCAATATCATACTGAATGGGCAAAAACTGGAAGCATTCCCTTTGAAAACTTGCACAAGACAGGGATGCCCTCTCTCACCACTCCTATTCAACATAGTGCCAGGGCAATCAGGCAGGAGAAAGAAATAAAGCATATTCAGTTAGGAAAAGAAGAAGTCAAATTGTCCCTGTTTGCAGATGACATGATTGTATATTTAGAAAACCCCATAATCTCAGCCCAAAATCTGCTTAAGCTGATAAGCAACTTCAGCAAAGCCTCAGGTTACAAAATCAATGTGCAGAAATCACAAGCATTCCTATACACCAATAACAGACAAACAGAGAGTCAAATCATGAGTGAACTCCCATTCACAATTGCTTCAAAGGGAATAAAATACCTAGGAATCCAACTTACAAGGGATGTGAAAGACCTCTTCAAGGAGAACTACAAACCACTGCTCAACAAAATAAAACAGGACACAAACAAATGGAAGAACATTCCATGTTCATGGATAGGAAGAATCAATATTGTGAAAATGGCCATACTGCCCAAGGTAATTTACAGATTCAATGCCATCCCCATCAAGCTACCAATGACTTTCTTCACAGAATTGGAAAAAACTGCTTTAAAGTTCATACGGAACCAATAAAGAACCCACATTGCCAAGTCAATCCTAAAACAAAATAACAAAGCTGGAGGCATCACATTACCTGACTTCAAACTACACCACAAGGCTACAGTAACCAAAACAGCATGGTACTGGTACCAAAACAGAGATTTAGACCAATGGAACAGAACAGAGGGCTCAGAAATAATTCCACTCATCTACAACCATCTGATCTTTGACAAACCTGACAAAAACAAGAAATGGGGAAAGGATTTCCTATTTAATAAATGGTGCTGGGAAAACTGGCTAGCCATATGTAGAAAACTGAAACTGGATCCCTTCCTTACCCCTTATACAAAAATTAATTCAAGATGGATTAGAGACTTAAATGTTAGACCTAAAACCATAAAAACCCTAGAAGAAAACCTAGGCAATACCATTCAGGACGTAGGCACGGACAAGGACTTCATGACTAAAACACCAAAACCAATGGCAACAAAAGCCAAAACTGACAAATGGGATCTAATTAAACTAAAAAGCTTCCGCACCACAAGAGAAACTACCATCAGAGTGAACAGGCAACCTACACAATGGGAGAAAATTTTTACAATCTACTCATCGGACAAAGGACTAATATCCAGAATCTACAAAGAACTTAAACAAATTTTCAAGAAAAAATCAAACAACCCCATCAAAAAGTGGGCAAAGGATATGAACAGACACTTCTCAAAAGAAGACATTTATGCAGCCAACAGACGCATGAAAAAATGCTCCTCGTCATTGGCCATCAGAGAAATGCAAATCAAAACCACAATGAGATATCATCTCACACCAGTTAGAATGGCGATCATTAAAAAGTCAGGAAACAACAGGTGCTGGAGCGGGTGTGGAGAAATAGGAACACTTTTACACGGTTAGTGGGACTGTAAACTAGTTCAACCATTGTGGAAGACAGTGTGGCAATTCCTCAAGGATCTAGAACTAGAAATACCATTTGACCCAGTGATCCCATTACTGGGTATATACCTAAAGGATTATAAATCATGCTGCTGTAAAGTCACATGCACACGTATGTTTATTGCGGCACTATTCACAATAGCAAAGACTTGGAACCAACCCAAATGTCCATCAGTGACAGACTGGATTAAGAAAATGTGGCACATATACACCATGGAATACTATGCAGCCATAAAAAAGGATGAGTTCATGTCCTTTGTAGGGACATGGATGAAGTTGGAAACCATCATTCTGAGCAAACTATCACAAGGACAGAAAACCAAACACTACATGTTCTCACTCATAGGTGGGAATTGAAAAATGAGAACACTTGGACACAGGGTGGGGAACATCACACACTGGGGCTTCTTGTGGGGTTGGGTGAGAGGGGGAGAGATAGCATTAGGAGATATACCTAATGTAAATACAGTTAACAGGTACAGCACACCAACATGGGACATGTATACATATGTAACGAATCTGCACATTGTGCACATGTACCCTAGAACTTAAAGTATGTATATAAAAAAAGACATAAACTTATAAGAAGGTACATGTACTCAATGTCCAACTTGAGGATGCTTTTGGACCTACTTCAAAATCTGACTATCAATGCAAAAAGAAAAAATATTTTCTGTTGAACAAGGCAATTAATTCTAGATGTGTTTTAAAGTTTTACTTTAAGAATGATAATTTAAAATATTAAATAGTTATGGTATTCTTTTTTAATTTTAAAATTATTTTATTGCATATTATTTTGTGTTATTCTTGCCTTATTTTAGTGTTTTAAAAATTATCAGGTAGACATTATTCTTTACATATCATTAAGATAACATGCTAATATATTAGGGTCATCATAATAACAAACCATAATTTATTATTATAATATTTTTATAGAAAAACTCTGAGAGATTTAGTATAAGCCTATCACAGAAACATGACTTACTGCTTATTACTATGACAATGTATTCTTAACAATACAGAAAGTGTTATGAAAAATATAGATTACTTATAATTTGAGGAATTGCTGAGAATTTTCAGAAATTCTTATTTTTTTTGTTTCTGAATCCTGATGATTAATATCTGTTGGGAATTTAGTAGGTCATGGTAAGAACCACAGAAGCAATGACGGGGAGAAATAAGCCACTGCCAAGGTGGGATGTGGAGTGACTCTTGCTAATTGGTATTGCTAATGAATCTTGCCTTATGCTGAGAGTTGTCCAGTGATCTAGTCCCAAGCCGCTTTCTTCTATTCTTGAGGCTCATCTGCAATGGAATTCGTATTACTTCCAACAGAATTCTGCTTTCTTTATCACCACATCTTACCATACTGTAAATTATTGGAGGTAACCTGAATATGGCAAAAGGCCCTAACATGTAGCCTGGTCAACATGGTGAGATCCCGTCTCTGGAAAAATAACAAATTAGTCATATATGGTGGCGTGTGCCTATGGTCTCAGCTACTCAAGAGGCAAAGGTGGGAGGACTGCTTGAGCCCCAGAGGTCAAGGTTGCAGTGAGCTGTGATCACGTCACTGCACTCCTGGCCAGGCAAGAGAGTGAGACCCTGCATAAAAAAAGAAAAGAAAAAAAAAAGAATAAAAGACCCTAACATGTACAGAAATTTAAAATTGAAGGATCAATCTAGGTGTGACTGAAGAACATTAGGATTTATTTTCAAGTAGATATAATCAATGAACAAGAAATGACTTTATTTTGCCTCCTAATTAAATAGCTTTATTTACATTAAAATATGGTTTAATCCTAGGTTCTACTCTTTCAGAAGCCTGAACTACTTCAGAAACCCGTGTCTGTCTGGCTTTAGTCTAATGTCAGAATTACTAAACAGGCTAATGAATCATGCTGATTATCCAGGTAGCACTGTGAACTGTAAAATACCTACTACATTGTTTACTACTATAATACAGAATTATTTCTTCAGTCTGAAGTTATTATCAGAAGGAATGACAACATTTCCAAATTAGAACTAACCATTGGAAATGGTGCAGGTGTGTGGAATTCAGGACGTGTTTCACAACTTCACCAAACATGTTTCTTCAATTATAACTCAATTGTGCTACTAATTATGTTATCATTTATCTCTCTATAATTGGAATTTAGCTACTTCTTTACTCTTTTTTTGGAGGCAAAGTCTCGCCTGTTGCCCAGGCTGGTCTTGAAATCCTAGACTGAAGCAATCCTCCACTTTAGACCCTCAAAGTGCTGGGATTACAGGCTTGAGCCACCGTGCCCAGCTGCTTTACTCATTCTTTACCGCTCCTTGGTTTTTTGAGTTACAGCCAAAAGAACTTTTGTATCATACACAACAGTGCTCCAAAAGGAAAATGATATATAAATTTGTTTCCACATCTATTTATAATTAATTTTTTCTCTTTTATTGAAAGAATAATGTAACTGTATTTAAAAATCACCCATGTATTCACCATGTCAACAGGGCTAGTTTCCATTTCAAATATTAGACCCTATGTGTCCACATAATTTATACATTATTTCAATCTCAGACAACTGTATAATATTTTGGTATTTCATTTTAATAAAATACAAATACTATTCTTTATTGCTAGGCTATTTATTATGAGAATATAAACTCTCTTATACCTTATATACCAAAAATCAGTAAACATTTTCTGTAAAGGGCCAGATAGTAAATATTTCAGGTTTTTCAGGTGATATAGTTTCTGTCAAAAGTATTCAACTCTGCCTTTAAAGCATGAAAACAGTGGTAGACAATATATAAATGAATGTGTGGCTATGTTCCAATATACCTTTATTCATGGACACTCAATTTAAATTTCACAATTTTGTTTCACAAAATATTGTTCCTCTGTTGAATGTTTTCAACTATTTAAAAATTTAAAAGCTACATTCGTGGGCCATACAAAAACAGATGGTGGGCTGGATTTGATCACTGGGCCAGTTTGCCAACCCATGTACTATGCTAGATTCATATACACATAAATATTTTCAACATGATGCTTCTACCCACTTTTACTGGTAAGCAATAAACATTACAGTGTTAGTGGTAGCCAGAAATTCAGTTTCATAGGTAAACCTCTCATGGTTTTGAATTGACTTATTTATATGTTCCAATACTGTATATCAGAATGATAGATAATAACTAGATTTCATTTGAGTCAAAGTGGTTTAGTTAATCATATATAGAAATACAATTCTTCCCTTTCATCCTCAAAAGGGGAATTAGAAGAAGTAATTAGTGATTTTTACATCATATAAGAAGTAAAATTGCTACATAAGTATGGAATTTAACAAGGCATGTGAACTGGCTTTCATCAAACCCAATTATAAATGTCTAGATTTACATACAAAGGAGACTGCAGGGTGATTGCTGACTTTAGCAGACAATACACAATTGCATTTCTCTATTCAGCAAGCTCAATGAATGCTTTTAAAATATGATTTGGCTTGCACACAGCTTTCCCACAGTTTATCTATCAAATACAGTGAGGAACTGCAAAATGATACAAAACTATCTATGAAATTTTCCCTCAAAGAATGTATCATCTCATTCTCACTTCAGAATGATCAATGGAGTCCTGGAAGTCCTCTAGCTGTCACTCTAGAAAGATTTTTCACCATGCATCAAAGAAACTATTGGTATATATGAAGCATAGTTTATTTGTATATTGCATTTTTACATTTAGAAAATTCCAAAATGCTAGAAAATCCTTTTACTGTCATCACTTGATGACAGTAAGTCTGCTTTCTTGACCAGCCTTTCCTATCCTTTGTACTCTGCTGCAGCCACTTTTTAACTTAAAGCCTTTGGAGCATGGCTCAAACTACAACAGGGACTGAACTTCTAGCTATGGATCTACTCCCTTTGCCTTTGGAAACAGAAAGGCTGCAGCAGTTGCTTGATGCCATATGTTGGTGCTTGCTAGGAACTAGATACTTTCTCATTGGTGGTAAAATCTTTGCTTTTGCTTTATGTTTTTAATGTGAATTGTAAAGTAGAAATTCCTACACATACTGATTATGAGTGTGAAGCAACTAGTCTGAATTTGGGCCAGCTTCCACTTGTTCCTCTGTGGTAGAGGAGCCAGTAGGTGTGACTTGGTGGTTCTGGAGTCAAAGCCTGCCACATGTCTTAAGGGTTTTATTCTGGTGGAAAAATCTGAAACTTCATAAATCTCAATGTTCAAATTAGAAGCATTTTTAATGAGATATTTTCTGTTTACTCTGCTGAGTCTGACCCTTTCAATTCTTTTTTTTTCCTGGCATATAGTTATAACTAGATTATACCAACATGATACTCACATAGTTTCAAGTGGGATATTAATTTACTTTCTAAAGGAACATTAGATTTTCAAATTCCAGATTTCTATAGTTTTCCATCAAGCACTTTATCTATAGTAAGGCTTGCTGTTACTAAAGTCCTTACTGGCAAGTGACTTTACAGATGTGGAAAGTGCCACAGGCAAATGAAGTCACTTGTCTAAAAATTGTCAGGAAATTCTGGATTCCTTGAATTATAATATTTTTCTTATCCTTTTGAGCTGCTTCCCAGCTTAGATTTTACAAAACACCTTAAACTACTTTTGAGTTAAATAGAATTTTCTTATGGTTGAGTCAAATCTCTTTGGACATTATAAAGTGTTCCAAGAAACATTAGAAATAACACAATATTTTTCCTGTTATAGTTTTTATATTCAATTTCACTTTGAACCTTTAAACATAAAATAGTCCTTTAAGTATACTCCCTAATTGGAACTTAACTTTTTTCACCCTTTATCATCTATTTAAAATGACATTTCTGATGGATGTTGGAAAGGTTCACTATTCCACTGACTATTCAAAAGGATTCACTTTTCATTTTTCAGATGAAGCCACTTTTTCGGAGTGAGCTTTGGAAATCAATGTAAAAGTCAGTTCTCCTTATATGTACATAGTAACATCATTTTCTTCATGTGAATACTTTTCTATGTTTCTATAATGCTCCTAAGAAAGGCTAGGTTCTCAATCTTTAATTCAGAAGTTATCACTAATATTAACATCCTACATGTATCTCCAGATTCGTATAATGATTAGATATTGAGACTCTTACTAGGTCAAGGAACAGAGAAGATAATACAGTAGACACCTAGTTTTACAAATTCTTAGGGAAGAAAGAAAACTATTGTTATATAGAAACTGATGATGAACAACATAACCTAGAAACTGGAGATGAGCAAAATAACCTAGAATATGATAGTAGTTGTTAATCAGAAGACTAAACCAAATAAAGGTGGGCTATGGCCTGTTCAAGAACCAAAATTATGAATGCTATTTACAATGTAGTTTTCTAAGAAGCAGACCAAGCAGCTACTATTCTGTTTATTCTTTCCATCAATAGGTAAGGATTTTTTTTTTTGACATCTACTATAAGCAAGGTGTTGTTTTACATTCTGAAAATTCAAAGACTCTTGCCCTCTATGATCTCATGATCTAATGGGCAAAGTCCCTAGTCCATAAGAACAAAACATTTTCTGCCATTTGTAATGAAAGACCTCTCACTGCCCAATTCAAAATTTCAAAGGATTTCTTAAATGTATTCGTAAAAGTGTACTGAATGTTCACAGAAATTGCTTTGGGTGTGGTATGAAATGGCCTAATTTTTGGTTGTCAGTGGTTAAGAGTAAGATGCTTTATTGGATTCAGATGTGCAGAGAGCTCTCTCGGATAACAGTGCTCAGACATATTGAGGTAAATTTGAGGAAGAGAAACGTGTTTTGTCAGATAGTAAATATATCGATTCCTATATTCTATTTCTGGATCCATCACTGAAGCATTTTCTTATTTTTTTAATGCTTCAGTTTTCTCACCTATAAAATAAGATGATTGAATTAAATCTCTAAAATCCTTTCTAGAATATAATACAATATATTTCAAGAGTTAAAAAATTGGAAGAAGTCATTTTTTTATCATGTACCAGAACTGATAGGAATTGAACAACTATAGGCTCTATGGCTAAAATGACCAAGAAACCATGATAAGAACAAGAAAGGAAATAACATAGAAAATAAGAACATTTTTTCCCAAGGACTGGAAAAAACAGCTGGACAGAAACATTAAAAACAATTCATAACAACCTGGCTGGAGCATGCTTGAGTTGAGTTTGTAGGGCATGTACCTTAACAAAATAAAACTCTTTTGACTGCATATTCCCTTCCTGCCTCAGTCTCACTTCTTTGCTTCAGATTCACAGCAAATACATTGAAAAGACATGCCTTTCTAGCTCCATAATCTCATTGCCATCGGGTTTTTGACCTTTTACTCCACTAAAATGGCTCTTTTTAAGTTACCAGTGCTCCCCATGTCGCCAAATTCAGCGATTACTTCTTTGTCTTCTTCTCTCAGCAGGACTGACACACTCAACAACCCTCTCTTTTCTCTTTTTGTCCTCTTTAGTCCAACATTCCTGATTTATGCCTGCCTCACTGATAACTCTACAGTTCCTGCCTCTTGTTCCTCCTCCTATGCCTGTTCTGTAAATATTGCAATGTGATAGAATCCAGTCTTCTCTTTCCTAGCTGCACTACTCTCTGTCTCTTGATCTCATTTGCTCCATGGCTTTAAAATACATTTATGTGAAGATGACTTCCAAATATGTATCTCTATGCCTCAAGTCCCAGATTTGTAGTTTTCACTGCACACCTGCTGTCTTCCCTTGGATGTCAATAAGCATATCGAACTCAACATATTTAAAGAGAATGTTGGAAACAATCCTCCACCACCATCACTGGGAAAGCTGTTCCTCACTCGGGCTTTCCTACCTTAGAAATAACTTAAATGAGCTGAGTGTCAGAAAAGTGAAAACAGATAAACTGGTCACTTAATCTAGTTACATAGCTAGTTAGGGGCGGAGCCAGAGATGTAACTCAGATCACTGGAATCTCAGTTCAAGTTTTAAAATATATTCCACACTACGTTGGTATTTTTGAATCAGATATCAGGTATGATTTTTGCTGTCACTGGTTTCTGATGCATATATTGTAGTCATTGTGTGATGGATAAGAATGAATTCATTCTGCTCAGCAGCTGCCCAAACTTTTATAACTCACCCCATTTATATTTATTGAATAAATTTACCTTCAACTTGCCATGGAAACAGAAGTGATCTAGTAAATAATTCCTCAACTTCCCACCATCCTATCTCTAAACTTTCCTTCACCTGCCTTATACCTCTTCCGTAATCTCAATTGGAATCTACTATAACGTAAAACTTTTAAAAATTTTATATGTTTTTAGAGACAAAGTCTCACTCAATTGCCCACACTGGAGTGCAATGGCATGATTATGGCTGACTGCAGCTTCAAACGTCTGGGCTGAAGTGATTCTCCTACCTCAGCCCAGCTGGAACTACAGGTGTGTGCCACCATGCCTGGCCAATTTTTAATTTTTTGTAGAGACAGCGTCTTGCTTTGTTGCCCAGGCTGGTCTAGAACTCCTAGCTTTAAGCAATCCTCCCAGCTTGACTTCTCAAAGTGCTGGGATTACAGGCTTGAGCCACCATGCCCAGCTAAATTAAATTTAAAAAAAAGAAAAGAAAAGTTGAATGAACAGAGCTGTTCCTCCTTCTTAGAACTGTTTTCTCTTGAGTTCTCTATCACCATTACCTCCTGGTTTTCTTTGTACCTCTCTCAGACTCCTTCACTGATCTTATCTACAACTTAAAATGTGTTTCACTCTGGAGTTCCATCCTAGGTCTTTTCTAATGTTTAACTGTTTCTCTTTGGGGGAACCCCATTTATTCCACATCTTTGCATAATACCTGTAGGTATGATCCATATACCCAGTGGGGATGTAAAACTACTCTATCTTCAGCTTGCATATTTTTATCTGACCTTCATTTTTTATTATTTTTTATTTATTTATTTTATTTTATTTTGTTTTATTTGAGACGGAGTCTCACACTATCTCCCAGACTGGAGTGCAGTGGCGCGATCTCGGCTCACTGCAACCTCTGCCTCCCGGGTTCACGCCATTCTCCTGCCTCAGCCTTCTGAGTAGCTAGGACTACAGGCACCCGCCGCCATGCCCAGCTAATTTTTATTGCATTTTTAGTAGAGACGGGATTTCACCATGTCAGCCAGGATGGTCTCGATCTCCTGACCTCATGATCCGCCTGCCTCGGCCTCCCAAAGTGCTGGGATTACAGGCGTGAGCCATTGCGCTCAGCCCTGACCTTCATATTTATGTTTCCAACTAGACCTGGGTATTGGAGCAATCCGCTTATCAAACCTATATTTTCATACCACACCTCACCAAGGTTTGCCTACAGACATCAGTTTTCAATCACTGCCATCAAACGCATTAGCAGATATGTATGAAGACGCTACCTCTGTTGGATAAGTATGTGTATCAAAAATTATACTTACCACACTTTGTCTTAAGGAGAGTACCATATAAGATGGTAATGTTTGTGATGTGATGGGTAACAGCTGGCAGGATAAACTATGTTTCAGGAGGATGGATTATTTAATTCTAGGTTTTTGTTTTGCTGACTGGAGAGTGCAATTTTGGGCCAAGAGCCAGACTCTTAAGAATAATACATGAAGGCTGAGAACCTGCCTTGCTTTCTCTAACTTTCCCCACACTGTACTTGCTGCCTCCTCTAAATAAAAAAACAAAAATAAACAACAGCAACAACAAAAAACTTCAGTAAGTTTTCAGGATACAAAGTCAATGTGCAAAAATTAGTAGCATCTCTATATATCAATAACATTCAAGCTGAGAGACAAATCAAGAATGCAACTCCATTTGAAATAGCCACAAGAAAAATAAAATACCTAGGAATACACATAACCAAGAAAGTGAATGATCTCTACAAGCAGAACTATAAAACACTGCTAAAAGAAGTTGTAGATGACAAAAACAAATGGAAACACATTCCATGTTCATAAACTGGAAGACTCAGCCTTGTTAAAATGGCCATACTGCCTGAAGCAATCTACAGATTCAATGCTTTTCCTATCAAACTATCAATGCCATTTTTCACAGAACTAGAATAAACTATTCTAAAATCGATATGGAACCAAAAGAGAACTCAAATAGCCAAAGCAATCCTAACCAAAAGAACAAAGCCAGAGACATCACATTACCTGACTTCAAACTATACTATAAGGCTACAGGAACCAAAACAGCATGGTACTGTTACAAAACCTGGTATAAAAACAGATGTACAGACTAATGGAACAGAATAGAGGCCCCTAAAATGAAGTTGCACACCTACAACCATCTGATCTTTGACAAAACAAGCAATGAGGAAAGGACTTCCTATTCAATAAATGGTGCTGGGATAACTGGCTAGCTATGCACAGAAGAATGCAACTGGATTCCTACCTTTCGCCATCACCATAAAAAACAAACAAAAAAACAAAACAAAAAAACAACAACCAAAAAAACTCAACATGGATTAAAGATTTAAATGTAAGACCTACAATAAAACTTCTAGAAGAAAACCTAGTAAATACCATTTTGGACATCAGCCTTGGCAAGTAATTCTTGACTAAGTTCTCAACTGCAACAAAAACAAAAATTGACAAATGGGACCTAATTAAACTAAAGAACTTCTGCACAGCAAAAGAAACTATCAACAGACTAAACAGACAACCTACAGAATGGGGGAAATATTCAGAAACTATGCATCCAACAAAGGTCTACTATCTAGAATCTATAAATAATTTAAGCAATTTAACAAGCAAAAAACAAATAAATTTTTAAAAATGGGCAAAGGACATGAACAGACATTTCTCAAAAGGAGACATACAAATGGCAAAAAAAAAGGTAAAAAAAAAAAAAAATGCTCCGCGTCACTAATCGTCAGAAAAATGCAAATCAAAACCACAATGAGATACCATTTCATACCAGTCAGAATGTCTATTATTAAAAATAAAAATAACAGATGCTGATAAGGCTGTGGAGAAAAAAGAATGCTTACACACTGTGGTTAGAATGTAAATTCATTCAGCCACTGTGGAAAGCAGTTTGGAAATTTCTCAAAGAACTTAAAACAGAACTACCATTTGACCCAACAATCCCATTAGTGGGTATATATCCAAAAGAAAACAAATCGTTTTACTAAAAAGACACATGCACTTGCATGTGCATCACAGCACTATCGCAATAGCAAAGACATAGACTTAACCTAGGTACCCATCAACAGTGGACTGGATTAAAAAATATAGTACATATGCACCATGGAGTACTACACAGACATAAAAAGAAGGAAATCATGTCTTTCACAGCAACATGGATGCAGTTGGAGGCCATTATACCAAGTGAATTAACACAGAAACAGAAAACCAAATACCTCATCTTCTCACTTATGAGTGGGAACTTTGGGTACTCATGGACATAAAGATGGCAACAGTAGACAATGGGGACTACTAGAGAGGGGAGAGAGGGAGAGGGTCAAGAGTTGAAAATCTTTTGGGAGCTATGCTCAGTACCTGGGTGACAGGATTATTTATACCCCAAACTTCAGCATCAAGCCACATACCCAGATAACAAACCTGCACGTGTACCTCCAAAATCTAAAACAAACGTTGAAAAATAAAATAAAATGAAAAAGAAACAAAATAAAGCAACAAAGAATCTACAACTGTCAAGGCATTGTGCTAAATCCTTTATCCACTGCTTCCAATAATCATGGCAAGGTCTACTTGACTTTGATGAAACTAATAAAATCAGAACTTTGGTGAAATGAATCTAAAGAAAAATAGCATATAGGCATATGATTTCTAATTAAATGTTAGAGATGTATGTTCTAAACCAGGTGTGGTGGTGTGTGCCTGTAATCTTAGCTAATTGGGAGGCTGAGATGGGAGGTTTGCTTGAGTTGCCCAACAGATTGAAACCAGCCTGGGCAACATGGTGACACCTTGTCAAAACAAACAAACAAACAAACATACACACACCATGAAAGAAAGAAAGAAAGAAAGAAAGAAAGAAAGAAAGAAAGAAAGAAAGAAAGAAAGAAAGAAAGAAAGAGAGAGAGAGAGAAAAGAAAAGAAAACAGAAGGGAAGGAAGGAAAGAAAGAGAAAGAAAGAAAGAAAAGAAGAGAAAGAAGGAAAGAAAGAAGAAAGAAAGAAAGAAAAGAGAAAGAAAAGAAAGAAAGAAAGAACGAACTAACGAAAGAAAGAAAAAGAAAGAAAGAGAAAGAAAGAAAGAAAAGAAAGAAAGAAAGAAAGGAAGGAAGGAAGGAAGGAAGGAAGGAAGGAAGGAAGGAAGGAAGGAAGGAAAGAAAGAAAGATTTGTCTTTTTATCCCTGGAATTTATTATGCATGAATTGAATTGATATGGTCTACATTGTTGCTGAACAAATGCTGAAGAAGTTTCCACATTTCAACCTGAAGCAAATAAACCCATTCGAAAAATATATCAGAGGGATAATTCCATTCTGTTGTAAATAGAATCCAAAATTCATATTTGTGTCTGGAGGCTGATCACTTCTGACCAGCTGAATCTATTTTAAGCAACATGGGAGAGAAAGCATATATTCTGGACATCAAAGATAACAAATACTGTACTTCAGATTTGATTGGTTTAAAAATATTCTAAGAATGCATGAGGCAGGCGCATACGAAGATATACAAATCTAAGACTGCATGTTTATCTTGTGACTTTGATTCCACGTCTTCACTCAGAAAATGCCTAGATTAAATTTTTATCCATTTTTGTCAGACAATGTATAAAACCTCAGGACTAGAATTCCTATTGGGAGAAGTTTTTTCTCTATAAAGGAACCCTTGTCATAGTGAATTAATATCACTTTCGAATTCACAAGAAAAATCTGTTAAGGTAGGAGAACATCCAATCAGGTAGAAAAGCATCCTGAAACAATTTGGTTACAAAAATTAAAGAAAATGAAGGTGATGAATTAATCTTTGGCATAGTTTGGCAAAAAGCTTTTATGCTGAAACTGCATTAGTAGTGGATGTCTGGTGTGTGGCATTGAGAAGGATTCCAAGTACAACCACAGGAAAGATCAATGAGTAATATTTGCCTTGGGTGTCGAATTGGGGAATGATAGCCCTCACACAGTGTGTTTGCTGACCCGAGTGTAACAGTGGGACTGTAATGCTGAAAAACCCTCTGGAGAATAAGACATAAATAAGAATTCTGAACATGAAAGGAAATATCGATCTCATGGCCTCCACAAAATATGTAAAGCATTGGTTAGATAAAAGACAAAATCTGGTCTCGAAAGATATAATTAATAGCACTTGAAACAAATTCTATACCCTCGTATTATACGGAATTTGTGTACTTTGATATAGTTGAAATAGGATGATATAAGAGGCTTATCGTCAAATAAGTAATGAAAAACCTATAAATCAAAACAGGGAACATTGCCAGGCATGGTGGTACATGCCTGTAATCCCAGGTACTTGGGAGGCTGAGGCAGGAGCATCCCTTGAGCCTAGGAGTTCAAGATCAGCCTGGAGAACATTAGTGAGATCCCATCTCAAAATAATAAATAACTAAAACAAAATAACATTAAAAAAATAACAAAAGTTCACATTGTTATTATCCAGAGATATGCAACCCAAACGACATGGATTAGTTTCATTAAATCCAAGATTCAAAATCTTGAATGAGAAAAGCAGTATAAGCCCAAACAGGTATCTAACGTTCAGACTTCTTTTCCATTTTCTCTTTTGTTTTTATGCTGATTCCAAGTAGAGCTTTTTACCCACAACTCACCAATCAGGATCTTTTTCTCCCTCTCTCTTTCTAATTTAGTTTCTTTTATAAAACACTTCTGAGATGAAGTGTACCAGGAAAGAAAGAAAAGACAAAGGAAATGAAATGACTAATCACCCAATTAAATTAGAGGCTTATCTTCTGTCTCTACTCTTCTTCCAGTTGGTTGTCTATGCATTATGAAGAGTTCAGTGTGCTTTGCAACACACTAGCACTACAATTAAGCTTAATCTATTTATTTCACAACTAGCCAAGTGAAAGTGTTTAGAAAATAGATGTTCTTACAATGTTTTCTGGCTTAATTTCTGCACCTAAACTGGCTATTTTCTCAAGAGAGAGAGATGATAAAAGTACATGCACATTATGCCATACATGTTGAAATAAAAGTTTCAAATCATCTCTAGGGTAAAAATTTTTCTATTCGTTCTGTATTAAAGCCTAGTAAAATTAACTCTGCGCTCACCCTTCTCCCTCCCATTCATTTGTGCCTTCCTCCTTGAAGAAACCTATACATCAGAACAGGAAGTTCTTTCTCTTCAAAGAAGAAGGCACATGTTAAATATTTGAGAAGTTACATTCTTGTGGAAAGAGTAGAATCTTAACTTCTTTAAGCAAAGCACCAAGAAGTAGGTAAAAGCACAACTCTGAGATGATATTTCTTAGGGAACAGATGTAATTGAGGTCTCCCCACATTACTTTATTGGTTCTTATAACACCAGCACACTGTAGCTATTTGGAAAAAAACATGTATTAACAAATTTGATTAAAGAGATATTTACTGAACACATAACTTAGTATGTCAAGGTATTATAAGTACCATAGAGAAATATCAAGATAAACAAAAGACTAACTTTACTATCAAAGAAGTCACAGGCTAGTGGAGAACTCAGGTATTTTTAGAAATCTGTCTCTCCATCAAAAAATGTAATAAAGGTAAACAAAATACGACCAGAGAAGTTAAGTCAATGAAGTATCTTGCTCAAGATGATTTATCATCTTTACTCCAGGCTTTCTGATTTCAAAGACACCTCTTCATAACTTACAAAATACTCAGCCATTTATGCATTAGAAAGAATCCCATTAAATGGTAGTGGCAAGATAGGAGTTGGGATGTGGGGAAGGAAACAATGGAATTAGAAGGCATTGATCCAATGACATTATTTACCAGAAATGATGTTAGAGAACAATTCTTATTCATAAGCAAGAGAATGTAACTAGGTTATATACATACAGTAATTTTTTTGTTTCTAAAGTACATGTTTTTACTTATTTTCATATTTCTGAATTCAGGCTTTATCTTACAAATTTACATTTAATGTAAAGCTGTTATTAAGTTGATATTACTTTTTATAATCAATGACATCGTAAATGAAGAAATCTTGGTTCTGCTACTCACTCACAATATAATCTGGGCTCTCTGGGTCTCACCTCAGATTCCTCATTTACAAAATTGGAGTGATGATACCTCATAGAGTTTATGAAGATCAAATGAGATAATGTGTGCAAATCACTTAGCAGTCCCTGGCACACGAAAGGTCCACAGCTAAATGTAGTTACTGTCATTTTTATGGCTGTTGGTGTTTACTAGTTCATAGGCTGAACATTGTTTATTGTTTACTTTCGGTAAGAATTTTATCATTACACAAAAAACTGACTATCATCAAGATACAAGCCTGCTTTTTGAAGAAAAGGAATTACTGCAGGGGTTGGAAAGGTGAGGCAAATGAGAGGGGGAGGGTTGGCACATACTGAAAATCTTCTTTGGGAATGTCACCTCTAAGAGAGGTGCTTTCTCTGAAAGCATGCAGATGCATCATAAGAACATGTCAATTTTCTATTCTGTGAAGGATAAGCAAATTGTGGCTTATCATCAGTGAATTCAAGAGTGATAATAACGCACTGACAGCTATCCAATGACAATGGCAACCACGAATGCGGAGAGAGACTTCAGAAGAAAAACAATTATAATTAGACCACAAGAAGGAATCCAGAAGAATGTAGAAAGTAGAGGGCTACGTGCAAAATTGCTGAGGTTACCTAGCAACAGGGTAGCTTTTGCTGTTAGAAAATGGCAAATGGAATAGTAAGAATAGGATACAACACTGAGCTCAGGAGGGTTGAAATACATGACTTATCAATGAGGTTAGAATTACATTCAGAGCAACATCAGTGCACGATGCTATTTTGTGGCACATGCTTCAGAGAATGGGTTACATAAACAGGTGGTGTGTATGTGTGTGTGTGTGTGTGTGTATGTATGTAATAATTTCATAGTCAGGCCTATAGGAATAAAGAATACTTCCAATATAAATAATTCAGATAGTATGGAAGAAAATGTTAGGTACCACCCCTAACTGGAATGTTCAAGAAAAATAATTATAAATTCAAGGAGACATTCTATATAAACCAGATGTGAGTTGGCAAAATATATGACTTTTCCAAGTAATATTTACATTTTAAGAGGGGGCTCCTGGAAATGCCTTCTTCCAAGCTATAAGGTACAGGGGTAAGGATTTCAGCACCTGCAAGGCAGATATTTTTGAAGTAGAGAATCTTTGTAGCAGCTGAGACGGGTTTGCAGCACACAATCTGTTCTTCTGTTCAAGGTCAGTGTGCCCAGATGAAAACCTGCCCTCCTTTAGAAGAGGCTAACATGGTCTGAAGCAGCTACAGAACAGCGTACGTTATCTGTCAATCCAAACCAACATGATGAAAATTATTCAAATCAATTAATTAAAAAATCTCACATAAATAATGCATTTGCCATCCAACTTTGTTCTGTTTTCCTGGCTGGGTTCAGAATCAAGAGAGTTAATAAATTTTAAAATGCAAATATTCTTGTTTTTAATCTTTAAAGATCTTGCTAAATAGACAATAAATAAAGTTCTACCAGGTGAAGTTCATGATAGTTTTTAGAAGGAAAGCATTTGCCAGATCAATTTAGTGTGAGTCAAAAAGAGATATAAAAGGAAATGACTCCCATATCTTCAGAGTACTCCAGGATCTTTGAAGGTGCCATACAAATATTCAACGGTTGCATACCAGCAAAGTAGAAATAAGCAATGGAAGAATCCTTCAGGAAGTGAGGGAGGTACTCTAAACTTTAGCCTGCAGCTGAGCCCCAGGGTCTCCTGATTCCTAGAACCATCACCCTCATTATTCTTTAGTTCTTTCTTCACTGTGGTAAAACAAATACAACTGAATTCTTGAATTCATGTCTAGAAGGGCACCAGCCACACACCCTCTTCAGTCAGCAGGGATAAACGTCTAGCCTGTTTTCCCCAAGCAGATCTCCCAGCAAACTGAGTCTGTACATCTGGAAAATATTGTTTGCTGCTTGAAGGATCACTCCAACTGTGCGGCTGCTGGCAGGAATTCCTGCTACTCAGACTTTTGGTATTTATTGGGAGAGCCCCCATATGCTGGTGCAAGGATGCCCAGAGGGAGTCCTGAAAATCCTTTCGAGCCTCACAGCTGGGCTCCTTTTTCAGGCTGCACAGCTGGCATTATATTTGGGCAGCATGCCTTAGCTTCTGACTGTGGGGTTGCAGAGGCCAATTCCCCTCTGCTGTCTCAAGAACTCTAGTTCCTCCAGTATCCAGCTTCTGCCTTCATGAGAAGAAGTCTTGAGTTGCTTGATTCTTTAAAGCTTTCAAACTGCTATCGGTTTATTAAAATGTTCAGTTCTTGGTACGGTAGGTTTCAATAAAAATACTATAGATTAAATGGGTTTTGGCTAACTCCGAGAAAATAGCATTGCTAAATTTAAGATAATTTTATTATGTAGCAGCCATGGAAAGAGAATTAAATTTGGAGTTTCTTGAGCAGTTAACTGAAATTTTAGTGGACCGTAAACTTATTCCTAAAACTCTTCGCGACGAAAAAGTTCAGCAAGAGTCTCGCTCTGTCGCCTAGGCTGGAGTGCAGTAGCACGATCTCGGCTCACTGCAACCTCTGCCTCCTGGGTTCTAGCAATTCTTCTGCCTCACCCTCCTGATTAGCTGGGATTACAGGTGCCCGCCACCGCGCCCGGCTACTTTTTTGCTTTTTCAATAGAGATGGGGTTTCGCCATGTTGCCCAGGCTGGTCTCGAACCCCTGAGCTCAGGCAATCCACCCACCTTGGCCTCCCAAAGTGCTGGAATTACAGGCCTGAGCCACCGTGCCTGGACGATAGTAAGATTTTCATAAAGGACGTCAAAGTTGTCTTCCAAGCATCCTCCCTTCTTCCCTCATAATTCTTGACTCCATTTCCATGGCAATCCTTAGCCCTGACATATCAAAACCAGGTCCAGGTAGCCCAGTCCCCTCGACACCTTTATTAGCTCAGGTAACATAGGCCTAGTAATCAACACATGACATTTCCCTTGTTCATTGGTTGGAGGAATCCAGCCTCTTCTTTTGGATGTGACTGAGGGGCAGGTGGTCCCAGTTGATGCTGCAGTCACCTTGTGAAGACAGCCTGAGGGCAAAGTTGATGTATGCTGGGAAGAAGATTCAAAGAGCCATGTCTCAAAGGAGCTGTACCTGACCAAATGTCACCTCAACTCCCGTAAAATGTTTGGACTTTTTAATCTATCGAGCTAAAAATTCCCATTTATTGTTTAATCCAATCAGGCTACTTTTTTGCTACTTGCATCCAAAAGAATTTCAACAGAATAAATTAAGGTGCAAACTTAATATCCATAAATTTCTCCAGCCTCCTGGGATGACTCTTTCTTTTAGTACCGTAATTCAAGCCCCTTATCCCGGGAGACTGCTAAAAGTACTGTGGTGCTTGTTCCAAATCCTCTGAGGATTGCTAAGGACGGATTTTTTATTTTTATTTTTTCACCTTTTCTCTTGTGGCTAGGGCCACTCTTGTACAGATCTAAGTCCTCATTCTCTTTTCCTCTTTAGTTCCTGTTGACAACCCAGCTGTTTCTGGGGCAACTACAACCCCAACCAGAAAGTTCCAAACAAGTTATTGCAACATTCTCTGCATCTGAGGAAGACAGCCTTTTATGGAGAGTCGCTTAACTTTGGAGAGTTAAGCCACTCTCCAAAAATTCATTTTTTTTTGACTGGACATTGAGAACCTCTTTTTCCTCCATTGTCAACTTTTTGACTCAATACTCACTTCCCACTGCTCCACCATCCCCATACACTATTCCAGTGCCAACTTTTGGGCCTTGTCTTGCCTAACCAAAAATTTATTAGAATATTTTCCCAAAATAATGAACAACTTTCCCCAAAGAAATTACAGTCATCTTCAATAATGCAGAAGACACTTTGGTTTTCAATGTTATTATATATGTAGATACTAAACAAGAAAACTGTGATTGTGGCTAAACTTTTTCTAAGGCCTAAGATTTTATTGTACATTTTAAATAGTAATAAATAAAATTTGGGGAAACTAGTAGAGGTTATGCGCTTGATGTGTTGGCTAATATTTATGACACACAGTGCATGAAACACTCAGAAATTCAAAAAATATTACTTAATGTTTAGATATAAAGTTGGTAAAATACATTTCTTATTTTATTGGGATCCTCTTTTGAATATGACTTAGCAGATACAATTCTTTCTATACTTTCTAGTACATTATTTTTTCATTAAGAAAGGCTTTGGTTAAATCTCTCTATTCATCAAAAATGCTTTCATCTGATTTATTTTTGTATTTCATTGGTGAAGATCTACATAAGTAAACATCACTGGGGAAGTATTTGAGTCTGGAAGATAGTATTATGATTAATATTATGCTTTAATTAAGTTATGTTGACATTCCTAATAGATCTCTATCTGACTAATAAGAACTAATATTTTCCTGGATAAAGAACAATGCAAATTATAGACAGACAGTGATCAACTACTAGTGCTTGGTTTTAGCACTTCAAATGAAATGGATCATATTCTACAGGAAAATTACAGAAGTAATTATAAAGAGTGATGATGCTTTGGAAAAAATAGATTCTCAACAGAAGGTTATTATAAAAGTTACTGATAGGTCTAAATTTTTTAATATCCGGGACTTTTTCATGAGTGGGTTCGATTTCTGCCTCTCTTCCAGAACCACCATGATAAAGCACTCCAAAATAACTCAGCATGCTATATACAACATAAAATGATGGGATCAGATACATTTCTGTCCATGACAAGAATCATTCAGTTAGGTCCATTTATAAGCATCAACAGGAGGAGGGTCTTGTCATAAAATCACAGTCACACATTATTTTATGGGAAGGTTCTCTGTGTTTCAGTAGGATGAATATTCATTTTTAAATCTTTTTTATATTGAAATATTATTTATTCACAAGAAGTTTTCACCAATACCCATTTTTAAAGGCTTATAGTATCAAACTTATACTGTATATCCTGCCATACTTCTTCTTCCTCTTCTTTTTTTCAAGAGACAGAGAGTTGCCCAGGCTGGAGTGCAGTGGTATGATCATAGCTCACTACCTTGACCTCACATAGCCTCTACGTCCTGGGCTCAAGTGATCCTCCCACCTTATCCTCCCGAATAGCTAGGACTATAGGCATGCACCACCACACCTGGCTAATTTTAAACTTTTTTGTGGAGATAAAGTCTCACTGTTAACGGTGGAGGGTGTCCAGGTTCTTGGCGTCTTGAGCAAAGAATTGGACAAAACGCACAAACAAAGCAAGGAAGGAATAAAGGGATTTATTGAAAATGAAAGTACATTCCATAGTGTGGGAGCGGGCCTGAGAATAGGGGCTCAAAGGCGTTGTTACAGAGTTTTCGTGAGTTTAAATACCCTCTACTTGAGGTACACCCTATGTAAATGAAGAGGATGAAGTAAAGTTACAAAGTCATTTATGGCATATGCCCTATGGAGAGGATATTTCTTGTTATAGCTGAAGTGTGTATTGGCCTTCTGTTCCCTGCCTCCAGACTCAATTTTCCTGCCTCATCACTATTGCCCAGGCTGGTCTTGAACTCCTGGGCTCAGGTGATTCTCCTGCCTAGGCCTCCCGAAGTTCTGGGCTTATAGGCATGAACACCTGTGTCCAGCCTGCTTCATTCTTTTACTTAAAAAGTTTACTTTTAATTCATTGACCTTTAGGAAATTTAAAATGGAAAGTTTGAATCCCAGACTTTGGTTCTGAAGCAATAGCTATTTGAAGATCAAGAGCTAAATCAAGGCATTCAGAGGCTCAGAACTTCACATATTCATCCTTTCAGTACCCTTCTGTTATAGGAGGAGCAAAGGTCATCTTCCCATTTAACTGGTGAAAAACTCAAAGGTGGAGACCAGTAGGAAAGGATGAGAACTACCCAGAACTCTCTGCAGTCCCAGCCCAAGGCTGATGAGCTACTTCCTTGCTGCTAAATAGGGAATTTTCCATTCATACCATTTTCATTTGTGAAATATGATCTTCCTGCAACTCTGAAATGGACTTTGTGCTTTTTACCCTGCATGAACTTCTCGCCCACTTTCCTGATCCTCCTGAGTTTGCTCACTCTTGAAAGGAACTTTTCAAATCCTGGAAAATGATTCTGTTTTCTCAGTTGACTATGGCTGCTCACAGAGTGTCTGTAGCTCTCTTCAGTGACTCAGCACCTTACAGAGAAAAATTGTTCTGGAGGGAATGTTAGGGCAGGTCACATTGCTGCTCACAGGAAAGAAAGAGATCAAATCCTGCCTCCAGGGAAAGCTGAAACACCAAACTTTAAACGCTGAAGGGAAACAACAACAACAACAACAACAAAACCACCAACAGATGATGAAAACCCAGTGAGGCAAGGTAAAGAAGGGAACGGCAGAAATTCTCCTAGGTACGAACAGCGCGGGTTCTGAAAAGCTGTGTGTAAATCTCTCAGTACCCGTGAGCAAAGAGGCCCTAATCCAGTGATCACACTGTTGTTGCTGATAAGTAGAGCCTACTCTCCCTTGTTCTGATGCCTGCTTTATCCTCACTTTTCTAAACTTGCAAGTTTGTGTGTAAAGATACAGTATAGAATTTGAACTTAGAAAATTGCAAAGGAACAAAGAGAAAATCACTCTTCACTGCCTCTCTCACTTGTTCACTTGGATCCAATGCACCTGGCCTATTTCCTAGGAAAACAGTCTGCTTTAGGTAGTTTCTATGGTCACAGTGGGTCTTGTCAGACCTGTATGTGTACTTGGGACTTGGACACTGTCATTCTTCTTGAAGCCAAGTAGTGGAGAAAACTCTTCCATTTGTCATGTTTTCCTCAGGGCAGGGCAATCACTGTAGATTGTTCTAGAAACACAGACAAAGCAATAAAACTCTCCTTCATATTGTGTTGACTCGCAATCATTACCATAAGTTCCCACCATACATTTCTTTCTTCATTAATTCATTCATTTCCTCCCTTCCTCCTTCTTGTTGTACAACGGCTTTGAAGGAGCATAGTAAAATTTTAAAAAGGAGGAAATGAGTGCTAGGGGGAATCTGGGCCTAGCACACCATGCATACACCTGGACATTTGCTAGAGGAGCACCTCATATTTGGTCCAGAGCTTTGCAGCAGCTAATACAGATGTGTGTGCGAGATCTCTAATTTGTAAATGGATAATACAATTGAAGTGTCCATAAGAAGAAAACAAACCTGTTTTTTAGAAGAATCATAACAGTTTTTGACCTGAGAGAAATTCCCTCCTGAAGTGTAATGATGTGGTGGACAACTGTTCAGTAGCACTGCACATATAATGCAATAATGGGTTTCATAGGGTTGTTACTTATAAGGTCCATCAATGCAAGCTGATGGTTTCATGGCCAAATTTAACTCAGTAAAGGTAATCCTGCGAGGAGCTCGACAATGTGGTTGTAGGATATAGCTGTAAGATTTGGTGGTAAAAAGTCAAGTCCCATAGAAATAGATTAACTGGATGGGTATCTGGGAATTTTGCCTGATTTTTTTCTTTCTTTTCTTTTCTTTTTTTTTTTCTTTTTACAAGAAGCTTGTTAACTCTTCTAAGCAGCTGAGTTCAAGGTTATCCTCTCTGGAGAGCTGCTCAAGGCAAGTATAAATAATCTACGATGTTAATGAAGGATACATCCATTTGAGCTGGCAGTAGAATTGATATTTTCTTATGAAAATTAAGGAATCGAATCTAGAAAAAGCCAGGCTGGGAGGCTACCTTACCTTTAGATAGAGGTGGCTGTGATTGTTGTGGAAGAAAATAAAAACAAAACAGACTCCTTTTTCTTCAATGCTAGAAATTAGACAGCATTCACTTTAGGAAGTTTTATGCATTACTGTGCCTTAATTTTTGGATTTTAAAGGTGGAATATAGTCATACAAATTGAAAATAGAAACATAAAAAAATTAACATCACCTTTTTATGCAATCACTGGAGAGTACTGACATTTTCTAATTTTTAACTACAAAATTGGGGTTTTACTAAGTAGACAGCTTTTATATACTTTGTTTCATTTAATATTGTATTATAAACATTTTTCCATATCATTAAATATATGAAAAATAATTTATAGCCATGATTTTGTTATATATGTTATATGTTGATTTGTTTATATTATTTATATGCTATATTTTGTATTTCATTGCATGTATAAATCATAGCTTATTTAGTCACTCCAATATTTTGGGCATTCCATTTTTTTTGTAGACGTTCTGGTTAGGGGACTACCTCATTTGGTTTCTGCAAAGATACTCTCTGCAGTTGGACTGCTTGGGTTCAAGTCTCAGTTAAACTATTGTGTGACCTTGGGAAAGTTACTTAATCTTGCTGATTATCAGTTTCTTCTTCTGTCAAGTGGGGATTATATTGGTGCATTTCTCCCCTAGAGTTTTTGTGACAAGTGATGTTTGTTAAAGAGCTACCACATAAAAAAGGCATGCCACATGATAGCTGTTGTCATAATTATATTCCAGGGGTGTCAATCAGAGCTTGTGCAGTCAACAATCCAGATTTAGATCTTGAGTGCCAAACCCCAAGCCTTGCAGCCTGCTTCTAAGAGAGGTATCATCTCACAACTCAAGCTTCAGGGAAGAAGGAGGGGGCTATCACAATGAACACTTCAGTATAGAAAACAAAGATATTGGGTGAAAGGTAAAGAGGAAAGCAATTAAGTATAACTGGGGCTGGTTGCTCACTAGTTGTGAAGTGGTGGCTCACACCTGTAATCCCAGTGCTTTGGGAGCCTGAGGCAGAAGGATTCCTTAAGGCTGGGAGTATGAGACCAACCTGGTTAACATAAGGAATCCCCATCTCTATTTAAGCAATGACAACAACGACTGGGCTCTGTACTAGTTTGCTAGAGTTGTTGCAACAAAGTACCACAAAATGTGTGGCTTTCACAACAGAAGTTCATGGTCTCATAGTTCTGGAGGGTGGGAAGTACAAAATGCAAAATGTGTCTGCAGGGTTGGTTCCTTCTGTGGGTCCTAAGGGAAGGATCTGTTCCAGGCCTCTCTCTTTGGTTGTACATGGCTACCTTCTCCATGTGTCTCTTTACATCATCACCCTGCTATGTGTGTCTGTGTTCAAATTTCCCTTTTTATAAGAACATCATTTGTGGTAGATGAAGATCTTCCCTAATGACTTCATTTTAACTTGATTATCTCTGTGAAGACTCTATCTCCTACTCAGGTCACACTCACAGGACTTTGATGTATGAATTAATTTGGGGGCAGTGGGGACGACACACTTCAACTCATAACGTGATCCAAAGTGAGTTTTATTTTATTTTATGCTTTGGAGAAAAATCACTTTACCAAGAAAGACAAAATTCACACTAGTTCTAACTTTTTTATAGCTCACGATAGCATCAAAACTATGTGTGCCCAATGTAAATTCTCTGTGAGAGCCATAGTAGCTGGTGAAGGAGGTAGATGTGGGGGAAAAACTTAGATTAGATAATAAAGAAGACTGCAAGGTCTCTGTCTCAAATTCTCCCATTCAAATGGTCTGTCTCTTTATCAAGCAGATCTTCTTTTTTGAGACGGAGTCTCTCTCTGTTGCCCAGGCTGGAGTACGGTGGTCCGATCTCGGCTTACTGCAACCTCCGCCTCCTGGGTTCAAGCGATTCTCCTGCCTCAGCCCCTAGTAGCTGGGATTACAAGCGCCTGTCACTATGCCTGGCTAATTTTTGTATTTTTAGTAGAGTTGGGGTTTTATCATGTTGGCCAGGCTAGCCTCGAACTCCTGACCTCGAGTGATCTGCCCACTTCCACCTCCCAAAGTGCTGGGATTATAGGCATGAGCCACCATGCCCAGCCTCAAGCAATTCTTTCATGAGTTCTGAGGTGTTCATTATATTCTTGAACATTACATGAACATTTTAAAAGAAAGGCATGGTAGCATTTCAGAGGGTAAATCTGAAGGGAACTCACTGCCTTGATAAAAATCAGAGAACAAAATTGAACTTCTAATGTGACCCCAAAATGGCTTCAACAGATAGGAGAAGGGGAAATTACGAAGAAAATGCTTTCTTTTCTACTCTTCAAAACTAAAATAATAAACTAATATGTATCTGTAGGTTTAATTCACTGAAGAAAATAAGTGTTCTAGAAATAGATCACATAAAGAATTCAAATACCTCAGGAATATACAAGACTGGAGGTTCAGGGCAATGGAAACCCAACTGATCAGCAATAACTAAGAACAAAAACCCTTGGGAGGTGGATGGGTTAGCCTATTTGTGGTCATTCTTCCCAAATACCAAGTAGAGAATCATGATTCAAATCACCAAAATGATCCAGGGATTTGCAGAACTTGAAGAGGCACTAAATGGGAAAGTGGCAAGCAAAGAACATCTGACAAATCATAATTCAGATCTCAGTTCTTGGCGTCTTTTAAGGATTGTTCTAAATTTTACAAGTGATACCAGGCAGGGACACAAGCTCTAGTCTTCCTGCTTTAATCCGTAGTCTACAGGCTCAAAACAAATCCTGTGAAATCAATGAGCATGAAAGATCCAAAGTCTCCTCCTGTGATTAGATTTCCGACTTCCCTTGGAGCTGACATTCATCACAGCTCCCTGGCCTTGTACAGGACTTCAACATGAAACATTTCTCAGGGAATCATTTATCCTGGAACTCCGGCCAGCATCCCTGCGGAAGCAGAGCTGAGAACTGAAGAATCTTTAGAAAGGAGAGGAAGCTGAAAGTAGGACAGCTCTTGAGAGCACATTTGTCCCAATGGCTTTTGGTGTGTTGTCAGATGCAAAAATTTCCTGTCTGAGGAGTTTTAATATTCCTATCCTTTCTAGTTGAAATATGGTTTCCTTCTTTTCTAAGCATCAAAGCATGATGTCACCATCCTTCCAAGTCGTTTAGGAACAAGGCAGAAAAGTAGAGATTTGGTAATGATTTCACCTAGACTTAGATGAAAAGCCGCAAATCATGATTCTTCCTGAGAACTATTTGCTCTTGTATTCTATGTCCAGATTGCCATTTATTCTAATGTGTGCAAACACAGAGGCTGTTTGATAATCTTGTTGCCTCCAAGACAACCTTATTCTCAGTTTAGTAATAAGTCAAATGCGTAAATATCATTTTCTTGCCTTTGAAATGATGGTATTTATAAATACTTCATGATTTATTTCAGATGCACCCAATTTAGTGGTTGGGCAATTTAAATCTCCTCAGCAGAAGATTCAAATGCAAAGAGATCTACCAGAATTTTAGTTTTACAGTTGAGATATAAGTACATACAGAAAAGTCTATAAAGGGGCATGAGTAATTCCATATCATAAATATTTTATTCTCAAGTTCATATTTTCTCTCCATCACATAGACCTGTGATATGTGGCTGAAATGTGCATGAGTGACAAATCTTTCCAGCAGATACATGATATGAGTAGTGAAAATTGTCTTAGTGAGTTAGTTGTTGTTTGTAAGGTGGTAAGGACACACTCTCTCCTCCTGAAAAATTAGTCTGCTGTATCCTTAATATGTTTAAGAATAAGAATGAGTTAACTACTGCCTTCTGCTTTAAAGTGAAAATTGGGATGTCTTTTCTCAGTAATTTATATCATGCTATAAATAGTATTTGCTAATAATATTAACAAGGAACTGACCTACTTCCTCTTTTTAACCAAGAGATAAAAGGTAACTGACTTTCCAATTACTGAGCACTGCTTTTGCTAAAAACTTGTCTCATTTCATAAATATATTGAAATAATTTAAATTCTAAGCCTAGGAAAAAAAAAACTAGTAGAATTAGAATTCTCTGGTTTTCTTATCAGGATGAGCAGAAAAGTATGCCTAATCTGGCTCCTTGGCATTGGAGCTCCAGAGGAATTATTTGGATGTTTTCAATTAAAACCTGACAAAAGATAAATTGCTGTGTGAATGACAGGAAAAATCAAATGCTGATTTTATTAGAAGGAACTCATTAAGGAAACACATTAAAACCAGGAACTGATGGGACCTTATGGTTCTGGGAGACAGAAGGTGGGTCTATTGCCACTTAGAAAATGTTTTAAAACAATATAAAATGAGTTCCACAAAGTACAGACAGTGGTAATGCAATTAGATGTTTCAGTTCTTTGGATGGCCAGGCACAACCCACACTGACCAACCATACCATACCAGGCTTGATGCCTGGGCTGCGTGTACTGGACTAGGAGTGCTCCAAGGGCAGGGGCTTCGTCTGTCTCACCTTTGATGTTCCAGTGGAAAATGAGATATTCTCATTATCAAAATTTAAAAATCACTGAAAATACTCAATGAAGAAAATTAAAATAATTTGGTCCATTCCCTTAAAGATAATTTATTGTTGACTCTTTGGTAAATCAGCATTTGATTTACTAAATCAAATTACTTTTGGGGTTTAATCTCTTTCTATCATTTATCCATCTATATTCAGTATCAAGGTGGAAATATTTTTTGTTATCTCAACCACTGGTCTGAAAATTTATTATAGATTGAGGCCAGTTTTTGTTTGTAAAGCTAATATATGATTGAATTAAAAGAAAAATCTTAAAGATGTTGAAAAGATATTGGTTGATGCACAAACTTCAGAGAATAGGGTAGAACTGCTCTGCATAAGAAAAGGAGGAGTTCTTTTTTTTTTTTTTTCCTTCTAAAAAAGGGCAGAGAGAAGAGTAGAGAATAACCCAGGGAGAAGTAAATGAGAGGGAGGGAAGGGGAGCCAGAGGAGGCTGCAAGACTGAGAGCTGAATGGAGGAGGAGAGAAGAGAAGAATTCATGGTGCTGGGGTGCCCAGGAAACATTTGGAGTCCAGCAATCTCTTATGGGGGTACCATGGCATTACCAGTGCAGCAGGCAGCACCATGTCTCCCCTAATGGCTTAGTAAAGACTTTTATATCTACAGAATACTTGATGTGAGCGAGCTTTTCCTGTGGGAACAGGGGTGAGTGTCAAGACCATATTGAAGCTGTGTGGGAAAAAAAGCCCATACGTGTGGAAGCAGGAGCCCATGGGCTGAGAGACAGAGGTGGCCAGGAAACACAGCTCCTTTCTTCTTTGCCACCTGATTCCCCCTAAATTCACAGAACACTTGGAAATGTTTTAGACTCTATAGGACCTGGAATTGGCAGTGTTGAACCACTTCTGTCCTTAAGGGTCAGAAAGACCCTAGAATATATCTTGTTTATAATTACTCTAATCCAAACCACAATGGTGAGACTGCTCCCCCAGTCTTATTAAGATGCAATTTCCTCTAAAGAATGTGTCTCAGATATTTCCAATGGATTTTGATACCTAACGTGTGCTAAGGAACACATCCCTGGCATCCCTCTCCTCTGGTCCTGTCCTCATGTTATTATCCCTCTTGGTCCAGTGATGACTCTCACTATCTCTACTCCAGAGGACATGGCTGCTCTCTGGCACTGACCACTGCCCACCAATATGGACGTGGGCTCTACCATAATTTCCCCTTACAGAAGAACCAAGACTAATGGAAGGAGAGTCCAACACGGAAGATACATTGCTTGGCAGTTCAGGTCCATTTTGCCGTAGGTCACCTATGGGTCCAGCCACCTTCCTGAATTGTCATCAGCTTTTCTCCGTGTAGTCAGGCACAGGTCAGGACACCTGGCTCCTCACAGTCACCGAGTCTCAAACCCAGAGAAAAAAGAAACAATTTCTCCTCACCTCAGACTAATTCCTTTTCTGTCCCAGGATGAATATCTTCCTAGTATGATGGACAGTGGAGAACTTCTATCTGTTATAGGGAAACCCAACTAGTATATAAAAGAGTGAGACTGGCTCTGTGATCCCAAGAAGAAAATAACAAAGATGATACTTTTTCTATCATGTGGGTTAGATGGTCTTACCCTTGGGCAACTTGATATAATATTGTTTTTACAAAAAAAATATGTAAAGTAACTCAAATACAATTTTCCATCCTCTTTCATTTGACAATACATTTTGTGCATCATTCCATATAGTGTCAACTTTATGCTTTTTAATAGTTGCATGCTATTCCATAGTTACATGGTTATACTAGTTTGTTGATGATCATTTTGGTTGTTTAAGCAAATACTGACACAAGTATGTATTTCAAAATACTTTAATAGATGATGTAAGTCTAGGAGTATTCCAACATTTACCATGCAATACGTTTTAAATTGTGGTTAAATACATACAACATAAAATTAATGATTTTAACAATTTTAAAATGTAGAGTTTTGAGGTATTAAGTACATTCACATTGTGTGCAACAATCACTACCATTCATCTTCAGGACTTTTTCATCTCCCCTAACCAAAACTTTGTACCCTTAAAGACTAACTCTGCATTCCCACTTCATTGCAGCTCCTGGCAACCACTCTTCTATTTTCTGTCTCAAAGAACTTGACTCCTCTAGGTATCTCATATAAGCGGAATCATAAAGTATTTTTCCTTTTGTGACCGCCTTACTTCACTTAGCGTATGATTTCTTCAAGGTCCAATGATGTTGTAAGCATGCATCATAATTTCCTTCCTTTTTAAGGCTGATAATATTTCACTCTATGTATATACCACATTTTGTTTATTTATTGGTTGATGGAATTCAGATTGCTTTTGACTATTGTGAATGATGCTGCTATGAATGTAGGTGTACAAATACCTGGTTGAATTCCTGCTTTCAGTTTTTCGGGGTTTATATTCAGAAGTGAAATTATTGGATCTTATGGTGATTCTGTTTACTTTTTTTTTTTTTTGAGACGGAGTCTCGCTCTGTCGCCCAGGCTGGAGTGCAGTGGCCGGATCTCGGCTCACTGCAAGCTCCGCCTCCCGGGTTTACACCATTCTCCTGCCTCAGCCTCCCAAGTAGCTGGGACTACAGGCGCCCGCCACTTCGCCCAGCTAGTTTTTTGTATTTTTTAGTAGAGACGGGGTTAGCCAGGATGGTCTTGATCTCGTGACCTCGTGATGCGCCTGTCTGGGCCTCCCAAAGTGCTGGGATTACAGGCTTGAGCCACCGCGCCCGGCCTCTGTTTACTTTTTTAAGGAACTTCTATACTGTTATCCATAGTAGCATTTGGATCATTTTTAATAACGTAAAAGTAGCAATATATTTATATATATATATAAATAAAATATATATAATATAGTGTGTGTATATAGACAGAGAGCTATATATATACAGATATATATCTGTATATATATATTTATATATATGTATTATATACTTATATATATATATAAATAGCCATTATATATGGCCCTATAGGTACAGATATCTGTACCTTTATGTAAAGCATTTCTGTAGGATATGGCTGGGAACAGTGGCTCACGCTTGTAATCCCAGCACTTTGGGAAGTCGAGGGGGAAGGATAGTTTGGGGCCAGGTGTTCAAGACTAGCCTGGTCAATACAATGAGACCCTATCTGTACAAAAAATAAAAAAGTTAGCTAGGTGTGATGGTGTGTGCCTATAGTTCTAGCTACTCAGGAGGCTGAGGCAGGAGGATTGCTTGAGCTCAGGAGTTCAAGGTTACAATGAGCTGTGATAGCACCACCGTACTCCAGCCTAGGCAACAGAATGAGACCCTTTTTCTAAAAATAAACAAAATAAAACAAAATACTATATATTACTATTTGTTTTCTTTCTATTCCATTGGAATACGTCTCTTTTACTGAGCTGAGAACATGCCATTTTATTTATTGTGGCTTGACATCACCTTTAAACATATGTTAAATCTAATCCTTCTCTCTATGGCCCTTTTTAAAATTTTTGTTGTTGTTGTTCTTGGCTGTTCTCACTTGAATATTCTCTCAGATAAACTTTAGAAACGTTTGTTCAAGTTTATTAAAAATTCCATTAGAATGCCATTGAATTTACAGATTAATTTAGGAAAATTGACAGCTTAAAATATGGAGTCGTTTTATTCAGGAACAAGACATTTTATGTATTTGTTAAAGTCATTTTAATTTATGGTTATCTCTTAATTATTCTCAGCAGAAGACAAATCTTAATTCCAAGTTTTTGTTGAGAACCACCTGTTCAGCTTGATTATCTCCTTTGTTTTTCTTAACTGCATTTATTCTCATCCTCTACATATGAACTATAACTCATTAGAGTTTGGAGGCAAGAACTTTATAATAAAAGTATCTAATTAAATTTCTACCTGAGAAAAAAGGACACAGAGCGACAGCTGTACTCTTGGCAGCAGCTCCTCCAAAGCACATGCTTCCTCTCATTTTAAAGACTTGCCTTGATCCACCTTGGGGTGGGGAGAAAATGGAGAGCAGGGAAGGCAGAGAAAGAAAAGAAGAAATGGCAGAATACCGGAGGAGGAATCACGTGGATAAATTCTTAGTTCTTGTAGAGTCAGAAATTCCATGTGTGGCCTCTTTGTTTTATTTCCAATGTTGTGAATTCTTAGAAAGTGAAATGCACTATGACTAAACATGAATGAAAAGGTCCTGTAAATTCAAATATAAATGATATTTTGGGAGGTGCAGAGTGCTATACATACTTCCGCCAGGAGTATGAATAACTAAGTACTGACAATATTCTAAAATGAAAGAATTTAAACACTTTGATTTTAATTGAATAAAATTTGGGTTAACAAATTTTGAGGAAATTAAGATGTTTTCCTATGAAACAATTTGTGATGCAATTAAAAACACCATCACAGTGTAATTTCATCATTTGTATCTCCTTAAAGATTGATGAAATTCTTTCATACTGTACATTAAATTTTTAGTAAAGGCCAAAGATGGAAATAAACATATTTCTAAGAGAATGTCACAATCGCCACTAGAGGGTACAGTAAGCAACCTTTCTTCCAGATATTTGAGCAGAAGAATATTACCAAGAAATAAAAGGCAATATAGAATCACAGTACTTGAAACAACTTCAATAGGTGATCTGAAAGAGAAATGGCTTTTAGAAATGGTCAACGTATTTGACATCCGGCCAAGGCAAAGGGCATCAAATGATTTTCAAGGACAATGTGTGTCTTGGATAAAAGTAAAGTGAATTTGTCAAGGAATACAGAAATGTTTCTAAAGTAATTAAACAAACAAAAAAATAAGCCTTTTATACATACATGGAATTCTGTAACCATCTCCCTCATTAAGCCTGTTGATTAAAGCTGCTTCTAGAGTGATCTTATTCTGAAAAGTCAAACTTAATGAGGTCTTAGAAAACAAAATGATGACATAGGATTTTAGAACCTCAGTTAAGATCCAAGTTGGCAGTAAAAGAAAAAGACAACATTCTCAAACCAGCAGTGACATTGGCATGAGTCAGATGCAGAGGGCATGAATTCTTTACTTCAGATATATCTCCAGACTAGTGGATCCCATGTTGTGAAAAATAAATACATTCCTCCTTCCTTCCAATCCTAAAAAGAGCAGCTTGCTGTTTATTTAAATTGGAGAATCTCATCCAATACACTACTGAATCTACTGCAATGTTTCTTGATAAAAAAAAATCTTTCTTTAATATAGGATTTCTCCCATATCCCACTATAAGCATGCATACAGCCTTTACATTTCAAATACTGTTATGTATTATATTACAGAAAAATTATGCTTCTTAAAAGAAATACACCAAGCTTTGCACTATAGGAGAAAATAAGGCAAGCAAATCTCATGATAAGGAGAAAAAATTAATCCTTTTATTAACTATTTTTCTAGATATAATATTGCTTAACAGATAAAGAGTACTTAGCAATTTATGATATACCTTTATAATATTCTTTTAATCTAGTCAGGGAGGTATTTTTATTCATATTTTCTTTTTTTTTTTTTTTTTTTTTGAGACGGAGTCTTGCTCTGCCGCCCAGGCTGGAGTGCAGTGGCCGGATCTCAGCTCACTGCAAGCTCCGCCTCCCGGGTTCACGCCATTCTCCTGTCTCAGCCTCCCGAGTAGCTGGGACTACAGGCGCCCGCCTCGTCGCCCGGCTAGTTTTTTGTATTTTTTAGTAGAGATGGGGTTTCACCGTATTAGCCAGGATGGTCTAGATCTCCTGACCTTGTGATCCGCCCGTCTCGGCCTCCCAAAGTGCTGGGATTACAGGCTTGAGCCACCGCGCCCGGCTTATTCATATTTTCTGAGTGAGGCAACAGAGACTTGGAGCAGTAAAAACCCTTCCCCAAATTCTCCCAGTTAATAGAGGACAGAGCTAGGAGAATGAAGCTTTGGATTCCTTCCTAACCTAGACTTATTGCTGCTATTCTCTGGCTCCCATGCAACAGAGATGATTCAGTGTCAGAAATCCCCTAAACTGCACATTTACATCTCTCTGAAAGAACCTCAAAGTTAATATGAGAAGGATTTTTTTATTTGGCTGTGAGTGTTCTGATACTTATGCTCACAGTGTCCAGTCATCCCTAGTTTTGATTTCTTGGTCATTTTCCTTTCTCAGGTCCATTTCATCATATGGGCATGAAACTCCAGGCAGTACATTACTAAAGGCTCATTATATTTCTTCGGTGGTTGAAGTCTCTTGGCCTTCATTATAATACCCTGTCTTTTTTTGATTACCTGGAAAACTTTCTCAAGATGTAAAAAGTTGCCAAGCGCATGTTTAAACCTTTTTAGCATTTGTTAAAGCATTAGAGTAGTTTAGAGTTGGTCAAGGTGCAGTGGCTCATGCCTGTAATCCCAGAACTTTGGGAGACCAAGGTGGGTGGACCACTTGAGCTGAGTTCCAGACCAGTCTGGGTAACACAGTGAGACCCCAAGTGTAATAAAAATTTTAAAAAAGTAGTTGGGCATTAGTCTGTTCTCATGCTGCTAATAAAGACTGGGTAATTTATAAAGGAAAGAAGTTTAATCACAGTTCAGCGTGTCTGGGGAGGCCTCAGGAAACTTACAATCATGGTGGAAAGCACCTCTTCAACAGGGCAGCAGGAGAGAGAATGAGTGCCAAGTGAAGGGGGAAGCCTTTTGTAAAACCCTCAGATCTTGTAAGAATTCACTGTCATGAGAACATGACTTAGTTATCTCCACCTGGTCCCCCTTGACATGTGGAATTACAATTCAAGATGAGATTATGGGTGGGGACACAGAGCCAAACCATATCAGGCATGGTTGTGTCCACTTGTGGTCCCAGTTACTTGGGAGACTGAGGTGGGAGAACCACTTGAGCCTGGTGGGTGGAGGTTGCAGTGAGCAGACATTGTGCCACTGCACTCTAGCCTGGGCAACAGAGCAAGACCCTATCTCAGAAAACAAAAACAAAACACAAAACAAAACAAAACAAAACAAGAATTTACCTATATTGTTACTCAGCAATTTTAATGTACACGTATTAAATTAGAAAAATATTTATTATACTTTTATATTGAATATTGATGAGATTATTTTTATATTGACTATTGATGACAATAGGATTATTTTAAAATGTAATAATGTCTTCTGCACATTAATAATTTCAAAATAATATGGAGATCAAATACTACAGGTGTATTCTTCCCTAAAAATATCTTACCTACATCCAAATTTTAAACTTAATATGGCCATTGGATCACTTTTGAACATATTTTCAAGTTGTGAATTTGGTGTGGTGAGGGTTTTTCAAACTTTAATCATTTATCTTCAATATTTTTACCATATCTATATGCCATCTGTACTATTATTTACTATATATAAATAAAATAAAATTGGATTTAATTGTATTTCCAGTATATTAAATAAATGTGTAACTTTAAACATATTTTTCATAATCTATTTAAAATACTCTTTGGTACCATATTTAATATGTGTACTATATTTTGAGAGATACTGGCCTAGTAGAAAGAGTTCCAAACTAGGAAGTAGAGACCTGGATTATGGTATAAACATTACCATTTTCTAGCTCTGATCATTGAGCAAGTTAATTAACCTCTCTGAGTCTAAATCTTACAAAGTTGTGAAGATTAAAGGGCTAATGACCATAAACATCTTTGCTTGTGCAATACTTTTAATAAATGTTAGTTTTTAATCCCTAGACGGGAATTCAGCTGATTGAAGACCACGTTTACCCAAGTCAAGACAGGGTGAGGTGAACCCAAATACCTTCTTCTCTGTGTAATTCTTATCCACACAATATGCCCTAAAATGCTCATGAAAGATACAGAAGCTATTTCAGAAGGGCCAGGCTATTGATGAAGTGAGAAGGCAGATCCCCATTGTAAATGCTTTGTATGGAATCTTACATGATTATTAATCATATTATCTCAGAAACTCTATGTTTCAAGAACACAAGAACAGAGGGCCACTAAAATAAGCCAAATCAAAGGAAAGGAGGGCTATTATAGGTGCTTGGAAGTCTTGTGAACTATAAGGATGCCTGATGGCATTTAAGTAGGTCTTATGTCAACTAGGACCAGAAGACCAACCTCAATCTTTCAGAGGCTTTGTGATCTCTTCTCTGTTTCTGTCCTGTTTCTACTCTCCTATGGCTCATCCTCATCACAAATTCCTCTGCTCTCTCATCTTGCTCATGACCCCAAAATGGCAGTAAGAGGAATCTGTCCCAGCTTATACATTTTCATTAAGTCTAAGGTCTCTGGCTAATCAACAGATAAGCTCCTCTGGGAATGCACTTCAGAAAGAATGAGCTGTTGGCACCCTAGAACATTGAATGGAAAGAAAGTGCACTTCATTAATTCAGTCATGAGCATGTCAACCTCTTCCACTGCCCAACCCTCACTCCCAAAGTATTAGTAACACTTTGCTAGGGGTTGTGGGGCAGATTAAAGACCTATAAGAATACATGGTTTTAAGATTGGTGTGTTTACATGACATATAATATAAAAGAAAGATGCCCTTTCAGTACAATACTCTTTATTCTTTTTAATGCTAATTGTTACCTCAGGTTTCCTTGGCTCTCAAGTTAAATCAACTCTCCTTCCCTGGGCTAAGCCACATTCATACTTTAAAACTTATTTATTTATTTATTTATTTTTTGCAGAGAAATTTGCTCTGTGAAGTCAGGCTCCTTTGTCTGGAGAAACAACCCCATCGAATCCTTCTAAAGTGGGAACAGAGGAAACAGTCTCGACACTTACTGTGATGGCTCACTGACTTTGACAAAAGTTGTGATGAAATATCTTATTTCCTAAGCAAGGAATCAATAGTTGATTTCCCCCACCCCCCAATGCTGATATCCTGTCATGTAGACGTAGGCTAGAAACACTCAAAACCATTAAAGAAATTAAAAGCTATATTTTCAGTATGATTTTACAAACTAGAGTGAATTCCACACAAAATAAGTAATTGTCTTATGTAAAATTTTGCTGAACTTTTAACATAAATACACAGTTCATAAATTATAGCATGCCCAAAAAAATCAAACTAAAAATTCTTTTCCACTAGGTCTGAGGGGACACAGGAAACTGCCTCTTAGTAAACACCCCAGATTATGTTGATGCAAGTGGTCTAAAAACTACATTTTGAGAAAAGTGCTATGTATGGATGAAAACAATCTAAATGACCTCCCCTGGAGATGATCTGGTTTTTGCTTTTTGCAAAGGAATCATCACATCATGCACTTTATATTTGGGGCATTCATTCACTAGTTATGCTAGCATAAGTCTCACTTACCTACTTGGAAATAATTACATAAGAACTGATTTTTAGAAACCAGAGTTGCCCAATGTCCAGGAAGAGAGCTTGGCCTCTACCTAGTTGAGCATAACCAGGCCGGCCTAGTGCAGTGGAATTCTGGTGTTGGTTTTCTGTTAGTTCACAACATTCTGATAATGTACATTGCTTTAGTGATGTTCTGTGCTTTTGGAGTATTCTGTGAAGTAAGAAGCTTTGCTCCATTTCGAAACAGCAGTTTTGCCAAGGGAAACATGTCTTTTGAAATCAGGTATATTTTCTTGAGTGTTAGAATACACAACCGTGGCAAATGATTATAGAAATTCTATGATAGTCTTTGGGCTATTTAAAAATGTCATACTATATGATTTTTGAATCTTAAAAGCTTATAAGTGATACCAGTTCAAATTGAACATTGTGTGACTAAGGTACTTAAGACATTCTGAAGCCCACAGGGATTTTTTGTGTGTCTCTACAGGGAAAATGTAGGAAAATTGAATGCATTTGATAGCATAAGAGACTTCCAGTTATTTATCATAAGGACCTCCTGGAATTTCAAAAAATGATTGTTTCAATCTGAAAAAGATTTTAGAAAACAACAAAGACAAAACTTATTTTCCAAAGTTTAACTTATATTTTTTCATCTAATGCTTTCTGTATGCTGGTGATAAAGCCTCTTTATTCTTTATCCTTACATTTAATGCTGGCCATGTATCCTTAAAAGGCTGTTATCAGCTTTAAATCATTTATTCTTAGCCATGGCCAAACTTGTTTTTGTGTTTCATGTGTTTTATATTTGTAATCTTTGGACCGTGAAGAAGTTAGATTCTGAAAACTTGTTCAGTTTTCCTGACTTTTCTCTTGGAGATTTAAATTACCAGCCATTGTACTTTTTCCAATCAAATTTTCAGAAGCCTCCAGTGATTCTATATCTGATTCAACTCCTAATTGCTTCATATACTATTAAAGAAAAGCACAATTTATTTTATAAAACAAATTGGGCTTACATACCAGTCAAGGCTATTTTTCTCCAGCTTCCAGTCTGAAACATTCCTACTTATTCATTATAGTTTCAATTCAGTGGCCCTCCCTTTTGAAGCCTTTCCTGAAAATCCCCTGCCTACTTTAGTATTCTTTGTCCTATTTTCCAGTCTGTAGTACTGCTGTTATCCCATAGTACTATAATCATTGACATGTCAATCTCCGTGTTACATAACAGCTCACAGAAGTCAGGAAACTTGTGAAATCCACAGTGCTAGTGAATTGGCTACTGCTAATAAAATACCAGATAAATACCTCAAGAAATGTTTCTTTATGTATTAGACTGAAACCCACATGTTGCGATCCACATAAACATTTAACATTGTATTATGGACAAGAAAGTTTGAATAACAAAAGCTTCTCTCCAAGTGGAAGAAGTTATGACTTTGCCAAATCCCTTTAATATAGTTGCCTCAGATAGTCTAGGATAGGGTTTCCCAACCTTGGCACTACTGACAATTTGGGCTGCATAATTCTTTGTTATGGGAGGCTGCTTTCTGCATTATAAGACATTTAGCAACTTCCAGTATATACCAGTAGCTCCCCCTGCCCCAAATGTGGTAACCAAACGTGTCTCTGGACATTGCTAAATGTACCTTGAAGGACAAAAATTGCTCTTGGTTGAGATATACTACCCCAGAATGATAACTTTTCCAACTTTAGGTCAATCAGTCAGTATCTGAAAGAGATTTCAAACATCATTTTAAAATCTTATCCTGTTAACTCTGTGAAACATTTATTTTTAAGTTTTAATTGCATATTAAACTTCTAATCAGTGCACAATGTGAATTTACAATTTCTGTTTAATATTTGTCCCAGTCTGATTTTTTAACCACTCTCCCAACATGTATTTCAGTTATACCTATTTTTGCTCTTATCTATTGCTTCTTACCAAACCACCTCAAAATGTAGCGCCATAGAACGATAATTTTATTGTATACATGATTTTGTGAGTTAGGAATTTGGATAAGGCATAGCAGATGTGACTTGAGATACTTAGGACAGCTCAACACTGAGCCATATGTATGGGGCCTTTGTTCTCCCTGTGGGTTGAGTTTCTTTTCTTTTCTTTTCTTTTTTTCCCCTTGTTTGTTGTTGTTTTTCATGTGGCATCTGCTGGCACAGGAATGTCCAATATGGCTCCTTAGCTTATGTGACTGATGCACGGGTTGAGATGGCTGGAAGTGTGGGGCTGTTGGGCAGCTATCTCTTTCTGTATGACCAGCTTGTGCTTCCTCACAGCATGGCAGTTTTGGTAGTCAGACTTTTTATACTCTCCCCAGACCAAGCATTTCAAGAGACTTGAACAAAATCTGCAAGGCTTCTTATGACTTAAAGTCTGCAAGTCCCAGAATACCACTTCTGTTACATTTTGTTATTTAAGAAATTTACCAAATCCAGCTTAGATTCAAGGGGTGAGGGGTGAGAGGTGTGGGAGGTGGAAGGAGAGGATTAAACCCTACCTCTCTTTAGGGGATTAAATGTACATACAGGAAGGGAGAAAATCGGTGGTGGCCATCTTGGAAACAAGCTACCAAATCTTCCTAGGTTTAAACAAGATTCTCCCTCTTCTTTTCTACCCTCCTAGGATAGATTTTGCCACTCCTCCCAGGTTTCTGGAAGCCCAATTTCTGGAAATGGACAAAAGAGGATAGATACTCCATTCAGGTTCCCAGGATATTCTTTCACTTTGGACAATAGTTCCTTCTCTCCCCTCCCCCTTTTGTTGACAATTAGAATTTGGTGGCCTACTGTAGACAAATCTCACTTTGCAGGAGGCATGCTAAGCTTGTTTATAAAGTTTTGTTTTAGTTTTTCTAGGATATCTTTCAGGAAATAGCATTTGTCACCCTGGGGGGCATAATAAGCTGACAGAAATTTTCCTCCTAGAAGGATCTGTCATGATTTTTGGCTTATCATAAACATAAACCATAAATATGGATGGTTTTTGGCAGTGGTTTAGTGGGGAGAGGCCATGGAAAAACAAAGTCTTGGGTATAAATTCCAGCTGCACCACTGTGGGGCCTAATATGAGTTCCTTAACTTCTTTTACTCTCATTTACCTTTTCTAAAAAGCGAGTAAAATACCTACCTTGAAGGTTTTTAGTAGGTATTGATTGTTGGAACACAGTCCTCTATGGGTCTCATGTTCTTGTACATCTTGTAAACAGAATCCTTGAATGCCTTTGTTCCAGACTATCTTTTCAAGGTTGAGTATATAGTGAAAGACTTGGAAGACAGTGAATCTCTCTGGGACAGAAAGCACATTTGTTTCCTGACCAGGGTAATAGGACAATGTCTGCCTCTGGAACAAAGGTCAGGTAGACTCACTGTCTATCATAAAAGATCCTGGTGTCCTAAGCTCAAAGTTTCACTCTTACAATGTAATCAACTATGCATAAAGGAGTGAAGTAGCTTTCTTTATGTCACCCTGTGGGAATTCAGGCTTGAGAAACGTATGCAAATGCTGCCCCTGTGGCTACTGCTATTGCTATGATTAATAAAATCCTTTGGTTTTTGACCCAGGAGTTTGGTGTGTTCTGCCAGTATCTGTGAAACTGTGGAAGGTTTATTCATCAACTTGCAAGTAGGGTAAAAATTTAACCCTTCACAGTTTTTCACACTGATATGACTCCAACTAAGAGTATGAATGTGGGGATATCGCGAGTTTTTATTCCAGACTGCTGACCTCCCATATTGTATCCTCTAGAAGAGGGAGAATATGTATAGACTCTGGTCTATTTCTCTTCTATTTAATTTCCATCTCTCTTCTGAGATACCTATGGTGTCTGTCTTGCTGTTGTCGATAGATTGACATAAATTACTAACTCAGCATCCAAGCATGTCCTATTTATTAACTTCCTCAAAGACTTTTTGCTTATTTCCATGGATTTTTAGATTCTCAGGTTAGAGCTCTAAAATTTTGAAGCTAAATATAGTCTTTACATCTAGATGTGGGCTTTGAGAACCAGAACATTGGGAATGGTCAAAATTCTGGTAATTGGATTTCACAGCTGGCTCCCCTATTTCTACCGAAAGAGAAATGTTTTTCTGATAGACACTGTCTGTTAATTCACATGTGGTTCCTTAGGGTTAAGTCTCTTAGTAAACTGTAGTTAATGTCTTACCAGTTATTGTATATCTGAGAAATTTGTTAAAAATTACTAATTAAAAGACATGAATTAGAAATTACCATAATTTATCTGAAACTGGGCTGTACCTATCTCCTTGTCTATTCCAAGTAGCTATTCCTCTTACTTTCCAAATGTTTACATTAGTTGCAGCTCTTGAGGTCCAAGCAAGAGGAATCAACTTTGGCTAACAAAAACAGAAAAGGAATCTATGGAAAGATAATAGTAAGAAGGTAGAGAACCAGGCTTAAAAAATAACAGCAACAGCTATCTCCAGGAATCAGATAGCACTGAGTATACCACAGTTGTTTCAGGATACTGTTCCAATTCTCCTTTCTTCCACTTAAAGTTCAAAGTCTTGGAGGAAAGAGGCCAAGTAGCCATCTTTGGTCCCTGGTCCACCCCTGAGCTAGGGAAGGACAGACAATCTTGTTTTATGGGTCCAGGAGTACACACATTGGTGGCAGTAATTTTCCAAAAGACACCAAGAAAATAGAGACTGGGGTAGCAAAAAAATCACATATATCCCCTATAGTGGACAGTGAAAACATATCCTCTTCTTTGAATAGCTCTTGCTATTTGGTGCCACAGAGAATTCCACCACACAGAGAGCAGACTCAGTAGGTCCGGGATGGGGTTTGGGAATTTGTTTTTTCAAAGGCTCTCCAGCTGGGGGTAATAAATAATCAACCAGGGTAACAAAGAATAAAAATTTTTATACATAAAAACTTCTGAAGCAGAATTATTAAACTCTAAAATTATATTCTTGACTATTTGGATTAGAAAAGAATTAAGAATTATGACATTTTAATTCTGATTTATATTTATTTTTAGAGATAGTCGCACTCTTATAACCCAAGCTGGAGTGCAGGGATGTGATCATAACTCACTGCAGCTTCAAATTCCTGGACTCAAGTCATCCTCCCACCTTAGTCTCCTGAGAAGTTAGGGCTACAGGCATGTGCAATCATGCCCAGCTAATTTTTTAATTTTTTATTTGTGGAAACAGGGTCTCGCCATGTTGCCTAGGCTGCTCCCAAACTCCTGGCCTCAAGCTATCCTCCCACCTAGGTCTCCTGCAAGTGTTGGGATTACAGGCATGAGCCATCACACCTAGTCACTCATTTCTTCTCTTTTTTTTTCTCGGATGGAGTTTTGCTCTTGTTGCCCAGGTTGGAGTGTAGTGGCGCCATCTCAGCTTACTGTAACCTCTGCCTACCGGGTTCGAGCGATTCTCTTGCCTCAGCCTCCCGAGTAGCTGGGATTACAGGCATCTGCCACCATGCCCAGCTAATTTTTTTGCATTTTTAGTAGAGATGGGGTTTCACCATGTTGGTCAGGCTGGTCTTGAACTCCTGACCTCAGGTGATCCGCCCACCTCAGCCTCCCAAAGTGCTGGGATTATAGGCATGAGCCACCACGCCATGCCCCTAGTCACTAATTTCTGATTGTTTACTATTGTGGTCTGAATTGTGTCCCTACTCCTCCACCAAGTTCCTATGTTAAAGCCCTAACCCAGTACCTCAGAATGTGACTGTATTTGAAATAGGGCCTATAAAGAGGTAATTAAGTTCAAATGAGGTCATTGGGGGTAGGCCCTAATTTAATATGACTGGTGTCTTTATAAGAACAGGAGATTAGGATAAACACAGGCAGAGAGGAAAGACCATGTAAAGGCAGGAAGAAAATGGCCCTCTGTAAGCCAAAAAGAGAGAAGCCTCAGAAGAAAATAACACAGCCACCACCTTGATCTTGGACTTCCAGCCTGCAGAACTGTGACAAAATAAATTTGTTATTTAAGCTACCGAGTCTCTGGTACTTTGTTATAGCAGCCCTAGCAAACTAATGCAGTTACAAACTGGTACAGCACATTCAAAAATGTATTGTCATCACAACTGTCATGGATAAATTAACAATAGCTCCTTTATTTTTCTAGGATTGCCCAGTCACTCTAAAGTGATCCAGAGGATGGCCGGGTGCAGTGGCTCACGTCTGTAATCCCAGCACTTTGGGAGGCCAAGGTGGGCGAATTACCTGAGGTCAGGAGTTCCAGACCAGCCTGGCCAACATGGCAAAACCACATATCTTTTAAAAATTAAAAAAAAAAAATTAGCCTGGCATGGTGGTGTGTGCTTGTAATCCCAGCTACTCGGGAGGCAGAGGCAAGAGAATTACTTGAACCCAGGAGGTGGAGGTCACAGTGAGCCGAGATCGCGCCGCTGCACTCCAGCCTGGGTGACAGAGCAGGACTCCATCTCAAATAAATAAATAAATAAAATGATCCAGAAGTTACTATATTGTTCCCAGCACTGTTCTAACAAACCCCATAAAACTACATAAGATACAATCCTTTCTCTGTCTTCATATCCCATCTTAAAGAGGGGCAGAAGAGGGTGTATAACACTGCACTTACCTGGTCAGTAGTGAGACCAGTAGTCTCCTGCTAAATCCGGTCACTGTTGGGACTCCACAGATCTCACTGGCCTCTTGGGGATTATTTGTGGTATCTCTGGTCTGACTCCCACTGGCATCTGTGGTCTTGGCCGTTTGTTCTGGACCTGAAACTCTCTGTTGGTTCAGTGTTCACTGCCTTTCTGTACCTTTATCAGGTTGTGGAGGGTTTTCTGGATTTCTGACATGAATATTCAAGCTCCCATATCTACTTGCTTTCTGCCTCCACCTCCAGTATTTTGCTCTTTTCTACACTGAAAGTGGTGGGGTGCAGGCCTTCTTCTAGGCTTGCAGTGAGGGAGGATGCATACCAATAGCGCTGAGGTTCTCAAGTGCCAATATATTTATTAGGATATTTCTAAAGCCCCTGTGTGCTTTTACATGGGGCACTGGAGGCATGAAAGGGATCAACGGCCTTGATGTTTCCTCTACTCACTGCCTCCACTCCCTTCTACTCTGCCTTCTTCACTTCCTATTAACCAAGCTGAGGATGAATTTGTTTGCTCAGTCTTCCTATGTGGATAGGATCTTCCTTATATAAAAAAAATTATGACTAAGATTACCAATCTTGGCTCTCTAAAGGAAGCAATAAAAGACTCTGCAAAATCCTTCTGCTCTCTTTTTCTCTAAAACAAGTTGCTGCATTTCAGATAGCAAGAGCTGAATTTTAACACTTTTTTTTCCTTCTTTACATTCCTGTTTTAACAATTCTAAATCTCCCCTAGGCATTTTTTTTTTTTTTGGATAGAATAGAAGCAAGATTAGTATAAGAAAATGTAAAACAGAAAATTTCATTAATATTTTAGAAAATTTCATATTGCTACCTCTCAAGAACTGCTATGGAGTGATTCCTCTCTCTCACTAATATATATAATTATGTTTAACATAAATTCAGTACATTGTGGATCAGTTTGGTAAACCCCCTTTGCCCAGAATGCTTCTTTAATATAGTTCTATCCCTTTAGAAAGCTCAGCGTCCCCCATACCAGATAAAGGAACTAAATCAGTAGAAACTCTTTGAGCAAAGCAGTCTGTATGCTCTCTATCTGCTCTCTCCAATCACATCTGAGAGCTGAAAGAGAACTCTCACTCAAATTCTCAATGCCATAGTTTGTTCCCCTAAGCACAACTTAAATTGGTTAAAAAGCAACTGAAAGAGAGAGGACCCAGTCTGGAGTCTGGCAATGTGATCAAATACCTATTATTTCTATTTTGAGGGGCATGTCACTTCAGATTTTCACCAGGATGGAGCTGGATTAATTCTACCCATTTATGTGTGGTGTTCAAACTGAGAACTCACATCACCTGGGGGTAAAACTTTCTTTATGAACTCCAAAGTACATTGCTCTCCTGAGCCTAAAGCAAATCAAATTGTTTTTCACAGGATAGGCTTAGGGAAAGTCAGTCAGTGTGTTCAACAGTAACACTGAATCACCTTCTCCCTTCTCTTGGCTGCCTACTGAAAGTCATTTGGCTACTTATTATTGTTCTCAATTTATCTCAATTCAAAACATTGATTATCTACTAGTCAATTAGCATGGGGATGAGCATTGTGTGGAATATTAAGTAAGTACCTGGAGCGTATAACCTTGTTGGGTCAACTTGACACTTGAATGGAAAAAAAAATAAGGCAAAATAAAAATTTAGTCAAAATATGTAGTAAACCTAAAGAAATGAAAACATATATTCATACACATATTTGTATACAGATGATAATATCAGCTTTATTTGTAATAACTCTGAATCTTAAATAACCTATATTAGGGCCGGGCGCGGTGGCTCAAGCCTGTAATCCCAGCACTTTGGGAGGCCGAGACGGGCGGATCATGAGGTCAGGAGATCGAGACCATCCTGGCTAATACGGTGAAACCCCGTCTCTACTAAAAAATACAAAAACTAGCCGGGCGACGAGGCGGGCGCCTGTAGTCCCAGCTACTCGGGAGGCTGAGACAGGAGAATGGCGTAAACCCGGGAGGCGGAGCTTGCAGTGAGCTGAGAGCCGGCCACTGCACTCCAGCCTGGGCGGCAGAGCAAGACTCCGTCTCAAAAAAAAAAAAAAAAAAAAAACAACCTATATTAGTTTTCTCTTGCTGTGTAACACATGAACCCAAAATTTAGTGACAAAACAGTAAATTTATTATCTCATAATTTCTGTGGTTCGGGAATCCTGGAACAGCTTAGTCGGGTGGTTCTGGCTCTGGGTCTCCCATGAGGTTGCAGTCAAGCTGTCAAGGGTCTGTGGTCATCTGATGTCTGGACTGATGTTAGAAGATCTGCTTTCAACCTGGCTCACTCACATGACTGCTGACAGGAGACCTCAGTTTCTCACTACATGGCTTTCTCCATAGGGCTACTTGAGTTTCCTCACAGCATGGCAGTTGGCCTCCTCCAGAGTGAATGACCCAAAAGAGCAGGAAGGAAGTCCAAAATCTTTATATGACTTAGCTTCAGAAGTTGCATGTCATCACTTCTGCTTTATTTGTTTTTGTTTGTTTGTTTGTTTGTTTGTTTTTGAGATGGAGTCTCGCTCTGTCGCCCAGGTTGGAGTGCAGTGGCCAGGATCTCAGCTCACTGCAAGCTCCGCCTCCCGGGTTTACGCCATTCTCCTGCCTCAGCCTCCCGAGTAGCTGGGACTACAGGTGCCCGCCACCTTGCCCGGCTAGTTTTTTGTATTTTTTAGCAGAGATGGGGTTTCACCGTGTTAGCCAGGATGGTCTCGATCTCCGGACCTTGTGATCCACCCATCTTGGCCTCCCAAAGTGCTGGGATTACAGGCTTGAGCCACCGCACCTGGCCCACTTCTGCTTTATTCCATTCATTGGAAATGAGTTGCTAAGCCAGTCCACACTGGAAAGGAGAGGGAAATTAGACTCCATTTCTTAAGTGTCAAAGTAGTATCAAAATCATATTCTTGAACATATTTTGAAACTGCCACATGACCTAAATGTCCATCAATAGGAGAATCCATAAAGAAATTGCTTGCATGTTCATACAATGGAATACTATTCTTCAATAAAAAGGAATAAAGTTTTGATACATGCAATAGCATCGATGATTCTCAAAATAATTATGCCAAGTGGAAGAAGTCAGACAAAGAAGAAGACACACTGTATGGTTTTGTTTATATAAAATTATGTAACCACACATTAAACTATGCATATAGAACCCAGATCAGTGGTTGCTTGGGACTGGGGCTGGGGACTACAGTGATAAAGGAAGGGAGGGAGAAAGGAATTTCAAAGAGCCATAAGGAAACTTTGAGAGTTGATGGACATATTCATTATCTTGATTGTGGTGACTATTTCAGAGGTGTGTAAGTACATCAAAACTCACCACGTCGTATGTTTTAAATACATACAGTTTATTATATGTTGATCATACCTCAATAAAACTGAAAAAATTATGGTGAAGACAAGAAATTTTTTCATTTCAAATGCCAATTATATTATCCAGAACTTTAGTTTTTAGCTCTGTCTCTTTAGTCACCAAATAGAATTAATAAGTCTAGGCCTTTTATCTATCATGGGGTAGTTTTCAGCATTGAAAGAACTTATTAACCTCTTTTAACATATGTGAATAATTTCAGGACTCTGAATTTTTATTTGGTTAATCAACACACTTCAGGTTGTTGTCATATTGTCTTTTAAAAAATATCCCCTGAAAGATTTTAAATATATAAAGCCAAAAATATCTATTTTGTTTTGTGGGTTTGTCCAAAATCAAACTAACATCTTCCTCCACAAATATGCTCCCTTATCTCAGTTTATTTAGTCACCATTCACCCAGTAACATGACCTAGAAATATCTATTTCTCCTTCATTCACATCTTCTTCAACCCATCCTTCACAATTCTTTTTTTAATTTAACAAACATTCATTAAGCAACTGCCACATGCCAGACACTGTACTTGTTAGGTGTACAGTGTGAGCAAATGCACCTGATTTTACACTGATGCAGCTTACATTTTAATGTAGGATATAATCTCTAACCCTGGTCAATTGCATACCAGCAATGTCTCTTGTACCCCTTGATCCTCCATCCTCACTGCTACTATTCAGCTTATATGTGAATTGTCTCTTGGCTAAAGTAATATACTAACTTGTCTCTTTTTTAAAAATCTCCTTAGACTAGTTTGTTCTCCATATTTTTGCCAAGGTCTGCTTCCTAAAACATTGATTTGATTATGTTGTTCTCTGATTCTTTTTTTTTTTTTTTTTTTTTTTTTTTTTTTTTTTTTGAGATGGAGTCCCACTCTGTTGCCCAGGCTGGAGTGCAGAATGCAATGCAATGATGCAATCTCGGCTCACTGCAACCTCTGCCTCCCAAGTTCAAGCAATTCTCCTGCCTCAGTCTCTTGAGTAGCTGGGATTACAGGCACGTGTCCACCATGCCTGGCTAATTTTTGTGTTTTTAGTGGAGATGGGGTTTCACCATGTTGGCCAGGCTGGTCTTGAACTCCTGACCTCTGGTGATCCACCTGCCTTGGCCTCCCAAAGTGCTGGGATTACAGGCGTGAGCCACCGTGCATGGACTCTGATTTTAAATACTTTTGATGGATTCATATTTACCAGCTGAATGAACTCCAAACTCCTTCATGACTTGACCATGACCTGCTGACTCAGCCTCAGCCTCACCAACTCAGCTCCCTCATTCATTCTAGCAGTGCTGCTCCACTCAAAGTTCCCCATCATGCTGTGTGTACTTGCACACTGCTTTTGCTTGGAAATGTCCTCTGACCTCTCCTGAGCCCGGTAAATTCTGTTTCTTCAATATACTATTCACATAAACCTTTTTTCTAAAGAACACCTATTCATAAGCAGAATTTATTAGTTTTTAAACATGTGTGTATTCTTGTAACTTAGCACATATCAAGGTGTAGTGTAGCTCACAACTGAGGCAGAAAAAACAACTTCGCTCCCAGGCAAGCCATAGTTATCCTGCTGAACACAGCTGAACACACATTTTATAGAAAAACAAAATCATATGATGTTACTCTGTGCATAAACTACATAATGGATCAAAACAAAAACAGGAACCTTCTATAGTTACATCAGAGCCCAGAAAAAAACAAGAACACAGTGCTAACCATAATAGTGGCCACATACACCCCGTTCCCAGTTAATAGCTCCTGCTGCCTTACAAACTGCAAGTTTAACCCCATTTTATTCTTTCCTCCTCTTCAATAAAATTTAAGACAGTCAATCATAGAATTGCTCCCATCCTCTGACAGCACCTGATGTGGACAAAAACCACTGTTTCCTTAAACCTTCCCTTAAATTACCTAATGCAAGCCCGAACTCAAACCCTATAACAAGTCCTCCCTATAACCCTCTGAGACTCCTCTTTGTTCCTCATGGCCTGGGGTCTCCCTTGTTGCAGCAAATAATAAACCCAGCTTTGAATACAGGTATATTTCTGGTGGCGTTTGGCTGGTGGGCATCAACATATTTACATATTGATTTTTCTCCCTGAATATGAAGACTTTGACATCTGGGACTTTTTTTTTTTTTTTGTATTCCCTATACCAAACGTAGTGCCTGACCATAATGAGTACTGTTTACAGGATATGTTCATACATGCGTATTTTATGATAAAAGGCATACAGTTCAACAAATAGATGAAACTGAATCTAATAAAACATGTTATTTTTCATTAAAATGCTCTGCTATGTGGCTTCTGATTCAGTTTTGCTTTTGCACGTGAGAGTGCTCACCTTTGGTTTTGATGCTATTGTCTTTGGCCAGTTCCCACCATCTGCAGAGCTCAGGTCATCATTTTGAAGTTATGAGGGCTTGTATTGTACCTCCCAGTTTCCTACAATCCTTAACATTCACAGCATGGATAGCTACATACAGCCCACCAGGTGTGTGGATGCTGTGATCCAAACTATACATTACCGGAAATAAGTCACAGTAGGAAAGCAGATTAGGACAGTTTAAAGAGTGGGGAAAGAGAAGCTATGAAAGGCTAGAAAGAAAATTGATTTCTGACTACAGCTAGACATCATACTTGTTTTGAATTCATGGGTGATTCAAGGTAGGGTATAGTATGGTTGTGCTCTCTCTCCAGGAATTATTTCTATCTGTAGATTTCCAGAGTCTTCTCAGCATTAATATTATGAATCTTCCTGTTTTGTGCTTTAGTAACGTACTATTTGAAGTAGAATAACAAATGCTAGATCTATTCAAGGCACTTATCTCATTTTTATTCAGTATAGCAGAGTAGTTAAGAACTTAGGTTTTTACTTGGAAGGACATGGAATAGAATCCAGTATCACCAACTTTCTGTCACTTAACCTTTCTAAAGCTCAATTTTCTCATTTGTAAAGTAGAGATATCAATAGTAAATACCCTATAGAGTTGTGGTGAAATGAAATGAGATAGTATATAAAAACTTTCCTTGACACAAAAATTGCTAAAATGGATTACAGCTATAATTAACTAGTAACTTTTCATTTATATAGAAATCACATTTATAAATACAGGGTAAAATACTATGCAATGTCACATTATATAATACACTATTATTTTACATATTGTGATGGTACATAATATTCTATATATATAATATAAACTAAAATAGAATGGTTTATATAATAAGATTTAGTCAAACTCATTATTTCAGTAATAAAAACTTTACAAAACTGGTTTGTGTATTATGTCTTGTCTGAAATAAACTTCTAGCCTAGGAAAATAAACTAAACTCTTTATAATACCTATCACTGTTGGAGTTTTAGTGATTGGACTGGATGACTTTCAAGGTTCCCTGTTGTCAGAAAGAGAATAGCAAATTTGATAAACAGCAGGGCAGACTAAACCAAGTGGGAAAAGAAGTAAAAAGTAGACTGGCCCTGGGGAAGGATCATAGTCAGCAGAGTATGGGAAAAGAAAGTTCAGTCAAACTGGATGTGTAGGCAAAAATAGTGAAAATTGGTTCTTCTAAGCAGATAGCTAACAGCTGGGAAATCAAGAGGGAGTTGGAGCACAGCAGAGCAACTGGGTGAAATATGTAAATAAGATACATTGCTAATATTATTAGCTAAATTCATGAATTCTCGTTATATGCCAAGGTCTGTTCTGAATTGTACTTGCTAGCTCATTTAAGCCTTATAATATCTCAGTATGATGGATACTATTATTATCACCACTTCACAAATGAAATGGAGCTCAATTGGATCACCTAGAACAGAATTTGATTCCAAACAAAGGCATTATTTGTCAGGTGCCTTTGGGTTGCAGTTTGTTTTGGTGTATTTTAAATGTCTGACATTGTATTGTTCATATCTGGATGACCAGTCTGGATCATTTTTACGTATTTTATGTCTCTCCTTATCATGCTCATGTTTCCCTCTACATTTGTGAACATATGGAATAAGTTATAATAAGTTCTTGCATGTTTATGTTTAACAGTTCTATCATCTGTTTCTATTTTGATTGATTTTTCTATTTACTAAGGGTCTTATTTTCCTGCTTCTTTGAAGGCCTGATAATTTTTTATTACATGCCGGATATTGATAATTTTACTTTGCCTGCTACTGGATATTCATGTATTTAAAACAATATTCTGGAGCTTTATTCTAGGACATAGTTAAATTACTTTACAACAGTTTAACAAAACAGATTTTTGTTAGGTGGGACCAGATTAGCCTTTAGGGCTAGTTTTGCCCGCTTGTGAGTTAATACCCTTCAGAGTGCTCCACCTAATGCCCCGTGTATAATAACATTTTTCTACTCTGACAAAAGGAAACAGTAACTATTACTGGCATTGTGGGACTTCCAGGGATTGTTCTATCTGCCCGTTTCAGATGGTTCTTTCCATGGCCTAGGGTTGTTTTCTCATATATATGTAATGATCAGGACTCAGGTGAAGAGATGATGAGGGAAAGGGAACCTCTGAAGATCTCCAGAACTCTTTAGACCAGAAGTTCCCTCCTCTCTGATTCTTCACCCAAATTCTAGTTTCCTTGGCCTCTGCCAACCCTTAATTCTACCTTTCCAAGTCAGGAGACTGTGGTGTTCCGTCTGGGTTCATTCTCTTTGCCCTGTATCCTAGAAACTGTCTCCAGGAAGTTTCCAGAGTTTACCTCATTAGTTTTCTTTTTCAGGAATCAGTGTCCTATGATGCCTGCTGTCCAAAATCTGAACATCACTGTTTTATATATATTTTTTCCTATTATTTAGCTTTTGTGACAGGAGGGCAATTCTAGTCTCTGTTGCTCCATCTTGGTTGAAAGCAGAAGTCTCTGAATGTCTTTTTTACTAAGTTACTAAAGCTATAGCCTGAGTATCCTGAAACACAATACCCATAGTTTAATTAACTGTCTCAAGGCTACATAAATTCCACCTGGACTCAGCCTACACCTCATTTTAAGGTGTATTGCCTGCCACATCCCATTTTCGTATACCTAGTTATGTGTTAGCCATGGCTCTTTCAGTTGAAAGCTTAAAAATTCTACTCAAACTATTTAAGGGAAATTTATTATTATTATTATTATTATTATTATTATTATTATTATTGGAGACGCTCTGTCACCCAGGCTGGAGTGTAGTGGCATGATCTCTGTTCACTGCAACCTGCGCCTCCCATGTTCAAGTGATTCTCCTGCCTCAGCCTCCTGAGTAGCTGGGATTATAGGCATTTGACACCTTGCCTGGCTATTTTTTTTTTTTTTTTTTTTGCATTTTTAGTAGAGATGGGGTTTCACCGTGTTGGCCAGATGTCAAACTCCTGACATCATGTGATCTGCCCACCTCGGCCTCCCAAAATGCTGGGATTACAGGCATGAGCCACTACGCCCTGCCTAAGGGAAAATTATTTTTAGCTCATTTAACTAAAAGTTCAGGACTAACAATTTCTGTTAGTCCATTTAATAGAAATTGTTTTATGTGTGGATAAGATTGCAGAGGGGGTGGTGTCCCAAGTAATTATGAAGGTTCTATGTCATTATTTCTTAAAAATGTACTCTCAAATGGCATGCAAGGTTGCTGTTGGCACTACAGGACTTACATTCAAGCAGTTAACTTCTTCAAGACATAATATCTTATGAGTTTAAACCTCCCCAAATAAAAGTGCTTGTGTTAGATCAGGTTGGCCAGGCTTGGGTCATATAGCCAGTTTAGAACTAATCACTCTGACTTGGGGCAAGAGGCTCTCTTATTGACCATGGCTGATTATGCGCTCTACCTAAATCATATGAAATGGGTTATTTATAGGAAAGTAGGGTACTATTATCGGAAGAAGGAGATGAGTCCCTATGCAAGACAGGGATGCACATATTACACTTGGGATATAAAGTGGTAGCTTAATTTCAAGAATAATGCAGAAACTCAATACCATATTTGATGGAAGTCACAAATGACCTCCATCATCCCAAGTCTAGTGGTTATCCGCTAGATTGTATTTGACTTTTCAGCAGCTTTTACCATAAACATTCCTTCTTTCTGGAAACATTTTGTTTATATACAAAATAAAGGATTTACTTCAGGATGAATGTGTCAGCTGAGCTATTAAATGAAGGGCTAAATCTCTGACTAAGGACAGATTGGTCAAAGAATATTGGATTTGGTGAAGTCTACTACTAACCGGACTACTAACTGGAGTCAGGTAATATCATCTATGAAAAGAAGATAATATCAGGGCAGAGATAATACATTTTTACATTTAATATTGAGATTCTATAATTCTATTACAACATAATATTAAAATAGTGCTTTCATTAGTGAAATGCTCCTGGTGCATAAACTCCTGGTACAAAAATGTGAAATGTTACTATTGATTTTCAAATTGGAGAAAGAAATCATTCTTGATGTTTCTCAATATAAGTTTTCCAACCTCAAACTGTAGAGGTTATTAAAAAACATTTTCAACATTAAAATGAGAAAGAAATCTTGTCATACTTGAGAAAAAGCATTGGGATAACAACTGTATTCCATGTTATTCAACCAACAGGGCTTTCTGATCAAATCTAGTTCATGTCTCTAAAACAGCCAAGCAGTTGGTAATAACTGCTTGGTGCGTTGTTATAAATGATTTGAGTTTGTGTTTGAGTTAAGCTGGAAAGACTGCCTTTTCCACAGTGACTTTATTTTCCAGTACTAGCTCTTGTGAGTATTAGCATGAGTTATGATCTGAACCAAGGAGTAACTACATCTGGCTCTGGTTTTAGTTGGTTTGTTAGCCTTTGGTAAATCATAATCACTTAAGTTTTTATTTCTACAAAGAAAAAAGGCTTGTAACACATATGCTGTGAAGGTTGACTAACAAGGAAATAATGTGTTGTTTAGGAATATATGTGTATATTATAAAACTTATTTTTTAATCTAGGGGAAAATAAAATTTAGACTAGTTTTTACCCTTGGGGAGAGCTGGAGTCAGGAGGATGACAGAGGATCCCACAGTGAGATACAAAATAATATTAATAATTAATTGTTCTTAGGTTAGGTAGAGGATTCATAAGTATTATTTCCCCCATAACTTATTACCTTCATAATGTATTTGATAACTTTTTGAATATATTAAATATTACATAATAAAATATAGGGTAATAATAAAATAAGTTCCTTTGGAAAAATACTCTAGCACATTGAATAAAGGGTGTTGGGAAGAGCAAAATGATTCAGCTCAATTCTACAATTTTGTGTATCTAAGTTAGAATCTTCTCTAACTTAACACATATTGAAGAGGTTACACAGAGTAACATGAGAAAGACCTCGGTTGGCACAGTCTAATTTAACTTTATTGAGGGCACTTTATTTAAAACACAAAATGTACCTACAACTGTATCCTCGTGTACACGAATACAGATACTATAAGCACAGAATTCCTACACTTATTGTTTCTGCTTTCTCACCATTCCATTCAATCTTCTTGGACTTGATTTTCCACTACTCCAATGAGTAGGTCTTATCAATATCACAAATGACTTCCATCTTAGCAAGTCCAGTGGTTCTTCAATCTCATTGTATTAGACTTCTCAGCAGTTTTTATCATAAATACTCATTTTTTCTGGAAACACTTTATTCTCATAGTTGTGAGTTTTTTTTCTATTTCATCTGCCACTGTTTCTGAGTATCTTTGGTAGCCTGACCTCTCCTCTAATTTTCTTTTTCTTTTTGTAAAAAAAAATTTATTCATTTATTTGTAACTTACTTTAGATTCAGCAGTTCATATGCATACAATATACAAAGTTATATTGCGTGATGCTAAGGTTTGGGGTATGAATGATCTCATCACCCGGGCATTTAGCACAGTACTGAATAGTTTTTTAATCCTTAACCTCCCTCCTCCCTCCTCTATCTAGTGGTCCCCAGTGTCCACTGTTGCCATTTTTATGTCCGTGTGTACTCAGTATTTAACTCTCATTCATAAATGAGAACATGAAGTGTTTGGTTTTCTGTTCCTGTGTTAATTTGCTTAGGATAATGGTCTACAGTTGCATTTATGTTGCTGCAAAGGACATTATTTCATTTTTTATGGCTATATAGTACTCCATGGTGTATATGCATCATATTTTCTTTATCTAGGCCACCATTAATGGGCACCTAGGTTGACTCCACGCCTTTGCTATGCTGAGTAGTCCTGCGATGAACATGTGAGTGCATGTGTCTTTTTGGTAGAACAATTTGTTTTCTTTTGGATATATAGCCGTAATGGGATTGGGGGGTTGAATGGTAGTTCTAAGTGGTTTGGGAAATCTCCAAACTGCTTTCCATGGTAGCTGAACTAGCTTACATTCCCACCAACAGTGTATAAACATTCTCTTTCCTCCACAGCCTCAACAGTATCTGTTGTTTTTTGACTTTTTAATAATAGCCATTCTGACTGGTGTGAGATGGTATCTCATTGTGGATTTGATTTGCATTTCTCTGATGATCAGTGATGTGGAGGATTTTTCATGTTTGTTGGCCAGCTGTATGTCTTCTTTGAGAAGTATCTGTTCATGTCATTTGCCCATTTTTAAATGGGGTTATTTGTTTTTTGCTTGTTCGATTATTTAAATTTCTGATAGATTCTGGATATCAGCCTTTTGTCAGATGCACAGTTTGCAAATATTTTGTCCCATTCTGTTGGTTGTCGATTTACTCTGTTGAGTAAATAACCAGTTAATATCATAAGGACAGGATCAAGTTCACACATAACAATATTAACCTTAAATGTAAATGGACTAAATGCTCCAATTAAAAGACACAGACTGGCAAACTGGATAAAGAGTCAAGACCCATCAGTCTGCTGTATTCAGGAGACCCATCTCACATGCAGAGACATACATAGGCTCAAAATAAAGGGATGGAGGAAGATCTACCAAGCAAATGGAGAACAAAAAAAAGCAGGGGTTGCAATCTTAGTCTCTGATAAAACAGACTTTAAACCATTAAAGATCAAAAGAGACAAAGAAGGCCATTACATAATGGTAAAGGGATCAATTCAACAGGAAGAGCTAACTATCCTAAATATATATGCACCCAATACAGGAGCACCCAGATTCATAAAGCAAGTCCTTAGAGACTTACAAAGGGACTTAGACTCCCATACAATAATAATGGGAGACTTCAACACTCCACTGTCAACATTAGACAGATCAACGAGACAGAAAGTTAACAAGGATATCCAGGAATTGAACTCATCTCTGCACCAAGCGGACCTAATAGACATCTATAGAACTCTCCACCCCAAATCAACAGAATATACATTCTTCTCAGCACCACATCGCACTTATTCCAAAATTGACCACATAATTGGAAGTAAAGCACTCCTCAGCAAATGTAAAAGAACAGAAATTATAACAAACTGTCTCTCAGACCACAGTGCAATCAAACTAGAACTCAGGACTAAGAAACTCAATCAAAACTGCTCAACTACATGGAAACTGAACAACCTGCTCCTGAATGACTACTGGGTACATAACGAAATGAAGGCAGAAATAAAGATGTTCTTTGAAACCAATGAGAACAAAGATACAACATACCAGAATCTCTGGAACACATTTAAAGCAGTGTGTAGAGGGAAATTTATAGCACTAAATGCCCACAAGAGAAAGCAGGAAAGATCTAAAATTGACACTCTAACATCACAATTAAAAGAACTAGAGAGGCAAGAGCAAACACATTCAAAAGCTAGCAGAAGGCAAGAAATAACTAAGATCAGAGCCGAACTGAAGGAGATAGAGACACAAAAAACCCTCCAAAAAATCAATGAATCCAGGAGTTGGTTTTTTGAAAAGATTAACAAAATTGACAGACCACTAGCAAGACTAATAAAGAAGAAAAGAGAGAGGAATCAAATAGATGCAATAAAAAATGATAAAGGGGATATCACCACCGACCCCACAGAAATACAAACAACCATCAGAGAATACTATAAACGCCTCTACGCAAATCAACTAGAAAATCTAGAAGAAATGGATAATTTCCTGGACACTTACACTCTCCCAAGACTAAACCAGGAAGAAGTTGAATCCCTGAGTAGACCAATAGCAGGCTCTGAAATTGAGGCAACAATTAATAGCCTACCCACCAAAAAAAGTCCAGGACCAGATGGATTCACAGCTGAATTCTACCAGAGGTACAAGGAGGAGCTGGTACCATTCCTTCTGAAACTATTCCAATGAATAGAAAAAGAGGGAATCCTCCCTAACTCTTTTTATGAGGCCAACATCATCCTGATACCAAAGCCTGGCAGAGACACAACAAAAAAAGAGAATTTCAGACCAATATCCCTGATGAACATTGATGCAAAAATCCTCAATAAAATACTGGCAAACCAGATTCAGCAGCACATCAAAAAGCTTATCCACCATGATCAAGTGGGCTTCATCCCTGGGATGCAAGGCTGGTTCAACATTCGCAAATCAATAAACGTAATCCAGCATATAAACAGAACCAAAGACAAGAACCACATGATTATCTCAATAGATGCAGAAAAGGCTTTTGACAAAATTCAACAGCCCTTCATGCTAAAAACATTCAATAAATTCGGTATTGATGGAACGTACCTCAAAATAATAAGAGCTATTTATGACAAACCCACAGCTAACATCATACTGAATGGGCAAAAACTGGAAAAATTCCCTTTGAAAACTGGCACAAGACAAGGATGCCCTCTTTCACCACTCCTATTCAACATAGTGTTGGAAGTTCTGGCTAGGGCAATCAGGCAAGAGAAAGAAATCAAGGGTATTCAGTTAGGAAAAGAAGAAGTCAAATTGTCCCTGTTTGCAGATGACATGATTGTATATTTAGAAAACCCCATTGTCTCAGCCCAAAATCTCCTTAAGCTGATAAGCAACTTCAGCAAAGTCTCAGGATACAAAATTAATGTGCAAAAATCACAAGCCTTCTTATACACCAGTAACAGACAAACAGAGAGCCAAATCATGAATGAACTTCCATTCACAATTGCTTCAAAGAGAATAAAATGCCTAGGAATCCAACTTACAAGGGATGTAAAGGACCTCTTTAAGGAGAATTACAAACCACTGCTCAGTGAAATCAAAGAGGACACAAACAAATGGAAGAACAGACCATGCTCATGGATAGGAAGAATCAATATCGTGAAAATGGCCATACTCCCCAAGGTTATTTATAGATTCAATGCCATCCCCATCAAGCAACCTATGACTTTCTTCACAGAATTGGAAAAAATTCCTTTAAAGTCCATATGGAACCAAAAAAGAGCCCGCATTGCCAAGACAATCCTAAGTCAAAAGGACAAAGCTGGAGGCGTCACGCTACCTGACTTCAAACTATACTACAAGGCTACAGTCACCAAAACAGCATGGTACTGGTACCAAAACAGAGATATAGACCAATGGAACAGAACAGAGTCCTCGGAAATAATACTACACCTCTACAGCCATCTGATCTTTGACAAACCTGAGAGAAACAAGAAATGGGGAAAGGATTCCCTATTTAATAAATGGTGCTGGGAAAATTGGCTAGCCATAAGTAGAAAGCTGAAACTGGATCCTTTCCTTCCTCCTTATACGAAGATTAATTCAAGATGGATTAGAGACTTAAATGTTAGACCTAATACCATAAAAACCCTAGAAGAAAATCTAGGTAGTACCATTCAGGACATAGGCATTGGCAAGGACTTCACGTCTAAAACACCAAAAGCAACGGCAGCAAAAGCCAAAATTGACAAATGGGATCTAATTAAACTAAAGAGCTTCTGCATAGCAAAAGAAACTACCATCAGAGTGAACAGGCAACCTACAGAATGGGAGAAAATTTTTGAAACCTACTCATCTGAGAAAGGGCTAATATCCAGAATCTACAAAGAACTCAAACAAATATACAAGAAAAAAACAAATAACCCCATCAAAAAGTGGGCAATGGATATGAACAGACATTTCTCAAAAGAAGACATTCATACAGCCAACAGACACATGAAAAAATGCTCATCATCACTCGCCATCAGAGAAATGCAAATCAAAACCACAATGAGATACCATCTCACACCAGTAGAATGGCAATCATTAAAAAGTCAGGAAACAACAGGTGTTGGAGAGGATGTGGAGAAATAGGAACACTTTTACACTGTTGGTGGGATTGTAAACTAGTTCAACCATTATGGAAAACAGTATGGTGATTCCTCAAGGATCTAGAACTAGATGTACCATATGACCCAGCCATCCCACTACTGGGTATATACCCAAAGGATTATAAATTATTCTACTACAAAGATACATGCACACGTATGTTTATTGCGGCACTATTCACAATAGCAAAGACTTGGAATCAACCCAAATGTCCATCTGTGACAGACTGGATTAAGAAAATGTGGCACATATACACCATGGAATACTATGCAGCCATAAAAAAGGATGAGTTTGCGTCCTTTGTAGGGACATGGATGCAGCTGGAAACCATCATTCTTAGCAAACTGTCACAAGAACAGAAAACCAAACACTGCATATTCTCACTCATAGGTGGGAACTGAACAATGAGGAAACTTGGACTCGGGAAGGGGAACATCACACACTGGGGCCTATCATGGGGAGGGGAGAGGGGGGAGGGATTGCCTTGGGAGTTATACCTGATATAAATGATGAATTGATGGGTGCTGACGAGTTGATGGGTGCAGCACACCAACATGGCACAAGTATACATATGTAACAAACCTGCACGTTATGCACATATACCCTAGAACTTAAAATATAATAAAAAAAATAAACAACAAAAAAAGAAAATATGTATAACCATGCCATTAAGGCTATTGAAGCATGTAGTAAAAAAAGAAAGAAATATATAGAAATAATCAATACCAAAATTATGAAGAGGGTTATTGCTGGGAAGAAGAGAAGGGTATCCTATTTGAGGTAGGTACTCAGTGGCATAACCTCTATTAGCACTTTTTTCTTAAGATGGGTAGTGGGGACATTTGTGTTTGTTGCATTATTCTTTGTTCCTGTATATATATCTTATTTTATAAGAAGGATGCAAAACATTAAAATTAAAAGCAAACTAGCACTTGAAAAACTGAATGAGTATTAATACATATTAAAAAAAAATTCATTGATGAAACTTCTACCAACATGGTGGACTATATTAACATAGATGAGGTCTTCATAATATAACCCATAAAAATGTTGGATAAAAGATACTCTTAAAACATTTGTGAATGTATAATCAAGCTCACAATAAAGAGAAATCTGTCTGCCAGATGAAAAGAGAAAAATCAAAACTAAGGCACTGAGCAAAGACTGAAACCAGACTGAAGCTTCTGCTGGGATTCTAATGCTTCCTTAGAGCAGGCGTCATGGCCTCAGTCCTGAGAAGATACAGAAAATGGAACTGACACTGCCAGATACATGTTGGATCTTGGATGTACTGCCCTATTTGTTAAAGGGGGACCAGACAAACTCTGCCCTTGGCTGGGGGAAAGAGTGAAAATATTTTTATTTGTCCTGTGCTTTCAGTAGAAAAGAAGTCATGTATTAGAAATTATAACCTCAAGTTTGTACCACCCTTAGATACGGCATACACATTTGTAGTACTTCATGGCTCAGGAACTCACAGTGGAGAACGTAGCATAAAAGCATACTTGAATCTTTGAAATATATTGGGTTCCAGAAGAAACAAGAATAAAACTGTTCTGTAAGATACTTTCATGACAAAAGAATTCAATAATAATAATAATTCCTTCTGGAGATTATTTCATAATAAAAAATACAAATGACACACAAAATAAATTAGCTGAGCATCAGCAAATGCAACAAACAAGATAATTAAGACCTTGAGAATTGTAGATAATAATCAAAAAAGAATTAACGTAAGATTTTCAAAATACCTAGAGTTAAAAAGGAATAGGAACTATTGTGAAAAAGGACACTGTGAAAAAGAGAAGGGAGTGATTTTTGTTTTTTGTGTTTTTTTTTTTTTTTTTTGGAGACAGGGTCTAGCTCTGTTGCCCAGTGATAGACATGTTGCCCAGTGATGGATACAGTGGACAGTAATACTGTATCACCCACCTCAGGGCAATAGTGTGGTGCTTGGAACCATGAGTTATTATTATTAATTCAAATAATTTCTTTAAAAATATTTGTATCTTAATATCATCTGTTAATAAGCAATTTATTTTCTTTATTTCCAATCCTTATTTGTTTGTATTTACTTTCCTCCCTTACTGTGCTAAAAGAGGAAAATATAGGTGGGCTAAGATGGGGTTCCCAATGTGCAAGAACCCAAGCATCATGTTGAATAGAAGTGTTTATAGGAGTTATCTTTTTTCTCAATACTGCTTTTTAAGTGAAAAATTCATAAAATTTCTCCTTTAAGAATGCTATTGAGTGGTTTTTCGTAGATACACTTTTTCAGATGAGGAAGTATATTTTTTACACATTTTCTAGTATCTGGTTGTTTTCTAGCAGGAGGAGACTTGAAATTTATCTAGTTAGTGAGAATGCTTGAACATTCATATTTTACCCAAACTCCACACTCACCTAGTTCTGAAGAAATGCATATCATTCATGGAAGGAAAGAGGAAGTTGGTGATATACTGCTCTTATAATTAGAAGTTTCTGGCCAGCCCCACTGCTGTGTACTGGATCCCCTAGATACTTAGTGGCTCTTGTGGTATTTAGTAATTGCTATTTGGGACTTTTTTTTTTTTCCCCAAAAAGTAGCATGCCAAGGACTGGAGAAGTAGACTTAAAGAGGACAGTAGAAACATCAATAAATGATATGGTTGAGGAAACTGCTGATGATTGAGAAATACTGCCAGTTAAATGAGGTTCTAAACTGCCTGATCTATGGAAAAATACTTCACTATTCTAGAGAGAGCATAGGTTAGAGTAGGCAGTTACTGGAATTTATGTATCAAATTAATAACCAAACTTGAAGAAATATTCCATCTAGGTGTTCAGCCTGGAAAAGCTACTTTACTCTGTCATCCACCAGGGGGCAATAGTGTGGTGCTTGGAGCCCTGAAGCTCTTGAATGCTAATACTGAACAGTGATTTGGGATCCAGGCAACAGAGCCATATTGGAGCACAGCCAGGGAGGCCGGGATGCATCCTCTCCTATTAAAGTGGAGCTCTCAGGTAGGTGTCTCAGCACTGACCAGGCTGACAGTGGGGCACGATGTGTCACAGGGGGATCATAAGTTTCTCCACCACTCATTAGGCAGTTTTCAAATTCTTCTTTGGTTGGGACAGCTTTAGTAATCATTCTTGAGCTGCACAGAACTTTGGAGGTGGGAAACAGTCCCAAGTTTGTCTCGACTGTGGTGAAGAGTGACATGACTTAAAGACAAAATGGAGTAACTTTCAAGACAGGACTTGTAAGGGGCCAGGATTAGATCCTTATATTTGCTCCCTGGGAAGTCCCCTTTCTCCCAGCTCCCAAGTTTGTGATGGGTTAAGCATACCCAAGAAGAGACCTGCTCACTAAGTAGAAGGGAAAAAAGGAGAGGAACATGAACAGATGTAGCAAACTTCCCTCTCTGAAAAGAACCGGAAAGATTTAACTGAAACACAGAGTTTTTTTTTTTTAAGATGGAGTCTCACTCTGTCGTTCAGACTGGAGTGCAGTGGCGCGACTCCGGCTCACTGTAACCTCTGCCTCCTGGGTTCAAGTGATTCTCCTACCTCAGCTTCCCAAGTAGCCGGGACTACAGGTGTGCACCACCATGCCCAGCTAATTTTTTGTATTTTTAGTAGAGGTGGGGTTTCACCATGTTGATCAGGCTGGTCTTGAACTCCGGACCTCAAATGATCCACCTGTCTTGGCCTCCCAAAGTGCTGGGACTACAGGTCTGAACCACTGTGCCCGGCCTGAAACACAAAGTGTTTAATTCCCTGGATGTTGGAGTTTTAGGCTGGGAGTAAGGTTGGTTATCTGTTAACCCCCACAACAGGTATGACACAGGACAGGAAGATGTAGATGGGGGAAAAGGGGGTACCCCCTTATGCAGCAACAGAAGTGCCATGACTATCTCACTACACACCCACTGGGGTGTAGTGGATATGAGATCAAAAGGTGTGCTCACATTCTTGTTACAATGACCCTAAGATGTAAATGAAGGTATTTAACCTACTCTTAAAGAGGTCGATGACTTCAGCCTTTCAGCATTAATTGTTCCACTGCTTACTCATCTCCCTTGGTTGCTTTCTCTTCCCCCCTTCTCCAGTTCCTCAGTAACAGTTGAAACATGGTGCTTGTGGAAAGATAAAATACTCTAGGTTGGTTGAATACATAAGAAAATAAACTTTTGTCACAGTTAGAATAGTTCACATTTTAACAAGACTGGCTAGATTATGTCTGGGGTTCAGAGGAATATGAATGTGGGCCTCTTGCTCAAAAGTAGGAAAGAGTTCCATTGAAAATACTAATATATAAAGCTTTTTCTTTTGAAGTAATTGTATTAATTATGATACCCAATAGCGGTAATCATCATTTTAAGAAAAATTTTAAGTTATTAGCATAAATTTAACTATTTATCTTGATAATATGCAGTGCCAGTTTTAATAAGCGTATTTAACTCATTTGCAGAATTACCAGTATTTTGTAGTTCGTGTATGCATATGTATATGCATATGTAGTTCGTGTATGCACGTTTAATTCCTGCCTAACAACTGAAATACAAAAAAAAAAAAAAAAATTGCTCTATTCATTTCTTGTTACACACACATTCTGCCAACACTCTATCTTTGACTCATTGATGAATAAGAAAGATCTCAAAGAAAAAGTAACTTTAGGTTATTCTATCTTTTCCTTTAAAAATATTTTTAGCCCGGGCACAGTGGCTTATGCCTGTAATCATAAGGGGATTATGATCAAATCTCCCATTATGATCAAATCATAATGGGAGACCAAGGCAGGCGGATCACGAGGTCAGGAGATCAAGATCATCCTGGTTAACATGGTGAAACCCCATCTCTACTAGAAATACAAAAAATTAGCCGGGCGTAGTGGCAAGCGCCTGTAGTCCCATCTACTCCGGAGGCTGAGGCAGGAAATTGGCATGAACCTGGGAGGTGGAGCTTGCAGTGAGCCGAGATCGTGCCACTGCACTCCAGCCTGGGCAATAGAGCAAGACTCCATCTCAAAAAAAAAATTTTTTTTTAATGTACACTTTAGCTAATATAGGGAAGTAATGTGAATAAGACAGGATATGATAGCATTCTTTGGATATTTGTATTTTTTAGATTTCTTTAGTTATTTGGATTACTTTCTTTGTTTGAAGCAAGTTCTGGTTTAAATTAATAGCATGGACTCTCAGGTCCCCACTTACTCTTAGAGTCTTAGGTGTATTTATATAGAATCAGCATGAATTCTGGTAAACCCACAATGGATGCGAGTTCAGTAATAGTATATTATTGTCATGTTAATTATATTCCCTGACTATGAAGAAATATACACCATATTTTCATATGCTTATTGGCCATTCAAGTATTATTTTCTCTGAATTGCCTGTTTATACAATTTACCACTCCTTTCCTTTTTCTTTTTTGCCTGATGCTGAGGTTTGGGCTTCCAATGATCCTATCACTCAAGTAGAAAACATGGCACCTGGTAAGTAGTTTTTCAATCCTTCCCAAACTCTCTCACTTCTTTCCCCCTTTTGGAATCCCCAGTGTTTATTGTTTCCATCTTTGTGTCCATGAGTACCGAATAGAACAACCTCAAATGAACAACTTAACCTTGCCCTTAACGGAACTAGAAAAACAGGAACAGACTAAATTCAAAGCTAGCAGAATAAATAACTAAAAATCAGAGCAGAACAAAATGAAATTGAGAACAAAAAAAAAAACAAACAAAAAAAATAGGACCAACAAATTGAAAGTTGGTTTTTTGAAAGGATAAATAAGATTGATAGATCCCTAGTTAGATTAATAAAGAAAAAAGAGGGATGATTCAAATAAGCACAATCAGAAATGACAAAGGTGACATCACACCAATCCCACAGAAATACAAAAGATCCTCAGAGACTGTTATGAACACCTCTATGTACACACACTAGAAAATCTAGAGGAAATGGATAAATACCTGGAAATACACAATCCCCCAAGATTGAACCAGGAAGAAACAGAAATCCGGAATAGACTAATAATGAGTAATGAAATTTAATCAGCGATTAAATAAACTACCAACTACAAAAAGCCCTGGATAAGATAGATTCATAGCCAAATTTTACTAGACATACAAAAAGAGCTGGCACCAATCCTACTAAAACTATTTCAAAAACTCAAAGATGAGACTCCTCTTTAATTCATTCAATGAAACCAATATCATCCTAATACCAAAATCTTGCAAAGATGCAACAGCAACAACAAAAAAGAACACTTCAGTCCAATATCCCTGATAAACATTGATGCAAAAATCCTTAACAAAGTACTAGTAAACTGAATTCAGCCTTTGCACATCAAAAAGTTAATTCATCATGATCAAGTGAGCTATATTAGTGGGATGCAAGGATAATTCAACATGTGCAGATCAATAAATATGATAAACCACATCAACAGAATAGAAAACAAAAACTATGATTATTTCAATAGATGCAGAAAAACATTCAGTAAACTCCAACATCCCCTCATGATAAAAACCCTCAAACTGAACATTGATGAAACATGTCTCAAAATAGTAAAAGCCATCTATGACAAACCCATAGCCAACATCATACAGAACAAGTGCGGTTTGGAAGCATTCCGCCTAAGAACAAGACAAGGATGTTCACTCTTACTTCTTCTATTGAATATAGTACTGGAAGTCCTAGCCAGGGCAATCAGGTAAGAAAAAGAAGTGAAAGGCATCCAAATAATAAAATAGGAAGTTAAATTATCTCTTTGCTGATGATATAATTCTATATGTAGAAAACTGGAAGATTTCACCAAAAGACTCCTAGACCTGATAAATGACTTCAGTAAAGTCTTAGACTACAAAAATCAACATACAAAAATCAACATACAAAAATAAGTAGCATTTCTATACACCAATAACATTCAAGCTGAGAGCCAAATCAAAATTGCAATTCCAATTAACAAAAAATAAAATACCTAGGAATACATCTAACCAAAGAGGTGAAAGATTTCTACAAGTAGAACTACAAAACACTGCTGAAGGAAATCATAGGCAACACAAACAAATGGAAAAAATCCCATGGTCACAGATTAGAAAAATCAGTATTTTTTAAATGTCCATACCACCCAAAGCAATTTATGAATTTGGTGCTGTCCCCATCATATTACCAAAGTTATTTTTAGAGAAAACTATTCTAAAATTCGTATTGGACTCCTAAAGGGCCCAAATAGCCAAGGCAATCCTAAACAAACACAACAAAACTGGAGGCATCACTCTACCTAGCTTCAAACCATACTAGAAGGCTACAGTAACCAAAACAACATGGCACTGGCACGAAAATAGACACATAGAACAATGGAACAGAATAGAGATCACTAAAATAAAGCTGCATACCTACAACCAACTGATCTTTGACAAAGTTGACAAAAATAAACAATGGGGAAAGGATATTCTATTCAATAAATGATGCTGGGAAAACCAGTTAACTGTATGCAAAAGAATGAAACTGGACCCCTACCTATCACTGTATAAATACAGATTTATTTATTGGAATAAAGATTTAAATATAAAACCTAAAACTGTAAAAATTCTAGAAAAAAGTAGGAAGTAGGAAATACTCTTCTAGACACTGGCCTAGGCAAAAAATTTTTGACTAAGTCCTCAAAAGCAAATGCAACAAAAACGAAAATTGAAAATTGGGATCTAATTAAATAAAAGAGCTTCTGCACAGCAAATGAAATTAGCAACAGCATAGACAGACAACCTACAGAATTGGAAAAAATATTTACAAACTATGCGTCCAACAAAGTCTAATATCCAAGCCTGGGCATGGTGGCTCATGCCTGTGATCCCAGCACTTTGAGAGGCCGAGGCAGGCAGATCACCTGAGGTCAGGAATTTGAGACCAGCCTGGCCAACGTGGTGAAATCCCGTTTCTACTCAATCTACAAAAGAATTAGCCAGGTAAGGTAGTGCCCGCCTGTAATCCCAGCTGCTCGGGAGGCTGAGGCAGGTAAATCGCTTGAACCTGGGAGGCGGAGGTTACAGTGAGCCAACATAGCTCCACTATACTCCAGCCTGGGTGACACAGTGAGACTCAGTTTCCAAAAAAAAAAAAAAAAAAAAAAAAAAAGCCTAATATCCAGAATCTATAAGGAACTTAAATCAACAAGAAACAAACAAATAACCCTATTAAAAAGTGGGCAAAGGACACGAACAGATACTTTTCAAAAGGAAACATATAAGTGGCCAAGAAGTATGAAAAAAATGCAGACCATCACTAATCATGAGAAAGATGCAAATCAAAGCCACAATGAGATACTACCTCACACACGTTAGAATGGCTTATATTAAAAAGTAAGTAATAATAACAGGTGTTAGCAATGTTGCAGAGAAAAGAGAACACTTATACACTGTTGGTGGGAATGTAAATTTAGTTCAGCCCCTGTGGAAAATAGTTTGGAGATTTCTCAAAGAAATAAAAATAGAATTACCATTTGATTCAGCAATCCCATCATTGGATATATACCCAAAGATAATAAATTGTTCTACCAAAAAGATATATGTATTTGCATGTTTATCACAGCACTATTCATAATAGCAAAGACATGGAATCAACCCAGGTGCCCATCAATGATGAATTAGATAAAGAAAATGTGGTACATATGACACCATGGAATACTATGCAGCCATAAAAAAAGAACAAAGTCATGTCCTTTGCAGCAACATGGATGCAACTGGAGGAAATTATTCTGAGTAAATTAATGCAGAAACAGAAAACTAAATACTACATATTTTCACTTCTAAGTGGGAGCTAAACATTGGGTACACATGAACACAAAGGTGAAAACAATAGAGACCGGGGATCCTAGGAGGGGGAAAGGAGAGAGGGAGAAAAGGTTTGAAAAATTATCTATAAGGTATCATGCTCATTGCTTGGGCAATAGGATTGTTAGGAGCCCAAAACTCAGCATCACACAATACACCAGTGTAACAAATCGGTACAAGTATTCCCTGAATCTAAAATAATAAAAAAATTTTAAATAAAATAATCTAAAAATGTTATTGTGGTAGAAAATCTCCACATATGGCTGCTGGCAATTTCCCCACTCTTGTATGTTGCCCCTCCCATCAAGAAGCTGTCTACTTTTTCTCCCCTTGAGTCTTACAAATAAGATGTGGTGAAAATAATAATATTCTGGGACTTCTAAGACAAGTTCTTAAGAGTTCTGGTGACCTCTGCTATTTTTTCCTTTGGATCCCTGCCACCATGCTATAAAGAAGTATAGGCTGGACTAACAAATGATTAGTGGCTACGAGGAGAGAAATGCTAGGGGTGGAAGAGCATCTCAGATGTCAGCCCCAGTTCAGATCCCAGATAAATGCAGGTTCAGTAGCTGACATCATGTGATGCAGAGCAAGCCAGGTGAGCCATGCAAATTCTTGACTCACAGGATCATGAGAAATAACAAATCATTGTGGTTTTAAACCATAAGACTGTGTTTCACAAAAATAGATAATTAAAGTTATAATAATTAACACACCATGGTACTGACATAAAAGCAGACACAGATTAATGGAACTGAATAGAGAGCCCAGAAATAAATCCATGTATTTATGGTCAATTGATTTTTGACAAAGATGCCAAGAACACACAATGGGGAAAGAACAGTTTATTCAATAAACAGCCTTAGGAAAACTGGATATCCACATGCAGAAGAATGAAACTAGATCCTTATCTCACACCATATGCAAAAATCAGCTCAAAACAGATTAAGGATTTAAATGTAAGACCTGAAACTCTAAAGTTATTAGAAGTAAACATAGGGAAAAACTCCATGACCTTGGTCTAGACAAATTTTTTTTGGACATGATCCCTAACATGTAACATGTTTATACAGATAACAAAAGCAAAAATAGACTGTTGAGGGTTGCATCAAACCAAAAAAATCTGTGCAGCAAAGGAAACAATCAACGGAGTGAAGAGAGAACTTACAGAATGGGAAAAAAATGTTTGTAGATGATAAATCCATTAAGGGGTTAATATCCAAAATATATAAGGAACTCTAACGGGTCAACAGCAAGAAAACAAAAAATCCAATTAAAAAATGGGCTAAGGACCTGAATAGAAATTTCTCAAAGAAAGACATATGAAAGACCAACAAGTATATGAAAAAAATGCTCAACATTACTAATCATCAGGGAAATGCAAATTAAAACAATGATATATTACATCATACCTGTTAGAATGGTTATTGTCAAAAAGACAAAAGAATTATCTAAGCATCGTAGCATGTGCCTGTAGTCCTAGCTACTTGGGAGGCTGAGGTAGGAGGATTGCTTGAGCCTAGGAGTTCAAGGCTGCAGTGAGCCATAATCATGCCACTGTACTCCAACCTGGACCACGGAATGAGACCTTGTCTCTTGAAAACAAGCAAACACACAAACATAAAAGACAAAAGATAGAAAGTATTGGTAAGGATGTGGAGAAAAGGGAACACTTGCATACTGTTGGTGGGAATATAAATTAGCACAGCCATTATAGAAAATACTACAAAGTTTCCTTAAATAAAAATAGAGTTACCATATTATTTAACAATCTCATTCCTGGATATATATTCAAAGAATATGAAATCAGTATATTGAAGTGATATCTGCACTCTCATGCTTAATGCAGCATTAGTCACAATAGCCAAAATATGGTATCAATCTAAATGTTTATTAATAGGTGAATGGATAAGAAAATGTGGTATATATGCACAATGGAATACTATTCAACCTTTAAAAAGAAGAAAATCCTGTCATTTGTGACAACATGGATGGATTAGGAGGATATTAGGTTGAGTGAAATAAGCCAGATGCAGAAAGCTGAATACTGTATGATCTTACTTACATGTGGAGTATAAAAAGTCTAACTCATTGAAACAGAGAGTAAAATGCTGATTACCTAAAAATGTTATGGTGAACATTTTTAGGCTGGAGGGGAGGGGCACTGAGGAGCTGTTGGTCAAAGGACCCAAAATTTCAGTTAGGTAGAAGGAATAACTTCAAGAGATCTATTGCCCATTGTAGTATTAACTATAGTTAATAGAAAACCCAGAAATAAGACCACATGCTACAACTATTTGATCTTCAACAAACCTGACAAAAGGAAACAACGGTGAAAGGATTCCCTGTTAAATAAATGGTGGTGGGATAACTGGCTAGCCATATTCAGAAGATTGAAACTTGACCCCTTCCTTACCCCATGTACAAAAAATAACTCAAGATGGATTAAAGACTTAAATGTAAAACCCAAAACTATAAAAACCCTGGAAGACAACCTAGGAAATATCATTCAGGACATAGTTATGGGCAAAGATCTCATGATGAAGATGTCAAAAGCAATTGCAATGAAACAAAAATTGACAAATGGGATCTAATTAAACTTAAGAACTTCTGCACATCAAAAGAAAATATCAACAGAGTAAACAGACAACCTGCAGAATGGCAGACAATTTTTGCAAACTATACATCAGACGGAAGTCTAATATCCAGCATCTATAAGAAACTCAAACAAATTTACAAGAAAAAAAAAAAAACAACTCCATGAAAAAGTGGGCAAAGAACATGAACAGACACTTTTCAAAAGAAAACACACATGCAGCCAAAAATCAATGAAAAAAAGCTCAACACCACTGATCATTAGAGAAATGCGAATCAAAACCACAATGAGATACTATCTAAGGATCAGAGTGGCTATTACTAAAAAGTCAAAAAATAACAGATGCTGGTGAGGTTGTGGAGACAAAGGAACGCTTATACACTGTTAGTGGGAGTGTAAATTAGTTAAGCCATTGTGGAAGACAGTGGGGGCAATTCCTCAAAGACCAAAAGACAGAAATACCATTTGACCCAGCAATCCCATTACTAGGTATATATCCGAAAGGAATATAATTTGTTCTGTTATAAAGACACATGAACACGTATGTCCACTGCAGCACTATTCACAATAGCAAAGACACAGAATCAACCTAAATGTCCATCAGTGATAGACTGATGAAGAAAATGTGGTACATATATACCATGGAATACTGTGCAGCCATAAAAAAGAAAGATCATGTCCTTTACAGGGACATGGATGAAGCTGGAGGCCATCATCCTTGACAAACTAATGTAGAAACAGAAAACCAAATGACCCATGTTCTTGCTTATAAGTGGGAGCTAAATGATGAAGGCATAGACACAAAGGGGAACAACAGACATGGGGTTCTATCAGAGGGTGGAGGGTGGGAGGAGGGAGAGGATCAGGAAAAAAACTAAAGGGTACTAGGCTAAATACATGGTTGATGAAATAATCTGTACAACAAAACCCCAGGATGCACGTTTACCTATATAACAAACCTGCACATGTACCCCTGAACTTAAAAGATAAAAAACAGTCTTCTTAATTAATTGATTTTAAAATATTATGGTAAAATGTATAACATAAAATTTACCATTCTAACCATTTTTAAATGTATAGTTCAGAGGCATTAAATACATTGACATTGTTGTACAGCCATCATCACCATCCCTCTCCAGAATTTTTCATCTTATACAATTGAAACTCTGTATCCATTATACAATAACTCTCCATTTTCCTCTGTGCCCAACCCTGGGCAACTAACATTCTACTTTCTCTATGAATTTGACTATTCCAAGTACCCTTACTTGAAGAATCATACAGTATTTGTCTTTTTGTGACTGGCCTATTTCACTTAGCCTAATGTCTTTAAGGTTTATACATGTTGTAGCATGTGTCAGAATTTCCTTAATTTGCAAGGCTGAATAATATTTCAGTTAGTGTATTCATTTGTATACACAAACCACATTATGTTTATCCATTCATCCATCAATGGACATGGCTTGCTTTCACCTTTTGGCTATTGTGAATAATGTTGCTATGCATATGGGTGTACATATATGTTTGTGTTCCTGTTTTCAATTCTTTTGCATATATATATACCGAGAAGTGGAATTGCTAGATTATATGGTATTTCTATGTTTTAATTTTTGAGGATCTGACACATTGTTTTTCATAGCTGGTATGTCATTTTGTATCCCACCTGTAGTGCATAAGGGTTCCAATTTCTCCACATCCTCACCAACACTTGTAATTTTCTTTTTTTTTTTTTAAATGATAGCCATGTGGACACATTTGAAGTGATATCTCATTGTGGTTTTGATTTGCATTTCTCTGGATTATCATTTTTTACTACCTTCTCTCCAATATTTGTTATTATTTCTCCTAAGGGATTCAGACATAGAATGTTAATGAGCATAGAAATAAAGATAACTACTCTATATGAGAAAATAAAAATGAATTTAGTATCATACGACAAAAGCTTGAGATAATTTTTAACTTTAACATGTGTAGGAGCGAGACTGAATTTCCCTTTTTTGCCCTTAGAGACAAGTTCCTTGCATTATGAGGCACAGTGTTGGTAGCCTCCAGGGGGCACCAGAAAGCTGTGAGTTTGCTTGCATCCTAGCCGGCAGATGTTGATAGCAGATTTAGGAATAGAAGGTTACCTGGGTCCTGTTTTCAGTCCCATTATTTCTGATTACTATATAGACTTCCTATGTGGGTAATCTGAGAAAGAAAACAGTTTCAGGAGTTCCGGTTAATTCTGTTGGAAGAGCTGAGGAGCAGATAGGAAAATTATCACTCTCCTATGTTCTTATAAACTCAATTTAACCCTCAAGAGAATGACCTGAAAACTTGAGGGCTCTAGGATTGCACCAAGGTTATAGAATCTTTTATCTCAGGGCTGTAAGGAGAAGAAATATTTATTATGTGCTAGTTATTGGGTTAGACGTTTTTCACACAGTCGCTTATAAATTATGTGTTATCTTGTTTAACTAAAAAAAAAATAATGTAAGTAATTTGTTAAAGTCACATAGCTAATGAGTACTAGAGACAACTAAAATTCAGGTTCAATTCCAAACCATGCTACCCATGGAATTGTCTATCATTCATTGGGCATAATTATGTTTACTTTTATTATATTCCCTGTAATGACTGAAAGGGAGATAATCTTTGCTATTCATAAATTAGATGATGTTGGTGTCCTTGGAAGTATCAAGGAATTTTGAGATACTCTAAAAACAGCTCTATTGAGAAAGGATACTGATTCTGGCTTGATGTTTATTAACAAATGAAGAGCTGACTGTTCTGTAATTTCGTTACAAGTGCTTGAGCTCATCCAAGTCACAGAAGTAGACTTGGCATGGCCTTGTTTATCAGAACTAGGTCCCAGAAATTGTAAACCTCAGAAAAATTAGGATTTTTGTCTTTCAAACTCTTTGTGCAGTGAGTTGACTATAACAAGGCAATGCAGGCCAGGAAGTAATTATACCACTGTTCATGAGTTTCTGTTCAAACACCACTTGCTTTCCTCATCTCACATGTTGACCCAGAAATGCATTTAAAATATATTAAAAATATAAAACCTGACCTAAAGTAACAATTTCTTGTCATGTGATAATGATACTCAGGGACCCCTTTTATCTAAGGATTTCATAGTGCTTTATATACTCATTATCTCACAATCCATCGGTTTTACTTCATTTTATAGCAAAAAAGATGGAGGCAACACCGAAATCACACAATATGTTGATGCAGTGGCTTGAAAGGGAATTATTCGAATTCTGAACACTTAGCCTGTTCATCCCGATTTAATATGAATTTACTAGATATGGAGAGCAAGAAATACAATGGATACTCTTATTGAGAGCTTATTAAGTTCTAGATTCTGTACTAGCTGTACTAAATACATAGAAAGATCCACATTAGATCCTTTAGACCTTTAAGACTTACATGAGATAGAACCTATTATTATCAGAGGGAAATACTGAGGACTAGAGAAGTTATGTGCCCTCAACTGACAGTGAGGGACGAAGCTTGGATTTGAACCAGGAAGGGTGCATGGTTCTTACTCATCATATGACACATTGTCTCTCAACATAGCAAAACGTCTTGGATTTTTAAACGTATTAAATCTTAATGGTTACAGAGAAAGGAATGTTGCTTTGCTCCAATGTGTCTGAAGCACTGTATCAGTTATGAATTCTTGGATGCAAGCTACAAAAATTGATCCTGAATAGCACAAAGGGAAATGGTAATTTATTGGTAGGAGAAGACAGAACTACTTACAGAATCAAAGAAAAGATGAATGGCTGGGTCTTGGGAAGAACAGTTTCAGGTATCTAGAGATAACAACTAGTGAGAAATGCTTTCAGGACCACACTGCCCAATGAAGGATCCCTAATTCTCTCTATTTCTCAAGCTCCAGTTTAGCAGCATGAACTTGGATCACATACCCAATGTAGCCAGGGGTGGCGTAGGCATACCCATACTACACTGTTGGGGAGATGGAGGTCTCAGGTGACAGCCAGGTGCTAATTACTCGCATTAGTAATTAGGGGGAATGAATGCTAGGCAGGACATGCACTCAACAAGATGTTCTTGAGAAACAATGTGTGATGTGAGGCAGGTGCTCAAGAGCATCTGGAGCGAGATGAGGTAGGAAAGGCAGAGAAAATAAATCAAATGGTAAATAAGAGTGCAATATCAATTGCTAATTTTTGAAAGGGAATGGAACTAAAATATCTCCATAGCTTTTCCAGCCCTGAAACTATAAAAAAAGTAAATAAAACCTCACACGACTTTAGGACAACATCAGGGAGCAGTTTTCCTGATGATGAATAAACCCGCATCTGATCCTCCACTCAGAATGAGGAAGTCCCAGTCGCTATGTGTAATTCAGCACCTAGCGGTCCTTGTCTTTATAATACCATGGGCTGTGTGAGATCCAGGGCTGGTCCCAGGACAAACCGACCACTGTCGGTTTTACTTATTTTCAGTGAATTATCGGGAATCTAATGCTGCAGTCAGGGCCCATTTTTCCTCAGCTGCTTTTTCATCTTAGTTCTGCATTGCTGAAGACCATTACTTTTGGCTGTTTTGATCATTTGAATCATGTACTGGTATCCTCTTCCATTTCACCTCCTTTATGAAACTCAGCTGTTTTTGGTTTCCTGTTCTCTGTCATGTGTTCTCTCTTTTTTTCATGGCAACAGCTAATCTAGAAATCTAGAAATTTTAAACACAATTCCTAACCCCCGAGGGAAGAAAAGAAACAAAGCTAAATTGTAAACTCCTCTAAATGTAGGTCTTCTATTTTAAGCCCCCAAAGGAGACCAAGCTGAGCACTTATTAACTGCTCAGCAAATCGATGTGTATGTTTGTAATTTTGGCCACCTCTCAGCCTGTTTCCTCATCTGTAGATTGTGATAAGATTACCTGGTCCTTCAGGTGCACTGGAGGGTGCACATGAGAATAATCACCTTAAAATGCCTTGAAAAGTAAATGTTGTGTGTACAGTGCTTATACTTCCTAGAAGCAGTACCTTCCTATTGCCCCAAAGCAGTGAGTTATACCTTAGCACCAAAGAAGTCACAGTGTTTGTTTCAGATCGCATAGGAAGAGAAAGAAACATTGATGCTGATAGAAGGATGAGGTGGTTAGTGGGAACTATTTGAAACAGGCAGCTTCTTAGTGACCCTTAAATGTCACTTTATAGGTGCTTGGCCATCTTACCTTCTTGGAAGAGTCAGTGGGTTCCATAAATGAGTTGAACTACTGATGGATTCTATTTATGAGCAAAATAAACTACTTAAGAAACTTGTAGACATATGACTGGTACAAATGGGGGAAAAGAATAGCTTCAAATAAAATCTCAATGAGTATCAGCTTCAAACAGTATCTCTCAGCACACAACTAAAGGATGCCCTTAAGTTGGCCATTGCAAATTCAAATTTGTTGACCATATGAAATTATTTCATAAGAGATTAAATGGAGTAAAAAAGATGTATAAGAAAATAGCAAAAGAGGTAAATCAGATGAAAAATTAAAAGAAGGCCCCAACTCACGTATGAATTAAATTTTTAAATAAATACAATTAACATTTATATTTATTGAGCAGTTGTGATATACCATACATTGTTCTAAGCTCATTGTATGTGACAATTCATTTATTCCTCATATCAATCCTGTGAGGAAGGAATTATTATTGTCACTTACAGATGAGGAAACGAAGGCACAGAGAGGTTAATACTTTGCTGTAGGTCACACAGTTCGTAAGTGGTGGAGCCAGAAGTTGAACTCAGACAGGAAGTCTGCCTCCAGAACCTGTGTTCTCAACCACTAAATAAGCTACATTAAAGTAAAGAAAGTGCTTTGTGAATATCAAAGATCCATATAAAATCAAGGTATTTTGATCATGGTTATATCCACAGTACTATTTTTTTTCTGAGACAGAGTCTTAGTCTGTTGCTCAGGCTGGAGTGCAGTGATATGATCATGACTCACTGCAGCCTTGACCTCCCAGACTCAAGTGATCCTCCCATCCCAGGCTCCTGAGTAGCTGGGGCTACAGGTATGCTCAACTGGCTGATTTTAAAATTTTCTGTAGAGACAGAGATTTCCTATGTTTCCCAGGCTGGTCTCAAAACTTCTCTGCTCAAGTGATCCTCCAACCTTGACCTTCTAAAGTGCTGGGATTACAGGCATGAATAATATTTTTGAATAGAATGTACATTAGACATAATCTAGCTGAAATCCTGTTTTGCGTCTAAGGGAACAGGACAGGTTAACTGACTTACTCAAGTTTACAGGTGACCTAGAGTCTAAATTTGTTCTATTTTAGTCATTGAATATTAATTTGTTCTATTTAAGATATTGATAGTGGCACCCCTGCAACATCCCCTACCCCATTATGTGGAAAGCATAGATTCCAATAATTTTGTTATAATTCTGTTTTTTGCCAACACCTTTATAAGTTCGATGTATTGAAAGAAACAAAATGCCAGTAGACTAGAAGAGGTAAATACATGAATATAGAAACAAAAAGACAATAATCTCTCAATTACTGAGCCTGCTTTTGGGTGCAGATATATTCCTAAGATTCAGCAAGTCAGTGTAGCTTCCTACCACCGGACTAGGGGGAACATGTGCATATATTATCCAGGACTGCCTCCCACTCCCTTCCCCTCCAACACACTTATCTACATGCCTAGCCCTTCAGTGCTCTCACTTTGGAAACACAGCCACCCACCCCACCTCCCTTCTGAGAGTTGTGTTCGGAGATGTCCGCTTCAAGGGATGCTTTCAGTATTTAACCGTCTTGACAACATGAAATAAATAGATGCTAAAAAAATTAGTTGTAATAAACTGAAGTTTTTACAGACCTTTACTCCAGAAATGCTCTGATATCTTAGACTAACATTGTCCAGTACCAAATCCCAAATAATGATGTAAAGGAGGTAATTATCAGGTATAATGTACCAATGAGATTGCTGTACTGTTTTACTCACATTTGGTTGGCTTGGTAGAGGGCCCTTGCCTGGGTAAGTCCCCAGCTCCCCAGGTTTTGGTGGGTTCTCCCAGAAGTGTTCCACATGTGTGGCACCTCCATGGCATGTGCACTGTCCCACCTCTCTGCTGGGCACAGATGTTCAGGTCTGGTGGCTGTCCTACGAGTGCCTGAGGTGAAATGGGGGAGACCAAATCTTCCCCCTTGGAATGAATCCAGACACAGGAGGCCAAAGGAGTGTCACTAGGAGGCCAGTGTGTCACTGAATTGAGAACAGTGGCCTCCTTTCTGTCCAGGACCAGACCTGCATCCAGGGAAGTGGGCTGGAGACAGGGTAGGGATGCTGAGCTATTTCCAGTCAATTCTTGAGAAGCAGAAACTCTAAGGAAAGTGTTTCCCTGAGTCCACAGAACCATTGGTGGTGATCCACAGATAGGTTTCCTGGAATCCGAGAATGCAGCCGGTATGGTGTAAGAAATTGAGTGTTGTAAATGCATATGTAAATGTTTTCTGTGGTATTGCACAGGGTCCAATACCAATACTTTCAGCAGGTTCTCAAAGGGGTCTATGAGCCAAAGAGATTAAAAACTATCTCCCTCTCCAAGGCTTTGCTATCAGGTGAAGCCCCTCAACCCACAGCTCCTTCTTCACTTGCCAGGGGCCCTTTGGGCCCTTCCTCTTTGGGGCAGCTGACTGTGAGAGAAGGCCATTGGCTCTACTCTGCAAAGAGATTCCTCCCTGCAAATTCTCCAAATATGCCTAAATATGCCTGAACCCAATAGAAAACTATGGCTCCAAAAGACATCCTTGCTACATGAGTTTAATTACATTTAGAAAGGTAGGTTTGCACATCTTACTGCCAGCCCTCCTGCATTTGTAGCAGAGGTTGTATTATCATTTTAAAACAGCCTTGGGGAAAAAACTTCTTTTTCTTAGAGAGTGACAACTTATTCTGGGGAAATAGCAAGAGTGGTAATGGAGAGTGTTGATTTAATTAATTTTACTGCCTCTCTGTGTCTCCTAGGAACAGGTAAAATAACTAAATAAAATGGTAGGTAGCAGTTCATCTTCATGATCCCCACAATCAAGTCAGAAGGAACTTACTAAATTGTGGAAGCCACTGTGCAAGGCACAGTTCAAAGAATACTAAGAAGGTTTTAGGTCCCGGGATTCAGAGGCACACCTGCCATGGGCCCTCTGAAACCAAAGTCTAACGGGATTATACACACTTGTTTAAAGCAATAAAATGGCTCCTGCCTGGGAGAAGGCACCCTTATGTTGGGGTAGTTGGTGATGGGAGGGGGCAGAGGCCAGTATACAATTTGGGAGGAAACATTATACCCATAAGAATCTCATATTTCTGTAGTTTGTATTGATTTGTACTTAATTTCATCCTTTCCCTGTTTTTTTGCTCCAAAGTGGTTCAGTTAATTAAATGGCTTGTTTACCTTTTCAGACTTATGTCCTAGAACATCCTATTTTCTTCCAAGCATCTCTGGAGAAAGCAGGAAACTGCTTCCCACTTACTTGCAGGGGCAGCAAAACCACAGGCTTTCTTTTTCCTTTGGCTCTTTTTGTTGTAACGGTTCCCATCTGCTTCCTAGAGAAGAAAAAGAAAACTGCATTGCATTCAACACATGCTGGATCGAGGTTTCACACTGATTATTGAGATTAGAGCCAAGCGCATTTGCAATTGCTCCAGACGGGTCCCTTTATCGACTGAACTGCCCTTAGGAGGGAGCTGTGCCGGGAAGACAAGCTGACCAGCGTCAAAGCTCTAGCAGCTAAAACAGTGCACCCCCTGCTCGTCGAAAATGACTCCTGATCTTCCTAAATGCCAAATTGGTCTTGCCTCTAAGGATTTTGATTTATCCTAGATTGTCAAGTTCCAGCATTGCCTAATAGCTTAGCTCCACTGCCTGTGTTTGCTTTTAATGAGCACTATTTTACTTACGTCTCTAGACAGTGAGAGTAGGCGAGCAGGTCGCGTGGAATCAACACCAACTGGGACACCTGCGGATGACTGCCTGCTGCCTCAGTTACTAGCAAGTCAGCCCCCACTTCTGCCTCCCTGCCCGCGGAGGCCCCCACAGCAGCTCCATCTGTTTGGGGATACCAGGCGGCTTACATCCACCAGCTTTCTTAGTTGGCTGGAAACCTGCTCTCCCCCTCCAGGTCCTGGCACTCACAGATGATGGGTCTTAACTCTCGGGTGTGAAGGTATGCAAACACGTGCAGGGCATCCTTCCATTACCTGTTGGTTTCTCTCTTCAGTGGCTAATTTGCCTGGGGGCTCTGTAACGGGAGTCCAAGCATGGAGTTCTTGGTGAACAGGATTGCATTTCCGTCTGTAATGCATGTTTCCAGCTTTATTTTAGAAAATGTTCTAAGGGATGCAGAAAAGGGAGTCCCCCCACATTTTTCTGAGACAGTCATGGCCAGAGCACAACGTATTAGAGTTATCAGGGATGTCCCTAAATGAGAAAGCCCTTTGCCAAGGATTTGTATTTGGCTAGCAAAATTTAAAAGAAGGAAAGAGAAAAGAGGGAGAGAGTCTCTGTCTTATAAAATATGAGTACTGTCCTGCCATTGTCATGCTCTGTGTGAGGTTCCCCCTGTGTCTCACTTTATAGAATCTGATAATGGCATGAGGTTTCAGAAAGGAAACCAGATGACATCACCCCATGGAAGCAAAATTCACACTCAAAGCAGATAGAGATGATTTTAAACCTGTTTGAGACTTCAACAAACATCATGATTCAGAAGCATCTGTGACTTTTTAGCAGTAGTGTCTCCAGTCATCATGTACTACTATTTATTAAATATGTGGGATCATCTTTCCCTACCTTCATCACCATAAAGATATAGCAAATGGACTAGTGTATCCAAATACTGCTATGTGATCAGAAAGTCATTTCATGGAAACCAATTCATGATTTTCATAAATTTAATACATGCCAATTTCCCAGTAGAATGCTGATTGCAGAGGCTGGGAGGTGGAGGGAGTGGGGAGATGATGGCCAAAGGGTATGAAATCTCAGAAGGAATACTGTTTTTTTCTTTTTCTTTTTGAGATCTATTGAACAGTGTGATGAATATAGTTAATAGTAAGAGTACTGAACATTTCAAAATTGCTAAGAGAGTAAATTTTAAATGTTCTGACCATAAAAAATGTTACTTAGTTGAGGTGATAAATATGTTAACTAGCTTGATTTAATTATTCCACATTGGATTTATAAATCATGAAATCACTTTGTACCCCATACACTTATACAATTATAAATTGTTAATTTACAATAAGATATTCTTAAAAATTCCTCTGGTAATTTTTGGAGCCAATCATACAGGACTGTGTCAATTGTGGGGAGTTAATTTCTTTTGTTGTTGTACTGACATCAGTGGTGGAACAGATTACTCTGGACCACTTTAGGAACTTTATATTTAGATCTATCATTTTAACAGACTAGTTTCTAGAGTTTGTTCGTTTCCATCAGAAGTTTAGTAATTAATAAAAATGTTGTTCTTTCCAAGTCCTCATGGACACAATGCCAGATGAGAATGGTCTGGAAGCCCACACATGGGTGAAATTGGAAGATAATCTGATTAAGAAAAGCAAGCCATCACTTAATCAAAATATATTCTCTTCTCTTACCACTCACACACCCACTTAGCTGGTTTGTTTATTTTTTTCCCTGAGCTTGGGAGACATATTTTGCTCTCAAATAGAAGTGATCTGGGGCACCAAATGCCCCTGGGCTTTATGTTTGTGGTCCTTCTTCAGCTCTGAATAACACAGGGTTTTAAGCCTTTTGATGATTGTTAGGTCTGCTCATGAAGGTCACCTGGGGAGTCTCTTTGTTTTCATGTCAATGCCAGGGGCTCATCATTTTAGATTTGGATTTAGTTGATCTAATGATGAGGCCATGGCTTTGATATTTTTTGGAACCTTCCTAGGTAATTCTCAGCTAGGTTGAGAGCTCCTAGATTAAACTCATCTCAGCATTACCAGAAGGAGAATAAGTCAGTTCAAGTTAAAACAAACAGGCAAATGCAGGTAAAAGGAGCCTACTACCCCAATAATTGACTTTGCTTTCTTTGAGAGTCTTAATAATGTCCTTCAGAGCCAGTTGTGAGTCTCATTTATTTCAGTATTCTTAGCAGAGCACCTGGCACGTTTTAGTTTGTAGAATGAATTAAGAAGATTATGATTTATTTTCATGTTATAATAGTGATTCATAATAAATTTTCAGAAATCATTTATATGACATCTTCAACTTACAAATACTATGGAACAACGAAAAGTAAGACAGAAAAAAAATGCTGTTGAGCAGCCAAAATAGATGTCAAAAAGACTAGGATGATTCTAGTACACTTTATTTCTGGGAGCATCCCTCAGGCTGCTCTGAGAGCTCTGTTCCTTTTCTACACACAGTTCTAACAGTCTTGCTTCTCTGGTTTCTCCATTCATAGAAACTAAAAAGGGTAAAAAATGACTACTTTGCAATTTGACACACAAAAAAATTATGCATTATAAAAGTAAACAGGGCCAGGCGCAGTGGCTCACACCTGTAATTCCAGCACTTTGGGAGTTTCGAGGCAGGTGGATCACAAGGTCAGGAGTTTGAAACAAGCCTGGCCAATATGATGAAACCCCGTCTCTACAAAAAATAAAAAGTTAGCCAGGCATGGTGGCCGGCACCTGTACTCCCAGCTACTTGGGAAGTGGAGGCAGGAGAATTGCTTGAACCTGCGAGGCGGAGGTTGCAGTGAGCTGAGAGCATATCACTGCACTCCAGTCTGGGCGATAGAGTGAGACTCCATCTCAAAAAAGCAAAACAAAACAAAACAAAAAACAGTTGAACTCAGAGAATATTACAATCATGCTGGATACATGGAGGTTATAAAAATAAACTCTTTCAATGAGTATCAGGTGAGCTTCTACCTAGCACCAGGTCACAGGTTCTTGCTCTTGAGATGCCTCAAGTGTAGTAACATTATGAACATTATGCTGTCATCACTGCTGCTACTGCTACTGCTTGGTTTTCGTTGTCCAAAACATTTCATAGTTTTTATTGCTGAGGCCCTAGTTCAGGCCATTCTTATGGCCTCATAACTCTTTCTCTGATCCATATAACTTCCTCCAATCCCTCCTTTTATTGCTTCCAGAAAGATCTCCCTAAATGCAAATCCCATCATATTAGTACCAATTAGAAACCTCTAGCAATCCCCACAAGCTACAGGATTTAGCATAGACCACTGTATAAAGCTCTTCATGACTGATCCATATCTATCTCCCAGCCTCCTTGTACCTCTCCTGCTTCTCATTTCAGGCTCTGTGAACTGCTCTGGTTCTCTCCATACACTGCACTATCTTCATGCCATCCTTTCTCACTGGATGCCTTTTCTTTTTGCCATTTTAGCTACCTGAATCTCCAGGAAGTTTTTTTCAGCACCTACTCATGCCACACATATGCCACCCACCTAGCTAGGCTAGTTATCTTCCCTTTGATCTTACCATACATCGAAATAATGTTCATATGTGTTTATTTTCATGGCCACTTCCTCCTCTCCACTGCCCTTCTTCCTTTTCTACTTCCCAGCATTTTAAGAAACCAGAAGGTGGGAATCATCTGTTTACCATCTTTTCAGTGTTTGATATAAACAATAAGCGACAGTTGAATGGGACTAAATTAAAAGCTCTTTTCCATTCATTTTCCATTCATTTTTGAGACTCAGATGTCATGTCTCAGCAGGAACCTCTGTACGTAGTTCACAAGCTCTGTGTTTCTACAAATGGTTTCCAGGATTTGGCCGTGGAATATGATGCTCTAACAGTGATATAGCAAAGTCATGGGGAGCACTGGAGATGACATGAGCTGCCTGGGATCAATTTGTAAAAGTTATTTTCTGTGAGCCTTGATTCCTTGTCTGTTTATGTGCAGTGCCTGACATGCCAAAGATAGAAAGCTAAAAATGTATTGAGCACTTAACTGTAATTGTTTTTATTTGATCTCCACAATACATTTTGGCAAATGCAAGGCAAATAGTATTATTCCCTTTTTTATAGAGAAGGGCATGGAGTCTCAAACTTGCTTAAGGTAACATGCCCAGTAAGTATTGGTTCTGCTGACAAAAATTTAGAAATTCTGATTTTTAATTCATTGTTTTTCCCATGACTATATGACATCCACATATGTGCTACAAATGATGGTTTCAATGATGAACTTGACTCATCAAGAAAAGATTCTAACCAGTATATCATGTTGCATATGATATGCTTGCTATAATATACTGCACAGGCAATACCATAGGTAATAACTTTTAGAAAGTGTTCCGGTCAAAAGTTTAAATAAAACCAAGAGAAATGAAGTTCTGAAGGGACTAAGATTCATGTATATAAAAAATAAGCTTACATCAAACACCTTATCCCCTGAGTTATAAATCAAGTATTATTGTAGCCAAATTTTAGTATGATTGTAGTAGATTTATTAAGAAATTAGGATCATAGGACAGAGAAGTTCCTTCAGTTGTGTTCTTAATTACTGATTGTCCTTTAGATAAAGTCATGCTTTGCCTAGTTCATAATAGTAATGGGTAAATTTTAGAGACCTTGCATTGAAAGCCACCTTCAGTAATCCTCCTCTTAGTTTTCTAGACTTGCTACCTAAGATCTAGCCTAAATCTTTCATAAATACCTGAAACCACTTTTCTTTTATTACTATTCTTAAATTAGAGGTTATCTGGTTCCTTTACTTGTCTCGACTCACTGGGTCCTCTTCTATATTATAAACTTTTTTTTTGTTGTTTTGTTTTGAGGTGGAGTCTCGCTCTGTCACCAGGCTGGAGTGCAGTGGCGCAATCTCGGCTTACTGCAACCTCTGCCTCCTGGGTTCAAGTGATTCTCCTGCCTCAGCCTCCCGAGTAGCTGGGACTACAGGCACCCATCACCACACCCAGCTAATTTTTATATTTTTAGTAGAGACAGGGTTTCACCATGTAGGCCAGGATGGTCTTGATCTCCTAACCTCGTGATCCACCTGCCTCAGCCTCCCAAAATGTTGGGATTACATGAGCAACTGTGCCCGGCCTTTTTTTTTTTTTTTTTTTTTACAGTAAGGGCTCTATGTAAGGTTCTGTTTGCAATGGGAGAAACAAGTGAATTGATTCCCAGGGCATTAAAAAAATCTTTATTGTTTACCAAAAAATATTTGATTGTTTGAGATGGGCCTCCTTGGAGCCCTAGTCTGAAGTTGGGTCTACTCAGTATAAACTTTGGAAATGTTTGTTTTAATCTGGGCCTCACATACAGCACTGCCTAGATGCAGCAGTATAATGGGTATCCTTTTAAATGAAGCTAATAAAGCTTTCTTTAATCTTATGAGGTAGACTGTTCTGCCTTCTCTTGGTTACACTAGGGGGCACCTGCTGTGATGTAGATTTCCGGGAGCCACTTATACCTTTCTGAATAATAATCTCTAGGGTGGGACTCTGGCATCTGCATTATAATAATCTTTCCAGGTGATTGTTCTACACACTATCTTTGAGAATCTGTGATCCAGGTTGTATTTTGCACCTCAGTGACTAGTGGGTCAGTTTATGTTTTTTGCCAGTAGATGAAGCAAACAACCACCCTATTGAAAAGTTCTTGCTCTTTGGCCTGAGAGTGGTACTTTTCCACTCTTGCTTGGTGTTCTGCTTCCAAACTAATTTCAGTGCTTAGCTGCCCACTATATTGATTTTAAAATGGGCTCAGCCATGTTGGGAATTCTAAGAGTGAGAGTTAAAGCTAGCCTTTTGTTTTAACAAAGGTGTGAGCTTGGCTACCAGCTATCCATAATGATACTGCATCTCAGGAGAGACTCTTATTACTAGGAGTCATGAGGAAGAGTCTATTGATCTTTATCCTGAAGAGCTAGAAATCAAAAGGCAAAGTGTTTCTTCACTAGAGGGTTCTCCTATTTATCATGCAAGCTTTGATTTTAACATTCAGTCTCATACGTGCCATATGTTTATATTTAGTGGAAAGTGAAACAATCATTGGCATCCAAATTGCGAATTCTCTTAGGGAGGGCATCCGAATGGAATTCCGACTCCTTGAAGGAAAGAGAGCTTGTGTTTTACATCATCCTTTTATCATTTGAACCTTTTGCATCTTGTAGGTTAAATGTTGTCAGTTGCTCTTCAAGGAGATTTTACCAGCTATTTGCACTTCTCTGGTCTGTGCTCTTTTCATGTCAGATAACTATGCCTAAGATGGTGGGCATCTCAAAGAGGAAAAAGAAAGGCTGCCTTTTTTTTTTTTTCCGGTTCACCAAACTATATATTTTATAGTACAAATGCACTTCCAATCAATGGTAAAAGACAAATGTATTTTATTCTAATAATAATGTCATTATTAGCATAAATAGGCACAATCTCAGTTTTTAAAAATAGAGCCATATGACTCTATTCACTGGTTATGCAATTCCCAAAAAACTGGTGCTTAGTTATAAAAAGCATGGCATTGTTGGGGCAAGAGAAAAGCCCAGAACCTAGGAGAAAGGTAGGAAAAGTCCATGTGAATGGCATTGAGAGTCATAGGCCTCAAGAGGCCATTTACATTATTTTAGCAAATTGGGTGTTTCCTCTTTCAAAGTAACCATATTACAGTTTCTCAACATGTAAGGAAAACAGTATATCTCAAGAAAAAAAAAAAAAAATCTGAAGTAACACTAAATGTCTTAACTTGCTTTTTATATTTATAATCAACCATTCTTATTTGGTATTTATTATATGTTTATTTTCTAATTATAATTTCATAGAGTCCTTTGAAATTGTTGCTCTGTCACTCTGAGTGAAAAGTATATGTTTTTATTACAATGGGACAACTGATTACATTTGCATGATTCTGAAACAGAGACATATTGATTGTAAAAAATTCAAACTGTACCAAAAATTATAATCAAAATATAAAGCCATAGAGAAATCTACAACTCAAGGATAACTTCTTTTATCAGTGAGGATTAGTCACTTTTATCAGACATCTCTCCATGCATAAATACAAACACACAGGTGTAGTTTTAAAATTTAGGCCAGGCGCAGTGGCTTATGCCTGTAATCCCAGCACTTTGGGAGGCCAAGGTGGGCGGATCACCTGAGGTCATGGGTTCGAGACCAGCCTGCCCAACATGGTAAAACCCCTTCTCTACTAAAAATACAAACAATTAGCTGGGAGTGGTGGTGGGTGCCTGTAATCCCAGCAATTTGGGAGGCTGAGGCAGGAGAATCACTTGAACCCGGGAGGTGGAGGTTGCAGTGAGCCAAGATTAGCGCCACTACACTCCAGCGTGGGTGACAAGAGCGAAACTCCAAAAAAAAAAAAAAAAAAAAATTAACATGAATGTGATCACACTCAGGATGCATTCTATAACCATTTATTTTCCCCACTTAGACATATATCACTGATATCTTTTCATGTCAATAATTGGAGATGTCATTTTTAACGGTCTTGTTGTTTCCCACTGCATGTTGGTTCCCTAGGTTTTGTTTCCTCCTGTCCTAGGCATGAACTTATTTTTTTCTATTTCAAAACATACTTGTGCATAAATCTTTTTAAATTTACCTAGTTATTGTCTTAGCATAAAATCTTGGACATGGAATTTCTGGGCCAAAACTTAGGTATAACTAACATGATGATTGATACATATGACCAACCATCGTTCCAGAAAAGTTGAAGCAAGTTTCATTACCAGTAACAGTGTATGGATATGTCTTTTTCCCTACCCTCTTTAATACCAAGTTTTAAAAAATTAGAAAATGTGTTAATATGCTAGATCAAAAACATGTTGATTTCATTCATATTATTTCAGTAAAGAGAAACATCTTTTCCTATTAGGCATTTGTGTATATTTTATCTTTTTGGGGTTGCCTTTTTTTCTGGTTTTCTATTAGATAATTTCTTTTTTGAAAGAGTTCACCTATCCCATTTTATGAGTTCTCTGTATAAGAATATGAACCTTTATATGGCACTTGAATTGTAAATGTTTTCCATAGTTTGTTTTGTATGTTTAAGTATTCTTTATAGGGTTTTAAGTTTTTTACATCAGTGTTTTTACACTGTTTTACAAGTTTTTACATCAGTGATGAGTATTTTATTTTTCATAACAAGAGTTGTGTTTTTTTTTTTTTTTACAATGTAAGAAATCTTTTATTTTTTAAAACTTGAGATTATGTTTTTCTTAGGTGGAATATAAGATATAAAATTCAAACATTCTTGTGATAAGCAAACATTTTGCATTTACTTTGGTTCTGTTATCTTCAGTTTGGATTATACCTTTGAGACTAGGAGCATAAACATACAATTGATGAATTTGCTATTTCTTCTTTACAGATCAATTTTTCTCTGTGTCTAGGTCACCACTAAAGACTTAAAATTGGCTAATTTGACATAAAAAAGAATGAAATTATGTTCTTTGCAGCAACATTGGTGCAGCTGGAGGGCATTATCCTAAGTGAAATAACACAGAAACAGAAAATCAAATTCTGCATATTTTCACTTGGGAGCTAAACGATGAGTACACATGGACATAAAGATGGAAACAGCAGGCACTGGGGACTCCATAAATGGGGAAGTGGGGAAGAAGGGAGGGGGGCAAGTTGAAAAACTGCCTATTGGGTCCTATGTTCATTAGAAGTCCAAACCCCAGTATCATGCCATATATATATATTTTATATATACATATATATGGCATGTTATATATATTATATATATAAAAAACAAACCTACACATGTACCCGCTTAACCTATAATAAAATAAATAAGTGCAAGGTAGCAAAAAGTTGGCTAATTTGACAGAACCTTACAATTTGCAAATTTAAAATCAGAAAAATTATTGATTTGATTTATCCATTTACTATGCAAATGTATACAGCATGTGATAATGTACAAAAAACATTCTCACATGTTTAATTCTATGTGCTTCTCAGAATCACCCTGTGAGTTGAATACAATTATATCTATTTTATATATGTAAAAAACTGAGGCCTGGGGGAAAGAAAATACAATATTTTTCTGACATAAGATCACTGAACTAATGTGTGTATGACATGATCAGGATTTGAATTCAGGTCTTTGAGTGCAAATTGTGTATTTTTCTTATTTATTTCTGCTATATCCTGATTTTACTTTTTCACTATAATAAAAATAAACAGCAGATGCTTAATGTCAAGCTTGTCCAATTGTCTGTTAAGTGACTTCTTAAAATGAAAAATATGACATGAAGATATTTTCTTTTTCTTTTTTTTTTTTTTTTGAGACGGATTCTCGCTCTGTCGCCCGGGCTGGAGTGCAGTGGCCGGATCTCAGCTCACTGCAAGCTCCGCCTCCCGGGTTCACGCCATTCTCCTGCCTCAGCCTCCCGAGTAGCTGGGACTACAGGCGCCCGCCACCTCGCCCGGCTAGTTTTTTGCATTTTTTAGTAGAGACGGGGTTTCACCGTGTTAGCCAGGATGGTCTCGATCTCCTGACCTCGTGATCCGCCCGTCTCGGCCTCCCAAAGTGCTGGGATTACAGGCTTGAGCCACCGTGCCCGGCCGACATGAAGATATTTTCATTGCACCTACAGAAGGGATTCTGACGACTAGAGGTTTTATGCATTTTGAGCACTTAGCTAGGAATAGAAGAATACATTAGTCAATCTGGCTTTAGAAATGTTAGCCAAAGACGTAAAGGCAATTACCAAGTCACACTCCATAGCTGCTGAGAACCTGCAATGACATGTCCTTGATGAATTCCCCTATGGAGCTAATTACATGGAGGAGGGAAGGAGGCAAACATAGCATCCCCTGTGGAATTTGCTCTTGCACTGCACAGCTTCTCCTCAACACACCACGGTACTAGAAACTAATATTTTTCCAAAGAGACATGTCACCTCTGACATCGAGGGCCATCATATTAACAAAACAAGGATCAGATGGAAGAAACACCATTAAGAAAGGCCAGAATCCACACAGACCTGCAGAGGTGGAATGAAATCCTTCACCCTGTCACCTGAAGATGCCTGTGCTCATCTAAGGTGTATATGCCTTGATGCTAACTTAATCTTTATCCGTCAAACAGCTCCTGGACATCTCTTTCCTCCCCACAAGTTTCTTCTCCCTGATGGCACCCCAGGCAGTGGGTGCCCATTTTCCAAAAGATTCCCAAATTCAATCTCCTTGGTCAGTCTCTTTAGGCTCCCCTTGGGAGTCTGCACAACAGGATTTCCACCTGATGCTGTCATATCTTTCTCCTTTGTTTGTTCATTTTTCCAGTGGGAATTTTCTTGGTTCTCTTTCCCAGTGACATTGAATGCAGTATGGTGTTTTTTTTTTTTTTTTTTTTTTTTTTTGTTTTTTAAACACTATCTGAGAGAAAAATTCGGCATGACCATATCTATTTCTGCTCTGAAAAGCCAGAATTCATTTAGGGCAGAAAAGAAAATCAAGGGTGCTGTGGTTGGTGAATAAGATAAATTAAAATTTTGTTTTTTCCCTTTACAATGGTTTAATTTTGATAAACAGGTATCACTGTAGCTTTCAGTAAGAGGCATCTGCAGTTACATTTTCCGCCTTGCTGGTCCTATGCAAAGTCAATATGTCATTGACTTTTACTTCACGCAAGTTCCTTCCTCTGCCTATTTGTGAGTATATATTACAATGTGCCTTTAAAAAACTCATTATTTTGTTTTTAATACTCAAGAGGTTGTTTCTCTCCCGAAGCATCATGGTTCTTGAGATGAGGAGAAATCCTCCTGAGAAAAGGGTTGCTACATTTAGCAAATAAAAGTATAGAATGCCCACTTAAATTTGACTTTAAGATAAACAACAAATAATCTTCTAGTATAAGTAGGTCACAAATATTGCATATGTATTTATGAAACAGACTTCTGCTATGTGCAATATTGCACTACAAATTATTTAAAACATTACACCAAACAATTATTCATTGTTTATCTGAAATTCAAATTTAACTGGGTAGTTTATGTTTTATCTGGCAACCCTACCTGAGACTAGTTTTTCGATTCTACAGAGACCAGAACTAGACTGTGTCAGAGGAAGCAGTATGTTTTTTAACTTTCACAATAAGTGAAGTAGAATGGCACTCTTTTCTCATTAGAAATAGCATAGGAATAGGTGTTAGTTCAAATATGTGTATCCTTTCCAGGGTTGACCCACACTAGCACTTCAGAATTAGGGTGGATGATGACATATATGCATTTAATAGTGTTTTATAAATAATTGCTTGAAGTTGCTCATGGCTTCTTTTGAAGGCATTCATTTTAATTAACTGGTATTCTTTTGTACTTCTTCCATATGGTAATTTTAACAAATCTTAACTCTATAAATCTAATCAGTAAATTCCCGAGTCTATTTAAATACTGTCATTTACACATTTTTGAGGATTGCAGTAAGCTTTAATGAAATATAGGATAATGAAAGGTAAACAAAATATCATGGCCATTGAAGTCCCTAAAAATAAAAATAAAAAGTACTCCAAAGTGTTTAATAGAAACATAATTCCTTCAGGGCATGCTGTCTATAAATCATGACTGAAGGTCCAACCAAGGTTAAGTGTAACTAGTATTGTTAGACTTCAAATGAGTCATATTTCTTAAAAATGCCAAATTCTGAATATCAAACTGAAATCTTACTAGAGTCTGAAAGAAACCTGATTATAAGACTAAAATATTAAGACCAACAATTTTCAGTTAGATAAACTCAAGGAGGAAGTCATGAAGCCATGCATCACAGCTACACTGCCACCTACTGGCCTTAAATTTTTAGAAATGAGAATCTAAGTCCCACCCTAATTCTCATTTTTAAAAACTGGTATGTTTTGCATGTAGGGTAGGGAGAAACAGGATCTGTAATGGTTTTGTAGCCACTCCCCTCCAAATTCTATAACAGTGTGGTAGATTAAAGATGGTGGCAAATTCTTTCTCTTCTTCATATTGGGAAACAACGTCTAATTTTCTTCCTCTTGAATCTGAATTGGTCTTAGTGACTTGCATGATCAATGGAATGCAACAGAAGATGTGCTGGGAGTTTCAACACTATTTCTTAAGAAGGCTTTGATTTTTACCCAGGATTCAGGACTCTTAAAATGTAACTACCTGAGACAACAAGGAGGATGCTGGGGAGGCCACATGGAGGCCCTCTGGTAGATCGTTCCAGTAAGGCTCAACCTTCCAGTCATCTTTGACTGGGCAGACATATGAGTGAAGTCATCCTGGGCCCTCCAGTCCAGCCTGCCTGAGAGCTGAATACTAACAAAGGTACACTATTAGATGCCACCGGGAAGAGAAGAACAGCCCAGCCAAACCCTGCTGGAATTCTTGACCCATGAAATTCTAAGGTAACTAGTTATCAAATGGCTATATTTAGGCTACTAAGTTTTAGAGCAGTCTTGTAAGCAGCAATAATTCACCAGAACAAACAGTGATATATTGATCTTTATACTTAAAAGCAACAGAATGAGGTGGAAGAAGGATGTGCTGATTGGAGAAGGCAAAGGAGAAGTGGAATAAAATTATCTGAAAAGAGATCATAAATGCCATGGACATCAATAAAAGATGAACTAGAGATTTAGAGGACCCAGAGTAAGTTAAAAAAAATTCTAGTCCAAAGTTTTTTGCAGGCTGCTACTATGATTTTGGGTAACTCAACAACTTTGGCCCAACTTCTTAGAGATTCAGAGAGAAAATGGCAGTAAAATTTCACCTCATGCAGATGCTGTGAACAGTAATGAATAAACATGACAAATATGCTGCAAACAAGAGCTAAAAATGCTATGTAAGAAGCAATCTTGGCACCTACTAAAAGTCTTTCATCAGATGATTTCAAATTGAAGGTGTCTCAGGAGAAAAAAACATTGAAAATACAAACAGATTTTGTTTTTTGTACTTTTATTGAAAAGGTACATTTAAAAAAATACACAGACATTTTACCATTTACAGGTTGCAGATATAGATGCTCTAAAAGAGTTCACTCTATTTTGTTGTTTTATGATAACTCTTGCCCCTGATATCACAAACATTCCAGTCTAGTTGATATCGGTTTAGAAAGGGGGGCATGGGAGCATGACCTGCAATATATTCAGTGAACAGAAAGACAAATTGTTCAATTATAAATTTTTTATCTTCTGTACATTATTGCATTAGGGAGCCACAAAATTATGTAGCATCAATACAAATGAAAACAGGTTAAAAATGAAGAAGATACTTATATAGAAATACATGGATTCATTGTCTTCTTGCAGAATGCACAAGAGGTGCAAAAATGTGCAATTTAGGAAGCTCTTTTTCTGTTTGTATACGTTTGCTTAGCAACACAAACCAGTGAGGAAGCTACAAAATAAGTTAAACAAAAATAGCAAACAGGTAGTAATTATAGCTATGTTATATGGCTTTCTATTTCATTTAAATATCTCCAAATAAAATGTGAAATAAAGAAAATACATTACTTTATCTTTTGTTCTCTTAAAGAGAAAATTCAAAGCTACTTTGCTTCCTAACATTTACACAGCAACTAAAAATGTTTAATTCAGACAAGAGATACAGATCTAGTACTACACAGGATACAACAGTACTTGGGTCGAAACAGTACACAATCCCTGTCAACAACAGTACACCAAAAAGAGAACTTTGTGATCCGTTGGTAAGATGGTATCCACAAGTAAGCACTTGTGTTCATTGATTTTTGTTCCACACTAGAATACACTCAGTTGGATACCAGAGTTATTTACAGACATCTGAGGAAGATCCTAGTTTTCAAGTCTGTCAGGAAAATATTCCATATTGTTTTAAGCCAGATCATACCCATGGAAAAATAAAGAATGATTTTCTTTCTTTTTCTTTCTTACCAATACATGTTCAAGAAATCAAATATCTGAGATACACAAATTGAATGAGGTGGTGAGGGAGGGGTGGCGGGGAGGAAATAGGGAGATAAAGCCTATGCTGCTCAGATTACTAAATTATAGGAGCGGTCTCTAAAAGCCCTCGTGAATCTAGTGATATGTTTCTCTTTGGAATTGGGGAGCTGGGTGGTAGGGCTGCATTTTGTGAGTGCATGGGGGTACAGCAACACAAACTGCTTAAATTGCTGAATCCTTGTGGCTTTCTTTCTCAACTTCCTACTGGCCTCAAACGTCTTGGGGTTTGCAGACGTTAGTACGGAGCAAAGAGGATGGAGGCAGGAGTGGCGCGGATGGGCCCATGTCCAGGCCTCAGAAGAGCTGGAGGAATGGCTGGAGCTTGGAAGAGCGAGGCGGAGGGCCGGGGTGGGAGTGACAGCGCAGAAGACACGGCTGCTGCCGCTGCGAGAGGTGAGGACAGGAAGGCTGGGGCCAAAGGCTTCATCATATCTTTCTGGAATGCAAGTTTTGCCTAAGGGAGGGAGAAAACCAGGAATGGGGTGGAGATACTGTTTTTGAATAACCGCACCACAGATATCTTTTCATAAGAAAAACACCAACATTAAGAAGAAGTCTTAAATTTTGAAAATCTTCACCCTCAGAAGTCGAGAAATGATTATGTTCACAATGCTGGTTTCAGTGGCTCATGGCACAGCTTTCTTTTATTTGGTGGTCTTTGCTCCTGTGTGCTAGGGCACAGGGAAGGGCCTCTGAATAAATTCTAAAGCTATTTTATGCTGCTGCTCACCAGGAAAAAAACATGCCCAGAAGTTTCCTGCTTAGGTGATGAAGTTCAATTCGAAATTCAGGCTTGTCTTAAACCACGATGAGGCCTAGAGAGTTTTGTTTTGTTTTTGAAGAATATGTGTGATCCTTCCCTTCTCTTAGATAAGCTGCATTGAAGTTAGGTAATGAGTTCAGTACTTTAGGGACCCTGAAGAGTCAAGAAAACAGTTCACACCTCTGTCACTGGCTACTTAATGAGTATTCCTTGAAAAATCAAGGCTACATCAAATTTCTGTTGTTGAGAATGATTGTAAGTGGGCTAGAAACTCGCTATTTAATGGAATGCCAGGATGGAATCCTCCTGTGAAGAAATCAATCCTTAATTTCTCTCTCTTGCAATCAGGAGGAGCCTTGCAAGCTGGATTTGCTTAATGCAGGTAACACCTGCTTGCAGCGTCAGACAGAGGCTTTGGAGAAGCTGGAAGGTAATCTCAGAATTGCCTCCAGCTGGACAAGTTTAGCTTCATCCTCAGACTGAACACTGCACTGGGCCCAGTCCCAGGGAGATTGTGAAATCTATCCATCTTGGTATTTATATGACACTTATTGCTGGAGTCCCTAGGTGTTTTTGCAAAGACACTGAAAATAGCACATATTGAGAGCATAACAGGCTAATTACCAACATGCCTGCTAGAATGGAGAGAGCACACCATGCAGACACTGCTTTACCTTCTCATGCCAAATTAAAAAACAAAAAACCAAAGAAACAGAAAGCATGAGGATATTAAATTAAATGGATGGATTTTTGTTTTATGAAAGAAATCCCTCTTTCCAAGTTCAACATCCCGGGATTCCTTAGGCATCATTTGTCCTTGTTCTTGAGCCTTTACTTTATATGCTAAAGAGGATAGTCTTTTGAAAATAACTTGGTAATGAGTAACATATTAGCTGTTAAAGAGGTTCAGTTTCTGTTTTCTAAGTAAGTTGTCCTATAGCAGGAGTTAAGCAGTTCAGTCTAAAACTTCTGTCTATGAGGGCTATTTAAATTCGAAACCTTTCATGACCATTAGACTCTATGCCCTCCTTGCCCACAGTGGCTGCCCAACCCAGCAAAGCTTCCCCACAAAACAGGTGAGCAGGTGAGGTAAACTTACTGCTAGAATACTTGGGCTCCGCTGGAGTTTGTTGTAAGGGCTGTATTTTGGCTTCAGTGGTTTCCCTGCAACTCGATCTTTATGCCTTCGGCTAGAAATGTGCTGAAAAAAGTTTGATGCATTAGCTGAATTGAAATATGAGTCTTATTCCATGTAAAATTTATTTCTAGGTAGCTGTTTTCTCCATTGCCAACTCTAGGTCCATAGTTCCATGATGGTGTGGGTAAAATCATTATGATTTCTAAATTAAGACTTACTCCTCCCTCAATTGTAATGCTTCTCTGTCTCTCTCCTGTTCTCTATAGCCCTTATCAGATTTTGCCTGGTATTAACACTGTTACTGATGAGTTTCTCTCTTTAATCAGATTTTGAGCCTTTGGAAGACAGGCTTATCATCTCACCTTACCAGAAGCTCCTGCTCAACTGTAGGCTCCAGTGACTACTGTTCCTGTCTCTCCAACATCTAGCCTGGAACCTGACATATAGTAACAGTAGATGCTCAAATATTTCATACTGACTTTTTCTTCCACATAGCACCTGTATTTGCATATTGTTTGCATCCTACAAAAGTTAGTCAACTTAACTGTGAGCACGGTAAAAACAATTCTATAGATGAGAAGATACACAGTCAAGTGGTGTTGTCAAACAACAATGTTTACTAATTCAGGATACGTTACCTGTTTGAGTTGAATTTCTGAATTAACATGAACATCACAGATTTCACAATGAAATGTCTTGTTCTGTAGTCCTGACCCCTTACTGCCATTCTGCATCTTTAATCTTGATCCAGGTCTAGGATAGGATTTAATTGGACCAGCCCCATTACGAGCTTCAACCATGGTCTTGTGTTTAGATCCTAAGAGAAAGAGACACATAATAAATAGCTATCCAAGAATTATACAGAGCTCTTTGTTTTCTTATCCTTGAGAAGTTTACCTGCAGGCTAAAATGCCCAATGCTTTTTTTAAATGATCACTTTAATGCTGATTTTTAGTTTAACACATTATTGTAAAAAATGGAAAAATGTAAGAGTATATAATACAGAAAATATAGAGAAACATAAGAAAATAAAGATTATTCATGTTTTCACTACTCAGAGGTAACCACTATTATCATTTTAGGGTATTTCTTGTCAGATTCTTTTTTTAACGTACTAAAAATTCTTTTTCAAAATGGGGATCATACTAATTAAATATCCTAAAAATTTCACATAACAAATCATGTACATATTTTCTGATCATTATGTTTTAATGGCTGATTAATGTATATCATATTGGGTTACTATAATTTATTCAGTATTTCCCTACTGGTGGGCTTTAGGTTGTTTCTATTTTTTTTCTCTTTTAAGTGTATTGCAGTGAACACTGTGCATAAATATTTATCTTCATCTCTGTCACTTCATCCAAATGAGTTTTGGACAGTATTAGATGTTTTTAAGAAAATAAAGAATAGGACAAGTTTGATCTCCAAGCTGCTTTTGTCTTGCTAGTTGCAAAGTCATATGATCATACTCTTCTAAAATCACTCTTTTGAATCAAAAAAGTAGAGAAGCATTGAACAACCCTAAGGTCTGAACAACAAAAGATATGGTATTCTGATGGGAAAAGTTGGGTTTTATTATAAACATTATTTAAATGCAAAAGATAGCTGCTAACCTGTGTTGTGTGCCTCCAGCTGTGACAGGGAGTTCACAGCCACTTTGCATAGCGAACAATAAAGTAATTTTTTGGCTTTTTCTTCTTCGGATTCAACAACAGTACCGGGAGCTCCATTTGTGCTCTTGGAGGGAGAAGTGGCTGCTCCAGGTGGCAGGGGTGTTGTGCCAGATTTGAGGAGAAATGAGCCACTTTCAGAGCTTGACGGCTGACTGGAACTGCTGGCTTTTAACTTCCCTTTATCTTCTAAGAGAAACACAGACAGATCTTATTGAAGCCTCATATGTCATATAAACAAAGATAAATCACCATAAAGGAATTAAAAATAGAAATTTGATTCTTATGTGAAGTTTTTATTGCAGCATAGATTTCAGTTTATAAAGGTTAAATCAACCTCTATGTTTAAATCAAACAGAACACTATGCCATCAGTTTGATATTAGGTCATCCCAAGATAAGGATGACTTATGAAAAATGACATTGTTCTCCCACTTGGAGCAGGTAACTTTCTATCTGACATCCTTCAGTTGTAAATTATGCTACAAAGAAATCTTTATTATTAAACAAAACCACCTACCCTCTGATACAATTACATGATATGAAGGTAACATGAAATAAGCCATTAGGCCATGTTAGTTTCATTTGACTACTTATGTTTAATTATGACAGAGATAAGTTAAACTTTAATTTGTATACCAAGCTAAAATTTTAACTTTGGATTGTGGGATAGAAGAAACATGGTTAATTTTGGTTATGATTAGCTAAGTTTTTGCTGCTCTGTGGATGGCAATGCAATTTATCCAAAATATAAGAGACCAAGATTCCATTCATTATGCTTATTAATTACTGCCAGTCTAAATCAAAAGTTTTAAATAATGACATTAACCATAAGCACAATATGAAGATTAGCCAAGTCATTTAAAGACACTTTGGCAGTTTGATCATGTAGCTACTAAATGCTTATAATCCTCAAGGCCCATGTGTAGGCTGTGAGAGTCAGAGTGACTTTAACAGAATCTAACTCATTGAGGTTCATTTGCTATTCAAGACAGTCTCTGTTCAGTGACTCCTTTGGGAAAGAAACTGGGGCTTTGTAAGCAGCAACAAAATCCATCAAACATTTAATCCTAGTAGAGCTGGTACTTTTAGAAAATGTCTATAGATATGCTGATTAACTCTCACGAAGAGAGAAAGGGAATGAAATCTGAGAATATATTTGCTAATTGCCCTAGCTAATTTGGAATTGTATACCACTGGCCTAGAAGACTAAGAGGGAAGGAGAGACTAGGCAACAGCAATGTGGTGTGTGTTTCTGTGTGTATGTTACAACGTTCTGTATATGGGTAAACCTAAGCTTTTAGGACACATTGCAAATGATGGGAGATCATATTTCTACTAAAATATTATATAAAGAAAAGCCTAATTGATTTAGGAATCAGCAGTTGATTTCCATCCTTTTTTTTTCAGTTGGATCCATTCAGGTTGAGACTAGACACAGCCAGGGTGCTATGGAGGGATTTCAAATCTGGGTGTTACTTAGAATAAATGAATGCTGAGATCCTTTTATACCCTTAGGTTGCACATTCCATATTCCCTTTCAGTGAGTGTATTAAAACTTCAGGACGAATGAAATATGATGGAAAAAGTCTTAGACTTTTATTAAACTGACCTCTACAGTGTGAGCGAAGGACATAAAATCATTCTTCCTAATTGGTAATAGTCAGCAAATTAGATTGGAGAATATTTTAGGCCTGGAACTCTCTCATCTATAAGGATCCCTCAGATTGAATTTGCAATCTTACAGAACTCATAAAGCAGCAAAATAATTCAGTAATCTTAATATTTGGAATTACTCAGTTTCTTGTGATGAAAATTAAAGTTATTACATACCAAAATCTTTCCTTGCTTCAAGCATTTCATATGAATTCGATCTAAAAGAATCTGAACTGTTTCAGTCATTGACTCACTCATTCTCTCATATTACTAATAATGTCCCTTATACTAATGTCCCTCATAAACCCTTACATTTGTATAGAACTTTACAGTTTATAAAGTGCTATGACTTACATTGTCTTATTAGCTCTCACAGAAAACTTGTGAAATAGGTAAGGCTCAAAATGATTATTCCTATCTTAAAGATGAGGAAACCGAGCCTTTTCAAAATTAAATAACATCCCATGGATTAGTAAGTGGCATAAATGAGCATGATGTTTTCTCTAACTGATCGGTCTGTGGTACACTAATATTTCAGCACAAAAGGAGGACTTAATATATCACTAGTGACATAAAAGTATACAACAGTCACCCTAGATGTGAAATAGCAGTTGCTTCCTTTTACAATTATAGGTTAGTTTTTAAAGTATATTTATTTGGTGTAAGTGAAAATATCTATCCTGTTCAACAGTCATTTGATTTAGGTTATACTGAGAAGATGTATAAAATTATATATTTTCTCTGTTCCTATTTCTTTAAGAAAAATACTTCCTTTTCATATCTTGTTTTCAAAGAGGTAATTTGTGAATTAACAAGTACATATTAATAATATGTTAATTGCTGACAATGTGCTAGACACTAAAGAGAATAGTAAATAAAGTAAGTATGTACTATGAGAAAATTACAGCATAGCAGGAGGAAATGAGACAGTCATTCAAAGATCTCTAATTTACAACAGAAACTGGTAAGAGGCATGAGAGCACAGGGCAGAAAATGATTACTTCTGCTTGGGAAGAACGAGACATTTTTCATTAAGGAAGTGGCATTTTGAAGGTTTTGAAGGTCAGATTTAGATAAGGATAGAATAGGGTTGAAAATGAGTGGGAAGTGAATGGTTAGAAGCAGAAACATGAAGAAATACCTAGGTATTAGAAATCGTGGGGTTTTCTTGGTGAATACTTGGTAGTTGAGCATAGAGCTGGCAACAAGTGTAATGGGATGAAGGGGTGGCCTGCCCCTCCACACCTGTGGGCGTTTCTCGTTAGGTGGAAGGAGATACTTGAGAAAAGAAATGAGCCACAGAGACAAAGTATAGAGAAAGAAAAAGTGGGCCCAGGGGACTGGCGCTCAGCATATAGAGGACCCACGCTGGCACCGGTCTCTGAGTTCCCTTAGTATTTATTGATAATTATCTTTACCATCTTAAAGATAAGGGAGTGGCAGGACAATAGGATCATTTTAGGGAGAAAATTAGCAGTAAGACATGGATAAAGATCTCTGTGACCTGGGTAAGTTCAAAGGAAAATGCTGTGCCTTGATATGCATATGCAAACATCTCCATAAACCTTTTAGCAGCATTGCTCCAGCAAGTCCCACCTTATGCTGTAAGGTGGTTTTCTCCTATCTCAGTAAACAGAGCATACAATCAGGTCTCACACTGAGATGTTCTGTTGCCCAGGGACGGGCAGGACTTTTAACCAGCAAGCTGCCTTCAGGCACTTGTTTAACAAAGACACATCCTGCACAGCCCAAAATCCATTAAACCTTGAGTCACCACAGCACATGTCTCTTGCAAGGATAAGGTTGGGGGTAGGGTCACAGATTAACAGCATCTCAAATACAGAACAAAATGGAGTCTCTTATGTCTACTTCTTTCTATATAGACACAGTAACAGGCTGATCTCTCTTTCTTTTCGCCACAATGGGAGATATTATTATAGAGGTCAATTGAGCCAGAAGGCAGAGAATATCTTAAAACTATTAATATATATACTAAGGGCAGATACTTCCCTTTTAAAATTGAGATGTATGGTATGTTTAACACTTACATGATCTAAAATTCAGTTAAATTATGTTTTAAATTTTTTTCTCAGATAGGCCAGAGTCTTAATCTTTGAGAATATTAAGGAAAAATATTGACTTTGGAAATGTGTAAATGATTTTACTCTATTCAGGAAATTCTGTTATCGGATAGATACTATCTAGTCAATAAAACGGATCCTAAAATTTGAAAAGTCACTGATATATTTATATATTTGAATAGTGGCATTCTTTCTCAATATGCAAACGTCTAAACTTCAAAGCCTAATTTTGTTATTTTGAAAGAGATCAAACACAAATACATTCCTCCATATATCTCAGCCCTGGGCCCAACACAAACACATTCCTCCATATATCTCAGCCCTGGGCCCAACACAAACACATTCCTCCATTTGTCTCAACTTCCTGGGCCCAACACAAACACATTCCTCCATATGTCTCAACTTTGAAAAACACCACCTAGCGATAAGGTCACAACCGTTTGTGGTTACACTAAAAGCGCGGGAACCAATAGAAAACTACTAAATGTATAACTTAAAATGTTAAGCAATTGTAATGCTGTAACCAAAAGAACTCCCTTGTTCCTCTGTAACCTTACATATCCTGTTTACATCGGGCTATAAAAAGCGAGCACATGCATCGTTTGGGGCCCTCTTGTATGCTGTGGAATGGAGGGACCAAGTTCGAACTTGCAGTAAAGATCCTTGCCGCTTGGCTTTGACTCTGGACTCTGGTGGTCTTCTTCGGGGAATAAACGGTCTGGGCATAACATTTGGGGGCTCGTCCGGGATTCCCCAAGCCCACCAGACCCCTGGTCAACGGATCTACCAGGAGCTGCGGATAGGTGAGCTGGCTCGTCTCTGTTTGTCTTGTTTGTCTGTATCTGTTCTGAACCTGTACCTGTGACTCGCGAGGTCTGAAACTGAAGCTGACACAGTCCTGGCAGACGTGCTATAGGACGGCCAGCGGAGACCAGTGGGAGATGTCCCCTGGCTCTCGCCTGATTTAGATTTCTATCTGAACTGATTCTGACCCGGGCTTCCGGAGTGCGCTTGCGGCTAGGATATTATAGATACTCCAGTTTTCCTTTACAGGAATCCTAACCCCTATTCTTTTGCAGGAAGAGACAACAAACTATTACAGAATGGGTAATACCCAGAGCACCCCCCTATCTCTCCTTATAAATAATTTCAAGGATGTTAGGGCAAGGGGCCATGATCTTAGTGTGGAAATCAGGAGGAGAAAGCTAATTACTCTGTGCCGTTCCGAATGGCCTGCCTTTAATGTAGGGTGGCCACCCGAGGGGACATTCTGTCTTCCCGTCATCACTAAAGTAAAGTCCAAGGTTTTCCTACCTGGGCGGACTGGCCACCCGGATCATATCCCATATATCCTCATATGGCAGGACCTTGTTGAGAACCCACCCCCTTGCCTGTCCCTTTTCCTACCAGCCCCCGGACCCTGTAAGACACTAGTTGCTCAGCCGCTAAAACCCAAGCAACCGACTGCCTCCCCCATCCCGTTTTACCTGATAGTGAGGACCCCCTGTCCACAGAACCCCCTCCGTACCCCTTCAGGCCCCAGGCCCCAGGCCCCAGCCCCCCGGGCTGAGCCACAGGAAGAAGTGGGCGGACGGGAGGCGGCCGGCGCACCCGAGCCCACTGGAAGCGAAAGTAACTCTGAAGGGCCGGCGGGGCGGATGCGAGGGCGCACTTTGCGGATTAGCACCCCCCCACAGCCGCCTGACTCCACAGTGGCTCTACCCCTTCGGGAAATAGGACCCCCAGATGACACGGGAATCCCCAGGTTCCAGTACTGGCCATTCTCCACCAGTGATCTGTATAACTGGAAGACTCAGAGTGCCCGGTTTTCAGACAACCCCAAAGATTTAATGGCTTTACTAGATAGTGTCATGTTCACCCACCAGCCCACTTGGGATGACTGTCAGCAGCTCCTCTGGATCTTGTTCACAACGGAGGAGCGAGAGAGAATACAGGTAGAAGCTAGAAAGCTGGTCCTGGGGGACGACGGTCAACCGACTGCCAACCCCGACCTCATAAATGCGACTTTTCCTCTGACCAGGCCGGCGTGGGACTACAACACAGCAGAAGGTAGGGGACGGCTACACCTTTATCGCCAGACTCTAATGGCGGGTCTCTGGGCAGCTGCTCGCAAGCCCACTAATTTGGCTAAAGTATACTCTGTTCTGCAGGGAAAGGCAGAAAGCCCAGCTACTTACTTAGAAAGATTAATGGAAGCCTTTAGACAGTACACCCCCATGGACCCAGAGGCCCCAGGAAGTCAGGCAGCTGTTGTAATGTCTTTTGTAAATCAGACGGCCCCAGATATTAAGAAGAAACTCCAGAAATTAGAAGACTTAGAGGGAAAACAGATTCAGGACCTTCTTCAGATAGCCCAGCGAGTTTACAATAATAGAGATACTCCAGAGGAAAGGCAATTCAAGGCCACTGAAAAAATGACCAAGGTCCTGGCAGCAGTAGTACAGAAAGAGCATCTACAGCCAGAGAACACCCAACCTAGGCGGTCCCCCAGACATGATAATCTGAGCAAAGACCAATGTGCCTACTGTAAGGAGGCTGGCCACTGGGTAAAAGACTGCCCCAAAAAGAAACAACGCAGAGGACAGGGACCCCCTAGGTCTACACCCGTACTGGTCACTCAAGATGAAGACTTGGGAAGATGGGGTTCGGACCACCTCCCCGAACCTAGGGTAACTTTGCAAGTGGAGGGGTCCCCAGTTCAGTTCTTGGTCAATACGGGAGCACAGCACTCGGTCCTAGTTAAAACCAATGGAAAATTATCCTCCAAGTCCTTGTGGGTGCAAGGGGCCACAGGGATTAAGAAATACCCCTGGACGACACAAAGAACAGCAAACCTCGGAGCCAGGAATGTAACCCATTCTTTCCTGGTCATCCCTGAGAGCCCCTGTCCCCTATTAGGAAGAGACCTGCTAACTAAAATGGGAGCGCAGATCCATTTCCTCCCTGAGGGGCCCATCGTGACCAACTCCCAAAATCAGCCTGTGTCCGTCCTGACCATAACCCTAGAAGATGAGTACCGGCTCCACCAGGAGCGAGTGGCCCCTGACCAGGACATAGCAACCTGGCTCCAACAATATCCAGGAGCTTGGGCGGAAACGGGGGGCTTAGGACTAGCAAAACACTGTCCTGCCTTGTTTGTTGAACTCAAGCCTGGGACAGACCCCGTTCGAGTACGCCAATACCCGATGTCCCTAGAGGCCAAAGAAGGGATTACACCACATATTCGCCAGCTCCTCGACCAAGGGGTCCTCCGCCCATGTCACTCGCCCTGGAATACTCCATTGTTGCCGGTACGGAAACCTAATAGCGGAGAGTACAGACCTGTACAAGACTTGAGGGAAGTCAATAAGAGGGTTATGGACATACATCCAACTGTGCCTAACCCGTACACCCTCCTGAGTACCCTAAACCCTGAACATCAATGGTACACTGTTTTAGATCTGAAAGATGCTTTCTTCAGTTTGCCTTTAGCCCCTCAGAGCCAAAAGCTCTTCGCCTTCGAGTGGACTGACCCTGAGAGGGGCATAAGTGGCCAACTGACATGGACCAGACTGCCGCAGGGATTCAAAAACTCTCCTACCCTGTTCGATGAGGCCCTCCATGAAGACCTGGGTGAGTACCGACGCAAACACCCTGAAATAACCTTACTACAGTATGTTGATGACCTTCTGATTGCTGCCAAGACCCAAGAAGCTTGTATCCAAGGGACCAAGGGTCTTTCACAAGCTCTAGGGGACCTGGGCTACCGAGCCTCAGCAAAGAAAGCTCAAATCTGTAAACCAGAAGTAACATATCTGGGGTACCTGCTAAGAGGAGGGCAACGCTGGTTAACAGACGCCCAGAAGCAGACTGTTCTGCAGATCCCCAGGCCACAATCCACCTGACAAGTAAGGGAATTCCTGGGATCGGCGGGATTCTGTAGACTATGGATCCCTGGGTTCGCAGAGATGGCTAAACCCTTGTATCAGGCAACACAGGGACAGCAGTCATTTAATTGGACAGAAGAAGCCGAGTCGGCTTTCCAACAGATCAAAACCACCCTACTCTCTGCGCCCGCCCTGGGACTACCTGATGTCACCAAGCCTTTCCACTTATACGTGGACGAGAGCAAGGGTGTCACCAAGGCGGTGCTAATTCAGAACTTAGGCCCCTGGCAGAGGCCAATTGCCTACCTGTCAAAGAAATTAGACCCAGTGGCTGCCGGGTGGCCCCCTGTCTCCGAATGATTGCAGCCATGGCCCTGATGGTACAAGATGCTGATAAACTTGTCATGGGTCAAGAATTACGGGTCGTTACTCCACATGCCATCCAGGGTGTACTCAAACAGCCACCTGATCGATGGATAAGTAACACCCGGCTCACCCACTACCAAGGACTACTACTAAACCCCCTCAGGATAACTTTCCTGCCCCCAACAACCTTAAATCCTGCCTCGCTGTTGCCCAACCCAGACCTGAATGCCCCGCTCCATGATTGCACCGAGATACTACCTCAGGTATACAGAATTCGAGAAGATCTGCAGGACCGCCCACTTCCTGACGCTGACCTCGTTTGGTTCACCAATGGAAGCAGCTTCATACACCAAGGCCAGAGGTATGCTGGAGCAGCAGTGACTTCAGAGACTGAGGTAATTTGGGCGGAACCCCTGCCCCTGGGTACGTCGGCCCAGAAGGCCAAACTGATAGCGCTCACCCAAGCTCTCACCTTAGGGGCAGGAAAGAAACTGACAGTATACACAGAGAGCCGATATGCCTTTGTTACGGCGCATATACATGGGGCCATTTACAGGGAGCGAGGGTTACTAACGGCTGAAGGAAAAGAGGTAAAAAACAAGAAAGAGATCTTAGCCCTGTTGGCAGCCCTATGGAGACCGGAAAAACTGGCTATTGTACATTGCCCAGGGCATCAGAAACCAATCATTCCGATTGCTCAAGGCAACTCTCTGGCAGACCAAACCGCAAGGAGTATAGCAAAGGCTCCCAGCCAACTCCTTGCACTCCAGCTCCCTGATCCGGGTCCCCGGAACTTGCCATATCTCCCTGATTATTCAGAAAAAGATCTCCAATGGATCGACAAACTTCCCCTGAAACGGATCCAGAATGGGTGGTGGACTGATACTAATGACCAAACTATCCTCCCGGAAAAATTAGGACAGCAAGTGTTAGAACACATCCACCGAACCACCCACCTGGGTGCCCGGCAGATGATAGACCTGATCAGACGCTCCAAGCTCAAGATCAGACATGTAGCTGAGGTGGCCAGCAGCATCGTGACAAGTTGCAAAGTCTGCCAGCTTAGCAACGCCTATCCCCAACCCCAGGCTACAACGGGAACACGGCTCAGGGGAACCAGGCCCGGTATCTACTGGGAAGTAGATTTTACTGAGATAAAGCCAGGAAAATACAGGTATCGGCACTTACTTGTCTTTGTAGATACTTTTTCAGGGTGGACTGAAGCATTCCCAACCAAAAAAGAAACCGCTCAGGTTGTAGCAAAGAAAATTCTGGAAGACATCCTCCCCAGGTATGGCTTCCCCGTCCAGATAGGGTCAGATAATGGGCCGGCCTTCGTTGCTAAGGTGAGTCAGGATTTGGCTTCCCTCCTTGGGGCAAATTGGAAACTACTTTGCGCTTACAGGCCCCAAAGTTCAGGACAGGTAGAAGGGATGAATCGGACCTTAAAAGAGACCCTAACTAAATTGACTATGGAGACTGGCGCTAATTGGGTGGTCCTCCTCCCCTACGCTCTGTTCCGGGCCCGTAATACCCCTTACAGACTGGGCCTTACCCCTTATGAAATCATGTATGGCAGACCCCCACCCCTGGTTCCTAGCCTAAAAGATGATCTGCTCAAATCTGAAACAGAAAATGTCTCTGATCTCTTGTTTTCCCTACAAGCCTTACAGAAAGTTCATCAGGAAATCTGGCCCAAGCTGAAGGAACTATATGAAACCGGTCCCCCGCCGACACCCCATCCATACCAGCTGGGAGACTGGGTCCTGGTTAAGCGACACCGACAAGAGACCCTAGAACCCAGGTGGAAGGGACCACTCCAGGTACTCCTAACCACACCCACCGCCCTGAAGGTAGAAGGCATCACGTCGTGGATCCACCACACCCACATCAAACCAGTGGACCCGACCTCCGACCTCCTTGGGTCAACCGCGGCAGTGACTGAAGCACCGGCCACGTGGACTGTGGACAGAGCTAAGAACAACCCCTTAAAACTCACCCTGTGCTGGCAGCATAGCCCACTGCAAACATGCAGCTAGGTAGTCTAACCCTAGCATTAGTCGCCCTAGTGGCTGCTGGGGCAAACGCAAAACCAGCTCCTAATCCCTTTGCCTGGAAATTCTGGCTTTATGAAAACCAAACCCACCCTGGGCAACCTCATAAGCCCGGGAAATTATTGGCCAGTGCTGATTGCCCCTCCTCAGGGTGCAGTGACCCAATTTTGCTAAATTTTACTGGTTTTCGGATAGCCAAACCAAAGGTGCCAATGATATGTTTTGAGTTTGATCAGACTAAATACAATTGTAAACACTATTGGTGGCACCAAAACGCAGGCTGCCCCTACAGTTACTGTAACATGCATTCAGTCAGAGGGTGGAACAAACAATCCGGGTGGAACTTCTACCAGCAGGGTAAAGGCGGCACCTATACTTGGATAGTTAAGGACCCTTGGAACTCCCACTGGACCAAGCCTCAACATGGGGCTGTATACTATTCCTCTTCCTCCACGTGGCCTAGCAGTCACCTCTATTTGTGGTGCGGCCTAGTCCAGGTACGGCCCCTGGTCCATGGGGATATCCAATGACAGGAAGGCAGACTAACACAAGATTTACGTCCTTTCTCCTGGTTAGAATTGTTACAAGAAGGATTAGAACTTGCTAACCTTACAGGACTTCACAGCTTGTCTGGCTGCTTTCTGTGTGCCACCCTAGGGCGCCCACCACTAACCGCTGTCCCTCTGCCATGGGAATCCTCTACCCAAACTAACAACCTTCAGAATCTCTCGCATGCCCCTATTCTTAATGTGTCACTGTACCTGAACCCCAGTCAGGAGAAGTTTCCCCACTGTTTTTCAGGCACTAACTCCAGCCTCTGCAACATCACTGTAACGCCCCCTAATACCACCCTGAGGGCCCCGCCGGGCATATCCTTTTGGTGTAATGGAACATTATCTAAGAACTTATCTGGTCCCTCTGTTACCAACCTCCTGTGTCTCCCTGTCACATTAGTTCCCTGGTTAACTCTACTAACTGCCGGCGAGTTCCTGGGGTACACCAGTAACCAAACTAGTACTGCTACTCACCCAGCCCCTAGACCGAGACCTGCACGAGCCATATTTCTCCCCCTTATCGCGGGAATCTCCCTCACCTCATCCCTCATTGCGGCCGGACTGGCAGGGGGAGCCCTAGGTCACACCCTCATAGAAAGCAACAAGTTGTACCAACAATTTGCCGTTGCTATGGAGGAGTCGGCTGAGTCCCTTGTCTCCCTTCAGTGACAGCTCACATCCCTAGCCCAGGTAACCTTAAAGAACCGGAGGGCCCTAGACCTACTCACTGCTGAAAAAGGTGGTACATGTATGTTCCTGAAGGAAGACTGTTGTTTTTACATAAATGAATCAGGGCTTGTAGAGAACCGGGTCCAACAGTTACGCAAGTTAAGCATAGAAATGAAAAAACAGCAATTTGCCTCAGCTGCAAACCAATGGTGGAATTCCTCTATGTTTTCTCTGTTAGCCCCCTTCCTTGGACCCCTGCTAAGTCTACTGTTTCTGTTTACCGTAGGACCCTGTGTTATGAACCAAATTTTGCAGTTTGTCAGAGAAAGGTTTGACACCATACAACTCATGGTCCTCAGAGCTCAATACCAACCTGCAGACACTGAAACAGAATCAGACTTATAAGACCCAAGATTGGCTCCAGAGGTACCTGAGAAAGGGGGGAATGAAAGAAATCAAACACAAACACATTCCTCCATATATCTCAGCCCTGGGCCCAACACAAACACATTCCTCCATATATCTCAGCCCTGGGCCCAACACAAACACATTCCTCCATTTGTCTCAACTTCCTGGGCCCAACACAAACACATTCCTCCATATGTCTCAACTTTGAAAAACACCACCTGGTGATAAGGTCACAACCGTTTGTGGTTACACTAAAAGCGCGGGAACCAATAGAAAACTACTAAATGTATAACTTAAAATGTTAAGCAATTGTAATGCTGTAACCAAAAGAATTCCCTTGTTCCTCTGTAACCTTACATATCCTGTTTACATCGGGCTATAAAAAGCGAGCACATGCATCGTTTGGGGCCCTCTTGTATGCTGTGGAATGGAGGGACCAAGTTCGAACTTGCAGTAAAGATCCTTGCCGCTTGGCTTTGACTCTGGACTCTGGTGGTCTTCTTCGGGGAATAAACGGTCTGGGCATAACAATTTCTCATCTTAATTGCTTGATATTTTAATGAAAATCCATTGTCTTATTCCTCATTCCTTCCTGGTATTTTAAAAACCTCTTTGTGTATTTGAAAGTTTAATTAATGTACTGTTTACTTCTGTTTCTTTTAATAAAGATGCATGTCTTCTGGAACTTCTGGTTAAGATGAATTCCATTTTCAAGTATTCCCTCACCTAATGTTAATTAGCAGGTTTTCTGACTGTCCTAATTATTTCTTGATTACTCAAACACATTTATAAGGTTTTATCCTACAGGATTTTGAAGCAGAATTTGCTTAGCTACATCAGAATTGTTCGTTGTAACAAATATACATAATTTATGCATCCAAGTGAATTTATTTCTTCAAAGTAGTGTCCTTGGGAAGTTCCATACTGATTCATTTATTTTCCAAAGCTCCAAACACTTGAAAACTCTTTCCTTTGATACTCCTTTTATGTCCAGTTCATAAGCCATGTAAAGAAAATCAGTCTTCAAAATGTATCACCCTTATTTCTTACTCCAAAATCTTTACTCAAATTAATCCACCTTATTCATCAAACTTAGCACTACATTACTCAAACACAGCCTCAGAAGACTAATATGCTAAGACAAAAAGAACATACCAGAAGCTCTAAAAAGAAGTTTTAAGAAACCAATCCTGTTGGCATATGGAAGAGTCATGTCCATTCATAGGTCTTAATTTAAAAAACAATAAAAAATTAATATTCTACCTACAATGTAGGTCTTATATTTTGAATTAGAACTTTGAAAGCTGTAATCAAATTTTTATTATTTGACTTGTAAGATTTGCTTTTGAGTTTAATTTTATCAATGTAATAAGATTTTCTAACCAGGATTCAGTGGTTTAATAATAGATACATATTTTATGCAATAAATGTATGCTCACTGCAGAAAATTTTAAAAATGAAGTCAGACAAAAATTTTAAAAAATTAAAATTACTCATGATTCTATCATCTACAATAACAGTTTGTAAACTTTTTCTATACAGCTCCAGAAGACACATTAAGCTTTGTGGCTATACTGTCTCTGTTGTAACTACTCAACTCTGGTTTGTAGTAGGAAAGCAGCCACTGGCATGGCTGTGATCCAGTAACATTTTACTTACGAAAATAGGTGGCAGGCAATATTTGGCTCACAGGCAATAGTTTTGACCTAGCATTATGATATTTTGGTATATTTTACTCTATACTATTTTTTACATAATAGCAAATATGAATATACAGAAGCATACTGTTCTGTAACTAATATTTTTCACTTAGGAATAAATCAAGAACATTTCCATGTCAATAAATGCAGAACTGGATTAAGATTTCTAACACCAAATTATATTTATTTATATGAATGTACTATATTCAGCAATCTTCTTTTGATATTTTGGTTAACTCTGGTTTGCACTTTTGTTAATGTTTAAAGGATATTGAACAAGACTTCTGTGGCCTCAATGAAGGACACAACTGAGAATTGAAAGCAACTAGTATTTAGTATTATAGCATGTTAGAGATAGTTCCTCAGAAACCCCCAACACAGTCCTGTGGTATTTATAAGATTTAGTAGAACTGGTCCAGCTACCAGCACCCTATCACCCACCTGTCTAGGCCTTATAAAGTAGTCTGAAGATTGGAGGACTCACTGGAGTCATGAATTTCTGGTCTGGTTGGGAGCTTCTGAATCCCAAACTAATAAAGCTAGAAATGCAGGTAAGAAGGGGACACTGGGATTTCATTCCCTAGTTAGACTACTGCAGGTCTTGGCAATCTGTTCCTCACTTGTGGTTGAAGGGAGATGGGGTTGGAGCAAGAAAGGTAAGAAGGAGAAGAACCTATAATCTCAGTTTGGCATGTCAAGGTTGAATAAGATTTCTTTGGGCCAATAGGATGCTTTGAAAGGTGGCCTGGCTCAAATCATGTTGTTAGTGCCCAACATAAGAAGTCTGATCACTAGGACCTTTGCAGCAAGAGGCTGAAGGGTGGACCTTTAGTGGCACAAGCTGAGGAAGGGTTGTAAGAGGTCAGGGCACCAACCTTATGAAGAATTCACACATTGTCCCTGAGAGTCAGACAGCATCTGGACATCTGCCATTCAGAGGACAACCATAACTGTCATTAAGTACAAATGCATTTGCCCCTTTTTCTCCTCTAATTCCTCCTCTTATCCCTAACAATGGAAAGCGCAAGAATCAGAAAGCATGGAACACGGAAGAAAGAGCAGACCATGCCGCTTTTCATGGTTCAACCAGAGCCAGAAAAAAGGGAGTGTTCAACTGGATAAGAGCCTAAAGTTTCAAATAGGACCAGACTTTCTGATATTTGACAATGTCTTTGAGGAATGAGAAAGGGAGATTCAATAGAATACACAGTCACGTGTCACATAATGACATTTCAGTCAATGATAGACTGCATATACAATGGTGGTCCCATAAGGTTATAATGGAGCTGAAAAATTCCTATTGCCTAGAGATGTGGTAGCTGTCATGATGTTGTAGTGTAACACATTACTCATGTGCTTGTGGTGATTCTGGTGTGAACAAACCCACTGTGCTACCAGTTGTATAAAAGTATAGCACACACAGTTATGTAAGGTATATAATACTTGATAATGATAATAAATGACTGTGTTACTGGTTTATATATTTACTATACTATGCTTTTTATAATAATTATTTTAGAGTGTACTTCTTCCATTTATGAAAAAAATTAAAGTTATCTGTAAAATGGCCTCAGGCAGGTTCTTCAAGAGGTATTCTAGAAGAAGGCATTGTTATCATTTATGACAGTTCCATGCATGTAGTTGTGCCTGGAGACCTTCCAGTGGGTTAAGATGTGGAAGTGGAAGACAGTGACATTAATGATCCTGACCCTGTGTAGGCCTAGGCTAATATGGGTGTTTGTGTCATACTTTTTAATAAAAAAAGTTTTTTTTAAAAGTTAAATAAATACATTTAAAGATAGAAAAGAGCTTAGAGAATAAGAATATAAAGAATTTTTGTAGCACTCTGCAGTGTGTTTATGTTTTAAGCTAAGTGTTATTACAAAAAAGTCAAAAGCTTAAAAACATTTAAAGTTTATAAAGTGAAAGGATTACATTAAGCTGAGGTTAATTTATTACTGAATAAAGAAATTTTCTAAAAATAAATTTAGTGTAGCCTAAGTATATAGTGCTTATAAAGTCTACAGTAACATCCTAGTATGGTAAGTGTATAGGAATGTCCTGGGCCTTCACATTCATTCACCACTCACTCACTGACTCACCCACAGCAACTTCCACCTCTACAAGTTCCATTCATGGTAAATGCTCTATACAGGTATGCCATCCTTATCTTTTATACAATATTTTTATGGTACCTTTCCTATGTTTAGATACACAAATGCTTATCGTTGTGTTGCAATTGCCTACAGTATTTAGTACAGTAACCTGCTATATAGGTGTGTAGTGTAGGAGCTAAATAGTTCATATGGTTTAGCTGTGTCCCCACTAGATTATGTAGTTCCCATAATCTCCATATGTCATGGGTGGGAGCCAGTGGGAGGTAATTAAATCATGGGTGCAGTTACCTCCATGCTGCTGGTTCTCATGATTGTGAGTGAGTTCTCATGAGTTCTCATGAGATCTGACGGTTTCATTAGGGTTTTTTCCCCCTTTCACTTGGCACGTCTCCTTGCTGCCACTATGTGAAGAAGGGCATGTTTGTTTCCCCTTCCACCATGGTGGTAAGTTTCCTAAGGCCTCCCCAGCCATGCTGAGCTGTGAGTCAAATAAACCTCTTTCGTTTCTAAATTATCTAGTCTCACCCAGGCGCAGTGGCTCACACTTGCAATCCCAATACTTTGAGAAGCCGAGGCAGGCAGATCACTTGAGGTCAGTGTGAGACCAGCCTGGCCAACATGATGAAACCCCATCTCTACTAAAAATACAAAAAAAATTAGCCAGGCGTGGTGGCATGTGCCTGTAATCCCAGCTACTTGGGAGGCTGAGGCAGGAGAATATCTTGAACCCAGGAGGCAGAGGTTGCAGTGAGCCGAGATAGTGCCACTGCACTCCAGCCTGGGCCAATGGGGCGAGATTACATCTCAAAAAAAAAAAAAAAAAAAAAAAATTACCCAGTCTCGGGTATGTCTTTATTAACAATGTGAGAAGGAACTAATACTAGTGTAAACTATTTAGCTTAGGCCTGTAGTAGGTTGTACTGCCTAGATTTGTGTGAGTACTATACACTGAATGATGTTTGCACAATGACAAAATAGCCTAAAAATGCATGTCTTGGAATGTATCTGCATTGTTAAGCAACACTGCATTGTTAAGCAACACTGTATAGGCTATCATGTTTGTACCTCATTGAATTCATAAATTCAATAAACCAGTTACATAAACAGTATTATATGCAGACATCTCTGAAAACTCATCTGATAATTTCCTCAGGACATGAACTTTGAAGAGAAATTGCTGGGACAAAGATTGTGTACATTTCTGAGCTTTTGATGCATATACCAAATTGCCCTCCAGAATGGTCATACAAATGAATACTCTTAGGAGTGTCATAAAAGATCGTGGCTTCCCTGTACCTTTATCAGCCTAATTATCCATTGCCCTTACGAATCCAACAGACATAATATGGTATCTCATTGTTAATTTGATTGGTATTTATTTTATCACTAAAACAGATGAATATTGTTTTATAAGATTAATGATGCTTTGTATCTCAATGTAATTTAAAAAATTTTTATTATTCTGAAAGGAAACAAAAATCTTACAGTTTTGTTTGTTTGTTTGTTTGTTTGTTTGGAGATGGAGTCTCTCTCTGTCGCCCAGGCTGGAGTGCAGTGGCCGGATCTCAGCTCACTGCAAGCTCCACCTCCTGGATTTACACCATTCTCCTGCCTCAGCCTCCCGAGTAGCTGGGATTACAGGCGCCTGCCACCTCACCTGGCTAGTTTTTTGTATTTTTTAGTAGAGACGGGGTTTCACCGGGTTAGCCAGGATGGTCTCGATCTCCTGACCTTGTGATCCGTCCGTCTCGGCCTCCCAAAGTGCTGGGATTACAGGCTTGAGCCACTGCACCCAGCCTAAATCTTACAGTTTTAAGAGTTAAAACATTGTACACCAAAGTAAAAAACTTTACAATAATAATAAACTTTCTTTTATACATCCTAATAATGTTAAGTTGATTGAAGCATTGTTCTTGAAAACTGAAATCAGTATTGCAGTCATTATTTGAAAATTTGCTTTATGCAGAGCAAAAATACTAGCCTAATGGCTCTTCCAGGCAATTATATCTCACAATAATGGTAAACGTAACAATAATAATCACAAATCAACCACTCATAGTAACTGAGCACTCACTATAGACAAATCACTATTTTAAGAATCTATAGTCATTATCTAATTTATTTTTCAAACACTATAATGAGATAGAAATTGTTACTATCTATACTTTTAAACATTTTTCTTTTTCTTTTAATTGAGGTATAGCATGTATTATAACATATATAAATTTAATACATTTTAATGTATGTATATAGATACAATATCACATAGATACACCTGATGATCAAGTGTTTTCACTACCCCAGAAGCTCCCTTGAACCTCTACCAGTTGAGATTTCCCCCAAAGATAATCACCTCTATTAACATAGATCAGTTTTATCTATTTTTAAGCTTCATATAAGGAAATCACACAATATATTTATTTTGTGTCTGGCTTCTTTCACTCAACATTATGTCTGTAAGATTCGTCTATATTATTATATATAGAAGGATATTTTTTCACTGCTGGGTAGTATTCCATTGTATGAGTATGCCACAATTTATTTACCTATTTTGCTATTGATGAAAATTTAAAATGTTTTCAGTTTTTGGCCATTTTGAATAATTCTACTATGTACATTCTTTTAAGTGTTTTTTGGTAGACATAAATACTCATTTTTGTTTTGTATATATACACAGTAGAATTATTGGGCCACAAGATATTCATATCTAGCTGTAGTAGATTCTGAAAAGTTTTCCAAACTGATTGAACCAACATATATTTCTATCAGCAATGTATGAAAACTTCCAATCGTTCTACATCTTGTCTAATTCATGGTATCAGTATTGTCGGTCTTTTTGATTTTAGCCATTCTAGTGGATGCATGGTGGTATCTTATTGTGGTTTTAATTTGTATTTTCCCAATGGCTAGTGATAATGAGCTCTTTTCATTTTTTTATTGGCCAACTGTATATTTTGTGAGTGTTTGTTCATATCTTTAGCCCACTTTTAAACCTGGGTTGTCAGCTTTTTCAGTATTGATTTTTTTTTTTTTTTTTTTTTTTTTTTTTTTTTTTTTTTTGAGACGGAGTCTCGCTCTGTCCCACCCGGGCTAGAGGCCAGTGGCCGGATCTCAGCTCACTGAAGCTCCGCATCCCGGGTTTACACTATCTCCTGCCTCATCCTCCCAAGTAGCCTGGGACTACAGGCGCCAAGCCACCTCGCCCGGCTAGCTTTTTTTTGTATTTTTTAGTAGAGACGGGGTTCACTGCATTAGCCAGGATGGTCTCGAACTCCTGACCTCGTGATCCGCCGTCTCGTGCCTCCCAGTGCTGGGATTACAGGTTCTTGGAGCCACCGCGCCCGGCCTTCATTATTGATTTATAGGAATTCTTTCAATATAGCCTGAACAGTAGTCCTTTGTCAGATACACATATTACAAGTCATCTTCCAGGTTGTGGCATGCTTTTCACTCTCTTTTTTTTTTTTTTTTTTTTTTTTTTGAGACGGAGTCTCGCTCTGTCGCCCGGGCTGGAGTGCAGTGGCCCGATCTCAGCTCACTGCAAGCTCCGCCTCCCGGGTTTACGCCATTCTCCTGCCTCAGCCTCCCGAGTAGCTGGGACTACAGGCGCCCGCCACCTCGCCCGGCTAGTTTTTTGTATTTTTTAGTAGAGACGGGGTTTCACCGTGTTAGCCAGGATGGTCTTGATCTCCTGACCTCGTGATCCACCCGTCTCGGCCTCCCAAAGTGCTGGGATTACAGGCTTGAGCCACCGCGCCCGGCCGCTTTTCACTCTCTAAATGTTGTCTTATGATAACCCCAATTGTTTAAAAAGAAAAATCCCCAAGGCTTAAATAGAACAAACAACTTGCCTGTAGTCATTCAATTAATAAATGGTAGAGCATGGATTCAAACAAAGGCTTCCTGAACCCTGAGCCAGTGCTCTTATTGCTCTTCTGTGTTAAGGAATATTAGACTAAGAATGCTTAGTTTTAGATATACCTTCTTGAATGTCATGTTGACTAAAGGGGAATGGATGGTAGTATCTTTGTATATCTAAGTTACATGATGCCATAGAAAGCATACCACATGATATGGTTTGGCTGTGTCACCACCCAAACTCATCTGGAATTCCCATGTGTTATGGGAGGGACCCAGAGGGAGGTAACTGAATCATGCAGGCAGGTCTTTCTCATGCTGTTCTCGTGATAGTGAGTAAGTCTCACAGGATCTGATGGTTATATAAGGGTGAGTTTCCCTGCACAAGCTCTCTCTTTGCCTGGTGACATCCATGTAAGACATGACTTGCTCCACCTTGCCTTCTGCCATGATTGTGAGGCCTCCCCAGCCATGTGGAACTGTAAGTCCATTAAATCTCTTTCATTTGTAAATTGCCTTTTTCAGTGGCATGAAAATGGACTAATACAGAATATTACAGGCACGTTTTGTAAAGAACCAGATAAATAAGTCTGCTTTGATGTGGTTCTTTAATGGTTGTGTAGCAGGCCTAGAGTATGCCATCCCTGTAGCAGCCACAGGAGAAGCTCTGAAAACAGAGTAGAAGTTATTCTTTTGTAAGAGAAATATACATCTATTAAAAAAAAAAAACTCTATCTGTTGGGGTGTCTCCCTCACTCTACCAAGAAAAGAAGGAATGACTCTAGCCTCTAGACCCTCTTAGTAAATGGAGAAGGCACTGATTTAAATTCGCATAACAAACCTTACCCTTGTTTACTGTGCTTTTCCTAGTCACTTCGTCATAACTGGCCTCCCCACACCCTTCTTTATTTGTTATAGCTTAAGATCATATTTAAGCCTGAATTCAAAGTCATTTCTTGGAGATTTACTCATTTCTCTGGGTATCTCCCATCAATACATGAGGTGTACATGTTAATAAACTTCTTTATTTTCATGTTAATGTGTCTTTTGTTTCAGGAATCAGTCCCAACCAAGAACTCAGAAGGAGAGAAAATTATTTTTTCCTCCCCTATAGTTGGAACTTTGCATGTAACCTAAGAAAGCAAATGACAATAGTCTTCAAAAGTTCATTTTAAGAAAAATTTTGTGTAGGTGTTGTTTTATTTGAATTTTCAGGTCTTGTCTGATTTCCCAGAAGAATTAATGGACACTCAAAAGGAGGTCTCTGATTCCCTATATGAGATAAAAATTTCTTTGCATTTTTGTTTTTGATAATGTGTGTCTTGGTTTATTAAGTTGCTTGAGTTAAGGCCACCAAGAAGTATCATTTTCAGCCTCTGAGAGGTGGCAAAGATTTAGAAATTACAATAAGTGGGGCAGTTACGATATAGATATCTATGCTTGGTGGAATAGAAAAGTAGTATAACCATTGTTAAACAATATATCATTTCACCAAGAAAGCCTCCCTCTAGAAATTTGTCCTAAGGAAATAACCATCCATCCATTCAACAACTACTGATTGAGCACCTATTATGTGCTATACACTATACCAGGCATGGAAGTTAGCAGTAAAAATACCAAATCTCTGACTCAGTGGAATTAATCATCTAGTGGGGGAGAGAGAAAATGTGTGTGTGTGTGTGTGTGTATTTATATATACAAATGTATTTTAAATAATTTAAATGTAAATTTTAATTTATATATAAGTATACTTATTAAATAAATGTGAATTATAATAAATAATAAATGTATAAACTATTTTGTTACATGGAATAAATATCAAAGCACATATATTCAAAGCATATATAAAACTATATATAAATTATATATGTAAAAAATATATATAGTGGCCAGGCCAAAATATATATAGGTGTGGTGGCTCACGCCTGTAATCCCAGCACTTTGGGAGGCCGAGGCAGGTGGGCCACCTGAGGTCAGGAGTTCAAGACCAGCTTGGCCAACATGGTGAAACCCCATCTCTACTAAAAATACAAAAATTGGCTGGGCGCTGTGGCTCAAGCCTGTAATCCCAGCACTTTGGGAGGCCGAGACGGGCGGATCACAAGGTCAGGAGATCGAGACCATCCTGGCTAACACTGTGAAACCCCGTCTCTACTAAAAATACAAAAAAACTAGCCGGGCGAGGTGGGGGGCGCCTGTAGTCCTAGCTACTTGGGAGGCTGAGGCAGGAGAATGGCGTGAACCCGGGAGGCAGAGCTTGCAGTGAGCTGAGATCTGGCCACTGCAGCCTGGGTGACAGCGAGACTTCGACTCAAAAAAAAAAAAAAAATACAAAAATTAGCTGGGCATGGTGGCACGTGCCTGTAATCCTAGCTACTGGGGGCTGAGGCAAGAGGATTGCTTGAACCTGGGAGGCAGAGGTTGCAGTGAGCCAAGATCTTGCCACTGCACTCCAGCCTGGGCAACAGAGTGAGACTCTGTCTCAAAAAAAAAATATATATATATATATAATGTCTCATAGTGATAAGTGCACTAAGAGTTGGTCATGGTAAAGAGTCAGCTCAGGCCTATCTGAAGAGGTGATATTGAAAGCTCCTTTGCAAAGATTAAGATAGTCATAGAAATCTAACATGGCTGACTCCATCTTGCATCTATTCTCACAGGCTGGCTGTCCTCACTCAGTCCTGGGTGTAGGCCAAGCTAACGATGGAAGGAATTTAGTTTACAGTTTAACTTTGATGCAAGGATAATAATAGTTCCTCCCTAAAACTGACCCTCCCTGCCTTGTTTTGTAAATCTACTGAAAGGTGATAAGATTAAGAGGCCTGAATTCTGCTAAAATATAGGTGTAAACGATTACCAGCTATTGTTTCTTAGCTTGCTTTTCTACAATCCTTTACTGCTGAGGAGTCCTGTGGCCAGAAGTTAGAAGATTTGTGACTTTCCCAATCTTTCTTATAGATAACATCACTGTTGTAGAGCCTAAGATTGGTCTTTTGAGATGTTTTTCAGACTTTTCAACTGACTGACTCCACTTAGACCCATGACTCATGACTCAACCAGTCCTGTGGTCCTGACTCAGAGGCTGACTCAGCACTTGAGGACAGTTTTCCACACCTCTATGATTTCATTCCCAAACAATCAGCATTCCCCATTCCCTAGCCCCCTGCCCATGAAACTATCTTGAAAAACTCTAACCTCCAAGCTTTCAGGGCAGCTGATTTGAGTAATTACTCCCATCCTCTCACTTGGCTAGCCCTGCAACTATTAAACTTTTCCTACCACAATACTGCTCTCAGTGGATTGGTTTTGTGCAGCTTGCTTGTGCAGCAAGCAAGATGAACCTGTTAGGCAATTACAATATTTGACAGAGATGTGGATGAAATAATAGGAGTTCTAGGAGAAAGAGTGTCCCAGGAAGAATGCATACTAAGTCTAAAAACCTTGAAGCGGGAACAAGCAAGGACAAGAAAGTCAGTGAGACTGGCGTCTGACTGCAGGATGTGAGGTGGAATTGGAGGGACCAGATCACAAACAGCCTGGTAGAACATGAGAGAAATTTGGGTGTGACATAAGTATGATTACTGAGTAGGGGAGAGAGATGATCTGATTCCTGTCTTCATAAGATCATTTTGCCTTCTGTGTGAAGAATAGACTGTGAAAGGATAAACATGAGGAGATCAGTCCAGAAATGACTGCAGTTGCCCATAAGACAGCTGATGGTTGCTTAGACAAAGGTGGTAGTGGTAGAGAATTGAGCAGTGGCTTCAGAATATATGTGCAGGTAGAACCAACTAGACTTATTCATTAGGTGTGGGACATTAAAGAAAGAGAGGAATCAAGTCTCATTATCATGGTTTTAGCATGAGCACTTGATAAATGGTGGCTAATGTCATTTACTAAGATTTGAGATAACAGTATTTAGGATGCTAACAAAACTTCCTGGCCTCTCAGCCAGGAAAACTTGGTTATTCCTAATTCCATTTTTGACTGATTGAGTCATCTTAAGCAAGTGATTTATGTGATTGGGACCTGAATGCTTACATGTGCAAAATACTACCCTTTTCTTACTGACATTAAGAACCAAGAACACTATAAAAGTGAGGCAAGGGCTTCAGGTGGAAAATGCAATGGGGAGGTAATAGTTGTAAGAAGTAAGCTCAGATAATGAGGCCAGGGTCATGAATTCTATTCCACACTTCCCAGGACCTGTGAATTTCTAAATCCATGCCATTTATCACTGAGGACTCATTAGGCTCATTGATACCTATTGACATCTTGTGAAATAAGCCTTCCAGAATAGCAAAGAAGCCCCAAAACTTGAAAAAAGTTCTCAGGTCACCAAGGTCACAATTTCAATAGAATTGCACTTTGTGCTTTCTGAGGTCTCTGAAGAATACTGCTTGTCAACTAACACAGTGAATTTTTCCTTTTTATACTTAATATTGCACTAAACAGAGGCATGCAGTGAAAGGACTGCTGGTCATATTCTTTCCTGTATTCACAAGCACCTTGTCCAACATCTCATTATTATTCCAAAAAACAAAGCAATGCCCATATTACTGCTTAACACTCATTAAACCAAGTTAGCTCACTTTGATAAGGAATTCTGAAATCATTCTCTGCTTTATCTTTCCACTTTCTAAATAATAAGAAACTAATGGGCATCAGTCAGAGTACGTACTTTCTTCCAATTGTGCAGTCTTGTGAGAAATGAAGCTGAAAAGCTCAGGGGGCTCTACAGCAGACAAAAGGGGGAAAAAACCACACTGCAAACCTGTATGTATGTAAATTGGTGTGCTGCAGAAGACTTAAGCCTTTGCCTTGTTCGTCTCCTCCTTATCTACACATTTGACAAAATACAACTGATAGAAGTCACCAACTGATGACAGATATTTTACAAGTTTAAGGTAGAATTCCATTAAGATAGTTAATGGATTTTTTTTAAAAAGCACACAGGCTGTAAGATGAACAAATGAATTCTTGGAGTTGTCTGCAAAATGAAGTGTTGTAAGAGATGTAAAGATGCTAGAGTATCATCACTATGTTGTCGGATGCACAAAAAAGGAATATTCATTTGTAGTGTAATGGGACTACACCTATCTAAAGGAGCAGGAAGAAAAGGCCAACATTGCAGATAATGATCAGATGCAACTCTCAGGTTGCCTTACTTATTTATTAGATATTTTCCTGAAAGGTTATGTGCATAAAGATCTTGGAAAATTTAGTAATAAGTTGAACGCACTATTTAAAAGATGTGTGTGTGTGTGTGTGTGTGAAAATAGAGCTTTCTTACCAGTGCAATAATCACACACAATTATTTTAAAATTCTATATTCAGATGGATTAGATTTGCTTAAATTAGGAACATATATAATAAAAAGTTATATATGCATCAGAAGATGTCAATAAATACAATAGGGAGAAATGATTATATAAAGGGAATATACACATCAATCAGATGTGCATATTCCATGCAGATAAAACTTCTGCATGGAAGTTTTATCCTTGTTCTAAAGCTCCAAATCTCTCATGAGCAAATGTCTGGTTTCCTATTTCTTAGAGAAATGGGGAAGCTGGATGAGATCACCCCAATATTATAATTTCTTCCATCTGTACCCATTTTCTTCACATCTCTGAGGAAAAGGTGTATGCGTCCACTTGTCCTCTGTATTTCTTTTTCTTTTTTCTTTTTTATTATGCTTTAAGTTCTGGGGTACATGTTAGAATGTGCAGTTTTGTTACATAGGTAAACACATGCTATGGTGGTTGGCTGCACCCATCAACCCATCAACTACATTAGGTATTTCTCCTCCCCTAGGTAATTCCTCCCCTAGCCCCCCACTCCCTAACAGGCCTCAGTGTGTGATGTTCCCCTCCCTATGTCCATGTGTTCTCATTGTTCAACTCCCACTTATGAGTGAGAACATGCAGTGTTTGGTTTTCTGTTCTTGTGATAGTTTGCTGAGAATGATGGTTTCCCGCTTTATCCATGTCCCTACAAAGGACATGAACTCATCTTTTTTTATGGCTGCATAGTATTCCGTGGTGTATATGTGCCACATTTTGTTCATCCCGTCTAACACTGATGAACGTTTGGGTTGGTTCCAAGTCTTTGCTATTGTGAATAGTGCCGCAATAAACACACGTATGCATGTGTCTTTATAGTAGAATGATTTATAATCCTTTGGGTATATACCCAGTAATGGGATTGCTGGGTCAAATGGTATTTCCAGCTCTAGATCCTTGAGGAATTGTCACACTGTCTTCCACAATGGTTAAACTGATTTTCACTCCCACCAACAGTGTAAAAGCGTCCCTATTTCTCTACATCCTCTCCAGCATGTGTTGTTTTCCTGACTTTTTAATGATTGCCATTCTAACTGGTGTGAGATGGTATCTCACTGTGGTTTTGATTAGCATTTCTCTAATGACCAGTGATGATGAGCATTTTCTCATATATTTGTTGGCCACATAAATATCTTCTTTTGAGAAGTGTGTGTTCTTATCCTTTGTCGACTTTTTGATGGGATTGTTTTTTTTCTTGTAAATTTGTTTAAGTTCTTTGTAGATTCTGGATATTAGCCCTTTGTCAGATGGCTAGATTGCAAAAATTTTCTCCCATTCTGTAGGTAGCCCGTTCACTCTGATGATAGTTTCTTTTGCTGTGCAGAAGCTCTTTAGTTTAATTCGTTCCCATTTGTCAATTCTGGCTTTTGGTGTTTTAGACATGAAGTCTTTGCCCATGCCTATCCTGAATGGTATTGCCCAGGTTTTCTTCTAGGATTTTTATGGTCCTAGGTGTTATGTTTAAGTCTTTGATTCATCTTGAGTTGATTTTTGTATAAGGTGTAAGGAAGGGGTCCAGTTTCAGTTTTCTGCATATAGCTAGCCAGTTTTCCCAACACCATTTATTAAGTAGTGAATCTTTTCCCCATTCTTGTTTGTGTCAGGTTTGTCAAAGATCAGATAGTTGTAGATGTGTGGTGTTATTTCTGAGGCTTCTGTTCTGTTCCATTGGTCTATATATCTGTTTTGGTACCAGTATCATGCTGTTTTGGATACTGTAGCCTTGAGTATAGTTTGAAGTCAGGTAGCGTGATGCCTCCAGCTTTGTTCTTCTTGCCCAGGATTGTCTTGGCTATGAGGGCTCTTTTTTGGATTAAAGCTCTTTCCTATAGCTTCAACTACTTTCTTTACACTTGATTCTTTTTTTTTTTCTATCTACAAATGCTGAAACTTCCATGTTCTAAAAGTCATTCCTTAACTCAGTTTACTCCCAGAGCTTCCCACCTATCTTCTCTCTGGTGCTGAATTAGAAGTGGGAGTGTGAAATACGCCTTTCTGCTTCCTGTCTTCCTATCCATCCTTATCCTCCTGTCAAAGGCAATGGTGTCTCTTTTGTCTTCTCTTGCACTGGACATGAATTTCTTCTGGAAACTTTTCCCCTTCAATGTCCACAATATTTTTCACCCTGGATGTTCATGACACTTTCCCTGACTGGCTGTCCTTTAGCTTCTACAACAGCTCGTTCTAGACCCCCTTCACCATCTCCTATTCTTCTGCCTGCCCCTAAATGTTGGCATTCCTCAAGATCATACTCTAGTCTTTTTCTTGGGCATTACATGATGTAATTCAATTCAATGACTTCCTCTATCATATTGACATAGATTCCTAAATCCAGAGGTAAATTCTCTACTTTTCTTTCAAGATGAAGAACCTTTTCCACCATACTCTATAGGATGTCTGCTTTTAGATATTTCCTGGGCATTTCAAATTCAACATGCCTGTTACTGAATGAATAAGCTGCTCCACACAGGGGCCTTTCCAAGTAGTCCTCACATCAACTGATGGTGTTGCCAATTATATATTAGAACTGTCAGCAATGACTCTTAAATTATTATCTCTCTTACATTCTGCATTTAACTAATTATCCTCATCTATCAGCCTTATTCACCGTTTAAACTAGCAGATATTTATTTAGCATTTACTATGTGCCACTGCCTCATTTTAGGCTGTAATCTATTCTCTCTGGGTTACCATGAAATTTCTTTATTGATCTTGACCATTCTAGTCTCTGAGCCTATGTCCTCCCTTCTTCCCTACTCCATACTTTTATAATCCTCTTCACATAATTATATTATGATCTTCCATTAATTATAATTATTTATTTGCACTTCAAAATTATTAACAGGATAGAGAGATTCTTGAGTCCTGGAACCATGTCTTGATTTATCTTTATGCCTAATGTACAGAAAGCCATAGGTGAGCAATAAGTTTGCTGAAATAAGGAATGTCCAATTCAAGGCAGTGCTCTCCAGCCTCACAAGTAAAAACATAAGAAAACTTCACTGCTAATAGCTGAACCATAACTAAAAAACAAATATACACAGAACAGACACATAAATGCACTTTAGCTGTTGACTATGTAAATTACTCATATCATTGTTGTCAAGTCTATATATTTGCAATATATATTTAATGTCACTTGAGGTTAAAACAATTCTCTTGAGTGGATCTCCTTGAGATGTACTAGAAAGGGTCATAACAACAAACACATTCCCTTGTGACAGGTCTAATATTTTGATATTTGATAATATGAACAAATCTGTGATTATCTCCTTTGTTATTAATCTTATACAAACATACATATAGATAAACAAGGTACCTCTAATAACGATATAGCTAAGGCATATACCTCTGCCAGACAATCTGAAGCACATGTGATAAACAATCACCAAAATATAGCCATTCCTCTTTGCAGCTAAACTCATGTTCTGTTCTTTGGCAAGATTTCTCATGAAACTATAGGTATTCTGTTTGGAAATTCATCAGAGGTTTCTAACCCAACAACCTATCTCTGCAATGGTCTATATAGTCAATATTAAATTACATTATACAATATTCACTTGTGTTATCAACGATTACATGGTCAATATACTTGTGTAACAATACTCTTTAAGAAATCCCACCAGGTGTGGTGGCTCATACCTGTAATCCCAGCACTATGGGAGGCTGAGATGGGCAGATCATTTGAGGTCAGGAATTCAAGACTAGCTTGGCTAACATGATGAAACCCTGTTTCTACTAAAAATACAAAAATTAGCTAGGCATGGTGGCACACATCTGTAATCCCAGCTACTTGGGAGGCTGAGGCAGGAGAATTGCCTGAACCCAGGAGGCAGAGGTTGCAGTGAGCTGAGATCGTGCCACTGTACTCCAGCCTGGCAACAGAGCAAGACTGTTAAAAAAAAAAAAAGAGAAAGAAAAGAAAAGAAAAAAATAAGAGAGAGAGAGAAAGAGAGAGAGAGAAAAAGAAAGAAAGAAAAAAAGAAAGAAAGAAAGAAAGAAAGGAAAGAAAGAAAGAAAGAAAGAAAGAGAAAGAAAGAAAGAAAGAAAGAAAAGAAAGAAAGAAAGAGAAAAAAAGAAAGAAAGAAAGAAAAGAAAGAAAGAAAGAAATTCCACATAGAATGTCCCGTGGCATTATTAAATTTCCTCTACTCTTTAGGTAATAGATATGCATTACTGAAGGTGTCATCATAAAATCTTTGTGTCTTACTGAAGGTGTCATTATAAATACTTTGTGTGTTGGTGATGGTACCACTCACAATTAACCCATATCCCCAAGGTGCATAATTTTACATCTGGTGGCCCAAGACTGATTCTGAAGTACACTGGGTATCCTTCAGTCATCCATTTAGGCTTCCTCCAACTAGATGCCTCATTTAAACTTGGTTTAATTCCAAATGTTCCCAAGGGTTACCTAGTATAGTATAGTACAGGCTGGTTCATCTAATAACACCTACTAGTTAGCTGACTTGCTTTATTAGTCATAGGATTTCCTGTTGGAAATATCTGATCTCAATTCCTCACTCGAGGGCGAATTACTGGACCACCTTTGGAAACAGAAAACATTTTCTATATGGTGTCTACCATTTTGCAGAAGTGGAAAACAAAACAGAATACTTAAGTTATAAGCCCAGAAATACTGAGTAGCCAAGGACAGACATGGAACTTAAAGCTAGTTTTTGAAATTCTCTGAGCACTATAACATTACACATTTGGTCAATCTAAGGCAGTCGGGCCCTTCTCATCCAGTGCTACATTATCATGCCTGGAGCTAAATTCCAGAAACCCTGTCTCTTCAAGCATGGCTGATGACTGTGAGGCTTGCTAAATCCTAATTAGCTATGTTTATGTCTAATTTTCATATCTTGACTTTTAGACTAATCCTGAAAGCAGGGAAAATTATCTATAAATTAAAGTGACTCTTCACTGAATCAGAATCTGCATGTCCTTATCTTTAGAAAAAAAAAAACAACAACAAAATAAAAAGCTTATTCATTTTAAGTAACTCAGGACCCATAAAAGTTAGGCGGTGAACTTCAAAAGTCCAAAACCAGCCCTGCGTTATACTCACATCTTCTGGTAATTCTCTGCCAGGCTACAATCATGACTTAGGATGTCGCTGCTCTTTCCATTTGAAAGCCTCTATCAATCAGGTTCTGGCCATCAGTTCATGGCCTGCAGAGATTCTGTGGTTCAATAAAAAGTCAGCCATTGCCCTCCTTGTCTAAGTATCATATGACAACTGCCCCATTGTCCCATTGTGACTTTGGAAGCACAAGCTGCCAGCCACACCCAGATAAAACAATGGCATCTCTAACTATCTCCATGTTGAAAGATGGCAGCCTACCTTCTGTATCAGTGAACTGGCAACGATGTTAGTGAACTTGTCAGCTTTTCTGAGTGAGCATAAAAGAGAGCTTGTTTGCTAGAGTTTGAATCTAATGAACAGCTTTCTCTTATTTTGTGTAGTTTTTCCAGCCATTTGACTTGCAGAATAGAGACATCATATTTCAATTTCTCCAGGTTGAAAAACTGCCCCTTTTCCAATTTGTCACCAAGAGATGTGAAACAGTTATTTCTGAGGCAGCTTTATTATGGAAAATAGAATAAGTAACTCATGTCACTCAAATCAAATTCCTCAGGGAGTAGGTCCAGTAGAGATACAAAAGCCGGGAGTAAGATTAAAAACTAATTTTCTAGGTGAAATGAGAAAAGGCTCTTTTTCTTTGAAATGAATGGCTCTTTACAGAGGAAACAGATTCACAAGGTACAAGTAAAACACTGGAATTCAGGTCCCCTCACCTCCTTCCTCTCTAGATGCAGAAAGCAGCAAAGAGTTTTAGCTTTGATACCTCAGACAGGCTGAGGTGGACACTGGAAATGGAAAGGTCAGCCTGAGGGCTACTGAGGAAACTGAGTCTGTCTTCATCTAGTCAGGGATGAAGGAGACATCTTTTTATCTCTTCCAGGAGACAAGCTGTTTGCCTCAGGCTGCTTCAGGGACGCAGGTACCAGGCTCTTACTCTTTATGCACCTAACTACGTACTTACTGCCTGCTCAAAGGAGACTATGTGGACATTCAGGGGCTGGACTGCCCAGGCATAATAAAGATACCAATCCTTTAAAAATACATTTCTAAAAGTCAATTATAAAAAAATTCTAATGCATTTAAATTCAATCTGCAGCTTTATTACAATGTTGTGCCGGCTTTATATTTAAGACCTAGAGGTTAGAGGAGAAAGTCTGTTGGCCACAGGAAGTCTCCTTTAAAAAGTGCTATCAGGTTGCTCTGCCTCTGGAGTAGCCATTCTTTTTGCTTCTTTCTTAACAAACTTGCTTTCACTTTTTTCTGTGGCAGGGTTGTCCAATCTTTGGGCTTCCCTAGGCTACACTGGAAGAAGGAGAATTGTCTTGGGCCACACATAAGTTATATTAACAGTAACAATAGCTGATAAACTAAAAAAATTGAATCTCAAAAAAATCTTATAATGTTTTAATAAAGTTTACAAATTTGGTTGGGTTGCATTCAAAGTCCTGGGCTGCATGTGGCCTGTGGGCTGCGGATTGGACAAGCTTGTTCTACGGACTTGCCCCGAATTCTTTCTTGTGTGAGGTCTAAGAACCCTCTCTTGGGGTCTAGATCAGAACCTCTTTCTGGTAACATCTTCCTGGCAAACTATGAAGGGACTACGCTAAAGAGATTCCTGACCCAAAGGAAAATCATCAGCACAGCACCAATTGGCCGACTTTGGGTAAGTGGTGGGTACATTTTACCCAGGTAAAGGATAGGATTGGGTTAGAGGTCCAATTTAGGAGAGTTAGAGTCCCTCCTAATACAGAGAAGATTAAAGGCCCTTCTGAGCAAAAGGCAAGGACACTTGACCGAACTTGGGTTTGAGGCCCAACTCAGGAAGGTTAAAGGCCCACCTCAGTAAAGTCTCTCTTTGGTTAAAAATGGACTTGGCACTACGAGCTGTTAACCGCTATTCTCTTTAGATTAATCTGCCTTGTGCTCTTTGCTGTCAGCAAAAGCTGACAATCCAGGTGACTGGATTAGGCATGTACCAAATCATAAGACATGGGGAGCTTTTTTCTCCCCAATGGGGGAAACTTGAGAGCTGATGGGACTGCTGGAAGAGATCCCTTTGCAACTGACAAGTGGCTGACTCAGTGACGCTGGGATCTGTGGGTCTTTCCCTGTCTGTCCTCCCTGAATTCTGTGCCTTCCCTACCCCACCGCAGGCCATGTTTTTCTCTCTCACTTTCTCTCCTTTCCCTCTTCTGTCTTTTCTGTTACTTGGGGACACTGTCTGCTCTTCCATCCTGTCCAGAGACCACATGTTGAAACTTCTGGTCTGAGGTCATTCTACCCCACTTTGAATGGATTAAGGATGGCAGGCATCAACTAGGGGCAAGTGTTAACCTTGCCAGTGTGATATTGGGTGCTATGTCTATGTTTTGTCATGCATATTTTGCTCTGGCTGGAATGGAAAATGTTAATCCACTTCCTCCATGCAGCCTGCTGGGCCGCATCTTGCAAAATTGAGAGACTTTTTTGCCTATGGTCCCATGAAACTGAAAAAAGATGATTTTCCTTTGTGATGTGGTTTGACCCCCAGGGTTATGATGCAAGAAGCAGGGTCGTTAGGGCCGCTCAGGGAGAAGTAACCCAGAAACCTAGCATGCTGGTGAAAGGTAAGAATTTCTTACCCGTCAGCCTTCTGGCCTCTCTCTCTGCAAACTGGTTGAAGGAATGGTAAAAATCACTGTTTGTCTCCTGTAAAGTTTTGATTCATGGGAAAAAGGATTTGTGAGGCTAGTGTTTGCCTGTAGCAAATCTGATGTGCTTTACCTTATTAATTTATCTTTCTGCTTTGTTCTGTCATAAAAAAGGTACCCTAGAATAAAATGTGGATCCAGGACCCATATAAGCCTGCTGTTCAAGCCAGCCCAGCAAGCTGGTCAGTTACAAACTTTGCTGCATGTCCCTGAAACAAACAAACAAACAAACAAACAACAAACAAACTGGATGAGGTTTCCCTCTCCTCTTGTTTTATGTCCTTGGGAGTTTGACCTTGTAACCATATGGTAGTATTTTCTCTTGGTCTTTGCCATCCAGAGGACAGGAATTTTGGAATTCATGTCATATGTAGCTCTAAAAATTATCTTGAGCAGTTAAAAGCCTTAAAACGATATTATTTTAAGAGGGCTGGTTCCTCAAGGGGGTTTAGGGGTTTCTTATCATGCTAGGTCTCTTAGGAACATTGCTATATGGAGATTTATGACTCTGCAATTGTGACCGTAACAGAATTGGGAAAGAAATAGATATGATGTTGCATTGCATACTGTGAAACTCACAATAATATAATATAAATGACTAAGAGTTTCTTGCCTATCCTACCTGTGCCCCATGATACATACCTCATCAAGACATTAGAAGTTATTATAAAAATAACTTCACATGGAGAATAGAGAAAAATGACTCATAATCCTGTCACACTAAATAGGAGTTTTCAAACTGGGCTCTGTGGACTTCCAAGAGGCCCATGAATTCAAGGGATCCAATAACTTGGATGGCTAAAAACACATTTTTATTTTCTCTTTTTCTCAATGGAAATGTAGCACTTTCTTCAATTATACTTGAGGGTGACAAACTATAGTAGTCCTAGCAGTACCTGTAACTTTGTGAACAACACAAGTCATATATTCTCATCAGACATTACAGTTGTCATAGAATGCTTGAAATATTATTTCTACTCTTCTCCACTTCAAAATTATAGTAGATATTAGACCCACTACTAAATCTTATTTAATGCATTATTGCTATATTACTATATCATAACTAAAAATTGACAATTGGATTTTGATAGAATTCATTTTATTTGAAAAGCTGTAAATTCCATTTTATAGATTTTATAGTTTGAGAATAGGCTTCACTAGCCAGTCACAGGCATCCATGGCATGAACGGAAGTTAAGAACCTCTGTGTCTGTGCCCGTCATTTCATTATGCCTTAATATATTATTTGCTTTTTCTATGTTGCTTCTTTTATTTACTTTAAAACTGCATACTACAAATACTTTAAGTAATTCCCCTAGTATTAATAATCTTGTTTCCATTTTTCATCAATACAAATGCTACATTAGATATCTTAATGCATAATATTTTATTTTTCTTGCTTTGTATTTAGGATTATTACTTTGGTATAGAATCCAGGAAGAGGAATTAACTGGTCTAATGGAATACACATTATTATGGTTCTTGATTTATTCTATGAAGCTGCCTTCCAAAAGGGTTCTCTCAATTTAAAAATACTGTAAGTGATATAAGCAGGACAGCTGCTAATGATTTTTCAAAGTACTTGCAAAACTTCTATTGGATATTAATCATATGTCCTATGGGTTAGTCAAAGGATTGGGTAAAATTTTGACTGAAAGGAAATAAGCACATAATTTTTCTTAATCTAAAAATGCAGTATATGAATTAATTTCCAAATTGAGTAGAATTATTTTACTTATTAACAGGAAACTAAGAACAATGATATTGTGCTAGGGAAGACAAATTATTTTTAATGTGGATATGGCCATTTTGCTTGTTAAATGGGCAAAAATCATAAGACACTGATAGAAGTTCAAATATTTCAAAGCAAGGAATAAGATAATCTGCACTGTGATAAGAACTTTTAGTGTTTGTTATTTTATATTCAAAGGAAACAAGCATGTATTTTCTAGAAGCTAAGTAATTAATAGCCTACAAGGAATACCAAAAAATTGTTTACCAAGAAAAAGGTTTTGCAAAAGCTGAAAATAAAATATATGGGCTGACAAGTTTCTGTTTTTTTTTTACTGATATAAATGCAGCAGGGACTTTTCAGGCAGGGGTGTGCTTCTCATTTGGATCATACCCGCCTCCCTAGTCTTTTGGATCTCAGTAGCCAACCCTGGCTCCAGGCAGGGCTGCTTCCCCACATGTGGCATCCAATTTTCCCTTTCCACAGATGGGGATGTGTTAGGTCATTCTTTCAATACTATGGCTGTACATATAGCAACCTGTCAACCTGTGAGGTGGGCATCCACCTTAATGAAAACAAAGAAAAAGAGCTATGACAGTGTCTTCTTCCCCTGTCCACATTCTAGGGAGGGCACCAGAGCTTCCCTCTTGAATGCCACTTAATGATATTCACCTAATATGTGCTAATTGTGTTACTCCTATGCAAGAATAGAGTACCAGGGGCTGCAGGGGACATAATAGATGAGACAAATTAACCAGTGGAAGGATAGAAAGACTTTTCCACCATTTCATATAAAGGTGAGGAAAACCAAGAAGGCCCTTCCACATCTTTAAATGTCTCACTGAAAAAGTCAGGCTCATGAAACCTTAATATCCTGAAATGAAAACACAAGTGCAAATAATTACTATGAGGCAAGAAAACAAGTAAATAAAGAGGAATGTAAGTGCAGGTCACTGTTGCATGCCAGTATGTCATGAAATGATCACAGAGTCAAAATATAGACAGGACCTGGAAATTTCTTTGAACAAATGGTTACTTTTTATGGCTACCATTTATTGAGTGTCTGTTGCATGACAGGCATTGAGCCAGGCAGCTTATATGTATTAGTTCATTAATCCTTACAACAATCCTATAATGTAGGTATTAGCACTCTCATTTTTTTTTTTTAAATATACTTTAAGTTCTGGGACACATGTGCAGAACGTGCAGGTTTGTTACATAGGTATACCTGTGCCATGGCAGTTTGTTGCACTTATCAATCCATTATCTACATTAGGCATTTCTCCTAATGCTATCCCCTGCTCTTGCCCTCATCCCGACAGGCCCCAGTGTGTGATGTTTCCCTCCCTGTGTCCATGTGTGTGATCTCATTGTTCAACTCCCACTTATGAGTGAGAACGTGCGGTGTTTGGTTTTCTGTTCTTGTGTTAGTTTGCTGAGAATGATCATTTCCAGCTTCATCCATGTCCCTGCAAAGGACATGAACTCATTCTTTTTTATGGCTGCATAGTATTCTGTGGTGCTTATGTAGCATTCCCATTTTATAGATGAAGAAAGGGAAGCTCCAAAGCATGACTTAGTCAAGGTTTTATGAGCTCAGTGAGAGGCAGAGCTAATCTGTCCAACTTCAAGCTCATGCTCCTTCTACTATGCTATGGATGTAAAGTAGGTAAATGGCACTGAGGAATCATACCTTCATTAACAGAGCTTTATATAAGGCCTCTCACAATTTGATTTTTTTTAAAAAAAGCATTTGTAATATAGGGTGGGGAAAGAAACAATACACATTTTGAGATGTCAGACTTCCAGAAGTGTCATCTAGTAAATAAATCTCAAACAGCCTTCAAAAAGCATAAGCAGTATGCATAAGTTCACAAACCTTCATCCAGATGTAGTGAGTATATGTATAATGGTAGTAGGTTTGATGGACAGCCCGAGTGAGACTCTGGCATTGAAAATATTGGGTTGGTGCAGAAGTAATTGTGGTTTTTGCCATTACTTTTAATGGCAAAAATTACTATCCTTACATAGTAGTAACATAATTAGTATGTTACTTAACATTGCTTTTAATGGCAAAAACCGTGATTACTTTTGCATTAACCTAATATTTTTTATCTGAATAACTCTGGACCATTGTTTCCTCTCTCTGGGTGTCACTTTCTAATATCCATCAGAATATTATTGTAATCATTAAATAAGATAGTGCATATAAAATATTTAGCATGCTATAAAGCACATAATGCTCATTCAGTTACATATTATTAGTGTTGCTATTACAATTATTTTTTGCATATAAGTCTAACAAACTTAGATCTATTTTTCTAGAATATAGGATACTAGGTGCAGCATAACGGAAGATGATGATAGCTGACCACTACAAGGTCCTGCCATCACCTTTTGCAAAAAGCAGAAAGAAGGGTAGCTAAAATCAGCACCACAGGAGAAGGAAGGAAAAAATATCTGTGAGAACATCAATAACTGGCATTTCTGTTACAATCTATGTTTTGTAAAGCTCTTTTACAGTCATTTCATTTGATCCATACAACATATCCATACTCCCTACTGCTGTGACGTAGGGAGAGCATTATTTCCACTTTACGGATTAGAAAAGAGGGGCTCAGAGAATTGAATAACTTCTCTGGAATCCTAGCTAGTTAAAAAAGCAAGGAGTATCAAAGAGTAGAGTTATACTGTCCAATACAGTAGCCACTAGCCTTGTGTGGCTACTTAGAATTGAAATTAAATACAATGAAATAATTGACTTTCTCATTAACATGAGGCACATTTCAAGTGCTGAAAAGTCACATGCTGTTACATGCTGTTAGTCATAGTCATGTTGGACAACACAGATTATAGACCATTTCCATTATCACATAGTTTTTTTTTTTTTTTTTTTTTTGACAGAATCTCGCTCTGTCGCCCAGGCTGGAGTACAGTGGTGCAATCTCGGCTCACTGCAACCTCCACCTCCTAGGGTTCAAGCGATTCTCCTGCCTCAGCCTCCTGAGTAGCTGGGACTACAGGCGCCCACCACCATACCCAGCTAATTTTTGTATTTTTAGTAAAGATGGGATTTCACCATATTGGCCAGGCTGGTCCTCAAAGTCCTGACCTTGTGATCCATCCGCCTCAGCCTTCCAAAGTGCTGGGATTACAGGCATAAGCCACCATGCCTGGCCCACACAATGTTTTATTAGACAGTGCTGGTCTATAGAAATGAGAGCACCAATCCATTACTGCATAATATTATGCCCTGTGTTCACAACAGTGAACCTGAGCCTCAAGGAAAGGGTCAGGGAAGAGGAAGAGACTTTAGACATGTTTCAGTGAAAAACACTTTAAGTATTACACTATAAGGCTAACTTTGTGTGGCATTAGACCATAAGCATCCCTAGAAGTGGACACAAGCTGGGCGCAGTGATTAATGCCTGTAATCCCAGCACTATGGGAGGCTGAGGTGGGCAGATCACTTGAGGGCAGGAGTTCGAGACTAGCCTGGCTAACATGGGTAAACCCCGTCTCTGCTAAAAATACAAAAACTAGCTGGGCATGGTGGGGCACACTTGTAATTCCAGCTACTTGGGAGGCAGAGGCAGGAGAATCACTTGAATCCAGGAGGCGGAGGTTGCAGTGAGCCAAGATTGTGACCCTGCACTCCAGCCTGGGCAACAGAGTGAGCCTCCATCTCCAAAAAAAGAAAAAAAAGAAAAAAAAAGAAAAAGAAAAAGCGGACCCAGAATCCCCCAAATGCCTGCCACATGTGCCTCGCATACAGAAAATGCACATATTTATTGAGGAGCTCTATTTGATCATCCACTCATGTCAGAAAAATATGTCACTGTAGAGAATTCTTCCTGAAGCAGGTAAGTAGAGTGTCATAAAAATATAAGTAATAACCTTTGTTGAAATCTCAAGAGCATTTATGGTTATACATTTACAGAATTATTCAATGTACATACAAAATCCTTTTATATTCTAATATCTTTTTAATGAAGGAAAGTTGTATATAAATGCAATAAAAAGAGACAAATACTAGTTAAAATACGAATGAGGGTGAAAAAAGTTTTTAATAGTGATATAAGCTTTAACAAGGAGAAATCTAAGGCTTAGCTCTTTGGAGTGGTTTACAATATATCCTCAGTAAATCCTAAGTTAACAGACACTCAGTAAATCACAAATCAGCCTCAACTTTTGGTTCACTTTTCTTAGAGCAACAGTAAAAATTGCTTTCAAAAGTGGAGAAACTAACAGTAAATGTTCAGCATTATTGGAAAGCAATATAAAATGCTGTAAAGTTTCAGAAGTTAGTTCCCAGAGGATGACAAACATTTAAGTACTAAGAATCTTCAGCCTTACCTGGAGGGATGCTATTGTCAAATTCAAGGTGCATGGGTAAAGATGGAGGCAGTTGTATTTTTTTAAAGCTCACTTTGAAAGTCATAATGATATATGTATATTTCATGAAAATATGAGCCTTAGTTTAATGGTCTGTTCTCTTTAGACAGATGGGACTCATTTACAGTTCTACATGATTGTACCCCAGAACTTCAGACTTAAGATGTTATAAATATTGTTAATCTATTATTTTATGAAGGATATGAAATTTTGGTCTCTCGGATTTGGATAGATGTATGCCAAATTTATGAGGGTGCTTGTTTATAAATGACCGATGCTGCCAAAGCAGAAAACTATTTTTCTTCCATTCAACATCACAAGGTCCTGTTACTAGAGACAGATAAGGGTGAGGAGGCAGCTAAGAAGACCTTGCAGGCTAATTGATGGAGTCCTGTGGCAGTCAACAGAAATGAGAAGTTGTCAGTTGGAAAACTTGGCCCCATTTGTAACAACACATAAAAACTATGAAGTACACAGGGGAACCCATAAACCTGATGAGGCGAGGGTCTCCATTTGTATCTATGGCAGAAAAACCTTTGACAAAATTGAAAATGCACTTTCATATGGCAACAGGGTGACCACAAAAAGCTAAACTGCTGCTTTCAAGGCAAATCATAATGAGCTACTCATTGATAACGACTCTGGGTTTACACCTGAAGAACTCCCACCATGCAAAAGCACAACATGCTGAAAACTAAAATGAGCTGTTTCAAGGTGTCTTATCCTCTTTCTCTCCTTCTCATGTCTTTTCTAACACTATTACCTTATGGTCTCCATAGGGTATGGGTGTGGGATAAACAAAACTATCTCCCTGCCCTCAGGGGAAATATTTTGGGTAAAATGATTCAAAATGCTATTGAAAATGTGGAGCGTGTTCAAGAGAACTCAAGAGTACCCTTTTGGAGGCAGGGCAAGCCTTCTACCATGCTGCAATGCCCTGTCTCAGTGTTAGCCTCTATTTCAGTGAGTACATTTGGCTTTAGACATGTAAAGTCTGTAACTGTCAAGCAGAAGCTTTGAGAACATTTATCATTTGCCATTTACCTAAAATGAGTGCTTTTATTCAAATTTGTTCTTGAAGAGATTTGTAACTTCTGAAACTTTTGTTCTACTACACCAAAACACTACAGATAATATCCTGCATAGAAATTAAGGATTATCAATGAAACAAAGCCTTGATGGTCCCTTCACTGCCACAGCTTATACCAAAACAGTCAGCAAGCAATTTAAAAGTCATATACGGTCCTACTCATCAATTCTGTAGAAAATGGTTAGTGGTTTCTTCCTTCGCCTGTTGGAATACTTGCATTTACTCCTCCATGTCACAGAAGTTTAGAAGTAATTGGAACAATGAAACAAGCATGAAACAAGAAACCTCGAGTTTCCATCCTGACTCCATTGGGATTTGAGTTGTGCGACCTGACATAAACCACCTAACCTTCCCATAACCCACGTTCTTCATTGTTACCGTAGTTTTGGGAGCAGCTTGAAGGTGATGACTATATATTATTTCTCTTTAAATCCATAATATCCAACAATGACAACAAAAAACACCACTAGGTTGAAAGTTTTTGAGGGCAACATATGTCCTTCTATTCACTGTTGCACCCATATGTACTATGCTATTTAGTATAGATAATCAACATTTGCTGAGTGAATAAATGGATATCAAGTTCATTGCATGAATGAATAAACAATGGATGCTAATTTCAGCCCTATCTATCAAAGGGTTAAGAGAGTGAAGTGAAAACATATGTGTAACTACATCTTGTAAGCTGAACAAATTTAAGGTGTTTCTATTGTTATATTTCAACAGAAGATGCTGGCTCAATTATCTTTGCTCTTAATTGCATTTATAAATACATCTATAGCATTTCGAATCATTCCATATGCATTCAACTGTTTAGACAGCAACTGATTAAAGGCTGTTTAGCTTTAAGTAGCTTTATGTACTTTAAACGAGAAATGTAATTTCTTCATATTGATATCTAATTAATTTTTTTTAAAAAATCCAATGCTAAAGCCCAGACACATGGACTATTAGGTTGACTATCATAATATTTTATTATTTTTAAGAAGCAGGATTTTTTTGGAGGCTCCGTATTTTTTTAACCTGGTATGAGTTGTTAAATGCTGTCACAAGAGAGCCTTCAATTTGATGTATTGGGCATATTATCACAGGGAAGTGTATTGTCATATGGGATTATGACACTTGTACTCCAGGGGGAAATTTGGGTAGAGTGTCTGGCCAATATGTTCTAGCCATCTTCCTGAAGCTGCCTAATGCTTGCTGTGTTTTGACCCCAATTCTCCCAAAGCACATTTTTCCTCCCTCCCATTATGTTTCCAACTTCCTCTGATGCATCATTAAAAGTTGGGACAGATCCTGGGAGATGATAGAGCCATTTATTTGGATTTCACATGTAACTCTACCTCAACTTCCAAAAAGTGAATGGACAGTTATTCTTACATAACTAAGAGGAATAGCTTTAATGAAATATATCTAATTTTTTGAATCATGTAGTTAGAACTTCTTCTAATAAATGCAATTCATGCTATTACAGTTTAAACCGATTTTGTTTACTGACTGAGAGAAAAAAAAGAAAGCTTGCCATGATATCCTGAAATTTTTATACACAATAGCTCCATTATAACAAATCTCTTTGCATTCATACAGATCTGGATATAACATGAACCAAATTATGTCTCCAAAAGTAACATAAAAGAGAAAAATGTTTGTGCCAAGTGCCAAAATAGCAGGTAAGAGGGCTTCCCTAGCTCTTAGAAGCCTTTTAGACCACTTCTTAGAATAAATAATGTGTGCTCTCGAGGAGCAGAAAGAGTTCACCAGCTGGGCACAGTGGCACACACCTGTAATCCCAGCACTTCAGGAGGTCAAGGCAGGTGGATCACTTGAGGTTGAAGTGGAAGACCAGCTTGGTCAAGATGGTGAAACCCTATCTCTACTAAAAATACAAAAATTAGCCAGGCATAGTGGTGGGTGCCTGTAATCCCAGCTCCTCGGAGGCTGTGGCATGAGAATTGCTTGAACGTGGGAGGTAGAGGTTGCAGTGAGCCGAGATGACACCACTATACTCCAGCCTGGGCGACAGAGCGAGACTCTGGTCTCAAAAAAAAAAAAAAAAAAAAAAAAAGTCATCTGTGGATCCCAAGCTTCTTGTTGGATACCCTGAAATCACACCTTGCCTTAAAGGATGTTCCCAGAATGCTGCTCTCCCAGAAGCTCCCTCCGTTAACTCCTGGCTCTTCCCTCTCTTTCAAAACGTAAACAAAACTCTGCCGCTAAGCCATTGATGCTAAAACATGAGAATGGAAATGGAATTAGTCAAGTCTATGGATGTTGTGAGTGCCTGCATAGTTGAAATCTGGCAGCTGAGACATCAAGTGAGTAACATTTTCACTTTTCATTTAAATATCTGAGAATCACAGATACTACTTAAGCCCACTTGGCAGGAACTCTTCATTCAGAAGAAAAAGACCAATGCTGGGGAATTTCAGTCTCATGAGATCTGCAAGTCAATCATGAATTTTCACTGTGACTTTTACTCTAATTTTTGTCTGACTCCTTAAAGCAACATTGTCTGAAATAAAACATTTCAGTCAATTATCACAGTCATCATTCCTCTTCCCACCCTCTTTCTCCTTACATTGTACCTAGACCTTTTGTGAAGCACTGATTTTTGTGTCTTGTGTTTTTCTAAAACAGGATTTTAAATGAAATGAAAGCCAGATATCAACAAAAATCTATGACTCTGATAAAGCTGTGGGAGCTTTTCAAGGATTTAGAAACAGGCAGTTAACAATACATTAGGTATTACATCGTTTGGACCAGATTTCCCATCTGGGCAAAGCTTCTAGTTTTCCAACTTGAAAATTCTATAAAACTCATGTGGGAATTCTTACTTAGAAGCTGACATATGGTTGACAGTGACAAAAGAACATGTATCTATTTAGCAAATGCACTCCTTTTTTTTAAGTGCCATCTTTCAATGACTTTGGTGTAGCTTTTATAAGTATAATAGAACAAATACTTTTTGTTAGTATCAATACTTATACCAAACACAGAGAAACAAAAAGTAATGGCCCAGCAAATGAGTTAACAAATAATTTATACAGATTTTGAGTAAGGAAACATGAAAAATGAGATAACCTCCAAATACAGGTGGTTTCTATTACTTCTAGTCCAAATCTGGACAGTCACAAAGTGAGTGACATCAATACTGTTAGACTACAGGTACTAGAAGGTGGGTAAAAGAGTGGCAGAGGAAGCAGAGAATACAGGAAGAAAGACCACCACATATGTACTGAAGAAGAGATGCTGTGGTTGAGATTTGTTTTCCTCTCTCCTGGGTTTTAGATCTTAATTCTCGTTCCTTGTTCACACCACTGGTATGCTTTATCCTGGTGTTTTCCAAATTCTCTGTAGGCAAACACAACTGCTAAAAAGTGTCTTTGTTTTACTGAGCACCTGCTAACATTTGAGTATTGGAATGAAAGCCTTGAATCCTTAAACTTTATTTCAAAATATACTCATTGAAATTGGGCATCTCGTAGGTATAAGGCATGCTGTAACTATAATCCAGCCCCCTTTATTTGGATATTCTATTTCTGTATTGCTCTTTCCTTGGTTTTATCTCATCTTTGACTTTTTTCTCTATTTTCTTTTCTCTTCTTCCACACCTTTCCTTCTCCCTTTAATTATCTGTTTTTCTAAAAAATGGGTCTTCTCTGTTTGTTCCATCTCTATTTCTGATTTTGACACTATTTTCTACTCATTACTTTTACTGTTATCCCTAGAGCCAACCCAATTTTCAAATAATATAACTTAAGTGGAACACTGAGCTCACTCAGTAGCAACGTTGTAACATGTATGGTACCTACCAACTGTTCTAGTAGCTGAAAGTGACACTAACTTCCATTGTTTTATCATTTTACTTATACGTTTTGCTGGAACGTAAAGAGCATAATTTAGATAACAAAACTTTTGCAGAGTATTGTTCCATAGAGGCAGTGATATCCTGCATTAAACGAAACCAGGCAAGAAGTCAGCAGGCTCCTGCTCTTCCAAACACTGGGTAGCCTCCAGTAAATAACTGCCACATCATGTATCACACCACAGTTTGCAATTTTGAAAAATAGAGATAATATTTGATATTATACCTGATAGATATTGATTAAAGACTAATTATATAATATATGTAAGAAGGCTTTGTTCTTTAAAGAGGGAGATGTGCTATGTAATAATCTGGCATTTATGACTATATCTGTTCATCAGATAACATGATTTAGTGATCCTATTGTACAAAGAACAAAAAGTCTTTATTAACAAATTTAGCTTAGCTCAATCCTTCTAGGTTGAAGGGCTTTTGGAGCCAGCATCTACGGGGCCTAATCAATAACGGTCCCTTTTTCCATAGTCTCTTTGTTCGAACAGCTTTTCTGAATCTTCCTTTTACAGCAATGGATTTGATCTTCTCCAAAAGCCACGGGAAAGCAGTCTAAAGTCTCCTTCTAACATTCTCCAATGATTTGAGAAGTAGAAGAGAATCAGAAATGTGTGTTTCCCACAAAAGGGAGGCCCCTAAAGAGAGCATCAAACATAAGAGAAAGGGACATATTCTCTTAGTCTCCTTTAACAGACACTGTTCCTCAAAGAGTCACTGAAACAAGATGACATATCCGTCATGGGTGCAGAGGGGCAGATGTGAGAGTGTGGAAGCCTATTAAACATTCCATTTCATGGTATCCATGCTACAAAAATGATTTTTTTTCTCTTTCCACGGAATGAACCTACCCAGAAATTCTACCGATTCACTGGGACTATGAAATATAGTCTCTTCTTCAGAGGCATTTCACCTAGTAACCCATTTCCATTTATACATGAAGGTCTTCTGTTAATCAGTTCATACGTTGGAAATCATTCCCTTAAAATATGTAAGTCCATTTGTAACTTTGAGGGGAACTCTGAAGATCTTCAAAAAGCATCATCTTTTACTACTAAGCACATTTCCAGATTCATTTAGTAATGCCACTCTCTCAGAAAGTTCCCCCCTTTGGCTCCTCAACTCCTTTTTACTGAGGTAACAGAACACAAAAATATCTATTAGTAAACAAGTTTAAGGAGTCCTCCACTAAAAAATCTACAGTAAAAAACAAACATAAAATAAATAGAAAGAAGTAATAAACTAGGTATTTTAGATGTATTTCCTGATTTTAGTCTAAACACATTGTGATCAAGTAGTCTCTACTCATTTTCATGCATATATACTTATATATATATATATTTACATACACACATATATATTTAAACGTATATATTTAATAACATGGAATGGAAACATATCAAATGCTTAAGTTCCGTGCAAACATATAATTCTTCCCGTGAAGAAAACATATTAATATCACAAAAACAAATCATGGAGAGTAACATGCAACAACTGAGGGCAGGAAAATGGGGTCAGGGCAGGTGAACAGGAGAAACACAAAGAATGTAAAGAACAAAAAGTGTCATTGACCTGATTTGTCAGAGTTGTTGCCTGTGATTGGAGTGATGGAGCAGCTGGGATTAGCCTTTGCGCTGTCCTTGGAAGAAACCATTTTGGGTTTATTTTTCGTTGCCTCTAGTGCTTTGACCTTCTTGGCATGTTTACTTCCTTTGTAGTGGGCCTCGGCCTGGCTCTACAAAGGAGAACAAATCAGGCTCATTTTTTGCTAATTACAAACACCACAGTGGATGATCATGCAGGAAAAAAATACATTCGATCATAGGCACCACAGACATTTACAACTCAGTACCTGACTATGTTTTTGGCACTTCATGAAATGGTAGACCAGTTCCTAAGAGGGTATAGCATATCGAAACCTCCTATGCAATACAAAGGACCTGCATCTTTAAAAAACCAGACATTACATGAGTGGACAAAAGGATTAGGGCAAAACTGTGATGAAGGTGAGCTTTGTCTTCAGTGCCCTCCCACCAGCGCCCACTGGGGATACTTTTCAAACACTGGCTGGCAGCAGCGGCTTTGAGTGTCCTACCCATGCCTGTGGGTATGACCTTTCACAGTCATTTCCCTTCAACTAAAATCCTGTTTGCCACGTGTCTGCTTTCTTCTGCGCTCTGCTCTGAGACCAACTGGTATGACGAAACGTGTTAATAGGTGCTACTGAGTGAAAATGACACTGAATTTTTTGGTAAGATCTACATGCACTTCATATATCATTTTGATGATTCCAGTTACAAGAACAGATAATATAAGCCACAAAGGAGGTAGTAACAAACCCTTATTTCTGATCTCAGATGTGATTCTGAAGTCTAAGTGGTTAGTGTTAAATTAATTTATATACAAAGCATATGTAGAGCGGTAACTTCAGTACTAGATCAAAAGGAAAAAGAAAGAGCAAGACAAAACACAAAAACAAATGACAACAAGCCTTGAAAACATTTAATCAACTTACTGACATTTGGAAAATTCTCCTCTGCCTAAACACTAAGGCTTTTCTCTTATTGGTATCTAGTATTAATATATATGTTAACAAAAGAATCTAAGTATATTCACTTGAATTGAATTTTGAAAAGACTCTGAAAAAATATAAACATGTATTTAGTGAAAAGAAACAAAACTAAACATAAATGGTATATTAGCTTAGTTATAAAAGTGAAATGGATGATAAATCCTATGCAAAGCAAGATGAACTTTTGTTAGAGGATTTCTAAAGAAATAATGACTTTAAAAGACATCAGTTTTCTTTATACACTTGTATGTGTTTGAAGAGGATTAAATGAACCTTTCCACTCATTCTCCTCAACAAGCCTAATATAGGTGATAAGTGTGTGTATAGGTAGGTAGTTGGAAGTGATAGTGGACAGAATGGGTCTCTGTCCTTAGGGTCTAATGAGGTTTCACACATACCTGAGGTAACAAGTACAATGGAGAGCTATCCATATACAAGGGTGAGCTAAAACAGCAAAAGATGCATGCTATGGGAGATACAGGACAACAAAACAATGGACCAGAGAGGAGCAGTATTAATGAAGACTTCCTAAAATGGGTAACTTTTGATTTGAGATTTGAGGAAAGGGGTCCATATATACTGGTAGAGAAGAGTACATTTCTGGTTGGAGGATGCAGGCCTAAGGCAAGGACTGACACTAGAGTGCGGGAACAGCGAGGGCCATGGCTGGAGAGGTGCTTACATGGGCCTCTTGGTGGAACATCATCAACATGAGTCAAGGAAACTAGATGTGTAGTTATGTAGAGGAGGTCACCACTGAGGTGAGATTCTCAAGCAGAGTCCTAATGATACACATAAATTCCAAATGGGGAAGACTTCTGCAACAGCTATTTATTACATGTTTGTTGGATTGAATATGAGAGAAAAGAGATGACGCAGAAAGGAAGGCAGCAGAGAGAATATATGATTCTTCTGGTAAAATCATTAGTGGAGAGTATGACTATAATAAAGTCCCTGTTATAATAATATCATTGATTTCTTGAAGAATTGGTTATTATCAGTCCTCCTTCTGCCCTTTGCTTAAGTGGAACCATTTCACTACTGACTACTAGAGACAAAGCACTCTTCTAACATGCCATGATTAGACTAAGCCATCTAAGGTTGATTATTCTGTGTTGTTGGAGTGTTTCTTCTGACTTTCCTGCTTGTTTCACTCCAGCTCACCAGGACATGTTGCTTTGCTATCTTCAGACATCCAGCCATAGCTAGTTCAGCAGAACTGGTGATGGTGAGCACCATTTCAATGCCAGCATTACTTCCAGATCTTGGTGGGTGATAAGTTTACTTTATCCTAAGCTCATAAATGATGATGATGAATTTGTTCATGCCAAATATTATAGATGATACAATCACAAGTGTTAAGGGTCATGCGGTGAGTTAATCATCATATCCATATATTTGCTCTCCCATTTAAATGGAAGCTTGGTGATAGATTCATGCCACAGTCTGTTTTTCAGTGTACCTTGATTCTGCTGTGTTATTTCTTGTAGGGTGGGAGGTGGTTGGGGAAAAAACATTGTTTTGCTAGTACTGTACTCTAAGGATAGGTTTTGGGCATTTTAGTGATTTCCCTAGCATATAGCCCAGATCACCCAAGGTCTATAGCCTTGTACTGACTATACATAGTCCCTAACTTCCTGAATATCTTTTCATACATATCTTTTTAGATTTTCATTGACTTGACATTGCTCTTGCTTGGTTTGCTCAAGGACTTCTTATGTTGTTCTCTGTCAAGTTGGAAAAAAATTTCACAGGGGGAGAAAAGTGTAACATTATTTTAGGGCCTTTATTACCAACCAAGAATGTTTGAATCCAACTAATATAGTTTGGTAGTTATACATTAAGAAAATATGCAAATAAAAATTAGAAATTGATAACGTAATATAATAATAATGATTAATATTACTGAGCTTACTGTTTCAGGCACAATTCTAAATGTATTACATATTTTAACTCATTTAATCCTTATAATATCCTATGAAACAGGCATTATTGGCCAGCACTTTACAAATGGGAAACTGGGCATTGAGAAGTTAAATAACTTATAAAAAGTCACACAGTTGGGTGGAGAAGCCATGGTAGATAAAAAATGCTTACATGCATATTCCTATTTAATTATATACCCACATTATACATATACATACCTGCACTAAGTTAACATTGTAATTTTATTAGAAGTAAAAAATATACACAAAGATACCATGCTGCTTTTAATTACTCAGAGGATTATAACTCAATCCTATAGAAATTTCTATGAGTAGGAAATACATACTTAATTCATGGGAAATATGCTAATATTAAACACCAGGTCTGATCCTTCTGTTGAGTAAAGAAAGTTCCACTTTTAGGGCAGGTGCAGTGCCTGAAAGTCCAGCACTTTGGGAGGCCCAGGAGGGAGTATAGATTGAGCTTAGGAGTTTGAGACCAGCTTGGGGAACATCTCGAGACCTTGTTTCTACCAAAATTCAAAAAAATTAGCTGAACATGTCTGTAGTCCCAGCTTCTTGTGGGGAAGAAGCAGATGGATCACTTAAGCCTGTGAAGTTGAGGCTGTAGTGAGCCCTGAGTGTGCCACTGCACTCTGGCCTGGGCAACAGAGTGAGACTTCATCTCAAAAAAAAAAAAAAAAGTTCCGCTTTTTAAATATATAACAATTTCTACAAGGTATCAGGAGACCTGCTAAAAACTCATCTTTCGCAGTACACTAAATAGTGCAGCGTTACTTTAGTGCCCTTTGGCTAAAGAAACATATGGTTCTCTAAATAAAACCTCCAAGTACAAGATAAACAGAGTGTCATTTCCTCATTACTATTTCTTGGCATCCGTGTCGAAAGTTAACAGCGTCAATTAACACTTGGGATAAGGATCCAGCTAAGTGACACTTCACTGGCCAAGATGGAAAAAACTCTCCATAGCCATGATCCACTTCTGCTTTGAGTTCAGGGCCAGGGAGAGAAGTGCAACAAGGCTTTTTAGCTTCTACTGACTGTTGTTTGGGAAAAAAGGAGTGGAAGACTGTGAAATAAAGACAGAATGGCAAGTGCCACTTCCTTATATTTGGCATCTTTCCCATTCTCCTGTGGTATTCTTAGTAGTGGCACTTTGCTATCCCTAGTACTGTGTCTGAGGCAGTGTCAACAGCTTCTAAATGCTGGGCAAATCTTCAAGTGAAACTGAGACACTGTTAAGTAGCAAAAGATTAACCTGACTTCATTATCTAGGAGCCTTCTTACTTGAGGAACGAAAGAAACAAGGACAGGAGCGATAAAACCCATGAAATAGGCAACACATGTCAAGCCCATCAACAATGGCTCTTGTGTCACTTCTAAGAGACTAGGTTGGCCAAGCTTAGTTTACACCCAATGAGTAGTTAGCAGACACATGCTTGTCTAGCACTAATGGCTTGCATTCTGCTTCCCCTCCTAAAGTGCTGCTGTGCCCCTTACTGGCCGTGAACAAAGGAACCTCTTCACAAGAATTGCCAGAATTAGAAAGTCGCCCAAATCACTACACTGACCTTCACATAAGAATTCATCAGCATATAGGTTCTTCTCTGAAGGCCACTCTGGTAATTACCTGACCACCCACTGATAGAAGAATAGCTTTGATAGGAAATGACAACTTGGAATATTTTCTTCCATTAATAACTTTTGTTGCTAAAGCTCTTCACTTTCTCAAATCCTTTACATTTCTTAGAACCCCATTGGTCCAAACAAAAAAGATAAAGAATGAGATGACTTTGTGCTTCAAAAACAAAAATGTAACCCAAAAACTTCTAAAATTCACTGTGTTCTCATTTCTGATTTTTATGTTATTTATTTCTCTCCTTTTCTTTCTTTCTTTTTTTTTTTTTGAGACAGACCCTCGTTCTGTCACCAGGCTGGAGTGCAGTGGCACAATCTTGGCCTCACTGCAACCTCCACCTCCCGGGTTCAAGTGATTCCCCTGCTTCAGCCTCCTGAGTAGCTGGGACTACAGGTGTGCACCAACATGTCCAGCTAATTTTTTGTATTTTAGTAGAGACGGGGTTTCACCCTGTTGGCCAGGCTGGTCTCTATCTCCTGACCTCGTGATCCTCCCACCTCAGCCTCCCAAAGTGCTGAGAATACAGGTGAGAGCTACCGCGCCCAGCCTGATTTTTACCTTATTTCTAATTTGGACTTCAGAGAGATGGCTAGGAACTTGAATGAGGACATTAAACTGTGCTCACTTTGTATGGAAAACACAGTCCAAGGACAAACTCACAAAGTGAATGGGGAAAGAAAATGGCCCTGGAGAAAGTACTTGCCTATCTATTTACCAATAGAACCAACATTTTTTGCATTTTAAAAAGTAATTAGAACTGTTCCCTTAATTAAAGAAAGTGCATAATTAAAACTACTGGCATCTGTTTTTTTTTCCTGAGACCTTAGATTTCAATGTGTTAAGCAGGGTTATAAGGGAAATAGCAGAGGTCAGCCAATTATCAGGAAAACCCAATATACTAAAATGCCAAATAAAACATATGTCAAATGAACTACCATAAAACAGGCTAAACTAACAAAGGGGAAACCTGATGACTTATTCTGCAAAAAATTATTTAGTACCTGCCATGGTCTAGATATTGTAAAAGATTAAAAACAAAGACCCCTACTTGCCAGAATGGTGGTTGGAAGAAAAGACAAGCATACAAATAACTATAATCCAAAGCAGAAGGCAGAATTGTAAAATGGGAGGTACCAAGAAACAAAGAATATGAGAGTCAGGGGAGAGGTAAATCTCTTCAGACTGAAGAAATCAAGGAAGCTCCATGAAAAGAGGGTATCAGAGCTGAGTTCTGCTGCAAGGGCAGGGCTCTGGAGTGGCAGAATGGAGATGAAGGTATTACGGGCAAAGGGAACAACATGTGCCAGGGCACTGAGTCCTGTGTATTATACAGTGTTTCCTGGGCACGTACACTTTTCAGTTTCACTAGAATAGAGATATAAACGGAACAACAGGGAAAGGTTGCTACGTTGTACTACCTTGAAAATGATGGTTCCCTGTACCACAGAAACATATCATAGTGTTTTCGATTAAAAATCAAATATTCTATTTGTAGGCATTTTGTATAGAAAATGATTATGATGTAAGATGCTGCTCTTACATCACAAATTTTATCCTCTGCTCCAAACTACAATCCTACATTAAATTAATTAAGTTATTTATATTGAATCTTTAATAATTATTTGAGACAAAAGCAAGACACTTAAAATGCTATAGTTAAACATACTAAGAAACTAAAGTTTACTGAGTAATAGTTAAATAATTACTTAAATCATTGTTTCAAGATAAAACTGTTTTTACTATTACAATGCTTTTGGCATATACTTGTTGCATTCATAAGATCACACTCTCTCAGAGACAAACGTACAATATAGGAAGCATAAGCTATACCCAAGAAAAAGGCTTACTTATATCCAAAGATTGCTAGTAAGATTTTCTGCTGATATTTGCAATTGTAAGGCCTGCAATATCAGTAATGACATACTATTGGCTTTGATATTCACTTCATTCAATTCTCATCTATTGGGATCTCTTGAAAACAAAGTCCAGACAAAATTATAACTATTATGAGCCTTTTGGCTTAAAAAGACAATGTCTTTGCTAATTGCTAATTTATATCTAGTGAAACACTACCAGTTGGCTATGGCCTGTCTAGGGCCATCACATTGAATAACTCTGCAGGGCACTATTCACATATATTTCAACATTAGTAGTATCTTCTGGATTGTGCCAGGCCAGAGTTGTACCTATGACATTCTATATTTATTGACTTTATAATATACATGTAAAAAACCCCATCAACTCCAAATATTTCTATGTTACTAAAGTGAAAGTGGTTGCTTTCTAAGAAGAAAATGATGTGTACTCCGGACTGCTAATTCTCTTTGGGCCCAATTTAGATTCTATCAAATATTATAAGATAGAACTACAGTTCTTACGTTACAGCTGCTTTAAAATACCACTATTTGAATATATGAGCATTACACACACAAACACACACACACATACATGTTCAATCACATTATCAAAAATCTTCAATGTAGGCAAAATTCATTTCTTAAAATGCTAAGATCTTTAGAGAGCTTGAAATTAATTTTTCAAATGTGCTTATTCGTCAGCTAAGAGTCTTGATGCTCATGTTTCTTGCCCGTGATTCATTGGTGGAATTACTTACACACAGAAATATAGAGAAGTTAAATGGACCAAATAACTATGACAGAATTTACATGATGAATTAGAAAGATGCTGCAGTTTGAGTTAAAAATCAGCTGGAATATAGTAAAAAAAAAAAAAAAGTGCTTTTAAAAAATAAATAAAATGATTTCTTATAATGGAGTTTCAAGTGAATACAATTTTGTCTCATTTTCCAAGTTTTATATTTCACTTTCAATTACTGGAAGGCAGATTATTAGTTTTAGATGATTCCCAGCAATCTACATTTCTTCCCCTGGACATTCACTGACACTCTATGTTACTAGTTTAGGGGTGAGTAGCACAGGGCATAAGAGAGACAATTATTTAAGCTTGGCTGTATCATCTGTGATCTGAACACAAATCTTTTCATTTGTTCAGTTCTGTGCTCTCTCTCTCCTTTAGTTCTCTCCTGTATTTCAAATCAGACCATAATTTAAAATTATCTTCTTTTATAAATAAGTTTATTATATATTTACCAAGGTAAAGTTAATCTTAGATGATTAGTTCCTTAATTCTATGAATGAATACTGTACATTTTAGAGATTTTAGTTTGAAAAAAGATGTTTCTCTCACCAACCTAATGGAAGTAGGTTTATATGAATTTTTCAACATAGGTAATGAGTAATAAAATGATTTTTATTTAATGTCACAATTTAACATCATCACAATTTATTTAAGAATTCATCAAGAAATATCTTGCTTAAGAAAGCAAGACTACTTAACTCTCCATTTAAATTATATTACAATTTTAGAAATTCTAAAAGGTATATTTACTTCACCTTCTGGATTGGTATCAATATCTGAGTTAATTTAATGATAAATGTATACGTAAACTCTTAATATATGCACTAGAGTTTAAGGGAGGCCACACGAAGTAAATGAAACCTGGCAAAGCATGCCTTTAGCCACTCTCTCAAATCATAAGAGGAGGCAAATCACAAACTTCATGAATAATGCACTTGATAAACTATATTCTTTGTTATACCAGAGTGAGAAAATGAGTTCTCTGTCTACTAACATAATTTTAAATATGAAATAACGGGAACCATTATAATTTGTAAAAATATCTAATTTTCTCAAAGAATTATGTATATAGGGACCTCATCTTTTAGAAGTTCTGAACTTTAGAGATTTAATAAAACACATGGATAATATCTTTTATTTTTCATTTGCTTATTTACTTTAGAGACAGGGTCTCACTCTGTCACCCAGCTTGGAGGGCAGAGGGGCCATCATAGCTTGCTGCAACCTCAAACTCCTGGGCTCATGCTGTCCTCCTGCTTTAGCCTCCCAAGTAGCTGGGACTACAGGTACATGCCACCATTCCTGGCTATTTTAAAAAACTTTTTTGGAGAGGTGAGGTCTTGGTATATTGCTCAGGCTGGCCTTAAAACTCCTGGTCTCAAGTGATCCTACTGCCTTGCCCTCCCAAATTGCTGAGATTTCAGGTGTGCAACACCATGCCTGGCCATCTTTTATTTTATAATATGACAAAAAATATTATAATATTATAATTTGTTAATAACTACTTACTATTTTTGAATTATTTACTTTATGATTTCCCCAATAGTATTTAAAAATAGAAATCACCCATCTCCCTCAAATTAATTTCACATCTTATATTAAACTGGGAAATCTTAGTTGATAATTCTCAGCTACCTTGACATATAAAGGCGGATATTTCAGAGTTTATAGTGTTTTCACAGTTATATCCCAAGTTGCTAATGTGTTTGAGAGTGCTGTTATCTTTCAGTGGGAAAACAGACTGCCATTGTGTGCTTCATAATGGCAATTTTTGTTACTCAATGATAAGTAATGCAATATAATTCAAGTTTATGCATTAAAGCTGTGACTTTATAGCTAACTGATTCAAGCCTTCTGATGGTCTTTTAAATTAGGCTCCCAGGCTTCCACACATTAATTTTTAATCAGTCCAAAAGGTATTACACTTACTTTGATTTCCACATTAAGGAAATTTACATAAACAATACAAAATAAATCTAAAATTAGAATTTGCATTATGTCTCCTTTTGTTTGACAAACAGTATCCTTAAAGTAGATGAAAGTGGCAAAGTAACTTTGAAAGTTCAATGCTCTGAGAATTGGTTGAAGAATAGCATTAGTAATATTTTATATATGTTTAATATGTTATTTACTTATCATTACTCATTTGAAAACCTGTTTCACAAAACAGGTTTTTGTAAAATTCATACTCCAAAACCCTAAACCAATCACTAAAACCTAGAAGACATCTTATAATTAAAAATTAAGTGGAATATGTAAATGTGAAGATTAATAACAGATACCTTCAAAACACAATATAACTAAGAGAAAATAATGAAAACACATCTTTAGTAGTCACTTAGCCCATCTGAGTCATGCTAAGGTTGTTTCTATACTGAAGTTCCAGATTAAACAAGAAGTTTTCATTCAAAATTAATTGGGTCAACCTTCCTCGCATATAAGAGATTGGTCTGCTGGAGGCAAAACAAAAATAATAATATCTATAACTTTGATTCACTGATAAAATCTAAAATATTTTAATATAATCAGCAAATGCTAGTGGGTTTCCACTTTCTGATTCTGTGTGATATTGTCCAAAAGTTCTACTCACCAACAGTAGTCATAACAAAAGTCATACATATATGGTATCATCACTGTGAATTGTTTTAATTCAACTCAATTTAGCAATGTTTTATTATGTATCATGTAATAGGTGTTTCAGAAGACATGGTTTATGACTTCTAGGAGCTTATACTCTTGTGTAGAGGATAACAAAAGTGAATACTATATATAGGTATATGGCATGTATATGTGTACATATGGCATGTATATGGCATGTATATATATATGTAGGTTTGTGTGTGTGTGTGTGTGTGTATATATATATATAGCAGAGGGAAAAAAATATTCTAAAAGGAGGAACGTAACACTGAGGGTCCATCCATTCTTTAATGCAACAAATATCTATCGAACACGTATTATATTCTAGGCATTATTCTAAGTGTTGTGGAATACAGGTCTATTGAAACTTGTGTTCTAATATGGGGACATAGATAAGAAATTATAAATTTATATATATATTAGTATTAACGGATAAGTGATATACCTATGAATATGTTATATAGTGCTATAAAAAATAAAGACAAGTAAGGGGTAGACTATGGTGTAATGTGCCATTTTAAGTATCAAGGTAATTCTGTTGAGAGGGCATTTTCACAGAGACCTGAATGAAGTAAGGGAGTTAACCAGGTAGATATCTGTGAGAAGAGTACTTCAGGTTCAGGGAACACCAAATATCTATTGTAAGGATTTTGATTTTTATTCTGAGTAGATGCATAATCACAGGAGTGTTTTAAATCAGAAGAGAAACCTTGTTTGGCTTCCATTTATTAAAGGATTGCATTTGTTGCTGTATGGAGAACCAACCGTGTGTGTACAGTGGAGAGGCTGGGGGTGAGGCAAAGGAGGCTCATCCAGGAAAGAGATGAAAAGGGTTCAAAATTAAATTCCACTGACCAATCAGAAAGGCTTCAGAAACATAATTTTCTTAACCGACATTTATAATTTTTCACATATCTGCAATTTTTGGACATAAATCATCCATAATTTTGATGGAATTTTATGTTCAGCTAGCTAGCAATTACTTTTGTTTCTTTTAAATTTAAATTGTATTTTTTAAGATCTAGGTAAACAATCATACAGTTAAAAGTATAAAAAAAAAAGCAGAGAAAAGTTACCTCTTAGATTCAGCAACCAGTTGTTATCACTTTCTTGTGTATCCTGCCAGGGATTGTTTACATGCCTATCAAGCAAATGTATACATTTATGTGTATTTTTTCTTTCTTTTATTTGTAGACAAGTGACTACACATTACATATGCTGTTCTGCACTTTGCCTTTTCTATTTAGCGAAAGGCTTTAGAGATATTTCATATGTGTAATTAAAAAGTTTTCTAATTTTTTAAAGCGGTTATGTATATTTATTTTATTATTGTGTGGTAGCTACAGGGCAAAACTCCTTCTGCTTGACAAAAGCAGAGGGAAAAGTAAAGGGGACTTTGTCTTGCACCTTTAAGACAAAGTAAATGGGTATCAGCATGGCCACAGAGGGGTAGAACACCAAGTATACTCTTGGGGTCCCCAGATCCAGGACTGGACTCTTGGATAGCATTTCTGGACCTGCCTTGTGCCAGAGGGGGAGCCCACTGCCTTTAAGGGCGAGTCCCAGGCCAGGCAGCATTCATGACAAGCTGACTTAAAAGACCCTGGGCCTTAAGGGAACATTGACAGAAATCTGGCAGTACCCCTCTTGGTCTGAGGTGGTGGTGGCTATGAGGTAAGGCTCCTCTGCTTTTGGAAAGGGGAAGGAAGAATGGTATTTTGTGGTTTGAGTGCCAGCTCAGCCTCAATACAATAGAAGACCAGGTAGACTTCTAAGGTTTTTTACTCTAGTACCCAACTGACAGATGCCACTTCTGGACCCACCTGGAAAGTGGGCGACCTCACTGCCCTAAACGGAAGAAAACAGGCCTGGTTGGCTTTGCCACCTGCTTATTGTAAAGTCCCAGGGCCTTGAGTGAACATAGGCAGTAGCCATCGAGTGGTTGCAACAGGCCTTGGGTGAGACTCAGTGCTGTGCTGGCTTTAGGTCTCACCCAGCATAGTCATAGTGGTAGTGGCCACAGGGGTGCTTGTCAATCTATCCCTCAGCTTTAGGTGGCTTAGAATGGAGAGAGATCCTATATGTTTGGGAGAAATTAAGGGAAAAGGACAAGTCTCTGCTTGGTAATCCAGAGAATCTTCCCAGATCCTGTCCAAGACCATCAAGGTGGTGCCTCTGTGAGTCTGCAAGTACCGCAGTGTTACAGGGATTGGGGTGCCCCTAAAGCAGATACAGCTTAGATCACAATACCCAAGTCCTTTCAAATATCTGCAAAGCCTTCCCAAGAAGGACGGCTACAAATAAGCCCAGACAGTGAAGACTACCTAAATACCTAACTCTTCAATGCCCAAATAACATCTACTAGCATCAACACTATCCAGGAAACTATGACTTCACCAAATGAACTAAATAAGACATCAGGCACTAATCCTAGAAAACCAGTTTCAGACAGAGAATTCAAAATAACTGTGTTGAGGAAACATAAAGAAATTCAAGATAACACAGAGACGGAATTCAGAATTATATTAGATAAATTTAACAAAGAGATTGAAATAATTAAAAAGAATCAAGCAGAAATTCTAGAGCTGAAAAATGCAATTGATATCCTGAAGAATTCATCAGATTTCTTTAATAGCAGAATTGATGAAGCAGAAGAAAGAACTAATGAGCTTGGAAACAGGCTATTTGAAAATACATGGAGAGAGGAGACAACAGAAAAAAGAAAAAAAAAAAACCAATGAAGTATACCTACAGGATAGAAAAACAAAGCCTTGAATGGGCAAATCTAAGAGTTATTGGCCTTAAAGAGGAGGTAGAAAGAGAGATAGGGATAGAAAGTTTATGCAAAGATATAGTAACAGAGAATTTCCCAAACATAGAGAAAGGTATCAATATCCAAGTACAAGAAGGTTTAGAACACCAAGTAGATTTAACCCAAAAATACTACCTCAAGGTACTTAATAATCAAAGCCCCAAAGGTTAAAAATAAAGAAAAGATTCTAAAAGCAACAAGAGAACATAAACAAATCACATACAATAGAGCTCCAATACATCTGCCAGCAGACTTTTCAGTGGAAATCTTAAAGGCTAGGAAAGAGTGGCATGACATATTTATAGAACTGAAGGAAAACACTCTTTTATCCTAGAACTGTATATCTGACAAAAATATCCTTCAAACGTGAAGGAGAGGCCAGGAGTGGTGGCTCATGCCTATAATCTCAGCACTTTGGGAGGCTGAGGCAGATGGATCACTGTTCGAGGTGTTCGAGATCAGCCTGGCCAACATGGCAAAATGTTGTCTCTACTGAAAACACAAAAATTAGCTGGGTGTGATGGTGCATGCTGTAATCCCAGCTACTTGAGAGGCTGAGGCACAAGAATCACCTGAACCTGGGAGGCAGAGGTTGCAGTGAGCTGAGATCACACCACTGCATTCCAGCCTGGGCAACAGAATGAGAGTATGTCTCAAAAACAAACAAACTAACAAACAGAGTAACAAAGACTTTCCCAGACAAACAAAAACTGAGGTATTTCATCAAGATCAGACCTATTCTGTAAGAAATGCTAAAGAGAGTATGTCAATCAGAAAGAAAAGGACATTGATGAAAAATAAATAATCATGTAAGGTACAAAACTCACTTGTAACAGTAAATACACAGAAAAACACAGAATAAGATAACACCGTAACTGTGGTATGTAAACTACTCTTAGCCTAAGTAGAAAGACTTAGCACTGAATCAATGAAAAATAACAGCTACAACAACTTTTCAAGACATAGTACAATAAGATAGAAACAAAAAGTTAAAAAGTGGGGGGATAAATTAAGACATTAAGTTTTTTATTGGTTTTCTTTTTGCTTGTATGTTTATGCAAATAGAGTTAAGTTCTCATCAGGTTAAAATAATAGGTTATAAGATACTATTTGCAAACCTAATGGTAAACTCAAACCAAAAAAAAAAAAAAAAAAATACAATGAATATACAAAAAAATAAAAAGGAAGAAACTAAATCATATCACCAGAGAAAATTGCCTTCACTAAAGGAACACAAAAAGGAAAGAAAGAAGGAAGGAAGGATGGAAGGAAGGAAGACAAGACCATAAAACAACCAGAAAATAAATAACAAAAATGGCAGGAGTAAGTCCTTACTTATCGATAACATTGAATGTAAATACACTAAACTCTCCAATCAGAAGACATAGACTGGCTGAACGGATGAAGAAATAAGACCCATTGATCAGCTGGCTGTAAAAAACACACCACTTGTAAAGACACACAGATTGAAAATTAAGGGCTGTAAAAAGATATTCCACACTAATGGAAACCAAAAAAGTAGTGGGAGTTGCTATATCTTATATCAGAAAAAATAGATTTCAAGACAAAAACTGTAAGAGACTATATAGTGATAAAGGAGTCAATTCAGCAAAATAATATAACAATTTTAATATACATGCACCCAACATGGGAGCACCCAGATAAATAAAGAAAATGTTATTAGAGCTAAAGAGAGATGCTCCAATACAATAACACCTGGAGCCTTCAACACCCCACTTTCAGCACTGGGCTGATCTTTCAGACAGAAAATCAACAAAGAAACATCAGACTTAATCTATACTATAGATCAAATGGACCTTTATAGATATTTATAGAACATTTAATCTAATGGCTGTAGAATACATATTCTTTTCCTCAACACATGGATCATTCTCAAGAACAGACAAAAAAAAAAAAAAAAAAAAAAAAAAAAAAAAAAACTCATGGCAAGCATTAAAACATAAAAAAAAAATTGAAATATTTTCGAGCATCTTCTCTGACCACAGTGGAATAAAACTAGAAATTCATAACAAAAGGAATTTTGGAAACTATACAAATATACGGAAATTAAGCAATATGTTCCTGAATGATGAGTGGTTCAATGAACAAATTAAGAAGAAAATGAAAAAATTTCTTGAAACAAATGATAATGGAAACACAACATACCCAAACCTATGGGATACTGTAAAAGCAGAACTAAGAGAGAAGTTTATAGTTATAAGTGCCTACACCAAAAAAGAGAAAAACTTCAAATAAACAATCTAATGATGAATCTTAAAGAAACAGAGAAGCAAGAGCACCAAACCCAAATTTTGTAGAGAAAAAGAATAGAGCAGAAATAAATAAAATTGATACGAAAAAAATACAAAAAATCAATGAAACAAAAATTTGGCTTTGAAAAATGTTACACAAAATTAACAAATGTTTAGCCATACTAAGAAAAAAAGACAGAAGATCCAAATAAGTAAAATCAGAAATGAAAAAGGAGACATTACAACTGATTCTGCAGAAACTTAAAGGGTCTTTAGTGGAGGGAGGATACCACCCCTCATATTGTCTTATGCCTAATTTCTGCCTCCAAAGAAAGAAAAAGTAAAAACTAACAGGCAGAAATGAAATCCACAGGCAGACAGCCTGGCACCACACCCTGGGCCTGGTACTTAAAGATCGACCCCTAACCTAATTGGTTATGTTATCTATAGATTACAGACATTGTATAGAAAAGCACTGTGAAAATCCCTATCCTGTTTTGTTCTAATCTAATTACTAGTGCATGCAGCCCCCAGTCACATACCCCCTGCTTACTCAATCGATCACGACCCTCTCATGTGCACCCCCTTAGAATTGTGAACACTTAAAAGGGACAGGAATTGCTCACTCATGGAGCTCAGTTCTTGAGACAGGAGTCTTGCTGATGCTCCCGGCTGAATAAACCCCTTCCTTCTTTAACTCGGTGTCTGAGGAGTTTTGTCTGTGGCTCGTCCTGCTAAAGTGGCTACTATAAGAAACTATAAACCAATAAATTGGAAAATCTAGAAGAAATGTAAAAATTCTTAGATACATACTAACTACTAATGTTGAACCAGGAAAAACTCCCAAACCTAAAAAGACAAATAACAAGTAATGAGATAGAAACTGTAACAAAAAGCCCCCCAGTAAAGAAAAGCCTGGGACCTGATAGCTTCACTAATGGATTCTACCAAGCATTGGAAGAACCAATATTAATCCCACTCAAATTATTTCAAAAAATTGAGGAGGAGGGAATACTCCAAACTCTTTCTACAAGGCCAGTATTACACATTACAAAGACATAAAAAAAAAAAAAAAAAAGAAAAGAAAACAAACAAACAAACAAAAAAAAAAACTGCATGCAAATATCTCTGGTGTATATCAATGCAAAAATCCTCAATAAAATACTTGGAAACTGAATTAGACAATACATTAGGAAGATCATTCATCATGACAGGTGGGATTCATCCTTGGGATGCAAGGATGATTTGACATACGCAAATCAATCAATGTGACATATCATATCAACAGGATGAAGGATTAGAACCATATGATCATTTCAATTGATGCTAAAAAAGCATTTGAAAAATTCAACATCCCTTCATGATAAAAACCTGAAGAAAACAGAGAATAGAAGGAACATACCTAATAACAAAAGCCATATACTACAGACCCACAGCTAGTATTATACTGAATGGGGAGAAACTGAAACTTTCCTCTAGGATCTGGAACATGACAAAGATGCCCACCGTTACCACTGTTATTTAACATAGTACTTGAAGTCCTAGCTAGAGTGATCAGACAAGAGAAAGATATAAAGGACCTCCAAATTGGAAAGAAAAATGTCAAATTATCCTTATTTGCAGATAATATTATATTATATTTGTAAATACTTAAAGACTCCACACATAAAAACCTATTAGAACTGATTAAAAAAATTCAGTAAAGTTGCAGAATACAAAATTAACATACAAAAATCTGTAGCATTTTTATATGTGAACAGTGAACAATGTGAAAAAGATATAAAAAAGTAATCCCATTTACAATAGCCACACATAAAATTAAATATCTAAGAATTAACCAAAGAAGTGAAAGATCTTTACAAAGAAAACTGTAAAATTGATGGAAAAAATTAAAAAGGACACAAAAAATGAAAGGATATTCCATGTTCATGGAATGGAAGAATCAATATTATTAAATTGTCCATACTACCCAAAGCAATCTACAGATTCAATGCAATGATATTTTTCACAGAAATAAAAGAAAAACTATCTTAAAATTTATATGGAATCACAAAAGACCCAGAATCACCAAAGGTATCCTATGCCAAAAGAACAAAACCGGAGGAATCACATTATCTGACTTCATATTATACTACAGAGCTGTTACTGGCATAAAAGCAGATACATAGACTAATGTGACAGACTAGAGAACCCAGAAACAAACTCAGATACCTCAGTGAACTCATTTTTAACAAAGGTGCCAATAACATACACCAGGTAAAAGGGAATGTCTTCAATAAATGGTGTTGGGAAAACTGGATATCGATATGCAGAAGAATGAAACTAAACCTCTATCTCTTGCCATATACAAAAATGAAATAAAAATGGATTAAACACTTAAATCTAAGACCTCAAACTATAAAACTGCTACAAGACTAACAATGGGAAAATCTCCAGGACACTGGTCTTGGCAAAGATTTGCTGAATAATACCCCACAAGCACAGACAACCAAAGCAAAAATGGACAAATGGGATCACATCAAGTTAAGCTTCTGCACAGAAAAAACAATCAATAAAGTGAAGAGATAACCCAAAGAATGGGATAAAAAATCTGCAAACTACCTATCTGACAAGGGATTAATAACTAGAATACATAAGGAGCTCAAACAACTCTATAGGAAGAAATCAAATAACCCAACCAAAAAATAAGCAAAATATTTGAATAGACATTTCTCAAAAGAAGACTTACAAATGGCAAACAGGCATATGAAAAGGTGCTCAACATCACTGATCATCAGAGAAATGCAAATCAAAATTATAATGAGATAGCATCTCACCCCAGTTAAAATGACTTATATCCAAAAGACAGGCAATAACAAATGCTGGTAAGGATGTAGAGAAAAGGGAACCCTTGTACACTGTTGGTGGGAATGCAAATTAGTATAGCCACTATGGAGAACAGTTTGCAGGCTACTGAGAAACTAAAAATTGAGCTACCATATGATCCAGCAATCCCATTGCTGGGTATATACCCCAAAGGAAGGAAATCAGTACATCATAGAGATATCTGCACTCCTATGTTTGTTGCAGCACTCTTTACAATAGCTACGATTTGGGAGCAATGTAAGTGTTCATCAACTGATGAATGGGTGAAGAAAATGTGGGACATATACACAATGGAGTACTATTCAGCCATTAAAAAGAATGAGGCCCAGTCATTTGGAACAACATGGATGGATTATGTTAAGTAAAATAAGGCAATCACAGAAAGACAAACATCACGTGTTCTCACTTATTTGTGGAATCTAAAAATGAAAACAATTGAAGTCATGGACACTGAGAGTAGAAGGATGGTTGCCAGAGGCTGGGAAGGGTAGTGGGGAGCTGGGAGAAAGGTGAGGGATGGTTAATAGGTACCAAAAATAAAAAATAAAAAGAATGAATAAGACCTAGTATTTGACAGCCTGATATGGTGACTATAGTTAATAATAACTTAATTGTACATTTTAAAATTACTTAAAAGTATAATTGTATTGTTTGTAACTCAAAGGATAAATGCTTAAGGGGATAGCTACTCCATTCTCCACAATGTGCTTATTTCACATTGCATGCCCATATCAAAACATCTCATGTACCTCATAAATTTATACACCTACTATATACCCACAAAATAAGAGCAAATAAATAATTTTCATATGAATGAACAATAATTTATTCAATAATCCCTTATTGGTGGATATATAGGTTGTTTCCAAAGTTGTGCTATCAGTCATGATACAAAATTGGCATTAGATCCTGAGTGCCCTGCTGGGTTTTGGACTTGTGTGGGGCCTATAGCCCCTTTGTTTTGGCCAATTACTCCATTTTGGAATGGCAACATTTATCCAATTCCTGTACCTCCACTGTATCTTAAAAAAATGAACTTGTTTTTTATTTGACAGGCTTATAGGTGGAAGGGACTTGCCCTGTCTCAGGTGAGACTATGGACTTCGGGAGACTGTTGGGAAGGCATGATTGTGCTTTGAAATGTAAGAAGGAGATGAGATTTGTCAGGGCCCAGGGGAGGAATAATATGGTTTGGCTCTTTGTCCCCACCTAAATCTCATGTTGAATTGTAATTTCCAGTGTTGGAGGAGGGGCGTGATGGGAGGTGATTGAATCTTGGGGGTGGACCTCTCCATTGCTGTTCTTATGATAGAGTTCTCATGAGATCTGGTTGTTTGAAAGTCTGTAACACCTCCCCTTTCTCTTTCTCTCTCCTGCCATCCATGTGAAGATGTGCTTGCTTCCCTTTTGCCTTCTGCCATGATTGTAAGTTTCCTGAGGTCTCCCCAGAAGCAGAAGCCTGCACAGCCTGCAGAACCACTAGTTGATTAATCCGCTTTTCTTCATAAATTACCCAGTCTCAGGTATGTCTTCATAGCAGTATGAGAATGGACTAATATATTCTGCATCTGTTGAAAGAACCAAGCCCAGGGAGTGTCTTCATTGCCACATTCTACCTTTACCCCCACATGCAATCCATCACCAAGTCCAATAGATTTTACCTTCTAAATATTTATCTACTCAAGCTGATTCTTTAGATCTCTACCACAACAATTTTGGTTCAAACTACCATCATGTTTTGTTTCAACTCTTGCAAAGCCCACTTAGTGACCACGCAAAGGCCCTTTTTGCTCTCTCACAATCTGTTCTCCACCTGGAAGCCACAGTGATATTTTCGAAACGTAAATATAATCATGCCATTTCTCTGCAAAAATTCCACAATGCCTTTTCACTGTTTCTAGTTTAAAATCTAAAATCATCATATTCAAGACTTGTATGGCTTACTCCTTATGTAACTCAAGTTTTGTTTCATTTCTCTTTTTGGTTCTCTGAGAAAGTGAAAGACAGTATGGCTGAATTACAAGGATAGTGCTTTCCTTCTGCACATGCCTAGAATACGATCCTTTTTCTCTTTCCCTACTTAATTCCTATTCTTCCTTCAGAATCCAGTTCAAACATTGGGAAGCCTTCCATGATCCTCCAGACTAGATCACATCCAAACTCTTGGGTTCTTCCCTTCGTAGCACTTCTCAAAATGTATGTTAATTATACATTGATGTAATAATGTGATTAATGTCTGTCTTCTTCCACCAGACAATAACCTCCATTAATACTTGTACCTGTAAGATTTTTGTTCTTCACTCTATTTCTTGCACATAGCACATTGACTGGGACATTGTAGCCATTTGATAAATACTGATTACATGGATGAACGAATGAATAAGTGAATGGAGAAAGAAACTATTAATTGTAACACAAATAATGGTAGAAGAAGAAAAAGTAATTAGAGTTGACTTTAAACTTTCAGACCCAAATGATATGGAAAATATCAAAACAAATTTCAGGAAGGTGCATTTATGGTGGTTGGGGGAAATTCTGCAGAGAAAAATGAGGACTTAGTTTGGGCCTTTAAGCTGCTAATGAGAAACTTAGTGGAGGGGTTTCACAAACGATTGAAAATACAAGTGGCAGCTGAGAAAAGTGGCCAAGGCTGAAGACAACCACTTGGAAACCATCTGCTAAGACGATAGCTGGTAGATGAAACTTTGGAAATGGACAAGGTTCCTGAGGAATTAAGTAGTGAGAAGAGAAAATCTATTTGAGGAAAGAATCTTGAGAAATAGCTATAATTTAACAGGTAGAATGAAGATTATAAGTCAGCACATAATATAGAAAAAGGGCCACCAGATAAGCTGGATAAACAAGAGGGTAATAAGACACAGAGGACAAGGGAAGTAAAAACTTCAAAGGAAAAATAATTTTAAAATACACACAACTGTTAAAAGAAAAGTTTTATGGATGTACAACATCTTAAGTGTGCTAAAATACTTTTCTGTAATTTCAAAGCAACCTCATGAAATTACTGGGAAATAATATGAGGTCCTCGTGACCTGGAAGAATGTTTGATAATGCTGCACTGCAAGTGCAGAAGTAGCCATGTTTATGTAAAATAGCTTGTTTAGGCTGTTGCTTCAGGGAAAATTATAACACCTTGCCCATAATGTCAAAGAATTGAAGAATACAGAACCATAGAAAGAACATGGCAGCCAAAAAGGCTATAAACACAATGTCAGATTACAAAAATGACCCTGACTTCAATAATAAAATAGTGACAAATAGCTACCATTTATTATTTGCCATGTACCAGGCATAGAGGTAAGCACTTTACATGCCGTACTTCATTTAACTTTCATAAAATCATTTGAGGTAAGTATTATTAACCTGAGTTTACAGACACTCCAGAAAGCTAAGTAATTGTTCGGTATCACACTACCAGAAATGGAAGACCCTGGATTCAAATGCAGAATTAAAAGATTGGGCTCTTAACCACTACACCATAGGGCCCCCCAACATGATAGAAACCCAGGTCCAAACAGCCTTTATAGTGGAAGATCCAAAACAGAATAGACTCTTCCCTGTTAAGCACTCTGGTAAAAGACGATCTTCATTTCCTTAGAGTGGATGATCTGGAGATGAAAACAGCCTTGGGAATATGACCTTATGTGACCCACATAAGATATAATTTTCACTGTAGAAAACAGATTAAGTAATTCTCAATGATTCCTTAGGTTGTCATAAGTTAAAGATCCCTGTTAGAATCATTTATGTATTCAAGAAATATTTATGCACTGTGCTAGGCACCAGGTAGATAGCAATGGACAAAACAGACCCAGTCTGTGTTCTTACAGAAGCAACAACAATCGTGCGTGTGTAGGGAACAGACATTAAATAAAAGTTACATAGAGATACTTTTACTAACTGTGATATATGTCATAGAGTTTACAGAATGTTATCAAATTATTATTGCGAGTGGAGTTAGTTTGGAATATGGAATCTAGAAAACCTCCTCTGAAGAAGAGACATTTAAGGTGAGACCCGTAAGAGGAGTTTTGAACTAGACCAAAACTGGCAGGGGCAAAAGTACCTTGGCAGATTTATGGAAATAAAAGCCCTTGTGGCTGAAACATGTCAAGCAATGAGGCAGGAGCCCAGAGGGGGGCATGACTGGTTAGGAGCCTGGATTCTGAGGATGCTAGGTGACTAACATTGAAAATTTTGGTATTAAGAGTGGCCACAACCAAATGAGCATCTTTTACTACTCTTACTCCTACTCAGATTCCTGAGTTAATTCTGTCTAGATGACACACACACATACACACACACACATGCACACCCCCTATCAAAAATAACCACAGGCTACACCAATTGATCACATAGGCTACACAACTATTACTGGAAGTACAGAAGTGAAGCAAAGGTCATTGGCACGATGTTTTGGGTCTGGCTGCTTGACTAGTCTCAGTATATAATGATCAGATTTACAACAGACCAATGGCTCAATTATCTGGAAAATAATTCTTATATGCAATGGTTCAATCACTTGTTCACCAAAATAGACACATAATAGGTCAGAACACATAACCAGAGATTTGTTGATCATTCAGCTAATTTGATCAGTGTAAATAACTAAACTGATAACTTAGACCTCAAAACAATATTTGCTTGGTTTGGAATGTGAATCTAAATAGTATCTCGGTTAAACACTTTACCTGAAAGAGAATGTTAACCAAGTAACAAAAATATTCATTTTCTTTAAAAAAGGCAATAGTATTAGATATTACTGAATGATCATAATTTCAGAAAAAGCTCATTCATGTGGACTAATTTAGATAAAGGGCATAATGAAATGGTAAAAAAAAGTTCAAAAAGTAGAACATTTTTTGCAGAAATGCAACTGTTACCAAAGATCCAAAGATTCTTAAATGGTTTGTTAAAATATGTGTATATATATGTGTATGATGTATATATAGATGTGTGTGTATATATATGTGTGTGTGTACATATATATATATATATATATATATATATATTTTTTTTTTTTTTTTTTTTGGGACATGATTTTGTTCTATCACCCAGCCTGCAGTGCAGTGGTGTGATCATGGCTCACTGCAGCCTTGACCTCCTGGGCTCAAAGCAATCTTCCCACCTCAGCCTCCCAAGTAGCTGGGACTACAGCTATATGCCACCAGGCTCTGCTAATTTTTGTATTTTTTATAGAGATGGGGCTTTGCCGTGTTGCCCAGGCTGGCCTGGAACTGCTGGGCTCAAGTGATCTGCCCGTCTCAGCTTCCCAAAGTGTTGGGAAGACAGGCAGGAGTTACTGTGCCTGGTAGGAATTATTTTGTATCATATCATTGCTCATGTTTTAATTAGTGCCCTGGAGTGCTTAAGTAGGATTGAAAAAGTGGTTCTGCTGGTACTCTAAATTTCTATGCTTCAACCTCCTTTGCCACAATTATTTGCATTACCTTTGAATAAATAATTTGGTCCAACAAAAGTACAATTTGCCTATACCTGAATGATCACAAATCCCTAATTAATGTAGTCCAATTTAATAAGAATTTACTGCATTTATGAAAATGAAAACTTATGCAAAAGACAGTTATTCAATGTTTAAATCTCTAGAAAGCTAGCTTACAAAGAATGTCTCTCACATATTCAAATTTTATATTTTTATATCTACATCTGCAAATTCAGTAATTCTATTCTATTTTACAAATACAGACATTCGTTATTTGCCCAACATTTACAGATTTTAATGAATAGCCCCTTCTATAACTATCTGTGTAAATGTTTAAGTCTTAAAAAGAGATTGTATTTTTAGTTTAGCAGTGTATATAGGACATTTTGTTGACCTAAACAATTTAAATTACAAAACTATAACAACCTAACTATTCCTTTAGTGAATCTAGCCTTTTCCATTCCTCTTAAATGATATAAGAAAGAGCCAAAAAAATTCATGACATATAAAAATAAATCATCACAGAAAAGGGTTCCATAGCTGTCCTTCATATTATAGAATGTTCTTTCTTTCCAGGGAAAAACTGAGTAATCACCTTAAGCTCACAGTTGAGAGATAATGAAAATTACTTTTCAGAGAACATTCAGTGAGAATTATTGAGATAAAAAGGAAACTATTTGGTGATTAAAAGTTAGCACTACATATCTCCTGTGCTATATCCAACATGTATTTAAAGCAGAACTAGAATTCCTATTAATTGAATAATAAATGTCAGTGGTATACTGAAGATAGGGCTGTGGGACAGTTCACTTTAGGTGCAGGAAATAGGGTTTGCATTTGTTTAAAAACAATTAAAAAACTGACCAAAAATCAGGCTACTTTTTATCATCATAACATACTGGTAGTTTTTAACAAAGAATAAAATAGTCTTCTCTGAAAAATAGCTTTTTATTGGTCTAAGTTTTAAATAAACAATTGCTGTGGTTGCAGTTGAGTTTTAATAATACATATATAAGCTTAAAATGAGAGCTTTTTAAAATTTTTAAATTAACTACATGGAAGTTAATAAAGAGAGCTTGTAGTTACATGATGGAACTTCCAATTCACAGTGACTCCTCTACATCCATTCAGTATATGAGTAAGTTCCTAATGGTGAGGAATCCTTCAAGCTTCTTTTAGACGCAGTTCAAGTTTGCAAACCTTGTGCCACTCAGATTCTTGCATTTAATAGTTGCTTTGAAATCAATAATGACAGTATAGTGAATTTAAAGGCAAAGAAACAAAACTTCAGAATTTCAATTCTTTCATTTTGTGATTACTTGGAATTTTTGTGTTTTAGACTTAAGTGAGATAGTGGCAACTGTAAGGTGTATTAACTTATTTGGTAAATATAAATTGTAGCCCATACATAAAATATTTTACTGATTTTGGCTGGTAGCATTAAAATGGAAATGTATGCTTCTTTTAAAGTTATTATGTGCTTTAAAAATAAGAAATAAATGAAAATGTTACATCAGTGGTATAACTAATAGTTACCTAAACTCTATATTGTATAATTTTGATTGTATTAAAATTCACTTATTTGTTACCATAACGGTATTATTCATTACTGTGATGGACTAATATGTTTTTCTCCATTTATAAAATACATTAATGTAACACAAAGATTAACTATTTACCTTTTTCTCTTTTGTGCACTGGTAATATTTGGTGGCATAGTACTATATTCAAACTTTAAAAAAAGTTTATGAGTTTCTTTGTGGCTACTGTTATTAGTCATGTAATTTCACAATTATTTCTGAAAATGCCTTTTTCCTAGAGAGGAGGGAGTATTAAACATTACCTGCAATGGGAGTGTCAGATATGTTAGGTATACAACTGATAAAGTAATGAAATTATTATTTATTAGAACTAAAACACATTTTCTAATTTGAAGGAAGCACAAATTCATGAGTTGAATCATATTTTCAGCCCCCAAAGTAAGAGCCTTAACAGGGTCATACATTCTCAGGGGTCCTTGTCCTTGATCTGTTTTCTAAGTAGTGAACCCAACATTTGCTCTCTATGAGCCCTAGAATACAGAACTAAAGTGAGAGAAATAAAGACAAAGGTTTCTTTTCTTTTTTTTTTTTTTTTTTTTTTTTTGAGACGGAGTCTCGCTCTGTCACCCAGGCTGGAGTGCTGTGGCCGGATCTCAGCTCACTGCAAGCTCTGCCTCCCGGGTTCACGCCATTCTCCTGCCTCAGCCTCCCGAGTAGCTGGGACTACAGGCGCCCGCCACCTCGCCCGGCTAGTTTTTTGTAGTTTTTAGTAGAGACGGGGTTTCACTGTGTTAGCCAGGATGGTCTCGATCTCCTGACCTCGTGATCCGCCCGTCTCGGCCTCCCAAAGTGCTGGGATTACAGGCTTGAGCCACCGCGCCCGGCCTCTTTTCATTTTTTTAAAAAAGATTTAGGTAAGATGGAGTATTAATAACTAAAAGTGATTAAATCCTAGAACATGTTGCCAAAGGAAGCTGTGGAACATTCATCCTGCGAGAAGGGAAGATTCAGTCACATCTCTTAAGTGATCATGGTTCCAGATACGCAGACACACAAAATTTTACATAGTTTTAGGGAGTCCATTGGCCCCCTGCAGCCTATTCATAGGCCATATCCTCAACAAGCCCCGATTTAGCTCTAATATTTTATGTCTTCAATTCCCTCTCCTTTATATCCTGACCATCTCTCAAGTCTTTCTCAGTTTACCTCTACCAGGAATCTTTGTGCAAATACTAAGATAACATATAGAGAATACCTAGCACAGGGCCTGGCAGAAGAGAAGGCATTAATCAAATGATAGCTTTCCACGTGTGTGATTATTCTATCCTATGTGCTGTCTCCGTTACTAAATTTATAATTAAATTTATATTACTGTATTAACATCATGTAGTTCAGCAGTGTCTATAATTGTATTAGTTTTATTTCCCTAGCTGGTTAGGTATAGGAGGGTATTTTTCAGATCTTCCTTTCAAGGCAGGAACTACTTTGATTCTCTTCTCCTAACTCTCTGTTCAAGTTCACTGCTTTTTTACTCTCCTTAAATAACTCATGTTAACCAGTTACAGTATTTTGCCAACAACATCTTCTTAGCTTGAAATGTTAAAATCGGTTAAGGTGATACTTCCTCATATGCTGTTTCCACCTCCACCCCATCCCCAAGCCACATATCATAAAGTTCCTTACAGTCAGTCAGACTTTCCCAAAAAACTGCTCTTTATGCTGACCCGCCACAACTAAAGTTATCTGGCTTCCAGGGCATAATGCTGTCACTTCATTTAAAGAGCTGCTTGAGAGATGAGAGTAGCTAAAGGGTATCTCTTCTGCAGAATGTTCTAAACGGTATTAAATTGGTCTCTTACTTGAAAGTAGTGTAGTAAACTTATTTTTTTGTTCCATTCAGCTTCACTTGTGTTTTTGTCTTAAATTGTAAAAATTATAGCCAATTGCCTGCTCAACCATACTGAATAAAAGACAAGCTACAGCAAACCAAGTATGTCTTAAATAAAGCCTGAATTTAAACTTAAAACCAGCAACTAATCATTTTGGAAGGCTACAGGTGTTCCAGTTCTACCTGTTTTTAATTGTATGTTGAATACATTTTCAGCTGAATAATCCAAAACCACAAATATCTAATGAAACATCTTATTGTTAAGGATTCTGCAACCAATCTTCACTAAAGAAATCCATACCAAGTGAAGAAGGAAAATACACAAACCCTCAACAGTCTTTTTCCAACCCCCAAGTGGCAAGACAACTGTTGGATGAGAAAGATTACTGACAAAATGACTTAAAAATCCTTCCAGGAATCTTTTACTTTTGACTAAAAGAGTTATTAACACAGGAATTTTACACAGGAAAAAAGAGAACTCATAGTATTTTTAAAGCGGTTATTAATGTTTGATCAGCAAACTAATATTTAATGGAAATGAACCAAAGCTTGCAGTTTTGATGGTGAATCATGGATACTTAATTATTTTCTGTTGAGACTGTATTATGATAAGTGAGGGTGAGTATTGGTACTTTCCTAGTAATGTTCATATTTTCTTTTCTTCATAACATCATATTAGGCTGATCACCAATTCTGAATATCATTGAACACATATAAATAATTAACATATCATGTTGGACATCTATGTATTTAAAGAAAAGCCAAAAATTGAATGATGTGTATTATCTATTTCCTCATTAGTTAAATAAAGGATTTGATAAACCTTTATGAGTCATCATAATCACTTTTTTTTTTTTTTTTTTTTTTTTTTTTTGAGACAGAGTCTTGCTCTGTCGCTCAGGCTAGAGTGTAGTGGCACGATTTGGGCTCACTGCAAGCTCCACCTCCCAGGCTCCTGCCATTCTCCTGCCTCAGCCTCCCGAGTAGCTGGGACTACAGGTGCCTCTCACCACGCCTGGTTAATTTTTTGTATTTTTAGTAGAGATGGGGTTTCACCGTGTTAATGAGGATGGTCTCCATCTCCTGACCTCGTGATCCATCACAATCACTTTTTAAAACTTCACATTTAACCTAGTCTTTACTTTTTTTTCAGTGACAAACTTAATATCAATCCTAAATTATCCAAATATTCATTTATAAGGTAATGCTGATAAAGGCTGTGACTTTTTAAATAATACTATAGTGCTACTTTGGAAACAAGTTTACATTTAAGAAGTGACTACTAATATGCTTCAAAAAAGATGACTGAACTTTGTTATGAGCTTGTTAAACAGCCGCTATTGAATGAAACTTTTAGCATGATATGTCCCTGCTTCCTGTAATCATGCTATATTTCTGTCATATTGAAGCAAAAATGTTCATCATTTTGTCAGCTCTGTCTGCAAAGCAGAGAATTACCTTCCCAAGTTCCTGAGATTTATGCTTTTAATTACTTCCTATCTGTTTCACTACTCTTCAAACCTAAGAATCAATATAAATAGTCTTATTTATGGCAAAAATGTAAAATATTTGACAAAAGCAGGCTATCATTTTCTAGATTTCCATTTGATGCTATTGATTCCCTCTATTTTCAGTATCATTTTTCTTGACAGAATCAGTTGGTTTTTTCAAACTTACAATATTATTCATTTATTCAACAATTTGTACTGTTGAACAGCAGATGTAAAGTTTGCAACTAGCTTTTTGGTTCCTAACCCAGCAATGAGATTATCACTACTGTGGTTATCTCTTTCTTTAATCATCTGCTACAGAGTTCACTTTATATGTGACTTTCTCCAAATCCCCTTATCATAAAGTCACTTTTCTGTGAGGGTCAACTTCCTTGGCTTATTTAGGTTTTGCATGGGAGGCTACTATTTATAAAGGTGAAATCTAATAGCTTAGGCACTAGTATTCTTGAACATACACACACACATATACACACGCACCCCTTATATGAAATTGTATATATATAATCTAGAATTATATAAATATGCTACAAGTTTATACACTAAAGAAGCTGCTATCTATCTTAAGGGATTTCAAGAGAAATACAGTTGATGTGTATGTGTGGCATGCAGTGAGTATGTATATATATGTGTGTGTGTATATATATGTGAATGTTTATATATGTGAATGTGCTATCTATATGTTCACATATGTGAAGTTGCTATCTATCTTAAGGGCTTTCAAGAGAAACGCAGAAGATGTGTATGTGTGGCAGGCAGTGAATGTGTATATATATGTGTGTGTGTATATAGGTGAATGTTTATATATGTGACTATACATATATAGGTGAATGTATAATATATACATGAAAGTGAATGTTCAAAGTTTTTTTGACAAACCCATTAGGGTAAAGTACCATCAACTACAGAGTGTCTGAATATTCAGAAAATACGAGGTAACTTTATTTTCCAAATAGTATGTTGGTTTGAGTTTCAAATAACATGCTCAATATATTTTTTAACCTTCTAAAGGCCTTTTAAAGTAAAATACCTCTAGATTTAAAACAATGCATCCAGTTTTTAAGCTAAAAAAGCTTAATAAAGAAATTACAAATGTCCAAGAAAGACACGGGAAATTACATTTGTTGTATTTTTGTGCCAGAAAAATAGGAACAAGTGATAAAGGAGAGGAGTTGGAGGAGAGAGAAGAGAAAATTGAGTAGAGAAGAAAGGAAGAAGAAATGTGATAGTTTAGAAGAAAACACAGGGGAAGAGAAACACGTAACATGCAGATAGAATTTCTAGAGTTAAAAGCAAGCACCAGGCAGTCAATAGCAAAATGTGGAATCCCTTAGGAGAATGTTACATAATGACAAATAAAAAGCTTGATCCTTCAGAAAACCCAAGTGGGTACCCTTGCAGCTGTGTGCCTCTTTTGCTTTTGCTGGAAGGGACATCTTCAAACATGGTGTCTAATGGGGTTCCTGTTTCCCAGCTGATCTGATTTCTCAGAAAAAAACACAGCTGCTGCAGGGACTTGCTGCCTCGTGGCAGCTGGTGGAGAGAGGTGGAGTTAGGTCTGGTGGCAAAGGAAGATGCAAAATCAGCCAACAGCATGTGGAAAGGGAGTTATGTGGAACCCAAAGTTGTGGCTTCCTTCCTAATCTCTTGACTGCTGAGGTCTCTGCTGGGTGACAGAGAATGCCAGGGTCTCTAGCTGAGACAGCACCAAGACCTTCTAAATGGCAGATGGTAGATGGGGAAGTTTGTTCATGCAAGACAAATACAAGTTTATATTGTATTTTATTAACTGCTAAAGAAATCAGGAAATTGGAATAAAATTAAAACCAAAGAAGAGACATAGGCAGAAAGACCCAGGAGGGCATAACCTAAATGGCCTTATCCAAATGAAAACTGCTAAGATGACAAAGACACAAAATGCACAGTGAAGTGGTATTATGGATGTATCAATTGCACACTAACTGTAGCACATGGGAATTGAGGGAGGTCATTGAACCACTGCAGTTTCTGAAATTTCAGAGATTTATAGTAAAGAGCAGCACAGTCAGGTCACTCACAGAAATGTTTACACAAGTGGTTGATTACCCTACCATTTTTTTTTCTTGAAACGGAGTCTCGCTCTGTCGCCCAGGCTGGAGTGCAGTGGTACGATCTCGGCTCATTGTAAGCTCTGCCTACCGGGTTCACACCATTCTCTTGCCTCAGCCTCCTGAGTAACTAGGACTACAGGTGCCCGCCACCACCCCCAGCTAATTTTTTGTATTTTTAGTAGAGACGGGGTTTCACCATGTTAGCCAGGATGTTCTCGATCTCCTGACCTTGTGATCTCCCCACCTCAGCCTTCCAAAGTGCTGGGATTACAGGCGTTACCCTACCATTTTAACTTCTACCCTTAATTTTCTGTCCATTTGTACTTAATCATTCTAATGTAAATAAATGAAATGGCATTGAGGTTTTCACCTTATGTCTTCAGACATGAGAAAATAGGGCACAGCAAAAAGAACAGAAGGCTAAAATGAGAGATAGGGATATTCGATAACCTAAAACCAAAAGACAAAATAAAAAACATCAACAGATCACAAACTTAGAGGTACCATAAAAAATAAAATATAAACTATAAGTGATTCAATGTTTATGATGTCATTCAAAGATAATAATGTAAATTTGAAAAATCAAATGGCCTAGCTCCAAATGAGTAATAAAAGCCTATGGGGTCAACATTTAGGGACAATGTATCTCATGCTTAATTACTTGTGGTACTAATGCTGAGTACCAAAATTTCAGGGTCAACTTCTGACTTAGAGTATATAAAACTTGACTAAAAAGATCACCATGTTTTCATTTTGATTTGCCTATAAGGCATAAAAGACTCAGAAATACATTAAGGGTATTTATAATAAACTGTGTTCTGAGATCAATAATAATAATAATAATAATATAATATCTGTTTTTAAATATTTAAGAGAATCAAGTTGCCCTGTTTTGTGTAAGAATCTGTTTAAGAATTTGATTTTGATTCAATTTTGTGTAAAGATTTGATTTTGTGTAAGAATCATTCTTTCATCCTTCTGCTACTATCCTCCAAGGAATTGAAACTAATATGTAAATTAGAAATTATTTGGAATCTGCCAATTTCAACTTAGCCAAAATGAGATAAATGTTAGTCTCAAAAAATTTTCTGAAGTGTATGTAAGCTCATTTCCCTGGCAAAGCTTAACTCTGGAAATGGCATTTTCCAGCTAAAAGATAAAGATTCAGGTTTAGGCTTATCAATTTATGATCATACTGCAGTTGCAGTACACTCAGTTACTGGAGAATAAAGAAACATTCAGGGTTACACAGCCTCATTCAGCTTAGGTATACCTTGTTAGAAAGAAGGTGGTCAGGAAGAAAGTAGGGCTTGAGGTGATACACACATTTGTGCAAATGTCTGGGACTCAGTTGGAAAGCATATTATTCCTGGACTGCAATGTCTGCTTCCTGGCAAAGTTAATGGTGTTAATTTGTAAAGGTTCATTTGGGAAATGTTTGTGATTAATGCTTGCTCATTTACATAACTGTGTATTGTGTAAATAAAGCTGTAGCATTTTGCTTTTCAACAGGGTAGTTCTACTGAGATGATAAAAGCTGGACAAAGGGAGGTACAGGACACTTAAACTAGGTCATATTGAATTTTAATGCATGAAGCCGACTGGTACATTTTATATGGATAATGAAGAACTGCAAAATGCAGTCTGTTTACTGTGCATCTGCCTTCCAGATTTTTCAATAAACATATTTTCTATACTGAAGAGTGAAGCCAATTTCAGTCTCAGGCTGATTTAGAAATGTTATTAAAAAATAAGGATGAGCATCTTCTTAATTCTTACATTAAAATGTAAATAGGGTAATTATAAAATAATAAACTCTCCCCCAAATAAAAAATGCTCAGCTTCAGAGCTTGGTTATTCAGATTATAGCACCATTACTAAACACTGAGAACATGTATATGTCACATTTGTGAATTTGCCATCCAGACTTTGTGGCTTTACTGCCCAGAGTCTAAGAATGACTCAGAAATCTAATTTCTTTCTTTATTATCAATGGAACTTTGGAGCTATAGCAAGGAGGTTGCTGGTCATGTGCTTATGTGTGCACATATGTCCACGCCCCTATTAGGAAGTACAAAGAAAATGGCTGACATCAAATGGAGCTCAAGACAAAGGTGGATGTACTCCTGGAGCAATTCTGGCACTCGAAAAAAATTCTTATGCCTTCCATAACCCAACCCATCACACAAATAAAAAACAGAATTCATAGTCATTCTTTCTGGGTCTTAGCTGTTGATTTGTAAGATGGAGGTGTTTATATCCTACTCTCCTGACAGATACCATGGAAATGATTATTAATTGTAGAACTTCAATGATCCTTCCAAAGATCATGTGGTTCATTTTAGGCCATATTGTAGAGATTAGCAAAGTGCTTATCATACAGGAAGAGTTCAGTAAATGCTTAGGAAATGAGTAAACTTATGTAAGGCAACATAATATAATAGGAAGAGCTGTGGATTTAGAGGCAGGAGATTCAACTTATATTCTAGCTCTGCCATTTATTGACTGAAAATCTAAGAGATATCAAAAGATGGGAACCAATCTAAGTGACCCCTTGTAAGGGATGAGTTAAACTATGAAACATCCACAAATAAACTACTGTATTAGTTTTCTGTTGCTTTCATAGCAAATTTTTATAAACTTAGTGGCTTAAAAACTTATTATCTTACAGTTCTGGAGGACAGGAGTCTGACATGTATCTCACTGGGCTGACATCTTGATGTCAGCCCAGTCAGCAGGGCTGCATTCCTTCTGGAGGCTTTAAGGGAAAATCCATTTCTTTGTCTTTTCCAGCTTCTAGAGGCTGCCCACATTCCTTAGCTTGTGGCTCCTTCCTTCCCTTACAAAGCCAGCAATGGCCAGTGGACTCCTTGTCAGATAGCATCACTCTGACTGCCTCTTCTGCCTCCCTCTTCTACTTTTAAAGACCTTATGTTTACCTTGGGACCACAGGATGATCCAGAACAATTCTTTTATCATGAGGTCAGAATATTAGCTCCCTTAATTCTATCTACTACCTTAATTCCCCTTTGCTATGTAAGATATATTAACAGGTTGCAGAAATTAGGATATGGGCATCTTTGCCTATCACATCTATAAAAACAGTACAGGAGCTCTCTATGTTCTGATAGAAAAAATTCTCCAGCATATATTGTTACATAAAAAATACAAGGCAAAGAAGAGTGTCAATAGTATGCTACTATTTACATAGAAAGGGGAAGAAATAAAAATATGTAGTCATACTTAGTTATATTTGCATAAGCAAAACCTGGAAGATATGCAAAAAATATTAAAGTGATTACAAATAGGGAATGACATGAAGGTTGGGAAGATGAGGAAAGGGATAGTTTCTTCAATGTGTGTGTGTGTGTGTGTGTGTTTTGAGATGGAGTTTTGCTCTTGTTGCCCAGGCTGGAGTGCAATGGCATAATCTCAACTCACTGCAACCTTTGCCACCAGGTTTCAAGCGATTCTCCTGCCTCAGCCTCCCAAGTAGCTGGGATTACAGGCATGCGCCATCACGTCTGGCTAATTTTGTATTTTTAGTAGAGACAGGGTTTCACCATGTTGGTCAGGCTGGTCTCAAACTCCTAAACTCAAGTGATCTACCCATCTCAGCCTTCCAAAGTGCTGGGATTAGAGGCATGAGCCATTGCACCCAGCCTCAGTATGTTTTTTAATATTATCATGGTTTGGACTATAAATATGTTATTTTTAAATTTGAGATTCGTAATTGTCCCTAAGCCCCTATTATTCAGTCAGTGTTCAACATCTCTTGTTTTGAAGAATCTATCCATCATCAACCTTGTTATTTTACTCTTCTTAAATTAACTCTTCTAATAGGTAAATCCTTATTTATCAGTGGCTTTAAACCAAGCAGTTCTCTAACATTACATTAATGGACTTCATAAAATTATGCATCTTTTGCACGATTTTTGCAATTTCATTCTGAAATCTATTATTTGCATTGTACTGAGAGATGTTTTCAAGCATCTGGCCTTTGGATAGTGAGAATGCCAGTGTTAAAGATGCAGCATGTCTTTAGGTGGGCATTTGTTTTGTAAGTGGTCAGATAAGTAGTAAACATTTTCATGTCATATTTATATAACAACAGACTTTGATTTTTCTGTATAACTCTAAAAATTTGAATAATAACTGAGCAATACTGTAAAATGTACTCAAATCTATTTCTGTATTTATTATTGTGTCTATTCTTATAAAAGTCTTATACTTTCATTCTAGTAGTAAAATTGTAGCTTAATATATTTAGTAGTTATATCAGTATCATAAATTAGTCTTCTATTTATAAAATATTTTGTGGCTCATATCATTAATTTTTTCTAGTTAGATTTACTAAGGTATACTCTACATATAGTAAAATTTTTTTTTAGGTGTTCAGATTAATGAATTTTGAAAAACAAAGACTGTCATGTAAACATCGCAACAATAAAGTTACAGAATATTTTCATCATTCAAAAAGTTTCCTGCATTTCCACTTGTGGTCAATTCCCTAACTTAACCCTCAGTCTCTGTTAACCACTGATCTATCCCCATAGTTTCATCATCTGCAGAAAGTTATCCGAGTGCAATCATACGGCATATAGTCTTTGTGTCTTACTTCTCTCACTTAGCATACTGCCTTTGAGATTCATCCATGTTGTAGCATGTATCACTACTTACTTTTTACTTTTACTTTATTTCTATTTACTTTTGTTTGTTTATTTCCATTGTATGGCTTAGACATAGTTTGTTTATTCATCAGTTGATGGACATTTGGGTCAATTCCAGTTTTGGGCAATTATGAATAAAATTACTTTAAGCTGAACATATGGATAAATATACGTCTTCATTTGCCTTGGGGATATACTTAGAAGTGGGATTGCTGGGTCATATGGGAAATGTATGTATAACTTTATAAAGTTTCTTATTAATAACTGCCAAATTGTTTTCAAAAAACATTTTGTATTCTCACTAACAGTGTATGAGAGGTCTAGTTGCTCCTCATCCTAGCCATTTGATCCTATCAATTTGTTTAATTTTCACCATTCTAATAGGTGTAGTGGTATCTGATTTTGGTTTTAATTTGTATTTCCTTAATAGTTAAACATGTTGAGCATTTTTAAATGTGCTTATTCATCATTCATATTTCTTCTTTGGTAAAGTGCCTGTTAAAATTGTTTTCCCATTTTATCATTTATTATTGAGTTATAAGTTATTTATATATTTGTATGCAATTTCTTAAGCAGGTAAAATATTTTCTAGTAGTCTATAGTTTGTTTTTTCTTTTTCTTAATAGTGTAACAGTGTCTCTGAAGAGTAGAAGTTTTAAATTTTGATGAAGTCCAATATATCAATATTCACACTTTTTATTTTCTAAGAAATCTTTGCCTAATGCAAAGCCAAATAGATTTTCTACTGTTTTCATCTACAAGTTTAATAGTTTTTTAAAGTTTTTATTTTATGAATGATCCTATTGAATTTTTATGTTTTATATCGGGTAGCAGTCAAGGCGTTTTTTGAATTTACATATGAATATACTTCTTCTAGCACTATTTGTTGAAAAGATTAGGCTTTCTTCATTGAATTCACTCTGCAACTGTGTTGAAAATCAACTGACTATATTGGTGCAAGTCTATTTCTGGACTCTGTTCTGTTCCATTGATCCATGTGTCTACCATTCTTTCAGCAATTTCACAGTCTTGATTATTGTAGGTTTTAGAGTAAGTATTAAAATCAGGAAGCATTAAGTCTTCAAAATGTGTCCTTTAAAAAATGTTTTGGCTGTTCTAGGACTTTTCTTTCCTATGTATATTTAAGAAACAGCTTGCCATTTTCTACAATAAAAAAGCATTTTGGGATTTTGATAAGGATTGTGCTGGATCTATAGATCAATTTGGGGGAGAACTGACATCTTAACAATATTAAGACTTCAAATGAATTAACACTGTACATTTCTCAGTTTAGTTAGGTACATTTTGATTCCTGAACAGGAAGTTTTATGATGTAGCAAAAAATTTGTTGGACTTTTGATTAAAATTATACTAAATATAATTTTATAAATCATGATAAACATCTCTTTTCCAATTACTATTTTTTATTATGCTTCCTATGTAGAATTATCAAAACATAATTTAATGGTATATGCAAACAAAAGTGATTATTATTTTAGTATTTCTAAACAACATTAATTCTGTAACAAGCTCTTTGCAAAATGGCTACAGGGGTCAAGTAACTCGGGAAATACCACATATTAATACGCAGCCTTCAGATTCTGATTTACATCGGTCATTGGCTTTACTTGGTAATTGGATATTGCAAATATTCTAATATTGTTTATTTTGCTTTCCTGTTATTTTGTTTATAAATTTGAAAACCCATTTTCATAAAAGAGAGTGATTTGTTCCATTTTCTTGTTATCTTTTTTTAGCAGGATGGTTATGCTTGCCAGATAAAATAGTTTATGAAACTTTCTCTGTATTTTATGTTCTGGGAAAATGTAAATCATATAGGAAATTAATAATTCTCTTAGGTATTTAACAAAATTTGGCACAAATAGGAAATGTGGCACTTGATAGCTAATAGTAAAAATGGTTTTCTTCCACATTTACTGCATTTTAATTTTTAAAATATCTTCATTGCATTTTAAAACTTTTCTCATATTTTCTGATATTCAAGCATTTTCACAAGTAAATATAATTAGTGAGATTAACTGTAAAATGGTATAGTTGAGACTGACTGCATAGATAAATTCTTAATTTTTGATATTAGCCACTTATAGACTATTGTCTATAATCCTCTATTGGTTTTAAAATTTGTATTATTTTTTATTGTTGTAATGTTATTCTAAAAAATACTTTCAAAGTGAGCTAGGTTGAATCCACGGATATGGACTCTGTGGATTCAGAGGGCCAACCATACTCTATTGTTCAAGTTTTAAGCACTGAACCCAAATCTCTTGGAAATCTGGCATCCTGAAATAAGTGGGCTACCAGTAGGAGTGGCTGCTAAAGTGTATGTAAATATGAAGAAATGTACATATTTAGATCAATCAGACTTTTAGCTCTGACAAACTACAGAGAATAATGAAAAGGTGATACTCACATCCGAGTTAAAGCGAAGTTGACAGACATTACAAGAAATAACTTGTTTCTTCTTTGGGGGAATGGATACTCCAAATGTATGGTTAATAACTGCTTTTTGCACAGGATCCATCTGAAGAACAAATGAGAAAATAGTCTATTTGTAACTTCTAAGAGAAGACAATAGTGTGAGCAAATAACAGTAGTTGAAATATTCCATAGTTTAAACTTTTAGTTCCTAAACAAAGATAATAAGGAATCTCATTCAATAGTAATATATTTGTCTCCAAAAATTAAAAACGAAAACAAATGACAAAAATGAAAACAAAAAATGGCTTTGAAAACATAACTCAAAAAAGACCACAAGAGAATCACCCATATTCCAAGAAACCTTCTCTGTATAGAAGGAGCCTTGAAAAACCTTAGAAGAATCATAAAACAAGAAAACTTAAGATCCAAAGGTCAGGGTTAAAATTAACTTTTTTTTTTTTTTTTTTTTCTTGAGACAGGGTCTTGCTCTGTTGCTCAAGCTGGAATTCAGTGGTGTGATCACAGTTCACTGCACCCTCAACCTCCTGGGCTCCTGTGATCCTCCTGCTTCAGCTGCCCGAGTAGCTGGGACTACAGGCGTGTGCCACACTATGCTCAGCTAAAAATGTTAATGTTTTCCCTGTATGAGGTAATAATACTTAGGATGGCCCAAATAACAATTATTACAAATATGTTTATGCTTCTTAATTTTTGATTTGTGGTAAAGTCATAAATGACAGGCTCTTATCAGAGCACAGAAAGTTTTGACTGAATATACATATTTTAAAATAATTTGTTAACTTTCATGTGCTATAGACTGAAATTCATTCTACTGAAAATGCATGTCACAACTGTACACTTAAATGTCTAAAACAGATTGGCTGACATGCAACCCTTGTTTAAATATTAATCAAGTAAAGTTTTGATTTATAGCTTGTGATTTTCCCCTTTTGGCTTGCATGTATCATACATATTCAGAGAAATATACAGTGATACAAGTACTCAAATAGAAAAAGTATGGCACAAAGTCATCAAAACACTCAGGAAAAGAAACACCTAGATATGCAGAGCCTATGAAAAGAGACACAGCCGTGATTCTCTTGTGTACTCCAGGTAATAATCTCCAGCATTTACATCAAACAACTGGCAGTTCAAAAAACAATGCAGATGACGAGCAAAACATTACATAACAGATGTAATATGAATGAGGACAGAGCCACTGACACCATTGTCTAGGAAATCTCCTGACGTTAGAGATTAGATTGGATTAGTTGATAATATTTGACAGAGAAGAGAAATGAGTACTATCTCTGATCATGATCATAAATCGACAAAATGCAAAATTAGCAATTAGAAGAAGCTAAATACATTAGAAAGGCAAGTGGATTGAAGAGTTATTGCATAATAAATTAACCTATTTTTTGGCTGCAATTTCAAGAGAGATGACAGGACAATGTATTCCCATTATAAAGAACAGTTATGGTGGTTTGGGACACTTACAAATTTTAAGAGGGTGCCAAGTGCAGGGGCTTATGCCTATAATCCAAGCACTTTGGGAGGTGGAGGCAGGAGGATCACTTGAGCCCAGAAGTTTGAGACCAGCCTGGGCAACACAGCAAGACCTTGTCTCCATCTTAAAAAAAAAAAAAAAAAAGCTAAGGGGGAAGTTTTCTGGAGAGATAGCCTAATTATAATGTGATGGTTACACAAATCTGTACATATGTTAAATTCACAGAACTTTCCCTCTCAAAAAGTCAATTTTATGTATGATAATTTAATAAGTAAAAAAGAAAAAACTTTCTTAATAGTATTATGTTTAACTACTAAATCTAACATATCATTACTGGAAAATCTAGGGATTCATACTGTTGAAGGTCATAATTGACTGCATTAAATTTTATTCAATGAGAATGGTAATTTTAAAAACTATGTGATAGAAAATCTCAAAAAGTCAGAAAATAAATTCCTAGTTCACTTTCTTACTTTATTCAAAAACACAAATACTTATATCTAATCTATCTATTTGCAAAATATGAAACTATACTTTCTGACAGTTACCAGACATGGCGAATCAGTTTAGGCAGGCTTAAAAATAAAACAGGCTAATTTATCTTGGCAGGATGAAAAAAGCCCACTGTTTTGCAAAGTTAAAAAACAAGAGCATTTTATTGAGATAGTTTCTGATCTCAGGCTCTGAAAAATACTTCCCATCTGGTGATATGTGAACTACATAGGATTAAACTATACGACTATTTCCCAAATGCCAGTTTTTTGCATGCTATTTTCATTATTTTTTGCCACATCCACACACTAATATTTTTCTTTAAATCAAATTAAAGTACATTTAAAAAAACAAATCATAGAATTAATGTACACTTTCCTATTACTCTTTTCAAAAAATATATTGAAATTAACATCAAAATTAAAACTTTCCTCAAAGTGAATCCACATATCCTAGCTGTTTTCATGCCCAAACATAGAAAGACAAAAGGTACATGTACAAATATCTAGTTTCAAGTTCTTAGTAGACTATTTTAGTAGACTATTATATCTATTGACAGCTCCAGCGAGATCTTTGAATATAAATATTCCCATTAAGTTTTAAAAATTGTTAGCTGCCTACATAATTTTTCATTTTTGTTTTTGTTTTGAGGCAGAGTCTTGCTCTGTGGCACAGGCTGGAGTGCAGTGGTGCGATATCAGTTCACTACAACCTCTGCTTCCTGGGTTCAAGCAATTCTCCTGCCTCAGCCTCCTGAGTAACTGGGATTATAGGCACCCACCACTGCACCTGGCTAGTTTTTTTTTTTTATTTTCTTTTCTCTCTCTCTCTTTTTTTTTTTTTTTTTTTTTTTTGTATTTTTAGTAGAGACGGGGATTCACCATGTTGGCCAGGCTGGTCTCGAACTCCTGACCTCAGGCAATTGGCCTGCCTTGGCCTCCTAAAGTGCTGGGATTGTAGGCATGAGCCACTGTGCCTGGCCCCTAATAGTTTTATTCTGCTGAAATCTCACATTTGTACCACATTGGCCTGACAATATGCCTTTGTGTCCCCAAGGCTGAGAGCTCTCCATCCTGACAGGTGAGTTGTGGCTGAGCACTCCAAATAGAAAGGTAGGCAAGTTTCCATCCATCTGCTCTCTAAAAAGCAGACCAGACTAAGGAGGTTCCTTCATGAAACTCTCCCCAGAATTGGCTCCTCCAATTTATATAAGTAATCCTAAGTTTTCTCATAAAATCAGCTAAATAAGCACAGCCCTTTTACACCTTCTTTGCTACTTATCATTAACTCTTTCTGCCTTTTCATCCTTTGGATAACTTATCACTAATTGTATCAATATTGTACCCCCCATCTGTCTCACTTGGAATAGATTTTCTTCATTTTCCTCTTAATTCTGTATTTCCTTAAGGTTTCTGGAAAAGATTCACTTTTTTTTTAAATTTATTTTTTTATTATACTTTAAGTTCTAGGGTACATGTGCATAACATGCAGGTTTGTTACATATGTATACTTGTGCCATGTTGGTGTGCTGCACCCATCAACTCATCAGCACCCATCAATTAGTCATTTATATCAGGTATAACTCCCAATGCAATCCCTCCCCCCTCCCCCCTCCCCATGATATGCCCTGATGTGTGATGTTCCCCTTCCCGAGTCCAAGTGATGTCATTGTTCAGTTCCCACCTATGAGTGAGAACATGCGGTGTTTGGTTTTCTGTTCTTGTGATAGTTTGCTAAGAATGATGGTTTCCAGCTGCATCCATGTCCCTACAAAGGATGCAAACTCATCCTTTTTTATGGCTGCATAGCATTCCATGGTGTATATGTGCCACATTTTCTTAATCCACTCTGTCACAGATGGACATTTGGGTTGATTCTGTCTTTGCTATTGTGAATAGTGCCGCAATAAACATACGTGTGCATGTGTCTTTATAGCAGCATGATTTATAACCCTTTGGGTATATACCCAGTAGTGGGATGGCTGGGTCATATGGTACATCTAGTTCTAGATCCTTGAGGAATCGCCATACTGTTTTCCATAATGGTTGAACTAGTTTACAATCCCACCAACAGTGTAAGAGTGTTCCTATTTCTCCACATCCTCTCCAGCACCTGTTGTTTCCTGACTTTTTAATGATTGCCATTCTAACTGGTGTGAGATGGTATCTCATTGTGGTTTTGATTTGCATTTCTCTGATGGCCAGTGATGATGAGCATTTTTTCATGTGTCTGTTGGCTGTATGAATGTCTTCTTTTGAGAAATGTCTGTTCATATCCATTGCCCACTTTTTGATGGGGTTATTTGTTTTTTTCTTGTAAATTTGTTTGAGTTCTTTGTAAGTTCTGGATATTAGCCCTTTGTCAGATGAGTAGATTGCAAAAATTTTCTCCCATTCTGTAGGTTGCCTGTTCACTCTGATGGTCGTTTCTTTTGCTGTGCAGAAGCTCTTTAGTTTAATTAGATCCCATTTGTCAATTTTGGCTTTTGCTGCCGTTGCTTTTGGTGTTTTAGACATGAAGTCCTTGCCCATGCCTATGTCCTGAATGGTACTACCTAGGTTTTCTTCTAGGGTTTTTATGGTATTAGGTCTAACATTTAAGTCTCTAATCCATCTTGAATTAATTTTCGTATAAGGAGTAAGGAAAGGATCCAGTTTCAGCTTTCTACTTATGGCTAGCCAATTTTCCCAGCACCATTTATTAAATAGGGAATCCTTTCCCCATTTCTTGTTTCTCTCAGGTTTGTCAAAGATCAGATGGCTGTAGATGTGTGGTATTATTTCTGAGGGCTCTGTTCTGTTCCATTGGTCTATAGCTCTGTTTTGGTATCAGTACCATGCTGTTTTGGTTACTGTAGCCTTGTAGTATAGCTTGAAGTCAGGTAGCGTGATGCCTCCAGCTTTGTTCTTTTGACTTAGGATTGTCTTGGCAATGCGGGCTCTTTTTTGGTTCCATATGAACTTTAAAGCAGTTTTTTTCCAATTCTGTGAAGAAACTCATTGGTAGCTTGATGGGGATGGCATTGAATCTATAAATAACCTTGGGCAGTATGGCCATTTTCACGATATTGATTCTTCGTATGCATGAGCATGGTACGAAGAATTTCCATTTGTTTGTGTCCTCTTTGATTTCACTGAGCAGTGGTTTGTAGTTCTCCTTGAAGAGGTCCTTTACATCCCTTGTAAGTTGGATTCCTAGGTATTTTATTCTCTTTGAAGCAATTGGGAATGGAAGTTCATTCATGATTTGGCTCTCTGCTTGTCTGTTACTGGTGTATAAGAATGCTTGTGATTTTTGCACATTAATTTTGTATCCTGAAACTTTGCTGAAGTTGCTTATCAGCTTAAGGAGATTTTGGGCTGAGACAATGGGGTTTTCTAAATATACAATCATGTCATCTGCAAACAGAGACAATTTGACTTCTTCTTTTCCGAACTGGATACCCTTGATTTCTTTCTCTTGCCTGATTGCCCTAGCCAGAACTTCCAACACTATGTTGAATAGGAGTGGTGAGAGAGGGCATCCCTGTCTTGTGCCAGTTTTCAAAGGGAATTTTTCCAGTTTTTTCCCATTCAGTATGATATTGCCTGTGGGTTTGTCATAAATAGCTCTTATTATTTTGATGTACGTTCCATCAATACCGAATTTATTGAGCGTTTTTAGCATGAAGCGCTGTTGAATTTTGTCAAAAGCCTTTTCTGCATCTATTGAGATAATCATGTGGTTCTTGTCTTTGGTTCTGTTTATATGCTGGATTACGTTTATTGATTTGCAAATGTTGAACCACCCTTGCATCCCAGGGATGAAGCCCACTTGATCATGGTAGATAAGCTTTTTGATGTGCTGCTGAATCCGGTTTGCCAGTATTTTATTGAGGATTTTTGCATCAATGTTCATCAGGGATATTGGTCTAAAATTTTCTTTTTTTTTTGTATCTCTGCCAGGCTTTGGTATCAGGATGATATTGGCCTCATAAAATGAGTTAGGGAGGATTCCCTCTTTTTCAATTGATTGGAATAGTTTCAGAAGGAATGGTACCAGCTCCTCCTTGTACCTCTGGTAGAATTCAGCTGTGAATCCATCTGGTCCTGGACTTTTTTTGGTTGGTAGGCTATTAATTATTGCTTCAATTTCAGATCCTGCTATTGGTCTATTCAGGGATTCAACTTCTTCCTGGTTTAGTCTTGGAAGAGTGTAAGTGTCCAGGAAATTATCCATTTCTTCTAGATTTTCTAGTTGATTTGTGTAGAGGCGTTTATAGTATTCTCTGATGGTTGTTTGTATTTCTGTGGGGTCGGTGGTGATATCCCCTTTATCATTTTTTATTGCTGTCTATTCGATTCTTCTCTCTTTTCTTCTTTATTAGTCTTGCTAGTGGTCTGTCAATTTTGTTGATTTTTTCAAAAAACCAGCTCCTGGATTCATTGATTTTTTTGGAGGGTTTTTTATGTCTCTATCTCTTTCAGTTCTGCTCTGATCTTAGTTATTTCTTGCTTCCTGCTAGCTTTTGAATGTCTTTGCTCTTGCTTCTCCAGTTCTTTTAATTGTGATGTTAGAGTGTCAATTTTAGATCTTTCCTGCTTTCTCTTGTGGGCATTTAGTGCTATAAATTTCCCTCTACACACTGCTTTAAATGTGTCCCAGAGATTCTGGTATGTTGTATCTTTGTTCTCATTGGTTTCAAAGAACATCTTTATTTCTGCCTTCATTTCGTTATGTACCCAGTAGTCATTCAGGAGCAGGTTGTTCAGTTTCCATGTAGTTGAGCGGTTTTGATTGAGTTTCTTAGTCCTGAGTTCTAGTTTGATTGCACTGTGGTCTGAGAGACAGTTTGTTATAATTTCTGTTTTTTTACATTTGCTAAGGAGTGCTTTACTTCCAATTATGTGGTCAATTTTGAAATAAGTGCGATGTGGTGCTGAGAAGAATGTATATTCTGTTGATTTGGGGTGGAGAGTTCTATAGATGTCTATTAGGTCCGCTTGGTGCAGAGATGAGTTTAATTCCTGGATATCCTTGTTAACTTTCTGTCTCGTTGATCTGTCAAATGTTGACAGTGGAGTGTTGAAGTCTCCCATTATTATTGTATGGGAGTCTAAGTCTTTTTGTAAGTCTCTAAGGACTTGCTTTATGAATCTGGGTGCTCCTGTGTTGGGTGCATATATATTTAGGATAGTTAGCTCTTCCTGTTGAATTGATCCCTTTACCATTATGTAATGGCCTTCTTTGTCTCTTTTGATCTTTGATGGTTTAAAGTCTATTTTATCAGAGACTAGGATTGCAACCCCTGCTTTTTTTTGTTCTCCATTTGCTTGGTAGATCTTCCTCCATCCCTTTATTTTGAGCCTATGTATGTCTCTGCATGTGAGATGGGTCTCCTGAATACAGCAGACTGATGGGTCTTGACTCTTTATCCAGTGCCAGTCTGTGTCTTTTAATTGGAGCATTTAGTCCATTAACATTCAAGGTTAATATTGTTATGTGTGACCTTGATCCTGCCATTGTGATATTAACTGGTTATTTTGCTCGTTAGTTGATGCAGTTGCTTCCTAGCCTCGATGGTCTTTACATTTTGGCATGGTTTTGCAATGGCTGGTACCGGTTGTTCCTTTCCATGTTTAGGGCTTCCTTCAGGGTCTCTTGTAAGGCAGGCCTGGTGGTGACAACATCTCTAAGCATTTGCTTATCTGTAAAGGATTTTATTTCTCCTTCACTTATGAAACTTAGTTTGGCTGGATATGAAATTCTGGGTTTAAAATTCTTTTCTTTAAGAATGTTGAATATTGGCCCACACTCTCTTCTGGCATGTAGAGTTTCTGCCGAGAGGTCTGCTGTTAGTCTGATGGGCTTCCCTTTGTGGGTAACCCGACCTTTCTCTCTGACTGCCCTTAAGATTTTTTCCTTCATTTCAACTTTGGTGAATCTGGCAATTATGTGTCTTGGAGTTGCTCTTCTGGAGGAGTATCTTTGTGGTGTTCTCTGTATTTCCTGAATTTGAATGTTGGCCTGCCCTACTAGGTTGAGGAAGTTCTCCTGGATGATATCCTGAAGAGTGTCTTCCAACTTGGTTCCATTTTCCCCCTCACTTTCAGGCACCCCAATCAGACGTAGATTTGGTCTTTTTACATAATCCCATACTTCTTGCAGGCTTTGTTCATTTCTTTTTCTTCTTTTTTCTTTTGGTTTCTCTTCTCGCTTCATTTCATTCATTTGATCCTCAATCGCTGATACTCTTTCTTCCAGTTGATCGAGTCGGTTACTGAAGCTTGTGCATTTGTCACGTATTTCTCGTGTCATGGTTTTCATCTCTGTCATTTCATTTATGACCTTCTCTGCATTAATTATTCTAGCTATCAATTCTTCCACTCTTTTTTCAAGATTTTTAGTTTCTTTGCTCTGGGTACGTAATTCCTCCTTTAGCTCTGAGACGTTTGATGGACTGAAGCCTTCTTATCTCATCTCGTCAAAGTCATTCTCTGACCAGCTTTGATCCGTTGCTGGCGATGAGCTGCGCTCCTTTGCAGGGGGAGATGCGCTCTTATTTTTTGAATTTCCAGCTTTTCTTCCCTGCTTCTTCCCCATCTTTGTGGTTTTATCTGCCTCTGGTCTTTGATGATGGTGACGTACTGATGGGGTTTTGGTATGGGTGTTCTTCCTGTTTGACAGTTTTCCTTCTAATAGTCAGGACCCTCAGCTGTAGGTCTGTTGGAGATTGCTTAAGGTCCACTCCAGACCCTGTTTGCCTGGGTATCAGCAGCAGAGGTTGCAGAAGATAGAATATTGCTGAACAGCGAGTGTACCTGTCTGATTCTTACTTTGGAAGCTTCCTCTCTGGGGTGTACTCCACCCTGTGAGGTGTGGGGTGTCAGACTGCCCGTAGTGGGGGATGTCTCCCAGTTAGGCTACTCAGGGGTCCGGGACCCACTTGAGCAGGCAGTCTGTCCCTTCTCAGATCTCAACCTCCTGTTGGGAGATCCACTGCTCTCTTCAAAGCTGTCAGACAGAGTCATTTGCGTCTGCCCAGGCCTCTGCTGCTTCCCCTGCTGTTGTTTAGCTGTGTCCTTTCCCCAGAGGTGGAGTCTACAGAGACAGGCAGATTTCCTTGAGCTGCTGTGAGCTCCACCCAGTTCGAGCTTCCCAGCGCTTTGTTTACCTACTTAAGCCTCAGCAATGGCGGGCGCCCCTCCCCCAGCCTCGCTGCTGTCTTGTGGTTAGATCTCAGACTGCTGTGCTAGCAATGAGGGAGGCTCCGTGGCCGTGGGACCCTCCCGGCCAGGTGTGAGTATAATCTCCTGGTGTGCCCGTTTGCTTAAAGCGCAGTATTGCGGTCGGAATTACCCGATTTTCCAGGTGTTGTGTGTCTCAGTTCCCCTGGCTAGGAAAAGGGATTCCCTTCCCCCTTGCGCTTCCCAGGTGAGGCAATGCCTCGCCCTGCTTCAGCTCTCGCTGGTCGGGCTGCAGCAGCTGACCAGCACCGATTGTCTGGCACTCCCCAGTGAGATGACCCCAGTACCTCAGTTGAAAATGCAGAAATCACCGGTCTTCTGTGTCGCTCGTGCTGGGAGTTGGAGACTGGAGCTGTTCCTATTCGGCCATCTTGCTCCGCCCCCCGATTCACTTTTTCTTCTAGTCTAAATCTCTTTTCTTCTGCTGTTTATCATAAAATTCTATAGTTATATTTTCATATTTAAATGCCATTTTGGGGGACATGATTTAGTTGAATAGAGACTTTAACTGGAATAAAAAAGAATGTCCCACTTGTCACTTTATCTGATTTTGAAACAGACACTGTCAAACTAATGTTTTGAGTATTTGCCCTGTGATGCAATAACTACAAACACTCAAGTCATTTCAATGGGATCCAAATGCAACAGTAATGAAGAAGGCTTTCAGATACTTTTTAAAAAAGTATAAAGTGGTAAAATTCTCAAGTTTTATTCTTAGCATTAGTACAATGCTCTAAAAGCTAGATCAAATAACGATGATATTAGTTTATGTTAACTTAAATTTTTTCCTCTGTTAGTGCAATGCCAGTTCTCTGTAGTTATAATGAGATGCATGTAACTAAATCAATGATAATTCTTCTCTTCTATCACCAAGTTTCAGGATGAAAAAAAAGTTTAGGATTAATAAAAATATTATCATAAATTTAAAATGTGATAAATGCAAGTAACTCATTTTAGTATAGTCAAAACTATGTTTCTGTATCATAATGATTTCATGTGTAGACTACTCAAAAATTATTGGAGGTATTACAATTACATAACAAATTCTCACTTTTAAAGATTCATTTGGCATCTCACAGACATTTGATTGTTAAAAATGAACAAGTACTTTCAAAAATATTTCTTAAATGTTTATATCTTTTACATTAACAAATGTCGTATTAAGTAGTCAAATTAGCTCATGTGAGTTCACATTGTGCAAAAAAAGGTGTGTATGGATTTAGAAAATTATAATTCATTAGGAAATAATACTAAAGAAGCTTTTTTAAAGAAAAAAAAATACCCTACCACATACATCTAGCTACCAATATTCCTTACCTGGCAAAATTTACTGGTCCCAAATAAGCCTCTTCTTTTCTAAAAAAGTAAAAGTTAGAAGCAGTCATCTGGAATTTTGAGTCTAGGAAGCACAATTACATGAAAAATTTCAAAATCCATTTTCCTTGCTTTTCTTTGAGTAAAAAGCCTGAAACACTAACTAAAATGCAGCAAAAGTTAACACTTGCCACTTTTTCTAATGAAAGTCATGAAGAAATGAAAAGCAAGACCTATTAGTGCAATTAACTGCTAGGTAATAAAAATGAAAGATGAGGTTGCGGCTGTTACCAGGAATTGAGGAGGTAATTGGAGGCCATGTATGGACAAATTAACAATTACATTGTAGTACTTATAAAATAAATTAATGAAGCTGGCATTATCACACCATCTATTATATTTTCAATATCAAAATAAGAACAAGCTTTTTTTTTTTGGTGTATTCAAGATTACAAGGACTACAAATCTGTGTGAGTTTTTTTAAAAGAGCATGACTTTCTCTGGGTAAACCAAAAAGTAATTTACATCTCCACAGTGTAAAAAGTCATATGCAAATATGCAGCTGCAAGTGAAACCTAGACACAGGGAAAATAAACACACTGCAGCACTTCACTAAAGGTAGGATGAATCTAAGATGGGGGCTGTGTGCTCGAGCAACTTAACATAATACTAGATTATATTTAGACTCTAGAAAATTTTGCTATATGGGACTTTAGGCAGAGAAAATAGAATTGTAAACTTGTTTAATTATCCCAATACTTTTCAAGAGGCATGACATTTGAGTTCTATTCTTATAAGAGTCTTACAAGGATTTAACTAGCCATCAGGTAACTCTTAAAAGGATTTAACTAGCCATCAGGTAACACTGGGATGGGAACTGGGCATCACCCCCATTACAAAACAAAAAGACCACTCGAGAATTGTACAGGACTTTCTTTTATCTATACTATTTATTTTATTCTCAGAGACTCATTGTGCTGCTCAGTCTGGAGGGCAGTGGCGTGACTGAAGCCTTAAACTCATAGGATCAAATGATCCTCTCATTTCAGCCTCCCGAGTAGCTAGAACTACAGGCATGTGCCACCGTGCCCAGTAAATTTTTTTTTTTTTTTTTTTTATTTAGTGTAGAGACAGGGTCTCACTATGTTGCCCAGGCTGGTCTTGAACTTCTGGCCTCATGTGATCCTCCTGCCTTAGCCTTTCAAAGTGCTGGATTACAGACGTGAGCCACCTTGCCTAGCCCATACTATTTGTAAAGATGGGAAAATCTTACCTTAAACTTAATGATCTATTTTAACCAATGTTCTAAAAAGCATTTGGTAAGCATTTATTACTTATCCAGTATAGTAGGCCCTGGTAGCTCTTATATTAAACAGAAATAGAAACCAGGTTCTTCACTTTTAAAATTTAAAGTCGGCCGGGCGCGTGGCTCACGCCTGTAATCCCAGCACTTTGGGAGGCTGAGGCGGGGGGATCACGAGGTCAGGAGATCGAGACCATCCTGGCTAACAAGGTGAAACCCGGTCTCTACTAAAAATAAAAAAAATTAGCTGGGCGTGGTGGCGGCTGCCTGTAGTCCCAGCTACTCGGGAGGCTGAGCGAGGAAAATGGCGTAAACCCGGGAGGCGGAGCTTGCAGTGAGCCGAGATCGCGCCACTGTACTCCAGTCTAGGCGACAGAGCGAGACGCCATCTAAAACAAACAAACAAATAAACAAACAAACAAATTAAAGTCAGCCATCAAGCAAATATTTCTAGAGATCCAATATGTTTTAGATGCTGTCTCAGACTGGAGAGGAAAATGAGTAAAACACAAAAAAAAGGTCATAATTTAAAAAGTGAAAAAGGTAGTGCAGACTTTACTTAATTGGAGGCTGGGAAAAGAAGTTGCCATTAAGCAAAACAATGAGGCATGAGAGGCACAAAAAGGTCTGTCTCCTCTTCCCCCACCCATACTTTCTTTTTTTTCCCCCCTCTGACAGTGACATTCATGTGTTATTCTCCCAGGGGTATTTTCTTTTTCTTTTTTCTAGCTGTGTAATAGTAATAGACATCATTATAAGAGCAGCTTTGATTTACTGAGATTTGCTGGGAACTACACTAAGGAATTACCTCCTGTAGTCTCCATCATCACATGAGGCAGACATGATAATTATCCTCCTTTAACAAATGAGGAATCAAAGGTTTTGAGAGGTTCCGTAATGAATCAACCTCAAGTTCATAGGTCAGCATTCAAACACAGGTAGGAGTCTCCCTCCACATTGTTCCCTGCTAAAGAAACACTGCAGGAATCGTGAGTGTATTGCATCGCACTGCTAAAGGGTATGAGTTTGGAGAAGAATGGATGAGCATTCCTGGAACTTCTGCAGCCTGGAAGGTAGCTATCTACACAAACCTAAGGTGCTAAAGGAAAAGTTTTCTGGAGAAGCGAGTCTAGGTTTTCTCTTTCTGACTCATTTCTGATATTCTTAGGATAAGCCCATTTCTTCCTGTGCAACTTCAGGAAAGCCATAAATAAAAATTTGGGCTGTCCTGTCCTCTTTCCTCATTATAACTGTTGGGTCTGCACACAGAAAAAAAAAAAAAATGTCCTGGGAATATTTAGAGATTACATGTTTGCAAGTGGTAGTCATCATTTGCACCTGTCCTCGATTTGCTGCTAAGCAGACCGCGGCTACTAAACCCTTGTGACTTTGGGGCTTTTGGAAGTTTGGCTAAGTATCAACTTTTAAACTGTGATATTATGGAATGACAGTAGTACAAAAAGAATAACTATTTTTTATCCCTTCCTTTTTCAATATCAGCCTTATGGGAAAGGATGTGACCATAGGGTCTCAATAGAACTTCAGATACTCATGAAGCAACATGTTTAAGTGATAGCTGTGTCACCGAAGAGCAATGTTTCTCTAAAGTTACTTTAAAATGGGTTTTGTCTTTCACGGTTAAAGACTCTGACCATATGCCTTTATGTTGATGTTGTAATTTTCAAAAATCCTTGAAAACTTGAATAGAAAGAAAACAGATACAGCAATAACAAAGACAATTTTTTTCTCTTAAAGATTAAGAAATACAAAGGATTGCATATTGTTGGCAACACTAGTTTAACCATAGAATTTTTTTTTTTTTTTTTTTTTTTTAATATACAGTGCCTCTCTCTGTCACCCAGGCTGGAATGCAGTGGCTCAGTCTGGGTCACTACAACCTCTGCCTCTCGGGCTCAAGCGATTCTCCCAACTCAGCCTTCTGGGTAGCTGGGATTCCAGGTTACGTGCCACCATGCCCTGATAATTTTTTGTAGAGACAGGGTTTCGCCATGCTTCCCAGGCTGAAACCATAGAACTCTGTACTATTTTGGATTTCAATTCAGAAGTTTCATTAAAAATAAACCACATGGCCAGGTGCGGTGGCTCATGCCTGTAATCCCAGCACTTTGGGAGGCTGAGGCAGGTGGGTCACCTCAGGTTGGGTGCTTGAGACCAGCCTGACCAACATGGAGACACCCTGTCTCTACTAAAAAAAAATAAAATTAGCCAGGCATGATGGTGCATGCCTGTAATCCCAGCTACTCAGGAGGCTGAGGCAGGAGAATCGCTTGAACCAGGGAGGCGGAGGTTGTGGTGAGCCAAGATCACCCCATGGCACTCCAACCTGGGCAGCAAGAGCAAAATTCTGTCTCAAAAAAAAAAAAAAAGAAAAGAAAAGAAAAAGAAAAAGAAAAAAAAATACACCACATGGAACGTTACACAGAGAGTGCATGCTACCATGGGATCTGCATGTCTGCATCTGGAGTGTGTAAAAGTTGAGGCTTGCCTTGCTGACACTGCTTCTCCTACCCAGAGCACCCTGACAAGGGTCCACCTGAATGCTATCAGTTCTGCTGAAAGAAAGATGAATCGCATGTCACTCTCTCCACAAACTGTTTATTAAACCAAGGGTCAAATGTTTGGGGAGATGGTTTCCTCAGGAATCCCCAGCTGTTTGCTGAAACCACATATTGGTTGTAGCTTGCAAGCAACAACATTAACTGGGCCCCTCTTTCACTGGGATACAATTACCCAAGCAGAAAGTTAACCAGTCATTCAGAACTGTTATAAAGGCAATAACAACACAACAAATACTTCAGAAACTAATAGACAGGTTACATTACATCTAAGTCCTGGATCCAGTAAAGCTTTATTACTATTGCTACTACTACTATTTTATCAAAATGTTGCAGGCTTTTAAGTATTTTGAGGCTGGTTGACTATTGGCAACATCTAATAGCTGCCGAAATCAAGTGGGACCCCAGGATTTCAGTTTTTCCCACTTTTCTAGAGCCTCCTTAATGGCAGTATATATTCCTGATAGAAAACACAAGGGAGTCAGCCCAGAGATGACACAGACTATCAGAGTAGAGTACAGAATAGTATTTCATTTTTTCCCTCTGTTTTCTAAAATATGAATTTAGAAAGCTTGATATGTTTCACTCCAATTCCATATTGTTAGGCTTCCTTTGAAAAGCTCTGGGATTTACCAAACAATAGTGTATATTCCATTGACAGAAAGGTTGACTAAAGTCAAGAAAAAAAAAAAAAAAATCCTGTGATGTATCTTGAAGATCTGTTTTGAAAAGAAGACTAAACTCTGTATTTGCTGGTCATTTTTTTTGCAGAAATTTCATCTTCATTTTATTTTGGGGTTTCTGTCATAAAATAATGTCCTTTTTCTAGATGACTGGTTATAAGAGGTCCAATTCTTTCAGAGGTAAGGGTTTCATATCAACTTTAAATATTCAGTTCTCTCCTTAGGACTTTTTGCTCCTTTTCTAGATATTACACATTTATAAATGCATGATTTCTAATTTGTTTGTATATTTACTATATTTTTCTTGAAATTTTATTCATATAATAAAAGTTTATTAAGTACCTATCATACATTGTTTTAGGAGCTGGACATATAGTGGAGAATAGACTTTCAAATATCCAACATTCTAGTTGGGAAGACCCAGACCCAAATCTCTAAAGTAATAAATAAGATCTTTTCAGAGCGTTGTAAGTAGCATGAAAAAAAAATAAAATAGAAGAATGGGAAAGAAACAATATTTTACCATGAAGAATTTTTAAAAACACATTTTTGTTGCCTTGATACCCACTGTAATTCAGATACTTTTACATGTAAAGTCATACCAAATACGCAAAAAACAAAACAAAACAAAAAATACCCCACAAAACAAAACAACAACAACAAAAAACTCTTCCATGATTTAGAGAAGTTGATACAGAATCCAGACTCATACAATTGATAAAACCTGTAGACTAAGAGACATGCTCCTCCCAATACAGTCTGTCAGTCTGTGAGATATCTGCAGAGGATTTCTTTTTCAACTACCAAGTAGCAAGACAACAACTGATCTCAGAGCTACCACCATCATAATAATCCCAAGAAGAAAGGTAAACTAAAGTAATCTGCATTTTGAAAGTTATCTAAGGATGAGTGCTAAGTACTAGACACCTTTCATCTGGAGACCTTTCTAACAGGTTTCTGTACAGTGTGGTTGGCCTGGAACTTGGTGAGAGAATAGCAAAATGACCATGAGTTACTTCTTTTGTCTTTAAAATAAATACTTATGTTGTCTAAGCGCTAAGAGTTGTTTTTGAGGATATTACAACAAAATAATGTTTTTCATCTTTTACGTTTTTAGAACCATAAGGAGTTACCAAATGGTAAAAGTAAAAAAGCTAAAAGCAAATGACTGGGTGATTTCACCATCTCCCTCTCTTTAGTGGAAACCTAGTAATGCTTTCGACAGATAATTTTTAAACTGTTCTGAGTAGAAAAAAGATTCTTAAGTTCTTTTTCAGACAGAAGTTATTCTGTTAATAAAAGATGCCATAAGGTTAGGCCTGGGTACCTGACTGAAGCTGAATGTCTAACTCTCACAGTAGATCCTTGTATGTAACAAATATGGTCAGTCCAAATGTAAAATGTTCCATTTTCCTGGCTAGCTCCACATGCCTGGTGATTTTCCATGCTGCCCGGGATCAAGAATGATGCAGCAAAGCTGTAGTTATGCTGCTGGGTAATTTAAGAAGCCACATCAAAGAGCTTTTCAACAAGTTCAGTTTAACAAATAAGACTTTCAGTTTATTTCTGAAATGGCTATGGGACTTAATTAAGTGTTTACTTATACCTCACAGTCACTAACATACAATACCCAGCAATGTTTTTGGTGTTGATGTTCCTACTTGAGTTTTAAATGAGTAAACTAAATAACTGAAATTCTATCACATAGGTATTCATATCTGGGTTTTAAATGCACACTGAAATATCTGGTTGGTTAATGTGATTTATTAAAGAAGCCCAGACCACCCTCAAACCCAACTGCAACTGCTGTTTTCAGTGTAGGGAAAAAGCATGAAGGTAATGAGCTGGATTATGTCTTCTAAGAAAACTCTGTGCTTTTTTGTTTGTTTCCATTCTTGAATAAGCAAATGCTTAGCTATGACTAGAAGTCATTAGGGGAGACAGGTATTTTTCCATCAGGATGCTAAGAAAGTTCTTGATAGGGTTTTTCATTTTATTTTCAAGATTTGATGTTCCTAATTTTTGGTCAAAGTATACATAAGATTTTAAGGATCTGTAACATCTTTCAAAGATCATGCATAACAAAAAGTTCATATGATATTAGTATATGCACTTTTGAAAAAATATGAGAAAAATTATAGGTGTTTTAAGCAAAATGAAAAACTACCTGGAAATCTTTTAGGGAATTAATAAGAATTTACCTCTGTTGTGAATTTTAGTAGCCTAAAAGAAGAAATAAAATGATGATAAGTACTATCAATATGCTTTGTATTTGGAGAAGTTACTGTCCTCAAAGTACTTATACTTTATACTTCTCAGTTATATTCATATTTTAACAGCAACAATGAATAGCTCAAGACTTACATAGTTGACAATAAGCTCTATCACCCAAAGATAAATACCAACAAAACTGGTTATAGTATACTATTCTGAGTGATAGGAACAGCAACTAGATTCACCAAGATAATCTAAATAAAATGGGTTGGCTGTTTGCTTATTTAGTATTGTATCTCCTTGGGGTGAAATAAAATGAGAAATATTTCAGGAATACAGACTAAAAGAATAATTTTTCAGTAGATATGTAAAATATGAAATAGAGATTCATTTGAGGGTAGGTCATGAGAAATGGTTATTCCATAGCACATGTGAAGAGAGATCCATCCCAAAGTTTGGAAGGACAGGTCAAATATCTGAGCTAAAAGACAATAATCAGTTTTTGACCTTTTGTCTTCTTTTTGAATAGTGACTTGAAAACAATCCCCAAAATTGTCCTCAGATTAAATTTCCATAACATAAAATTCAATGCCAAAAATAAATCTGAGAAATATCTTTTTATAAAATAGGATTCTTTATTTTTTAGGAGAGGAAAAAAAAGTATACAAGTAACTGAAGAATACTTGCTGATACTTATAGACGTAGTTTTAAAAAACACTGGTGCTAAATCTCCAAATCCAAATAAGGATACAATTGCTTGTTTTCTGGCAAACGAGCTTAAAAATATGTTACAAGGGCTTTCTAAGAGACTAGAGGAGTAATACACTTTCTTGATTTAAAAATCAATACCTCTCCTGAACAGCTACATGCATTAACTGACATCCTTTCAAAACCATTCTGTCAAAGCTAAGTTTGAAAGGCTGTTCAGTAACTAATCAGATATATCCTGATGTTGAGGTCCATGACACAAATTAAAAAGGCGTAAGATGAAAAGAAAACTCCACCAGGCAGGAAGAAGTGCAAAAGAGAAACCTGGACCTTTGAATATATTTCTGTTTGAATATATTTCTTCATTTTGCAAAGCTAAGTGGAAATGAAGCATTTTTCTCCCAAATATGGGCCAACACATTTCTTACCCTTTCACTAAGAAACATGACAACTCAGGACTAGTAAAGCTCTAGACAAAGTAACAAATGTGCGATGTTCTAATCCTAAGTATTTTGGGCTCTTAATTCCCCATGCCACATACCCATTACACAGTGGTAAAATGCCAGAGATCATGTATATTTTCAAACTTTAAAAAAAAAAATTTGTTTTCGTTTGAGCCCCAGAACCTCCCCACCCACCCAAACAAAATCCTAACTGGAAACTCAATAGAATAAAACTCAGTTTTTAGAAACTGAGTTCTGGTGAAAGCAGGTAGATTGGACCCCAGATCTACCAGCCTGATTTCAGTCTTTCTAGCTTGAAAATGAAGAAAGATTTGGAGAATTTTAGTGACTTGTTTGAGCCTCCTCTGGTAACACCTGAACCCACATCTCTTTCTATGGTTGCCAGATTTAGCAAGTAATAATATAAGATGTCCAGTTAAAGTGGAATTTTAGGGGTAAACAACAAATAATTTTTAAACTATTTGTTGCCAAACATTGCATGGCACATACTGACATTAAAAATGATTTGTTTACTGTTTATCTAAAACTCCTCTTTAGTCTGGGTGCAGTGGCTCATGCCTGTAATCCCAGGACTTTGGGAGACCGAAACGGGTGGATCATCTGAGGTCAGGAGTTCGAGATCAGCATGGCCAACATGTCGAAATCCCATCTCTACTAAAAATACAAATATCAGCTGGGAGTGGTGGTGGGCGCCTGTAATCCCAGCTACTGGGGAGGCAGACGGGAGAATCGCTTGAACCTGGGAGGTCCAAATGCAGTGAGCCGAGATCATGCCACTGCCCTCCAGCCTGGGTGACAGAGTGAGATTCCATCTCAAAAATAAATAAATAAATAAAAATATATAAATAAATATCCTCTTTAACTAGATATCCTATAGTTATCTGTTTCCCCTTCCCTGATTCCCACCCAAGGATGTCACAGCTATATCAGTGTTGATTCTACTGCTTCTCCTCCTCACAGGCTCACCTTGTCACACTTAACATTTTAGGGCTTTAACTAGGAAAGTGGTCCCTGAGTGGTTCTGTGGAAAGTTGATAGCAAAAATATTTTATGTCATCTGTTCATCTTGCTGTTGCCCTTTTGTATAAATAGGTATGTGTACACATAATAGCTCTTCTTAGTGGAAAACATTTTTCGTTTAAAATTGTCTCTGTATTTATAGTGTACAAAATATCCAATAGTTGTAAAGTAAAATAAAGAGCTTTAATAGAGTGCTTCACTCTGCTTTCTGCAGTGATAATTGCTTTATCGAATAAGCCTCTGTTAATGGTACAGCTTGACATTCAACATTTGTCCATTTGATTTATAATTATTCTCACGTGATTTCAAGGAGGCTATGGTTCAAACCAAAAGTAGTTTAAATTGTACTGTCTTTTCTTCTGAATTTGTAAGGAAATTACAAATATATGTTACTTCCAGGCAAAACTATTTTCATTTACCAAATTTATTTCAAATATACGCAAAGCCCTCTCTGCCTCTATATGTTCTGAATAGAGTAACACATATGTAAGAGAAAAATAAATACAGCAAATGAAATCACCAAGTTAAAAACACATCCAGTTTGCTTATATGTTGGCCATGGATACGGCACCAAGAATTCCTCACCAAACAATGAAGAGAAACCTACATGAACCACATAGCAAGTTGTCATGAAACAGGTCAAGTCTCTCAGTAACGTTCACAAAAAGGCTGTTAAGAGGCAAAAATCATTTGTATTTACAATCTATCCACTCCTTATAAAGATTTTCAAAAATACTTCTGAATTATTCTGCTTTTTTTCCTGAAATTCAGTCCATCAGGATGCTTGGCCCTTCAAAGTCTTCACGAAACTCATCTGAAATTTTTATTCACCTTTCTGCCTCCCCACAACCTGTAACACTAACTATAATCGGAGAAATACCTACACCTGACAACATGAGAAGTTGATATGCCACTTTATTAAAAAGATTTTGTATAATTAGTCAAGAATCACCAAATTTCTGCCTCACAATAGAACAATATCACAATATCAGTTGTTGGCAGTTATCAAACCACTACAGTTCCACTGGCCCTCCCAAAGCTGAGGTTAAAAGCTGGCCTCTGGAAATCAATCATGCTCTCGGCAGAGGATATTTCAGTGATATGAGAGCTGAAATGGAGACTATAATCTTTTGTGATTACCCTAGAGGCTGAAGCAAACGTAAAAGGGAGTCTATGAATTGCTGATAATTTCCTGTGATGACCGACTCCAGGAAATTCTGACATTACCCTTGCACTGTAACAAAATGAAGGTTCCCCAGATGCATAGCTTCAAAGAACTCTACATCTGGGTGTCACAATGCTTTTTTAGAAGCTACTCATCCATTAAAGGGGCCAGGCCTGTGAGGCAGTAGCACTCTCTGAAGACAATGGAAAGTCTGATTGCACAAGAAGTAATGAGCTCTATGCTGCAGGCTGTCTTTCTACATAGTTCTTTTCTGAGGGAACTGATGTAAGATGTATCGGTTTTACTCCCCCCACCACCTCAGAAGTCTAAAGACTGGTAGATTGCTGTTCTAACAGCTGTAGAGCTATGAATATCTTAGTCTGTGTAATTTAAATTTTTTTATTTAGGCTGATATTTGCATTCTGAGAAAAAATATTTTTTATGCACATGCACATACCCTTAAGGTCTACATAATACTTTGAGATAGAATCTAAGACTACTAATCTTTTTTGAGTAGGCAGCGAACTTACAGTTAGATGCCGTGCTCGGAGCACAGGTTAAGGGGGTCTTTTTCATGTGAATGGCAATTTAAATTCCGGAAAACAGGTGTGTGGGAGGGGGAGGGGTGGGTAGGGTAAAGGGAGATGTATAACAGTCAAAGTTCAAGGGATTTTTGGAATAAATTTCCATTATCAATACATGAAGGATAATTTGATATACTGATTATTATGACTTAATTTAAAATGTATTTTAAATGGCCATTTTAACCTAATTGCAATTTGATTAATGAATAATGTGGGAATAAAGGTTCTATATTTGGAAGTCAACCGTATTTTAAAAATACAGCAAAAAACATGATGTCTTACTACTCTATGACAATGTGTCATAGGTACACAGCTCTCAGGTTCAAAATGGCATGTAGTTTTTGGAACCTAAATATCACTGAAGGTAAACAGGGAAAAAAAGAATCCATTCAAACTAGTTGTGCTTATTCCCAACCTCCACTTAATATACTCTCTTCCGATCACTGCTCCAAATTCAGCTGCAGCACCTCTGTACTGTTTCCAGGCAGTCAAGTGACTGTGATCTTCAAGTATGCTCTAGCATTATCTCATTCAGCTAACGTAAAATGAGCGCCTGTTAAGTCCCAGGAATAACTATTGTAAACTGGAATTGTTAAGTTCTTAAACTCGAGGTCTTAGCCATATGTATGTCTTTAGCATCTACCTTAATCAGGATTGCCCAAGTGATCAACACAGCCAGCCCAAGTGATAAACTCAAAACTCGGTTTATTTGAGGTAATTAGGAAAAAGAGATCAAAGGGATAGAAATATTAATTAAAATATCAATATTGTAAGAATAGAGCTTTGCTGTTTTAAGTATCCTTTCATAAACATAATCTCATTTGATATTTATAGCTATTTTATTAGAAATAGTATGGGGATATGTTATATACTTATAATTTTTTTCACAGCCTCTCATTCAATTCCAAAAATTTTCTAAATATTCAGTCATATACCCTCAATTCCCCATAAATATAATAAACTCAAATCTTCATAATATAAAAATAAGAAGGTATTACATCATGAAAATGAGGAAAAGTGGCACGAAGTGACGGTCTTGAGATTAAAGACTATGAGTCTAGACATGGGTCTTCTAACTCCTAGTCCAGTGCTTTTTTCCCTATACAATGAAGTGAATCACCCTACCTTGTTCTCCCCTTTATTCTGTTTTCTGCTTCCCTGGACAGCATGAACAGAGGCAAGTCCAGGTAGGACGGTTAGAGGTTTACTTTAGAACAAAATAAGTAGAGTTACTTTTCTGAGGTCCCAAAGAACTCTCGAAATGGCTTTTTGGAGAAGGTAGGATATAGTTGATGAATGAGTGACTGACTAAATAAATAAATGCTACTACTTCCTTCAAAAGGTAAGTGCTTCAAAAATGTACCATGTGATAGCAGTCATTCATAATCATTTTAGCATCTAACAGCTTCAGCTCATTTTGGGAAATGCAGATGTTTATGGATTTGATCACACTATAATGGCAATGGACCATCTTATATATAGAAGTTTGGGTCTACCTGAGAAAAACATAGAAATTAAGTAGGCCCAAACATGTGTTTTGAGAATTTCATTCTGTGTACCTCTAATTATTTGTAAATCATAAGCCTGTGAAAAAATCAGGAATATTTTCTATAATACCACTCAGATCTTTAGTTGGCTCAAGAAACTGTATTCACAATAAGAGAAAACAAGTACAGGTTGACGAGATGAATCTATCTCCTGAATCAAATACACTGCAAAGGAGAATTTTCAACTTGACTTTAGAAGCCACGAGATTTATTGGCTACTTAAAAAAATATTTCGCACATGAATAACCTGAGAGAAGTACACACATTTAAGTTCAAGATATAGTATGGTGGAGCTTTTGCTTTTCTGATATTTAGATTTTCTGTTTTTCCTTTTCAGAGGTAGGGCTCTCTACTAGAATAAATGAGAAGACTGGATTCTATTCTTTAATCTTCTGATTTGCAAAAAGGGCAGAACAATGACACATGTAATCTATTTCATATGTGGGTACATTAAAAGAATTAATGTAAAATGTCTTTGAAATATGCTAAATCCCTCTGATACTAGAATTTCATGAAAATGGTATCATTTATATGATTTATATCTTTCAAAAATTTCAAGTATCACAACATAAAAAGGAAGGTAAGAAAACCTAAATTGAAAGCAAAGCTGTAAAAAATGTTTTTTCAAGATTCCTACTGAGCTCTACAAAGATGTTGAAACTTCACAGATTGCTAAACAGCACTCCAATTCATCTTTAGCACCCTCAAAAGCAACTATAAAAGTAAAGGAACCAGAATATTCCAAAGCATGTCTCTCCAACCCCCAAGGGATGTGAGACTTAATTTTGAACACAAAAATCTAGAAGGTGGAAGTGAAAACAGATCTGCGTCATTGGATGGGTTCCCAAGCTTTTGATAAAAGGTTTTCAGTGGCCACCACCATTGATTAAAGTTTATAGAGCAACTAATTTAGAAACACATTTTCTGAGCTGGTGGGAATGTTTTGTACAATAACATTTTGCTACTTTTTTTTGTATTTATTAGGCTTGCCTACTTCACCACAGAGACATAAAGTTTTGGTCACTGAGAGAAGCTAAGAATTTTTCCCTTAAAATTTTCCTGTTTCCTCTTCTTCCTCTTCTTCTTTTTTTAATTATCTGGAGATTTGATTAATATTAGTGTAGAATAAGATAAAAATTTTTAAGAAGAGGGCCCAACATAGACACTTTTTCCAAGTTGACTCTACTCTTGAAAAACGCTGACCTGGGACAGCGCCAAGACTAAAGACTTGTCTTGCCAGAAAATCTGATGTCCCCTCCAAGTACACATAATCCTTGAAACTCTAGCACTGAAGATGAGGCCCCAGAACCATGTGACATTGGGACTAGGATAAAGAAAGGGACATGCAGGAGGACACAGCATGGTGGGTCCACAGATGCCTCTTTGCATGGGCTCCTGAAATTTTACATTCCTTTACCTCATAAAGGACCATCAAAGTCTCAATCTGATATTTTTAGGCAGCTTTTATTAAATGAATTGACTGTTTACTATGAGCACAATCCTCTATTATGCTATGGTGAATTATACAAGAGGAAGCAATTTCTATTAGACAGCGAGGAACTTCTGTCTAATTCATCACAACAACCTTTCTCCTTAGCACAATGCCAGGGACAAGCAGACATGCAGTAAATGGTTGTGAATGAGTGACTTTTACTAGATGCCCTGAAAAAGAAATTTATTAGAGAGAAAAAAAATGTGACTACACATTATACAAACATACAATAAATACATACCATATAAATAATATCTGCATATTCTAAAGGTGTTTCAAGAGTGAGTAGAGAAGAGGGAGATTTGAAGACAAAACCCTTAGTAAGATAATCTTGAGGCTTTTGAGTAAGGCAAGGGACATTAGTTAAATTTTAAAAGGACTTGTGGTTTGAAAGGGTGAGGGGCAGCTAGTGTAATCCCAGCACTTTGGGAGGCTGAGGCGGGCGGATCACCTGAGGTCAAGAGTTCGAGACCAGCCTGACCAATATGAAGAAACCTCGTGTTTACTAAAAATACAAAATTAGCCAGGCACATGACTGTAATCCCAGCTACTCGGGAGGCTGAGGCAGGAGAATGACTTGAACCCGGGAGGCGGAGGTTGTGGTGAGTCAAGATCGCGCCACTGCACTCCAGCCTGGGCGACATAAGCAAAAACTCCGTCTCAAAAAAAAAAAAAAAGAAAGAAAGAAAGGGGGAGGGACACAATAGCGCAGATGGTCACTATGTGTTTTTTTCCCATCTGTGGTATATTTACATACTTTTTCTCTCTGTCAAATTTAACAGCAATGGGCCGGGCATGGTGGCTCACACCTGTAATCTCAGCACTTTGGGAGGCTGAGGCAAGCGGATCACCTGAGCTCAGGAGTTCAAGACCAATCTGGGTAACATGGTGAAACTCCATCTCCACCAAAAAATACAAAAATTAGCCAGGTATGGTGGCATGTACCTGTACTTCCAGCTACTCGGGAGGTTGAGGCAGAAAAATCGCTTGAATCTGGCAGGTGGAGGCTGTAGTGAGCTGAGATTGCACCACTGCATGCTAGCCTGGGTGACAGAGCAAGACTTTGTCTCCAAAAAAAAAAAAAAAAAAAAAATTAATAGAAATGTAAAATTTTCTAGGCACAGAAATCAATGCTTAAGTATTTGCACAAAATATTTGTTAGCTTTGGACCACGTTTCAAAGATTCCCTATAACTATTTTTTTTTCTAATGATTTGGTGAATGTTGCTGTTGAGTTATCTAAGCATAATAGGCCATCTATCTCTCCTCTCTTCAAATGATTTTGAGTAACCATGGAAAATTTCATCTTGGCATATTTTAGTTCTATGCACTCCTGTAGAAAATACAGAACAAGATAATCCTTCAATATAGTTTAAAGCATGTCACAAAAAATAAAAATTAAACCATATTTTCTATTTTACTGGACTGGGATAAATGCTTCAGTCCAAGCACAGTCAGTTGGACATACTAGTATCCTAAGAAATATGTAATACATAATTTTTAATGACAGCAAGCACTATTAGAGTGACAAAGAAGACTCAAAGGGCAAAAATTAACATTTGGGTTGTAAAAGTATTCTACTTAAATTTAAAAATATTCAAATAAGAGAAAAATACATATTCAAATGTTTAAATAGACTTCATTAAATAGATAAAGATATTAAATGCAAGTTAAAAAGTCAAATGTCCTAGCTTCAGGTTTCCTTACAATAACACCTCATGGGAAGCATAGCATGAATTAAAAGCAAAGCAAATGTGAATTTGATTCCCATTTCTTTATTTAGAACCTCTCTGATGAATATATTATTATTTATACTACAAGAAAAAAAATTTAAAATATTCATCGATATTGCCAAACCATGAATGAGTCAGAATCTCAGAGGTTCTAGAATGTTAAAATAAATGGTAATCATATAAATCATTTCACAGCTTGTCATGGATGATTCACAGAATCATACAGTGGTTTGGAACTTTATACTTAGAAATCATCTTTATTCTGTCCCACATATTTGCTCTTGTCTCAGGAAAAAAATAATTTCAAGGTAGGCAGTAAAAATCAGATTATTTTTCACAAAATTAAGAATGTTGAGCCTCTTGCAATAAAGTAGTAGTGACTGCCCTTATACTTGTGCTTTCCTAGAGCAGTTGTAAAAACATGGCAGGACTCACAAAAATATTTTAAATAAATAGGCACATAAAACACCTGCCAATTGGCAGAGAAATTGACAGGTGGCTGTGGTCCCAAGTCAGCTCTTGATTATAGCTATAGCTCTGAACAGTTACACAAATACATATGCATGTACACAATGTGCGGGTGCTAAAAATAAACTTTACTTACTTATTGTCACATCATGTAAGTTGGGTATGTGTTTCAGTCTGCTCAGACTGTCATAACCAAATACCATACACTGGGTAGCTTAAAAAACAGAAATTTATTTTCTCATGGTTCTGGAGATTGGAGGTCCAAGATCAAGGTGCCAGCATGGTGGGGCTCTGGGTGAGGGCTGTCTTCCTGGGCTTGCAGCTGGCTGCCTTCTTACTGTGTCTTCCCATGGCGAAGAGGAGGGAAAGCTCTCTCTGCTCTTCTTATAGGGCACTAATCACATCATGAGGGCCCCAACCTCATGACCTCAACTAACACTAATAACCTCCGAAGGCTCTATCTCCAGATACCATCACTATCAAATTGGGGGTTATGACTTCAACATATGAATTTTGAGGGGACATAAACATTCTGTTCATAGCAGTCTACATATATAAATATATCCTATAAATGTACTTACTTTATCATATTAAATTAATATTATCCATCTTGGTAAGTATTCAATTTATTTCAATTCAGAAGAAGTCTCTTCTTAAGGGGAACTAAACACCAAATATTATCCCAGTTGTTTGTGATCAAATATGAAAATTTAATCCACAATAAAGGGAATAGGAGATCCTAATTCTAATGTAAGAAACAATTGTGTGTATTTTGGCAGCTCCCACAACATTATATACAACCACTGAAGAATGACCATGGATAAATTGGCAAATCTAAAGAAAAATTAATAACAAAAATTGAAAACATCTCTACTAAGATAGAAAATAATTATGTTTTCTGTTGTTTCTTGAACACTGTAAACTTCAGTAATGATTTTCACTTGGCTGATGTTTCTTGGTTTTTATTATCCTGCCTTTATTAAGTCTATTTACTTCATTTTTTCCTTATAAGTTTATTGGACACAAGGGGGTTTTTGTTTTATTTAATTTGCTTATCTTCTCCCCAAACTCAATACTCTTTACTACATATATTATATTTTCAATAAAATCCAGTAACTAAGAATTTTGTTTTTAATTAAATAGTCTTAAAGCTGGGGTATGGGACAAGGAATGTAGTAAATACTTGCCAATATTCACACACCAGCCAAACAGAGACAGCTGGGCACTATAGCTGGAAGCGAGTTTATAACTATTGCCTTTAGATTTAAAAACAATGACAGTTTGGCCAGGTGCAGTACCTCACTCCTGTAATTCCAGCACTTTGGGAGGCTGAGGTGGGCGGATCACCTGAGGTCAGAAGTTCGCGACCAGCCTGACCAACATGGAGAAATCCCGTTTCTACTAAAAATACAAAATCAGCTGGGCATAGTGGCTCATGACTGTAATCTCAGCTACTCAGGAGGCTGAGGCAGGAGAATTGCTTGAACCTGGGAGGCGGAGGTTGTGGTGAGCCAAGATCATGCCATTGCACTCCAGCCTGGGCAACAAGAGTGAAACTCTATCTCAAACAAACAGAAAACAAAACAAAACAAAAAACCAACCAAACAACAACAACAACAAAACAATCACAGCTCTCAGGAAAATATAAATTAAATTAAATTAAGTACTTGGGCTTATCACATGGTCTTAGAAGGAACTCATAAATGTTATTATTCCCTTTAATAGGTGCAGGAGTATGAACATTGAAAACCAAGGAACTGGGGCCCTTTCTTCTCTTCCAAAAAATATTGTTGAGCACCTGTGTCAGACACCCAAGATACTAAGATGAATAAGATAGAGCCTCTGTCCTCAAGGATCTGATGTTCTAGTGAAGAAGACAGATTAACAGGTAATTAGACTATGGTATAACAACTGCTACAATTAATGTAATCTGGGGCTACTTGGGAAACACAAAGGATGGGACTTAACTCAGACTTGAAGAGTCACAGAAGACTTCCTGGGAAGGAGGTGATACCTAAATTGAACTTTGAATGACACATAGTTGAAGGTGGGGTAGCAATGGTGGAAATGAGTATTAGTGGGTAGGCAGGCACAGGCTTTGGAATATTAAGATCAAGATCTTTAAAACTTTATGTTTTGGTCCACACAGGCTTTTACCTATAAATGACTCAAAACTGCCCCTCTGTAAAGTACGCTGCTGAAGCACAGAGTTAACATCATCATCCTCTAAGCGTGTGTCCTTGATATGTACTCCATCATAAATTATCAATGATCCAAACTCCGTCTTATCATGTGTCTTTAAACTCTGCTTATACAAAGACTAAAATTATTTGCTTATTTTTACACACATAAGCATTGAGAGAGATTCTTTCAGTTGCGGTGGATAAGGCAAGGCAACCACTAAAAGAAGACTGTGAAGCATATTTCTTCATCCGGTACAACTTAGCATAGAACAGGCATCTATTCTATTTTGGAATACAACAGGATCTCATTTCATTCTTGCTATGTTTATCATATAATGTTATCATACTTCACTACAAGAAAGAGGAAAAAACTATGTTTTTTAAAATCTACTTAAAGAGAATAATAAAACATCAAACCTCCAGAACTTTCAACTATGGTCTCAGAGCATAGTGTTTTCATTCTTCTGACAATAATTATAAGATTAAAATTGACCTCATTTCTTATGTTTACTAATATTAACCTTGGCTAAAAATAAAATGATAAGGTAGATTTCACCTAATTTTCAAAGAACAATTGGACTATTGAGTACAATATACTTTAAAAATTTGCCAACAAGAAATTATAGCTGTTTTTCAAATACATTCTGCTTCATATTGTTTGTAGAGGTCTATTATACAATTCAAAAAAACCATTTCCTCCTTCTATTTAATGATTCTGCTGAAAATTGCCTACCATACTTCCAGAAAAGAGCACAAAAGATTTCTGATTGAGCTTTGTTCACAATGAATGAGGTGGGAGGTGATATGGGCCAAAAGACTCAAGGACGCAAAGAGCCCGAACATGAATTTTGAAGTTAAAAAGATTCTAATTCAAGTCTCAGTTCTTCCTTCAATAACTCTCTTTCTTCCTCTAGACAATAAGAGTAATAATCACTGCCTACCAAAATGTTTCAAGGTCTAAGTACTTTGGGAGATGTAAAACATCACAAATATACAATAATCCAGTATACTTATTGGTGGTGATGCAATAGCGTTTTCCTAGGAAAATGTGGACAATGACTTTCATGACATTCCCTTAGGTATTCTATTGGGTGAGTTGGATACTAGAATGGAAAAGTCTATAGGAAAAGAATTAGAGTAATTTAAATTGCAACTCACAGGGAGAAATCATAGGTCACCCAATGATCTCATAAATTCATTTCTTGCAAGATAATAGAGGGTCCCACTTGGAATGACTTAATATTTAACACTACTAGAAGGGCTCCTGTTTAATAAATGCCATGCATATAATACAGGGAGAGTAAAATAATTATTTCATGTAGTTATTTGCGGTATTCTTCACCTTAGCCAAATAGTATTTTTATGTGAAAATTATGTTTATTTTCTTCCAAGAAGGAAAAAAATGAACTTCTATTAATATAATTATTCTTTGGGTTTTCTCAAATATGTCTTAAGATTAATTGCTGTGTACAATTAATCAAACAAAATGACGTTAGTACATCTGTACCCTCTATGCAACATGAACAAACCATTATGAAATTGTAATTTTATCTTTAAAAATCCTTTATGAAAGTATTCTCTCCATTTTTGCTTTGCAGCTCTTCAAAACAGAGAGGCAGATGTAAGACATTTTGATAACAAAAAAAGTGACTAACAGATTAGTGCTAATCATATGATTGCAGTTGTAAAAAAAACTGTGACTGGGTACCTTGGTACCTTTTAGTTATATGTGTAACATACTTCCAGAAGGGGACTGGAAGGATGGATGCCAGCTGCTGACCACCTTCCTCTAGTGAAGGAAGTAAAAGTATGCAGGGGTAGGGAATATGACTTTCTAATTTTACCACAAATGCTAAAGTTTTATTTGAATTTTTGGAATAAGTATTCATGTATTATTTATGTTAAAAATAAATAAATAAATAAAGAGACCAGTGCAATGGCTCACAGCTGTAACCCCAGCACTTTGGGAGGCCAAGGCGGGTCAATCACCTGAAGCCAGGAGTTTGAGACCAGCCTGGCCAACATGGCAAAACCCTGTCTCTACTAAAAATACAAAAATTAGCCAGGCGTGGTGGCAGGCACCTGTAATCCCAGTTACTTGGGAGGCTGAGACACGAGAATCACTTGAACCTGGAAGGTGGAGGCTGCAGTGAGCCAAGATCATGCCATTTCACTACAGCCTGAGCGATGGAGCAAGGCTGTCTCAAATAAATAAATAAATAAAAGAAAAAGTAAAAGAAAATAAAATAAAGAGAGGTGAGCCACAGTAAGCCATTTGTGAGCCACAGTAAGCCATTTGTGACTATCTGCATCATGAATGCTGCTTCCTGACAGCAACTAGACTTCAGCAATGGCTATAAATGCTAACTTCCAAAGGCACATTAATCAAAACACAAATACCTCATAAATGTTCTATGAAGTATAGCTTAATTCAGTTATGATTGGAATGTGTCACACATGTTTGAATAGAGGATACCACTGGCATCCTCAAGTTCACATTCTCTGAAATGGCGCAGTGTGGTGCTCTGGGATGGAGCGGGTGGATCAATGAAACCAAGGCAGGCATGATTTATCCTAGAGTCACTCCACTGCTCTAGGAACAATGCTGACCTTTTGTAACTTTTTTTTTTTTAAAACTGTTTGACTTGTCTCTGAAAAACTCAAAGAAGACAAAAACATTTAACTGTTTACTCACTAAGTCAAGGCCAGTGCTCTGTAAAAAGTTGGCTGATGCCCTACCCCCTAATTACCTTACAACACTAAGCCCTGACAGAGGCCCTGTCAGCAGATTTTCTTGACAACCCTTAAGGAAAAATCCTCTTGCTGTATTCACTTCATACAGAAGACAGGCTTGCAAATTGAAACATTTTGCAGTATTTCAGATGCTCGCTGTCTGGTGGTGTTGATAATGCAATTTTTTTTTTTATTGCAGCAGCATTTATAATGCTGTATCATTAATGTAGACCATAATGCCCCAACTAACTGTATTTATCAACCAAGCAGACAATTTATGCATTCACCTGAACTGTTGAACCTTTTCTTTTACTATAAGGTTTAGAATCTGGCTACAGATTGATTTTATGCTAAATTATATTGTTGAAAGATGTCATACTCCGCTTGACACGCCTACAAAATGTTTTTCATTGAAATAAAAGAAGGTCAGCTGATCTGAAGAACATCAGTAATTATAAGTAATTCACTAACATTTATCCTATGTTTTAAAATGTCAAAGTATCTTGCAGATAACTAATACGTAGATTTAAAATGAGTGTTTTTCTTTTTTTTAATAGAGTCAAATTCACATCATCTACAATAGCCCCCAAATAGAAATTTTGTGTAGGATTCACATTTTATCTAAAATATCTCCCAAATAAAAATGCAGCCAGAGAGATAAAGCCTACAGTCATTTTTTTTTTTTCTAAGAGAAGGGAAAAATCAATGAGTCTTGGTATCTCTAAATTGTATTCCTGAGCATGTGAATAACATCCCAGAAATGACGTATGTTCTAAAGCCACTGGAAATTCTATCAAAATTGTGCAACACAACAGGTGAAAAGTTTTCTGTGGAAATATTTGTATAATAAACATGCTGGCTATTGTTTGGGCTACTCCTATGGGTGAAGCATCATCTTTCATAGCACAACTGAGCAGCATAACCAATATATGGTCTAAAATTACACACTTTGGAAACAGGCTGTATCTATTGACTATTCACAAATGTAATGAAAGTGATGGAGGAGGACACAAACAAAATAGAAATGAATTTACTCACTGTGTTAAAATTTGGAAAGAGCCCAACAGCAGAACTACTGTCCACTGGAAAAGACATAAATGGTTTGATATCCAGTGAAGGCTGCATCATCAGGGTAGGTGTGCGCACAAGAGCAGGAAGGGTAGTAGTGTGGCATGTACTGCCTGCCAAGAACAAAACAAAAATGAATTCAATTTCTTGCTCACATTCATCTCACTCCCAAACCTACAGTGTAAGACCAAGTCTGTTGAGCTGCAACCTGCAAGCAAGAGAGTTATGCTGGAAGTAAGCAAATGGCACAGGAGTAGTAAACACAATAAAAAGGATCTTCCTCCTCATTATCCAAGACAGTGATGCACAATGCTTCCCTATGGGCAAGGGCTGAGGGATGCTCAGACTCAGCCAGGACACCTAGTAGACAGATCCTACTGGCAGGTGAGTCAGGCAGAATGAGAATGTCCTGTTGGCCAACGCTTTGCCTCTGACTTGCCAAAAGTGCAGGAGAGAAGAGGGGAGGAGCCTCCTGAAACCAGACACTCCTTGCTATTAAGAATTACTGAATGGCTAGTGGACTGGTTTTATGCAAACCAGAGATAAATATAAGGTTTTTACAAGAAAAAGAAAACTGGAACCCGTATAGTTCCTGTCTGCTCTCAAAGTTATGATTCAACTCGTTCTCTTAAAAAAAAAAAAAAAAAAAAAAAAAAAGAAAAAAAACAACTTTGTGAAAGTTGCTCTTATTTTGAAGTAAATGGGTAGTCTAGACATTGGATAGTTAGAGACTAAAAGGTTTGATTATGGCTTGGCTGCAGACAGGGTGTTGGGGGACAGGTAGTAGTTAAGACAGGGATTCAAATTTTTGTCTTCAACTTTTTATTTCTAATTTGTTTTGTATTATTGTAGCAAATATCCCCTTTAGCCACTAAATTAGCTGTCACTTCTATTTTTTTTTTGTTGACTATTTTTAAATTTTGTTTTAACTTTTGTGGGCACATAATAGGTACATACATTTATGAGGTACACAAGATATTTTCATACAGGCACACAATGCATAATAATCACCTCAGGGTAAATGGAGTATCCATCCCCTCAAGCACTTATCCTTTCTCTGCATTACAAACAATCCAATTATACTCTTTTAGTTATTTTGAAATGCACAATAAGTTATTGTTGACTGTAGTCAGTTTGTTGTGCTATCAAATACTAGATCTTATCCATTCTAACTACATTTTTATTTTTTTAAATTTTAATTTAACTTTATTATTACTATTTTTCAAGACAAAGTCTCACTCTGTCACCCAGGCTGGAGTGCAGTGGTGTGATCATGGTTCACTGCAGCCCTGACCTCTCTGGGCTCTGGGGAGCCCCCAACTTCAGTCTCCCAAGTAGCTGGGACTACAGGTACATGCCACCACACCTGGCTAATTTTTGTGTTTTTTGCAGAGATGGGGTTTTTGCCACACTGCCCATGCTGGTCTTGAATTCCTAGGCTCAAGCAAACCATCAGTCTTGACCTCCCAAAGTGCTGGATTAAAGGTGTGAGCCACCACACCTAGCCTCTAACTATATTTTTGTACCTATTAACCATTCCCACTCCCCTGCCCTCTTCCCATCCTCTAGTAACCATCATTCTATTCACTATCTCCAGTTCAATTGTTTTAATTTTTGGCTCCACAAATAAGTGGGAACATGGGAAGTTTGTCTTTTTGTGCCTGGCTTATTTCACTTAACATAATGTCCTCCAGTTTAATCCATGTTGTTACAAATGCCAGGATCTCATCCTTTTTGTGACTGAATAGTACTCTATTTTATATATGTACCACATTTTCTTTTTCCATTCATCTGTTGATGGACACTTAGTTTGCTTCCAAATGTTGGCTATTGTGAATAGTGTTGCTATAAACATGGGAGTGCAGGTATGTCTTCGATATACTGATATTCTTTCTTTGGGGTATATACCTGGCAGTGGGATTGTTGGGTCATATGGTAGCACAATTTTTAGTTTTTTGAGGAACCACCAAACTGTTTTCTATAGTGGCTGTATCAATTTACATTTCCATCAACAGTGGAGGAGGGTTCCTTTTTCTCCACATCCTTGCCAGCATTTGTTATTGCCTGTCTTTTGAATAAAAGCCATTTTAACTGGGGTGAGATGGTATCTCATTATAGGTTTGATTTGCCTGTTTTTGAAGATCAATGATGACTGAACACATTTTCATATACCTGTTTGCCATTTGTATGTCTTCTTTTGAGAAATGTCTTTTCAGATCTTTTGCCCATTTTTTATTCAGGTTTTTAAAACAGACTTGTTTGAGCTCCTTATATAGTCTGGTTATAATCCCATATCAGATGGATAGTTTGCAAATATTTTCTCCCATTCTGTGGGTTGCCTCTTCACTTTGTTGATTGTTTTCACTGCTGTGCAGAAGCTTTGTAACTTGTGATCTCATTTGTTCATTTTTGCTTTCCTTGCCTATGCTTGGAGGGTATTATTCAAGAAATTTTTGCCCACTCCAATATCCTGGAGAGTTTCCCCAATTTTCTCACATAGTAGTTTCATAGTTTGAGGTCATAGATTTAAGTCTTTAATACATTTTGGTTTTATTTTTGTATATGGTAACAGATAAGGGTCTACTTTCATTCTTCTGCATATATATATTCAGTTTTCCCAGCACCATTGATTGAAGAGACTGTCCTTTTCCCTATGTATATTTTTGGCACTTTTGTCAAAAATGAGTTCACTGTAGATGTACAGCTTTATTTCTGGGTTCTCTATTCTTTTCCATTGGTCTATGTGTCTGTTTTTATGCCAGTACCATGATGTTTTGGTTATATAGCTCTGCAGAATAATTTGACGTCAGGTAATATGATTCCTCCAGTTTTGTTCTTTTTGCTTAGAATAGCTTTGGCTATTCTGGATCTTTTGTGCTTCCATATACATTTTAGGATAGTATGTTCTGTCTATGAAGAATGTTGTCATTGGTATTTTGATAGGGATTGCATTGAATCTGTAGATTGCTTTGGGTAGTATGGACATTTTAACAATATTGATTCTTCCAATCCATGAACATAGAATATTCTTCCATTTCCTTGTGTGTGTTCTCTTCAATTTCTTTCATCAATATTTCATAGTTTTCGCTGTAGAGATTTTTTACTTCTTTGGTTAATTCCGAGGCATTTACTTTTAGTTATAGCTATTATAAATGGGATTACCTTCTTGATTTCTTTTTCAGATTGTTTGCTGTTGGTATATAGAAATGTTACTGATTTTTGTATGTTGATTTTGTATCCTGTAACTTTACTAATTTTGTTTATCAGTTCTAGTTCTTTGGTGAAATCTTCAGTTTTTTCCAAATATAAGACCATATCATCTGCAAATAATGATAATTTGACTTTTTCCTTTCCAGTTTGGATGCCCTTTATTTCTTTCTCTTGTCTAAATACTCTGGCTAGAACTTCTGCTATCACCTCCTTAGATATATAAGTTTATATCTTAGATATCTAAGATATCATGGTTTAATGCATGAGTAGAAGATTTATAATGCTCCGCTCCAGTAACAAGCATCTTTCTTTAGTGTATAACTTTCATGTAGTATAGATAAGTAACTGCTGGTGCAGGTAGCTCTCTGGGAGGCAGGCTCTGGCATGTCAGGTTTTTTTTTTTTTTTTTTTAATATAACAACTTTATTGAGGTATAACTCATATACCAGACAATTCATCTGAATTGTAGAATTCAATTATTTTCAACATATTAACAGAGTTGTTGTATTATTCCATTTTCATACTGCTATGAAGAAATACCTGAGACTGAGTAATTTATAAAGAAAAAGAGGTTTAATGGACTCACAGTTCTACATGGCTGGAGAGACCTCACAACCATGGTGGAAGGCAAAGGAGGAGCAAAGACACGTCTCACATGATGGCAGGCAAGAGTGTGCGTGCAGGGGAACTGCCCTTTATGAAACCATCAGATCTCATGAGACTTATTCACTGTCACAAGAACAGCATGGGAAAAACCTGCCCCCATGATTCAATTACCTCCCACCAGGTCCCTCCCATAACATGTGAGGATTATGGGAGCTATAATTCAAGATAAGATTTGGGCTAAACCAAATCAATTTTTTTTTTTTTTTTTTTTTTTTTGAGACGGAGTCTCGCTCTGTCTCCCTGGCTGGAGTGCAGTGGCGCGATCTCGGCTCACTACAAGCTCCGCGTCCCGGGTTCCCGCCATTCTCCTGCCTCAGCCTCCCAAGTAGCTGGGACTACAGGCGCCCGCAACCGCGCCCAGCTAATTTTTTGTATTTTTAGTAGAGACAGGGTTTCACCGTGGTCTCGATCTCCTGACCTTGTGATCCGCCCGCCTTGGCCTCCCAAAGTGCTGGGATTACAGGCGTGAGCCACCGCGCCCGGCCCCAAATCAATTATAGAACCATCACCACTATCAATTTTAGAACATTTTCATAACATCTAAAGGAAACTCTTATCCATTAGCAGTCACTCCCCATTTCCTCCTAATATCCCTAGATCCTGGCAACCACTAATCTATTTTCTTTATCTCTAGATATTTCTATTCTAGACATTTCATTTAAATGAAATCATATAATATGTGATGTGGTCTTTTGTGACTCACTTCTTTCATTTGACATAATGTTTTTGAGGTTTATCTATGTTATACCACATAACAGAATTTCATTCATTTTTTAGGCTTAATAATATTCCATTGTATGGATTTCCCAAATTTTGATTATCCATTCATCAATTAATAGGCATTTGAATTACTCCCACTATTTTGCTATTATAAACAACGCTACTTTGAATATTCATGTGCAAGTTCTTATGTGGATATATGTTTTTAGTTCTCTCAGGTATATACTTAGGAGTCAAATTTTGGAAATTGGTCATCTGGTAACTAAATGGCTTAATATTTTGAGGAAGTGGCAGGCTGTTTTCCAAAAGGTCTGAAACATTTTACATGATTACTCTCAGTGTATGAGGGTTCCAATTTTTCCTGGCCTGCTTGTATAGGACCACACAATAATTATATGCCTAACATCCCCTATTGACTTCAAGGAGGAATTAACAGTATGAGATAATGCTCCAACTATTAAAATTTCCACCAATCTTTTACACAGTGTACCAGACTCATTAAACTTTCTATTTCAATGATCCTTTTTTGGTAATGAATTTTCTTAATAAACTCTGCGTCATATTTCAAATCGTTCCAGAACATTATTGGCAATAGTGTTTAATGGACTGTCATACTTCATTTACATTGATCCTAAAAACAGAAGAGAAAAAAGAGAGAAGGGTGCCTGAAGCATTTATCTGTAATGGCAAGTCTTCAGGTCAGCCCCATCCATTAGGGAAGACAGAGTAGCACTCAGCAAAAATAGAACCAGCCAAAAGTATAGATTGAGAGTAATGCTGTTGTTGTTGTTGCTGTTTTTCTGATGCTCAAGTAAATACTCTGATCTCAGTCTGTCATTCATATAACCACCCTGTATTTAATTACACATTACTCTTCAAATTAGGTAATGTTAACTTCAGTGCTTGTAGATCTAAGATGATGTATTATATAAATATATCAACTGTTGCAGAGGTACTTATTAAAATATTTATTTTATTTTAAAAGTTTTGCTTTAAACTCTTAGCTAAGTTAAAAAAACAGAGATATCGGCTAGGCGCAGTGGCTCAAGCCTGTAATCCCAGCACTTTGGGAGGTCGAGACGGGCAGATCACGAGGTCAGGAGATGGAGACTATCCTCGCTAACACAGTGAAACCCTGTCTCTACTAAAAAATACAAAAAACAAGCCGGGCGAGGTGGCGGGCGCCTGTAGTCCCAGCTACTCAGGAGGCTGAGGCAGGAGAATGGCATAAACCCCGGAGGCGGAGTTTGCAGTGAGCTGAGATTGCGCCACTGCACTCCAGCCTGGGCGACAGAGCGAGACTCTGTCTCAAAAAAAAACAAAAACAAAAACAAAAACAAAAAAAACAGAGATAGTTCTTATGTTGGCCCAATGGCCTATTTTATTATTACTATAGTCATTAAAAGTCTAAAGGAAGGTATAGACTAATTCTACTTAAAGCTGAATGATAAACAAATGTGTAATTATTTTGCCATTGTGAGTCTCCTGGAGGGAAGCAAAGTTCTTTCTCTAAGCCCACAATGGTGGCTCTGATAATACTGTGTAATACATGGCTCCCGAGGGCCTGGTGAGAGTCACTTTGTTCTAACAAACCCAAATCAAATAGAATGCAACAGGGAACTTCACAAACAGATTACTCCATCAACAAAGATTGGAATGCACAATGATCCCCCTTAGCCAATCAAATCTCTATGCTAATAAAGACAAGGCTTGAGAACTACTTAGCTGTTACTACTCATTAGCATAAAAAACTTAGCAGCTGTTTACCATTTCATTAGCATTTTAATGACAATTTGCCATGTTAAACACAGATTGTTTTAAAGTACTAGTAGATCTTCTGAATAAATATCAACTATACTTTCATTAATCCTTCACCTCAACCTTGCTGTTTTCACTTTTAAAACTTACTTTTTAATACTACTTCACCAGGACTTATTGCTTGTTTTTGCAAATGGTAAATAAATAGGGACAAAGTGCATTTTTTTGGACAAGTTCTTTCATGCTCTGATCTCTCTATCTTCATATTTCAGATTTTGCTGCTGCTGCTGCTGCTAAGAATTCTTTGTCCTCACCTCTGGGTGCCTGAAAGTCAGCAGGAGTTACAAGCAGAAATTTGACCAAAATGCATTGCACTCTGAAAGAAAATGCTTAATTTCTCTAAAAGTCAAGGACTTGTTAAGAAAAAAGGTTGAAAATATAATGATCAGGCATTTCAATACAAAAGGTGATATAATATACCCATTAAGTTGCTACTCTCATGGGACAGAACCAACCTTTGACTTTTGTATAAACTATTTGGCAGTATTACACAAGACACCTCCTATTTGTAGTTCTGTTTCAGAACATAGTATGTAATCTGGAATATATCATAATGAATAAAGTCATGATGAATAAAATCATAACAGGGTTCCACCCTATTTGATAATAAAACTTTTCATATCACTGAATGCATATATTTATCAAACTTCCTGTACTAAAATGAAATACACATATATAAGCATGCATACTCCAAAATTTAACAGGAATAATTTAACACTCTTGAGAAAGGAATAATACAAGGTGGTCACAGGAGGACAGAAAATTCCAGACAGTAGTTTCACATGTTTAGGAAAAGAAAACTGTTGAAATAGCTGCATAAGGTAGGGGCTGATAAGACCCTGAAAAACGAAGGTGTGGGCCAAGCTGGCTAAGACTAACTGGACCCAACATGGCGCTGGATTTGACTTGGGTTTCACCTAGGATCTCATTCTACTCTCACTAACATACTATATCACACACCCACCAGTGTCCTGACAGTTCTCAGACCACCCATATTGGGTGTTAAAATGGGTAGTACACAGCTCCAAGAAATCTTCACATCTTTACAGGAATCTTCATGAATATCCCTCCATTTGATTAAAGAAACCCATAAATACAGAAACTCCAAACCCTGTGGTGTGACTCACTTCTTTTGAGTATGCCCACAATCCCCTTCCTTAAGTGTGTACTTTTCACTTTGCAATAAATCTGTACTTTCACTCTATCCCAATTTGTCCTTGAATTCCTTCTCACAACAGCATCAAGAGTCTGGACACCAGACAGAGTTGAGGTCTCACAGGCATTTGAGGATCTCCTCTAGTCTACCAGTTTCACACTTATCATGGAATTCCATGTATTCATATGAACATGAATTTCCATTAATATGCAATTACTTTCTTCCATACATTTCACTTTGATGGTAAAATACAAGTTAATTCATCTATAGCTATGAAATCAATAATATGCAAAAGATAATTTCCTAATATGATCATAAGAAAACTATTATTTCAGCTAACTGCCTCTGTAACATAATAGGTACCTTATTATGTTAATGGATTATGTCATAATACATCACAATACAACCTTACTTAAGGACAGATGACACCTGAAATTATTGCCTTAGTCTTTGGCCTTTAGCTATATAATCTTAAAAGCGCATTTAGATTACAACTTTGAGACTTCCTAGTGGCTCTTCTTTATATGCCAAAACAGAAGCAAACAAAACACCTCATTCTTCAAAAGAGTATGCCAGAGTCAACAAATACGCATGAAGAAGCATTTGCAGAATGAGATCAAATCTGTATCTATTCTATATCCTGCAGGAGTAGTTTCTTCTTATGCCATTATTATGCATGTTCCCGTCAGTGAGTACTGAAATTAAAAACTTAACATATTATAAAAACCTATTGTGGGAGGCGATGTCAATTATAGAACTCCAAAAGATTTCTTTAAAGAAATTTAAATGAGTGGCATTTCAGATTTTCTGCCAAACTTAGTTTTATCTTTTCATTGCTTTCCCAGCTTTGTTGCACCTAATACTGCATATTTTTTCCCTCATCGGGATAATTGCCAACACAGCATCTCCTCCACTTCTCTCAGCATTTCTTTTCTTTCGTTAATCTGCTAGGTGAAGAAAATAATTTACCAAGAGACTATCAAAGCATGGCCACTAAGAGGTGGCTATATGAATAGGGGAGGTGACTGATAAAGGATTTTGCTTTTGAAAAGGTCTCATAATAGCAATAACAGAGATAACATTTTTATAGAACACACTATGTAGCAGGCACTATCCTAAGTTCATTAAATATGTAGGTATATATGCTCATTTGCATATACTCATGTACATACTTCTACATATTTAATCATCGCAATCTGATTAACAAGGTATTAGCCCCATTTTACAGATGACAAACTGAGGCACAGAGAGACTAAGCCCAACTTCATATAGTTTGTATGTAGATGAGCCAGAATTAGAACCCAGGCTATTTGACTTCTGAATTCTGCTTTTCACTACCATGCTATGGTCACCAAATTGTACAGGTGGAAACAGTCCAGTCATATATTCTCCAGCTGAGGGAGAAACATTTTACCATAAACCTAAGAGACTGAAAATACTGGACCTCCAAACAGATATAGTATTCAATTGGGAATTAGTTGAAACTTATTTGACCTTAGTGTAGTATCTGATACTTAAATAACCAAGATATATAATGAATATATTTATCTAAAAAGAATATTCTGCAGATAATAGTGTTATTTGATTCAATAAATACTTGTGAGGGACTAACAAGGCACAATGCTAACAACTACAGGGATTATGAACTGTGTCAGAACTTATTTTACTTTTTAAGATAAGAAAATAATAATAACAACTGCTACCATTTAATGAGATTTTACTGAATGCCAGGCAATGTGCTAAGTGATTTATATCCCTTATTCTTATTAAATTATAATGCAACTCTGTGATATTTATACTATTATTCCCATTTTACAGATGAGAAAGGTGAGGTTTAGAGTGATTAAAATCACTCAGTATGTGGTACAGCCTGGGTCCAAACTCCTGTTCATCTGACTTTAAAGCCCATGTCATCATTCCCTAAAGTAGGTTATATGTAAAGTTGTTGCATGAAAAAGATTCTGTCATCAAATACATTTAGAAAATGTTGCTTCAACAAAGCTTAAAGCAGTTCTTTTCTGCAACACATCTCAGAGATTTTAATATACTAACAGGCACTGTGGACATCTAGGCAGAAAAAATTTCTTCCCACAATTTTTTGAGCATGGAAACAAGCCTTAAAATTTTTTAAAATTAAGATGACATGGGCAACACTGTTCTACATTTGTTAAAAGCATCAGCTCAGGAGACAGATATATTAGAAGCCGAAGACTCCTTGGTGCACTGCTTTCTTGTGCAACCTTGGACAATTAACTTTACTTATTTATACCTCCACTGTCTTTTCTATAATTAAGAAAAATAAGAGTAGCTATATCATAGGACGTGTGGGAAAACTGACAGATTTTTCTACGCAAATTGCCTAAACCTGTGCCTGATACATAGCCAGTGTTGTATAAGCTTCAGTTACTGTGGTTACAAACTACTCCCAATCCTTGATATTATGCCATATCCCAGGAGAGCATGAATAATTAAATCTATTAATACTTACCATAAATGGCAGCGGTCATGTGTTATCAAAAAAAATGTTAAGTAGGTTCAAGAGAGAAAGAAATTGTATCTGGTTCATAAATGGGGTTCATAAATGTTTCCACAGATGAGATATCTCTTAAGATAAACTTTGAGGAATGGCTTGTGTTTTGAGAGGTATATATGGAAGAATGGGGGAGGGAACTGTATAAACAAAAAGTACAGAGAAAACAGAATATGTTGAAGTTAAAAATTTTTTAGGCTCTCAAGGTATTCTTAGGGTTTCTGGATTAAAAGGTAAAACAGAAAATAGAAAAACCAAAAACCAAAACCATAAATAGAGTATCTTTGTGACCTTGGAGTAAGCGAAGGTCTCTTAAACAGGAAATAAAAGATGCTAATCATAAAAGAAAAAAATTGATGAATATATTCTCTTAGTAAGAATGTATGAAAAAGACACAACCAAGAAAATGAAAAGGCAATCCACAGAGTGGGTGATGGTATTCACAATAAATATTTTTTGCAAAGGACCTGAATCTAGAATATAGAACTCCTACAGATCAATAAGAAAATGACAACACTAGATAAATGGGCAAAAGACTTGGACACTTCACAAAAGCTTATATTAAAATGGCCAATAAACATACAAAAATGGTGATTAACTTCATTAGTAGTTAGGAATATGTGAATTACAACTACAATGAGATATCACTACATATCCACAAGAATGGTTCAATTTGATGAAGAAAGATGAAGATTATTAAGTGTCGACAAGGACACAGAGCAACTAGAATTCTGTATTAAAGTGTAAATTGCCACAGCTACTTTGAAAAACTACTTGGCATTATCTATTTCAGCTGAATATATACATACCGTATGACCCAGAAATTTCACTTCTAGGTATATACCTAACAAAAATGATATGTTCGAGAATGCTTATAGTAATATTCTTCATAATAGCCCCAAACTGGAAATTAGGCAGTTAATCTATCAACAATAGAAAATAATTTTTGTATGTTCACACAATGAAACATTCATACAATGAGACACAGTGATGAGAACAAATGGCACATACTTACATGCAACAACCAATAGATCTTGCAAGCATAACGTTGAAAAAGAGAACTAAAATAAAGGAGTACATGCTGTATGATACCATTTATATAAAGTATAAAACCAGGCAAATTAATTTATTCTGTTAGGATAGTGGCTCTCCTCACAGCAAGGACGGGATGAGGTCGGGGGTGAGATGACTAAAACAGGGCATTCAGAGTGTCTTCTAGGACGCCAGAAATGTTCTTTCCTTGATCTAGGGGCCAGCTACACATGTATGCTGTATTTGTGTACATTCATTCAACTGCACACTTATGTGCACTTTTCTGTATGTTATAAATTAACAGAATTTTTAAAAAATGTAGTCAATGTTATTAATTCTAATAAAATGCTTTGACAAATATAGGCAAAATTTCCCAATAAGAATGTCTTCAAATACTGTCAAGTTTGTATAGTTTTAGGATGACAATGATGCTTTTTGAGTTCTTTTTCTTCTACTGCCAGCTTGATTTTGCTCAAAATGATTTGTGAGCAAATAAAATTTCTCTTTAAAGCTGATGCTTCCTTGCTGAATTTACGAAGTGAATAGGGGAGACTAACACAGACTCTAGTGATGCCAAAGAGAAAAATGTATATCTAGAACTCTGAGTCTATAAAATCTAACAATTGGCAGTTACGTGCCTGGATTTCCCTTGGGGAAGCTCAGGGTTCCCCCTAAAGAGCTCCGACAGCAGCCACCATGGCAGCAGCCTGGCAGAATGTTACATTTATAAGTAAATCTTTCTGAGCACTGCATTGAAGTTGATAAGCAATAATGAAGTGCTGCATCAAAAAACATCAGAGAAGCCACATCATGAGGGATTTAAAGCCACAGTGTCCTTTGGGTCTTGTAGTAATATGCCAGCTTTTACACAAAACCATGAATCTTTCACTGAGATGCAACAGATGGCTTTTCAGATGCTGTGGCAATAGAATATGCACAGCCAAGTGGTGATTCATTTATACCTGAATATCTTGCCCACAGACTGAATTTCTTACATTTAAGTGTTGTAAAAAAAATGGATAAGATTTATTTGCTATACTGTACAAACTATAGTTTGGTCAAACATGTGACATACTTCATTGGCTGCAATCCTTTTTCAAAGCAGCGTTGAAAAGTATGAGAATTTAAGAATTTAAATAAATGTATAGGGTTAAAACTGAATTTAAAATATTTTTGTTTTATCGTAGTTTCTCAGCTTATAACCCAATAGTATCAAGCATGATCATGCAAAAAAAGGAAATTGAAAGAAGAAAAAACAGTATTCCAACAAATGCTTTCTCAAGTTTTCTGCAATAATTTTTAAACACCTGACTTATCAAAAGGGAATGTCATGTGCTTAGTTTCTAAATTACTAAGTCTTTGGAGAAGCCAAAATTATCTCCAGACAGGGCTTTACTAAAATTGTCTGAGGTCGAGAATGGATTGGGAGGTCACAGTGGCTGATGAAATTTACTGGCAAAAAGACCTAGGGTGATGGTCCTGAGCTACATTTGCCTGGTGACTCTCCTAAATGGCATTAAGACCCTTTCTTGAAGTCTGAAGCCTCTTTCTATTACAAACAGAGGAACTATTTGTTGTCCCTGATGCTGATGCTTCCTTGCTGAATTTAGGAAGTGAACAGGGGAGACTAACACAGACTCTAGTGATGCCAAAGAGAAAAATGTATATCTAGAACTCTGAGTCTATAAAATCTAACAATTGGCAGTTATGATGGCAGTCTACAGTATGCTACAGACCTAATGGCAGTGCAGAACTATCATTTATTTTGGAAACCTCCCTAAAAAATACAACCTTTCCCAGGAAAAGTGCAACAATGTTACTCAAGTCACTGAATAGTTCTAGAAGAATTATATTTAATAAAATTTTAGAGGTAAGCATAATTTAGGAATCTACCCTTCATTTTGCATAACAAAAATGGGATTTGGAGAGCTTAATCTACCAGGGTACCTGACTGATGGTAGAACCAAACCTAGAGCTCAGTGCCCATGAACACTGTTTTGAATATTTAAGTCTGTGCATGTATTGTCATCATTACCTTCTTAAAAAATTCAAGATTAGTATTTGGTGTGTTTTCTTTTTTAATTTTGACTGAAATTTTAAAGAGAGTATTCATTTAATTAAATGAGATTTTAATTTTACTGTTTTAACAACATGATTAATGGGAGAAATTCAATGAAAGAAAAGCCAGTGTGGCCAAAAGCCAACATTTCTTTCCAGTTTAAAAAACAGCACAAAATTGATTATAACAGCTCATGTTATTTTATTATATATATAAAACACATATATATGTATTATATATATGTATGTTTTAGATTCATAGGGTACATGTATAGGTTTATATAACGGGTATATTGTATGATGCTGAAGTTTGGGCTGCTAATTATCCTGCTTCCCAAGTAATGAACATAGTACCTGATAGGCTTTCAACCCTTGTCCCCCTCGCTCCCTCCCTGCTTTTGGAATCCCCAGTATAATGCCTCATTTTAAATACTTCTTTTAATATTCCCAATGGAGAAAAAAAGAGATCAACAAAGTTCATTACAACTATGCTTTAACCATACTGTTCAGATCAATATAACTAATTTAAATAGCCTCATGGTAGGAGGCATACTCACTGGCATACTCTGTGTTGGTGGTTTTCATACTGAAGTACTATCAGAATCACAACAAAAATGCTATCTGAGAAGACACATTTTTTTCAGGTAATGGCAACTGACCTTCTATTTGAGATCAAAGCAGCAGGCCTATTTAGACTCTGGCTCTGTCTTTAGGCCTCTCCTCTGCAGTTCACGCTAAGAGCCAGGCTAAAGGGATCTGGATACAGCAACTGTGAGGTCAGTGCACCCAGCTGCTGCTATAAATTCTAGCTCTAGGGCACATAATGTTTTTTTCTCCTAGTTTCAGGGAATTTCAGTTCCTGCTTTCAATGTCTAGGCTGTGGCATTTAAGGAACAAAAGGAGAGAAAAGAAAAGAATAGTGGTTTATATAAATTATCCTTTTTAAAAGGTATTTCCCCTACCCCAAGCTTGTTCAATTTGAGAAAACAGAGTTAATATTTGCTCTGCTAGTGCCCTCTACTCCCGCCTTGGCAGAGAAAAAAAGGTTTCTTTAGCTTAAATATTAACCAAACACTTCATAGCTATTCAAAAGCAGTTGCCCATGTTAAAAATAACAACTAAAAGTAATAAAATCCCAGAAAGCACAACTTTGGAATAAATAGAAACAGTAAAAACTGCTCTAAACCCTTTTTGCACATGTATCCCAAAGTCACCAGAATTATAATGCACTATAGAGTGTTCATAACAAATTCTAGTAAAGTATGATAGCCACGGTGGCCATCATAGAAAAGGCCACTCTTGGTCCTCCATCAGCAAATAAGCCATTCTCACTCAAGGAGCGGCAGAGATGGTTTCCATCTGGCAGCCAAGGTTGCTGTGCAAGGAGCATGAAAGCGCCTGTTCCATCCCCATGGAAACCTGGTATGGGGTGCTTGATCTGGCCGTGCCAGGGTCAGAGTGAGCAGAGACTGTGAGTATGGGGTAAAATTGGAGCTACAATGGGAAAAAATGGTGAGGGATGATCTGGAGAAGGAAGAAAGAGCAGTGAGTTTGGCTTAGTTTTGCAAAGTGGACTAGAATTAGTAGCAATTTCTTGTTTGAAATTTCCTAATATCTTACTCCTAAAATGATTTTCTTCCCTTTCACCTCTTCATTGTATGACAGAAATCTCTATAAAATGAAGTGGAGCAAAAACTGCACGAGCAGGAACAACCTAGTAAAGCAGAGCATCTAAGTTCTTCAGACACTCCTGTGGATAACTGGAAGACAATGTGAGCTCACCCTTTTCCTGAGAAACATGGAATGTTCTGTGACCCAGGGAATGCTTGTACTCCAAAAGGTTTCTAGTGGGTATTTAACAGATTGGGCCAATAGTTGGCCTGGCTTCTTGAAACTCTGCCATTGTCCTGACATCCTAGAAACTGATACTACTTGCTTCAGTCAGGTAGGCAGCTTCTGGGGCACTAGCGATATGCAAAATATCTCCAATGAACACCCAAGCATTTTCTACACATGAAGGGACTCATCATAAATGGCTGCGTTGGTCCTGTGCATCATGTTACTCTTGTACTATTATACTGACTTTGTACCAGACTTTCTTATATGAAATTTCTTTTTCTTTTCTTTTTTTTTTTTTTAAACATAGTCATCAAAATTTTTGCTTTACAATTTGACTGTCAGGTTCTTTTTTTAATATCATATAAAATTTATGGTGTACAATGTGATATTTTGATGTACATATATATAGTGAAGTGATCACTAGAATAAAGCAATTGGACACATTCATTATCTCACTTGGTTACTTCTGTGTGTGGTAAGAGTACCTAAAATCCACTCTTAGAAATTTTCAAACATACAAAATAATATTAACTACTGTCCTCATGCTGTACCTTAGATCTCTAGATATAGTCATCCTATATAATTACAACTTGCTACCTTTTGCCTATATTGGCCAACATCTCCCCATATTCCCCTCTCTCCCACACTCTGATAGCTAACTTTCTATTCTCTGTTTCTATATATTTGACATTAAAAAAAATCTACATATAAGAGAGATCATGCAGTATTTTTTTTTTCTGGCTTATTTCATTTAACATAATGTCTTCCAGTCTCATCCATGTTGCTGCAAATGGTAGGATCTTCTTTTTAAAATCTGAATAATATTCTTTATATGGAATTTTATTTTGCCTCCTCAAATGATTCTCTCCTATCCCAATAATGAACACCAAAAGTCAAGGCCATAATGACTTCTTCCTAAGAAGTCCCACTGAAAGTAGAGCATTTCATCACAGCACTCATTATTTTCCTTTTCAATGATTTGCTTTATAAGGCAACAAAGGAATGGAAATATTTTCTTTTAAGACATTTGTTTTAACTAGTGGTCTCTTCTGAACTTCAAACAGACTGTTAAGCTCCCTTTGCTTTAAAAGACACCAAAGGAAAGTACACAATTCACAAAAATGGAACTAGTGCTCAATGTATTTAACTTGAGAAAGCATGCTTCCAGCTCAAAGAAATGCAAAAGAACCCAAAGTTCCCAAACTGCACAATCTCTACAACTTTCCAAACTTTGATTGACTTGTATCTCTGTCTCCTTTTCTCTAACATCCTCATTATCGAACTCTCTCTAATCACTGTTTTCCATAGTTTCCCTCTTTCCCACCTGTCTTTTCTGCCTCTCTTCTCTCCTGTTTCTCTCCTGTATGTGACATCTCTGTCTGTGTTTCTGTACATCTGTGTACCTATCTGTGTGTCTGTTTCATCTCTTTTTCTTCGGCTCCCACCATAATACTTCCAGGGAACTAGAAAGCACTCATAAAATTTGTCATTTGCCTTATTTTGCAACTACATTGTATTGGCTTTGTTTTCAATATTTGCTTCTATAAATCAAAAGATTAATAGCAAGATTATTGCAGTATCAGGTCAAGTTTGTCCCTGTGACAAGATGTAACAATTATATTAGATCATATCTCTAGTTCTGTCTCCAGTAGTCATGTCAGTTGCAACAACTGAGGATTGTTTTTATTATGTGCTCCCATGATGGTATCTGCCTTCCATGTGAAGGAGAGGGACAAGTTAGAAACTTGAGTGCACCATAGAATTTTATGGTATATTCTTACAGAAATTCATCATTGTGTCCTGGGTTATATAAATACTATATCATTTCATTGGAGAGCATAAGGTGCTTTTACATATATTAAGTAGCTTTTTACATATATTTTACACACACCACAATAAGTAGTTTCCTAAACTTCACATGGCTTATGATCATACCATGTTTTTCTGATGAAGAAAATGATGCTTGGGATAAATAATTGTAGGAAAAGCAAACATAGAAAACAAAGGCCACAATGAATCTAGCACTACAAAATATCTTCTCTAAATCAGGTATGTAATAACTCCACTGAGCAACGTTGTCTGCCAAGAGGTCACACGTCAGCGTCTCAAAGACCTTGGAAAAATTAATGCATTTTTGGCTTTAACCTATTCATTTTTGCAAGTCCACTGAACCCTCAGTGTTTATACCTCTAACCCATGAATAAGACAGAATAAAAGTAGTCAATACTGTTTCAATATTTTTCAAACCATCTGAAATCCCACTGGAGACTATGAGATAAAAACATCTTCCTGGTGCCAAGAGTTCGTAAATCCTTTTCTAATAATATATTTATTCATGTTTTACAAATGGCAAAATTGAAAAAAAAAAAAAAGGTGGGGCGTAAGGTGAAGGAAATAAAAGGCGGGGGAAAATAAAGTGATAACATTAAAATAGAAATGAGAATTTCACAAGTAACTATTGTATACATACAAATTATACCTACTCTTAGACAATACTCCCTCTTGAGAAGCTAAACTTACCTGGTTTCCAGAGAGATTTCTATGCCCAAGGGTCTAAACAAACATGAAACCATTGAGCTTTGACGTGAACTAGATGGAACGTTAAAACTTGAAATGGTGCCTATCATAAAAATCATGTGACAAGAGTGTAAATCACCCATGTCACTCAATTTGATTACAGGCTACCAGCCACTATTCTATCAGTCTGAATGTGGATTCTTGGACATGTATAATCATCAGCTTAAATATACTTTCTGAAAAGAAGTTAAAAAGGAGAGAGAGTTCTAACATACTTGGATTGAACATGAATCTCATTTTTACCTAGTAGTTATTCTGACACAAACTTTGAAAGCTTAAAGAAATGTGGGAAATCAGTTACCTCATCATTATAGTTAGCACAGTGGCTCAATAGTACAACTGAAATACAAACGGGCTAGGAAAGTCAAGACAGTATTAGACAAAGGAATTGCAAAATTAGCAAATTCTATTTGTCTTAATTCTGATATTTTTATCTTTTTCTGAAATTCATTTGACCTGTTTTATATTTTTGTCACATATTTCATAAGAAAGTTCCTTAAGGTGTAAATGTGGGTCAGTTAGCAGTGCTTACCTTTGTTTTTAAGGTTACAGTCCACGTTCACGTCTGCATTTGAGCATTGTATGAGATGTTACATTTAAAAGTAAATAATTCCATCATTTCAACCTGGTGCTCCTGTGAAATGTGGTGCTAGGAAACAGCCGGCAGGCAGTGCTTCTGAACAAATCATACGTCCTGTAATTGCCGCTTAGCTCTAATTACTATTGAGGATCCTGTTTGCAACTTGATTCCAGGGAGAGGGCAGAATACCTTCTGATGACACAGAACCAAATATATCCTAAAAGACTGACAAGTGGCTTTCTTTCACGTAATTTTTCTGAGTATCTCCCAGCTACTCAAAAACTACCACTCTGTCATGGTAAAATGGAAATAAAGAAAACTGACACCCATATCTCCCTTCTAACAAAGCAATTCGGTTCTCTCAAAATATCTACTTATCCCAACAATTTGGAATTTTCAGTATCACTTATATTTCAAGGGATTATTCCCCCTTAGGTGGGCAACTATATCTTTTAAAATTGCTTTTTATTTCAAAGAGAAATGCGTTCTCACAACAAACTTTATATTCTGTTAGACTAGAATAATTTATTTGCATTCTATTAGGCCTGAAGAATTTGTTTCCTTTCCCATGGATTTTTAGGTTTTAAATAAAGATTCATATAGTTCAAAAAGACTAGAGCAGATGTCAATTTGATGTTAATAAAATTAATAGGTGTGTTTACGCATCTCAACTCAGAAACCTAATTTCAGTTATATGGGGTAATATGGTAAAATTGAAGTTATACATGCTTGGAACTAAAATGATTTATTATTTATTCTCATATCTAATTAATTTAACTTTGCATCTAGTGGCATGTGACCATGTTGTCAGAATAAAGTATCTGATATATCCATGTTACACAGTGTGGCTATGACTGAATGGTTGTTTTGCTTATGCTAAGCTGATTGTCATTGATACTGACGAGTTAGCTTAGTGGGCATTTGAATGAATAAAAGAAACTTGAAATGACTGAAGCTTGCAAATGTCAGGAAGGATTTTGCACCTTTGGTTGTGCAACTTAGCACATTTGCTAACCACAGCCAACACTTTAGTGACGTACAGAAAAAATTATATTTATCCAAGTCCTGAGATTTAGTATATCTGCTTATGTCAGATTTGGACAGTAACTATCAGGGACAGGTAAACCTAAATGAATAATTAGATGCAGCAGACAAAATGGTAATTATAAAACCAGCTCTTAAAAACAGTACTTTTTTTTCCAGTCTCAATGATCTAAGTTATGAATAATAACAAAATAATATTCTAAATGAAACATAGTATGCTAGCTCTATACTTATTTCACCCCAAATAACAACTGGGCACTCCTTAAGATTACAGTATAATTGTAGTCATGGCTGTGGTTTTCATTTAAAAAAAAGTCTTCATCTATGATAGCTCTCCCCTAAGAAACCTCTGCTCTGTAGAGATGATGTTGATGGCCTCTTCAAAATATTATTATTTCATGAAGAAGTATTTCATTCTTTCTTACCTGCTGTTAAATCATGACTGATTCTTGGAGTATTTTTTCTAGAACATTTCCAGGTCTGGAATACTAGTGCATCCTTGAACTCCCAAGCTCTTTATTTGTACACCTCACGTATTTTCAGTTTAGTCCAGTAGTACACAAAGTGTGGTCCTCAGACTAGCAGCATCAGCATCACCTGAGAACTTGTCAGAGAAGAAAATTCTGAGGCCTCACTCCAGATCTACAGAATCATAAATGCTGGGGATGAGGGCCAGTAATCTGTGTTTTAGCCAGCCCCCTACATGACCTGAAACACGCTGATGTTGGAGAACCACTGGTCCATAGTGCAGGTATGTACTAAGAGCAGTGGGAGAATGGGATAAGGAACACTTAAGCCTCTATGGGGAAAACTACAGGAGAGACTGAGGCTCCACAGAGACATGACATTTAAGTGGTTATCTAAAAGATGAGAAGAGCTTGGATGGATCCAAAGGAGGCACCAGGCATCTCTTACCTAGCTAAGTCATCACCTTGAGTTAATGCAGCCCCACCCTCTCTATAAGACCTTACCCTATCAATCATCATCTTTCTTTAGTCAGTCCATTCTCAAGGAAACAAAACTTGCTTCATTCTTGTTAGCCTCTTAGTCTACCAACTACTTGCTCTTACCTCTTAACTTCTTTTAGAGTAGCCTACCCTTCCTTTGTTTTTGTTTTTTATTATCCCCTCACTTCATAAACACTGTAATCTGGCTTATGATTTCTCTAGCAAAATAAAACTAGGGTTCTGAAGGCCTCTATCAGTCCTCCTTGACCTCTCTACCACTGGTAGAATATAATCCCATTTCTAAATCACCTCTTTTCCAAGCTCAACTTTTGTATTTCTAACCTCAACTTTTGCATTTTCCCTCCCACCTGCATCCCATTGGCACCTCAAGTTTGATTGTACAAAATTAAACTACTTATCCCAGCCTCCCTGCCCCTATCCCCTCACCTCACTCCCTAAAGGATATTTCTTCTCTGCTGGTCTTTACTTCCTTACATGCAGACCCTAAAACTTGAAGCTGTATTTTACTTCTCCCTCTTCCTTGTCCCTGAATCCAGTTAGTTAGTTTTATGACATCTGTCACCTCTTTTCCTTTTTCATACCCATTGCCATTACCTTCATTTAGGTCCTCATTAGCTGTTCACAAGCATAATTCCTTAATCATTGTATTACCCTTGTAGTCAAATGAATTCTTTTTTTTTTTTTTTTTTTGAGACAGAGTCTAGCTCTGTCACCCAGGCTGGAGTGCAGTGGCCGGATCTCGGCTCACTGCAAACTCCACCTCCCGTGTTTAACACCATTCTCCTGCCTCAGCCTCCCGAGTGGCTGGGACTACAGGCGCCCGCCACCTCACCCGGCTAGTTTTTTTTGTATTTTTTAGTAGAGACGGGGGTTTCACCGGATTAGCCAGGATGGACTCGATCTCCTGACCTCGTGATCCGCCCGTCTCGGCCTCCCAAAGTGCTGGGATTACAGGCTTGAGCCACTGCGCCCGGCCTTCAAATGAATTCTTAAGAAGAACAGCTCAAATCAATCATTATCCTACTCAAACATCTCCTGTGGCTCCCCTCAGTGAGTTACAGGCTTTGTAATACCATACACCTGTTTAAATCTCTACTCTGCTACTCACCAGCTAGGAAACATTACATAAATTAATTGACTTAGCCCCAATTTTCTCAGCTGACAAGCAGGAATAAAATAGTAATCATATCTCATGAGGAGCTCTGAAGGAAATAATACATGTAAATTCTTACCATGGTGGCTAGAAAACTGAAGGATTTAGTGAATGGTGAGCATTATTATTACCATCACCATAGAATCCAATTCCAATGCCACAGTTCAGCATCCAACACCATCCTCAAACTTAAATGAAAACTGTTTTCTCACACTTTATAAGATTTATTAAACCAAATTCTCTCTCAAGGGCAGGCCCCACATCTTATTTTTCTTTTTGTCTCTGGCCCCTTAGGCATTGCCTTACACTTGGTAATTGCTACAGAAATGTTCACTGCATGAAGCACTAGTTGGTTCTTGTACATATACACTTTCTGAGTTCTATCACTTTTTTTCATGCTGTCATGCCTTCCAGGATGCTCTTCCCTTTTTGTCTCCTTTTAAATTCTCTCCATTTTCAAGTGACACTTTAAATGCTATCTCTTCCACGAAGCCTTCCCTCTTTTTTCAGAAGAAAGCATTTTGCTTTCCTCAGAATCTGCACTGCATTTTATTTACATCTCCATTACAGCACTTAAGACTGTTGATTGTGTATTACTTGTGCATGTGTCTTCTCCCCCAAAGAGCTCTAAGCTCTTCTGGCTTAGAGACCAGACTTAATTTACTGCTGCTTGTCTAGGGCCCTGCCCAGAGAACGCACTTAATGAATGTGTTGAGTGAATGTAGGCGTAAGGGAAGGGCATCTGTGTTTTTAATATAAGAACTGTGCTGCTGCATACGACCTGATTAAAGGTTTTATTGCTCATTGATAATTATGATCATCTTCAAAGAGTACATGGATTATGAGAATTACAGAAACAAGTTTAAGATCTCTTATAAATGAAGTATGTTCCTAATTTTGGCTTAAAGGCCGTACTCTAGAATCCAGAAGCATTTTTCATGGAAATAATAATTCCTGGGATAGTCCTCAAAAGCTTAATTAACCTGCAGGACAGCTGTGTAATATATAGCATTGCATTAGCAATAGCACCTCAATGCCAACCCTATTATAAGGGGTCTTGAAAAGGAGTCAATAGCCTATGAGTGTTTATGAAGACACTCAGTCTTCCTTGCAAAACATAAAGCTATGACTTTTGTTTTCTTTTTTATATTTTAAGACATACTCAGAAAGCCATAATCTGAAGCCAACTTAGTTGTGTATTCGAATGGTTACTTTTCATTGCCAGGATGAATGTGACCTGGTTAAAGAATTAATTTATAACTGTCGATTATAAACTGTAAATGTAGAAAATGGAAGTCCTCTATAAAGTCCACATATTTGAATACTCAGAAATAATTTTATTTTTAATTTACAATTCTAAATTATAGTTTTCATGTCTTCACTTTGGATTAATTTTAAATGGACTATGGCTTCTGATTCTTCAGCTTCAGTTCCTGCATCCGAATCCCCTTGACAAATGCATAAAGACTTGTTGACAAATTTTTAATAACATTCACTGGGGAGGGGAACTGTTATTGTAGAGTAACTCTTGAGTGAGTAATTTTTTTTTTTTTTTTTTTTTAGACGGGGTCTCACTCTGTCACCTGGGCTGGAGTGCAGTGGTGTGATCTTGACTCACTGCAACCTCCGCCTCCTGGGTTCAAGTGATTCTCCCTGCCTCAGTCTCCCGACTAGCTGAGATTACAGGCACTACCCACCACACCTGGCTAATTTTGTATTTTCAGTCAAGACAGGGTTTCGCCATGTTGGCCAGGTTGGTCTCGAACTCCTGACCTCAAGTGGTCCACCCGCCTCGGACTCACAAATTGCTGGGATTATAGGCGCTGAGTCACCGTGCCAGGCCCATAATCTTTTTTAATGAAAAAATTATGGCCCTTCTAGTCATCTGAATTGCAATTTTGGATTTTCACAAGTTTACTTATTTAAAGCAGAAGGCAAACCTAGAAACAAGCTATCTGTGGGGGGAAAAAACACAAACATATTTTCACTGTTACTTTTGCTTCCACCATCACTAAGCTAGACATTATAGTAAATTGAAAACTGAGGTCACTGGTCCTAAAGGTGCTTTTCTATTTAGAGAACAAAAATAATATATCCAAAAACAATTAGAGACTAATACAAAGACACATAAAATTTAATGTAAATTAGTGGCACAGATATACAAGTGGTACAGGACAGATCATAACATCCACAGGGCAGGAAGCTTTGTTTCATTCACGAATGTATTCTAAGCACCAGGAACAATGCCTTGCACATATTGTCAGCTCAACAGCCACTGCAATCAAAGGAGAGACAAAAGTGGGCTAGAAGAGCTGGGGAAAGTTTCACTGTGAAGGCAGGACTTGAGCAAGACCTTAAAATATGTGACTCTTTGAGTCCTCCTTAGCTTCCACCTACATCCAGACTACTGGCAAGTCCTGTTGTCTCCACCTCCAACATAGGCTGCAAATCTTCCTGCTTCCGTCCATGTCACTGTCACATACTAGGCTGAGATACCAACATTTGTCTGAACTACAGTTAATGGGTCTTAAGGGATCTTTCTGGGACCACTTATGGTCTCTGACATTTGGTTCTCACACAGCAGCCAAGCAAACTGTTTAAAAATACAAATCTGATCATGTCACTCCAGTGGAACAGCTTCCCACAGCACCTGGAATAAAATCAAACCCCTTGCTATGGCCTATAGTCAACACATGTTTAATTAAGCCCCTGCCTACTTCCAAAACCTCACCGAGTACTGCCTCTCCTCCCCAGCCCCCAAGATCTAAGCGTCCTTCCTCTCTCTTTCACAAACACATCACATTCATTCTATCTCAAGCTTTTGCCTTTGCTGTTCCCTCAGCATGAAACTCCCTGCTCCCATTTCAGTTGTGCCTCAGCTCAGTTATCACCTCAATGAGCCCCTCCCTCTATTACACTGCTCTGTTTTATTTACTTCATGGCACTTATTTGTCTCTAAAATGACCATGTTTTACTCGTTTACTTGTTCATTATCTCCTCTTACTAAAACATAATCTCCACAAGGGTAACAACTATATTCCCGGTTTCTAGAGCAGGGCCAGGCCTATGGTAGGTACTCAATACATATTTTGAATGAATGAATAACCACACTTTTCCAGCATTTTCAAATGTGAAGATACTATTTTAGCATCAAATGGTGTCAAGGACTTCTCACATAGTATTAGTGTTATTTTTTCCCTCAGTATTCACTGACCATATTCAAAGCTGTTATGAAGTTAGCAACATTTAAAGTACAGTGGTATTTCATTATCACAGTAGGGTTGACATACATTTGGCAAAAATATGTTGAGTATGTGTGAGAAATGGTATTTATTCAATCTGTCAAATTGAAATCTATCAAACTTATTACACATTTCTATTTACAGGTACATGAGGATCCTCAGCCCACAGATGTCAGTGAAGCCATTAATTGTTATTCAGATTTGATATAAGAAGACGGAAGGAATGGCAGAGGTCCTAGTTAAAACTTTCTTGAGACCAAGATAAGAAAAACTCTATTTAAAGACTTATCCTAAACTAGGATAAACTAACTTATTTTTTAAACCATCTAACACCTAGAGTTTATTAGTCATCTTTACTCATTTGTATAACAATGTCTAACACTTACATAACATTTATTATGCACCAACACTGTTCTATACACTTATGTATATTAATTCACCCAATTTTCAAATTAACACAGTAAAGGAAGAACTTGCTATTACCTGCATTCTCTAGATGAGGAAACAGGGCACAGAAAGACAAAATATCTTTCCCAAGATCCTGAAGAAGACACGCATCAGAGCTGGGGTTCAGTTCAAACACATGTAGTTTGGCTCTACAGCCCATACTTTTACCACTATGTTATGCTGCCTTGCTTATATAAGGAGGTATCATTTTTACACTAGTAAAATATCTCTTGCGCCATCCACAGCATATAAGAAAAATTGCTTATCAGATGTCAGTTACTCCTAAATATGCATATTTTACTCTTCAACATTCTTAAGTAGTATCTTCTTGATTACTGCCAAATAAAGCTCTGAAATACTTCACAGCAAGTAACTTTATGAAGCAGTTCTATATCATGTGGGAAATCATGAGGAAAATCTAAATCAAATACCAAATCTCACGGTGCCTTTAATATCACTGTGAAAACAGCATAATTTTCTAGGACATGTTGTGAAGGCTGAGGTGGTAAGACAGCATATCTTAAAATGACTTGAAACCAAAAATGTATTTGTGAGCATATTCCCAAATCACCACAAATGTTCTGTTTTCATGAGTTATAACATGAGGACACAGAACTCACCTTAATATATAAGGTCTTTAAGTGTGCAAAGCACAGTGCTTTCTGCACAGTATAGGGTCAAGCTGTTTATGAAGAAAGGTCAATATTGGTTTATAGCACCAAGGTTACAGACATAGTCCAAGAAAGAATTCCAGTAAGACTTAGGTTGTTCTGTCATTTATAAAAGGTCCTTCATTTATTTCCTCATTTAGTCCCTCCTTTTTGAAGAGATTAGCTGTCTTATGAAATGTGAATGAGTCAAGGAGGAGTTGACTATCCTGACCATATCCCATGTTATGCAACTTGACCCCTATGTAATAAATCTTCCTAGAAGCAGGTCTTTTCCAAATGGGGCCTGTCCTCACTATTCTCATGTGATACTTGGCAAATGAGGTATTCTGAGTCTGACTGGACACTTCTCTGCTCCTCAGCTGACAACTCTTTAACACAGATGTCAGCCGGAAAACTTTACTGGGCACATAGGGGATCAGAACTTTTGAATCATGTCCAGCCAAGAGAGTCCATCATCTCTCAGCTCTCTGCTGCCCTGCCCCATCCCAACACCAACATACAATTCCTACAAGTCCTCTGAGCTCTGATGGCACAGAACATGGGAGGGGGAAAGGATGGGCTCTCAACATGAAGCTGTTTCCTTTGTGAGTTCACTAAGGCAGAAAAATCTGTACATTTATGTGATCTATTCTTTAATAAAAATTTAGGGGCTTGGGAATAAATGTGAAGGAACTGAGGGCCTTTTATCATAGTGTATGTAGCCTTAGAGTCAGATCCCAGTTCAAATTTTGCTTTTACTATTTAATAGTGGAAAGACTTTGCAGAAGTGCTTATTCTCTGAGCCTCAATTTTCTCATCAGAAATAATACCTGTCTTTTTTTAGATTTGGAAGGGGAAGGACACTTATACAATGCTTAACACAGTGTCTGGCACACTGTGCATTCAATAAATGTTAGTTCTCTCTTTGTTTCTCTGATTCTGAAGAGAGCCAGGTGTTTGGAGGCTGGCATTTAGAAATGCCTATAATATCCTCAACATATTCTGTTTTTATTGGTTTTTTCTTTATTTTGGCTTTATGCCAGAGATTCTTAAATTAGGATCCATGGACCACCCCCTCTCCAGGAACTGTATGCAAATATTTGCAACCATGCTTATTTCTCAGAGAGAGGAATCAGAGTTAATCAATTCACAAGGGATTCTGTGATTCAAAGGGATTAAAAATGTCTATATATGTTTCTGAAAAGTTGCAAACAAACCGAATCTCTTTTTTAAATCAAATTTTATTTTTAATGTACTAGAAGAGTCTGCGAGTAAAAGGGACTCTACAATGAATCTTTCTATAAAGCAAACACTTGTTTCATAAACTGCATATTTAATCCAGGTTTTTTCAGTTTTTGCATACCACATTTGATTAAAGTAGAATATATAGTGATATTACATGCATAGTAGCCAACTTCCATGAACAATTTAAACACACCTTGTGGGGTCAAGTTCAAGTTCAGTGTACACTGAAAGAGAAAGAACTCCAGAAAGTCCTTGCTCTTAACTGGACAAAGTCTTCGTTATTCTCTGCTGCAAACATCTCATTTTATGGAGGAAGAAATTGAGGTTCTGAGAGGTTATGTGACTTGCCCAAGGTCATCACAATAGTTATGGACAATGAGGAATAACAGCTGTAAAAATAATGACAGTGATTATGATGATGATGACAGCACTGTGATCTATTGAGCATTTACTTAAGCTAAGCCTTTTTAAGACTGTAACCTCACGTACTTTCACTGCAAGCCCGAAGGAAGATTACCTCTATTCAGCAGATGAGGCACTCTGCCCAGGGCTCCGCAGTAAGCAAAGGGACAACTGAGAACAAAATCCAGCTCACAACTCATATCCCTGTTTTGGCTTTCCACACTGTGCTCTTAATCAGTACTTGAAACTGCTTCCCAGAACACAACAGAACAGAGAGTCATGTGGTCTTGAAATACAAACAATTAAAAGGTTAGTTAGCAAAGTTTCAGCTACAACCTTTAAGTTCTATTCATATTTTCAGATGGGGTTTTACAAATACAATATTAGACAGTTCTTGCTAATGTTACACTTTCACAAATATACACTAGGAGTACAATCTCTTGAACAAATCCAGATCATCTCCTGCTTGTAGTAGAGCTCTTAGACACAACCCTCCTACTCAGTTCTTAGGCCAAAGAGATCGGCCCCCATTGTCTATGCCTTCCCTACCCCTCCTTCTAGACCACATGCTGGGTTCCTGGGATTCTGTAAGTCCATGCCCTAATGGCCCTCGGACTACTTCCAAGTCCTGTGTAGGTCTCTTTTCCAGATCCCTTCCTGTGAGGTGGGCAACACCTGTGTGGGCCTGGGAGTAGCCTCAGGGTGGTTATTTTCAGAAAACGTAGTTGGAGGTTGGCAGTGAGGACTAGGGTGTCTACCTTCTTGTTGAACAGGACAGGAGGTGGGCCAGGAGCCACTTTGTGCTTCCATGTTCTGGCACAGAACTTTGAGGTGTCTAGGAATTCTAATATAATACCTGGCCTTCTCAGATATGTATGAATAAAAAAATCCATGTATTCAAACATCCAACTGACTTTCAATGATGGCTAAAAGCCAAATAGTGTACTAGGTGTTAAGTATATAATGATGGACCAGAAACCTTCAGTCCCTGCCTTCATGGAGCTAACTGCCTTGTGAAGGGTTCCCTTGAACACACAGACATTTACAATACAGAGTGATAGTGTGGCAATAGGAAAAATACTGATATGCTGAGGGTACATAATTCTTTCATAGGTGTCCAGTAAGACTTTTTTTGAAAGAGTAAGGTCCAAGCTGAAAACTTGAAGAGTAGAATTTACCTAGGCAAAAGGGAATATGACAGGAGAAGAGGAAGAACTGATCCAGGTATGTTTTGAGAAAACTACACGTAAAGCCAGATCTAGAGCCAGAATTAGCACGGTGTCCTGAATTGAAAGATTTTCAGTATTGACTAAAGTTTTCTCTGGGGTAAGAAATGTTCCTGGAGAGGTAAGCTGGGATCAACCCAGTGCAGGTCCTATAAGTCAGGTTAATGTGCTTAGAATTGTCCTAAAGACAGTAAAGAGCCAAAGACAGATTTTAAATAAGGGCATACCATGCTGAAGCTTTCATGTTGCGAACATCAGTGGTTGTAGAATAAATTATATCTATGTGCAAGAGGAACTCATGGCGAAGTCTGGGTGGGAAAAGAGAGGCTGATAGAGCTAAGGAGTTCAAGCAGAAGGCATCGTAGTAACCTATGTGACAGACAATTTGAGTATGAACTGAAGGTTAGGCGGTAGTGAGAAAAGAATACAGACAAAAGAGATAGACTCAATAGGACATGATAACTGATTGGAGACAGGGCTAATATCCAGTGGACTATTCAGCAAGGCTTCCAGCTTGGGTAGGTGGAGGGGTCTGTCATGGAGAAAGAACACAGAAGGAGAGGTCAGCTTGGAGGGAAATGTCATTTCTAAGCTTGACCTGAAAACCCCTCCAACTCAGGGATTTTGGTTTTTACCTTCCCATACTACCACCAAGACTGAGGGTGCAAGTCCTGTGTGCTAGACTGTACGGGCCTCCCCTTCCCCCTAAGCCCTGTTTATTCTGTACCACCAAAAAGAAGGGCAGACAAACAACAGCCATGAATAAAGTGAATTCTTAAATGAGGCTCTCATTTATAATTCCTCTGTCAAAGATAATCAGTTGTTTAAAATATGTGGCTATCATTAAAGTTACCAGGACTATTGAATAAATAATAAAGTAGCAGAATTTCCACAATTGTATTTGATTTTCAGGTATTTCAAATCTTATAGCAAGAATTCAGATTTAGTCAATACGTCAAGAATCTGTTCTCAAGTATTTGATGTTAACATAATAAATGTTGATACTTTAAAGTTGAAGAAAGTGAGTTAGGAATGGCAAATTCATATCTTCTGTAACATCTTTTCAGACTTTGCATATGCATTTCACAGTATATCTCTAGCAGCAATTAATCTTTATTAATAGATCTGAATTACGATCTTCTCTCAATCTCCAAGAATTTCACATGAAAAATTACAGAAGAAAAATTTTAAGCAATAGCACTTAGACTTGGATGAAAGGAATAGTATAATTTTAATTTTTATTTTGCCAAAACACCAAACTGATATGCTAACAATACTTTGTGAGGCCAGCAGCTATCAGGAAAAAAGAAAAACCAAGAAACAAAAAACTAAATGATAGGTTCAGTTTTTTTTGAAAACAAACTTTTCGAAAGTAAAATTTATCATTTTGCTCAATATTGATGAATATTTGTTGTATTTATTAGTTATGTGCTGTAAAGTTAGGTCTTTTTAAAAATAAAAAATTTAGATTAAAAGCTAAATTTAAGAAAGTTACCTTTGAACTTTTTGACAATTGTGCTATGTGAATTTTTGAAGTTAAAAAAGTAGAAATCAATACTCTGTAAGGGAAAAATAAAAAACGGATGAGAAAGCTTTCAAAGGCTTCATAAATATTTTAAGTAAGCTCAGAGGAAAAAGACAAGTTGTGTGTCAGCAATGCCAAAGTTACTCAGATCTAATGCCTATGTGGCTTTGGATAAAAGTCTTAATTTTTTTACATTTCAGTCTCAGTGAATACGAGAACTAGAATAAAAACAAACTCGCCAAAATGCCATAAAAATAAGGTTAATAGTGAGCTCTGACACAACTTGACAAAAAGTATAGCATTATTATTATAATATCTATCTTATTTTCTCTTTCCACAGAAGTGTATCCTGTGAACCAAAAGGAATGACTTTTAAAATCACTCCTTTATTGTAATGTTGTTTAAGATCCATAACAAACTCTTCACTCATGAGGAATGGGCAAATAAAAATTAACAAGTTGAGGGTGCTTTAACAGAAGTATGACTCAGGCCTGGACTAAGGGGTTTGAATCCTGCACACAAACTGCATTTTACAATAGGGAAAATATAGGTAAACCACAATCTATTTGGGGAAAAACAAAACTGTACCTTTCTGTGGATAAAATACAGATCAGAAGTGATATTAATCAGATAGGGAGTATTGTTCTTGCTCAGAACAATAAATGAACTCAGTACAATTAAATGAACTTTTCTGTTTATCCTTCTCAATATTTTTTAGGAGTCAGCGCAAATAACAAAGTAGAAAGTCTATGGAAGCAGAATCTAAAGTATCCCTGTTTGGCTCTGAGCAAGATATTTATCTGCTCTATCCTGAATAAGGAGCAGAGTGGGCTAAAAAATATCTCTGGGTAAACAATGACAAAATCTGCTGGGTAACCACTAAAATAATGAATATTGAAGCACTTGCATTACAGTCAAATCAACTGTAGCTACTTACAGGAAAAGACCATTAAAAGCCACAGAGCCTATAAACAAACTAGATGGAAGCAATACTAAGGAAGTTAATCTGAAGTCATACTTGTACACTGAAGAAATTATATTCTTCACATAGCATAGATTGTGCACATTTATAAGTATGGACACAGCAACAGCTAACTACTGCCTTCTCTTAAGGTTCTGAAGAGTTAGGGAAGGAAGGAGGCATGTTAGGGAGTCAGGGCTTTACCTAAGGAGAGAAGCTCCTTGCTTCACTTGCTCTCTCACTCCTTCCTTCTTGAACTTCTTAAAGCCCTGCCTTCTAGAACATTTCTCTCTCTAGGCCCTCCTCTAATCTCTAATCAAATTGCTTTCTCTTTTTAGAACAGCCTTTCTCCTTTCGTTTCCGTGTATGTTGATGCTGCTCAGATGCCAACATCGGTCTTCTGCTGGTGGCCTTCTACCCTCTCTGGATGGTCTCCCTGCCTCTCAGGGTATCATCTCTCTGCCAATGACTGCTACTCAGAGCTCAGGCCTCTACCTCAGGCCTCAGCTCTGTACATCCAGATACCTGCTGAGTATTGCCAACTGGATGTCCCATAACCATGCTGAAAGCCAAATTTATTTGGGCTGGGAGAATTTGCTCTGCGATATGATAATAAAATTATTCATCCTGTGATAACAAAACATATATATAGAAGAAGTCAGTGCCAAAAAGTGAGAAAAAAATAAAAATAAGATTTCGTACAAACATTAACTATACCAGAATTATATGTTTCAACTATGGTTATAATGATCTGATTACAAATTAAATGTAACATAATTTGAACTTTAAGTTCAAATGAACGATAGCACTTTGTTTGGTTGGGTTTGTTTTGCCCCTCACCAAATGTTAAAACCAGACTGAGAAGCAGAAGTCGAAATGCTATTTATTTGGAATTCTCATTGGCCTGCAAGCATTGCTCCCTTCCTTGGAAAGCTTTTCTTCCTACAGGAGATGCTTTCAAAGGCCACTTGTCTGGGAGTGAGGCTCCATGTGGTAGCTGATTCTGCCTACTTTACTGCAGAATGCCAGACCCAGGGGAAGAATATCAAGAAAAAAAAAAAAAAAAAGAAAGCAAAAGGGAGGAAAGAATTAATATAGTTCTCTCTCTACCAAAATTTCTGCATGAAGAATAAGTGTTAGTTATGCCCAAGTGTTTTGGTATTCTTAAAAGACTTTTGTTTTTTTAAAAGGGAGGTACCCATGTTTTCAGTTTATATTCTTGACCCAGTGCTGCTATAATGCCCATGGGATAGTTAAAAATTTTAAAGTGCTACAAGATTTTCATTAAAAATCTATTAGAATTTCCTCATGGGTTCATTTTAAAAGTAAAGGTTGGAACACATTTAAATGATAATATGTTGCATAAAAACTTTAACTTGTTTCTTCTCTTAGATAACTCCTCTCCTTGTATTCTTTAAATTAGATGATGGCAACTCTGCCACAACACTTGCCCCCTACCTCTCCTTTTCTTCCCACAGGCACACAGTTATGAAGTTTTATATTTGTAACCCTCCAATATGCCTCAAATCCATCTCTGCAACTGACTTCTGCCCTAGTTCAGACCCTCATCTCTTCACATCATTACTGGACTCCTTCACTCCAGTTTTAATCTCTTTGGATCCATCTCCCATGCCACTGCCAGAACAATATGTCTAAAAATCCAAAGTGAACCACATCACTCTTGTGTTTAAAATCCTTTTTTTCCATTTATCCATTTGACACATAATGTCCTGAGGGTTAGGGCCTATGAGCCACATCTATGTGTGATGTTGGGAATGCGGCCTAAACAAGACAGTTGGGGTACTCATGCCCATGGAGCTTCACCTTCATCATGTCATTACACTATGGCCTATATGGTCATAAATCTGACTTTTCTATGCATCTTTAAGAGAGGAAGTATCTTTTTGAGTCACTAAGGTTGGATGAAGTATTCCTTCACTTTATTCCTGTAATAGATATTCCACATCACCATAATTACTGCATTATATTGTGAGCATCTTTCTATAAGCACACAATCATATATCCAGTTCTGGACAAATATTTAATGACTAACAAATTTGAACATGATTCATAAATTCAATATAGTCTATAATGACTTCAGAGAAAACTTCTGGCAAGAGATACTGATAATATAGAGAGGTAATTCAGGGAAGAGACCAGGAAGCAGGAGGTGTTTGGATCTCATCTCTAAGCCATATTCACATAAGCTTATAAAATTCAGGCAGTTCAGCAAACACAGGGTAAGTCCAATTGATCATCTTGTTCCAGGAATCTCTGCTGCACTGCTTACCTCCTTGATCAAGGTGTTAATTAAGTATGTTATGATAAAAACCGGTCCTTTTGCTAGAGAAAGTTTGAGGAAAAATCTCATAACAGATGGCTTTAAGCATTCCTCAGATGAGATATAAGGAATCCAGAATCCAGGAGAAAACTGGATATGAAAATATATTGAGGCAGTAGAAAGTATCATTATCTACAAATGATTATTAATGGCATGGAGAAGAGCCCTGTAACATTGGGCTAATAGAGTAAAACCTAAGACTTTCCATGAAGCTTTAGAACCCTCTATGAGAAAATAAGCAGGCCACCCAAGCCCAGATGAACTAAAGGGATCTTACTTTTTTAAGGTCAAAATTAGTGGGGAATAAGCCAAAACTATTTTCTGAGATGGTAGAATAATACTTTTTCCATTTAAAGCTACTTCTAGTTCTAACGAGAGTACTTGATATAAAGTTGAATATGTATCAGATATATAAATCTTACACTGAAACATAAAGTTTCTCTAATAGCATATGCCAAAAAGTATACCTGAATATAGTTCCTTTCCTTCTGTAAGACCCATTATTGTAATTCTCTAATTATACAGTGTCAGCATCTACTTTAAAGAGAAACATTGCCCATGCATGCCAGTATGTTTCTGGTAGAAAATGTGATAACTGGACCTATGCTCCTTTATGATTATTAATCTTGGGGAAAAATAAAGTTAATTTAAGGGTTTATTAAAACCTTATACATTGCAAAACTTCTTATTCTTATCAGAAAAAACTATAATGGCTTTTTACAAAAGTTTGGATAATTATGTGTCAGTATTCCTAATAAAGTATAATATGAATACTAGTTATGGCCACAGTAAGGAAAACAATGAATAAACTAATTGTTTACTGGTTTGTGCTGTCTTTACTAAAAAAAATACTGGTGGCTATGAATAAATGTCAATGTGTTTGCTTTTCTGCAATTCTTCATAGGCTGATAATATTTAACTCTTATAACGTTTTAAGCTAACATATATCCATTTTTTACATTATGCAATCAGTAAGTATCTAAATAGGTTTTCCTTCCTTCACAATTACTGATTACTTAATTACATAATCATATGCTATTATTGTTGGCTAGACACCTTAGACATTAATCACTTTCCTCAACTAGTGACAGTACTCTGAACGTGGGATGTATATGTGTGTTTGTGCATCCATATACACATTGATAGATTCTTCAGATAATGTGTATATTTATGTATGTTGCACATTTAAGAACTATAGACTTCCATTCAGAAGCTCTAATTCATTCATAAATTCATTCAAATATTTCTTAAGCATCTACTACAAACCAGTGCCTGTGTTCATTCTAACTAAGACAGGGTCCCTGCTCTTAAGAGGTAGTTGGGAAAAGAAAACAAATATGTTACAAGGGCAATACATGAGTTATGTCCAAGGTAATGAGTAACTCTCCTTTCTGAGTACACACTACAAGTTAAGCCATATCTTTTTTTTTTTTTTTTTGAGACGGAGTCTCGCTCTGCCGCCCAGGCTGGAGTGCAGTGGCCGGATCTCAGCTCACTGCAAGCTCCGCCTCCTGGGTTTACGCCATTCTCCTGCCTCAGCCTCCCGAGTAGCTGGGACTACAGGCGCCCGCCACGTCGCCCGGCTAGTTTTTTGTAGTTTTTAGTAGAGACAGGGTTTCACCGTGTTAGCCAGGATAGTCTCGATCTCCTGACCTCGTGATCCGCCCGTCTCGGCCTCCCAAAGTGCTGGGATTATAGGCTCGAGCCACCGTGCCCAGGCTTTTCATATCTTAAAACTATAACAATTATACACGAAAGCAAACTAATGTAGTAGGCACATTCATCTTGCCCTCCCAAATCAAGATGGTTAGAGGATGTGTGTGGTGCCTATGTGTGTACAGTCACTCTGAGACTATGAGGCACAGAATGAAAATAATTTTGTTATAATCTACCTCACTCATATACACATTCATAGTTGCCCTGCCCAGATACTGAGAACCATTTTCGATCAACACAAGTCATTTGCATTATTAATTGCCAATCATGATGATGCTCAGAATTGAATCACTTCCATATCTAGTGGGAAACAGTTCTTTTGCCTTTTAAGGTCATTAGATTCTGTTCCTAAAGCTTGAAAGTCACAGTGGCCCTTCACTGTTTGTTCAGCTGATCACAAATCAGAAGCAATGACATTTACATTGCTAATAAACTTCGAATCAAGTGTTTTAACTCTTGGTTTAGTAGAGTTTCTTCTACCTGAGAAAAACTTATTTGACCTCCTTTATGAAATCTGAACATTCTCTTACTTGTATATCCATAAACACACACTCATATCAAATCTAGAAGTGCATAAAATTCCCTAATTATTTCCATATGAGAATCAGGAATGATGTGCAAAACAAATTAAAATATATGTTGTTACTTTATCCTGACATACACAGTAAATTACCTGACAAATCTGGGAACATTAAAAGAGTACCTTCCAGTCATTATCGTTGACATAAGCCTATGGGACAACGACCTCTTATGTTGGGTTTGTAGAATTAGACTAATAGAAAAATACGTATTTTGATGGAGATTAAATCCTGGCTCATGTGGAGAAAAACTGAAAAGTTTATTAATTAGGCTTTTCAGTATACCAAATTTCAAGTAGCTAAATCTTTGCTTCCTTAATATTTCTTTGATCATAATTATTAGCATATACTGAGTGTTACTGGCTTACTGGTGTGAGATTAAAAACTAAGAATACCAAACTCAGCTTCTTTTATTAATGAGAACAAAATGACCTCTATCTAAAGCTAGATAACTAAATGACCTCATACCAAAGTTAGATAACTAAAAAATCCCACTGGCTTGTTTAAAGTATAACTGATAGCTTTTTAAAATATCTGCTAATTGTTAACTGCTTTAATCTGTCGCTTGACCAGGCATGAATATATACATGAATAAATATATAAATAAATATACACAGAAACAGATGTTGATAATTAAGATGCTCATATCTCAATAAAATCCATATTATAAATTTTATAACACTTATAAACTTGTAAAGTGTTTGGGGATCTGTCATAATTTAAATAATACTTTATCCTAAAGTCCAATAAAACATAAATTTAGAGTTAAATTTAATGAATAGGATTTGATATGTGCTTAAAAATAATAACCAACAATTTTGAACATTTTTCTATGTAGCAGATGCTTTGTTATTTCTATGCATTATATACTTTGATTTTCATTAGAACACTATAAGCTGGACTCTATTATTTGCATGTCACAGAGAAGATTGAGAAATTTTAGTGAGTTAAGTAACTTGCCCACTTACTGTTAATAAGTGACAGAACTTGGATTGAAACCAAATTTTAGTGGCTCCAGAGCCAAATTCAGCTCATATTTGGTCTAATGTGGTTTAGAAATTTGAAGCCCTGGAATGGAATCTCAGTGTTAATCAACTATTATTCCTAAGACCTTAGAGAAATCATTGAACATTCCAAACTTCAATTTTCTAATGTATGAAATAGAGCCAATGCAACATCCTAATCATTCTCACCAAATTACCATGAGGATTCAAGAAATAATGTAAGCAAGAAAAATGCAGAGTGCTCTACAAGTATCATTTTATCACATTTTAATTTCTTAACATTTTATAACTCCCAAGGTATTCTGTGGGTCCAAAAACTGACATTAAACCAGAGATCTCATTAGAAAAAGAGTTTAGGAAGCCACTAGTGCAATCTTCCACCATAGGAAATTTTAGGCAGGTTGCCCAGAATGGCATAGAGAAAACACTAGAAAAGACACTCACTCTTTGTGGGTACCATAATAAATGAAAGAAAGACCAGCATTATGGACTGAGTATTTATGTCCCCCTTACCCCCATAATTCATATTTTAAAGTCCTAACCACCAACGTGACTGTACTTGTAGACAGGCCAGGAGGCCAGGTGAGGAGGTGATAAAGGTCAAATGAGGTAATAAAGGTGGGCCCTAATCTAATAGGGCTAGTTCCCTTATAAGTAGAGAAAGAGATATCAGAGCACTCTCTTTTTAACATCGGAGGACACAGTGAGAAGGGGGCATCTGCAAGCCAGGAAAAGAGCCCTCACCAGAAACTGAATTGGCTGAAGACTAGTTTTTGGACTTCTCAGTCTTCAGAACTATGAAAAATTTGTTAAGCAAGTCTATGGCATTTTGTTACAGTTGCCCAAGCAAACTAATATAGCTGGTATCATGTTCACCCATCATGTTGCAAACAGCAGGGCCAACTGAACCCTGTCGAGCTGCCAGCTGGGGAGCAGTGTGGTCTGACAAATCACATGAAGGGCTGACAACCTGGAGTTGTGGCCTATGGAATGTAAGAATGTCTGTCCTAGGCAAGGTTCGCATGAATGGGGCTCAGTATAAACTACTTTCCCTGGAATGAAACTGTCCAAGTTCAGCAGGTTACTGTAAATATCCCTAGGAAACAATTAAACCAAACCAAGAAAAATGAAAATAGATCCTTAAAGGTACAGTCCCATGTATGTAAATACAAATTATGGCAAAAGCTTAAAACTGAATCCATGCAAAGAGTAGACAGGAGCAAAATTATGATTACAGAATTTACAACAGTGCAACAAAAGAATTTCTACATTAATAATAAGTAACAGTTTACTTTGTATCTTTCCGTTTTTACCAAGCATGGTTCCTTCTAAATCTACTAGAGTTTCCTGAACTAGAAGGGAAACTAGTTGTTACATATAAAAACTAGTACACTTAAAAAAATTAGTTCTGCAGCTTATTTTCCTTAGGATGAATAGAAGATCTTATTTTTTTTTTTTTGCAAAGCTGTGTTTTAATTTAGAAGAAGATGAGCAATTTTCAAATGCAAACATAGTTTCCTAGGAAGGTCTATCCTTAATTCTGAGTGATTTAAAAGTCACAGTTGGCAAAACGTTTCTCCTTACCTATTCCTTTCACACTAATTATCTTCCAGGTGATTTAATGAGAATGTCATTTGCTGAGCATTTATTCCATGTGAGGCACTACTCTAGGTACTTATGGTAGGCACTGCTAGTTGTCTTTCCAATCTCCAAAATACTAGAAGTATGAGCTCAGCAAATTGCTTCCCAGCTAAAGAAAGCATTTCCCAGAATTCCTTGCAGCTAGCTGGGCCCACATGACTGGGTTCTGGCCAATGGGATATGAGTGGAAGTGATAACTTCCAGGTCATGCCCTTGGAAAGAAAGGTGTGTTTCCTCCTTTTTTCCTTCCTGTAATCTGGAATGTATAAGTGGTAGTGAGTTAAGCCTGTAAAAAATAATTGCACACCAGAAGTGCCTAAGCAAAAAGATGGAGTAGACTGGACTCCCAATAAGCTGTAATAACATTTCTGAATTGTTAGGTGAGACAAAAACAAGCCTCTGTCTTATGAAAACCATTTTATTATTGAGCTCTTGTTACAGTAAACTACCCTGTATTTTCATTAATAGAGGACTGTATATATGCCTTGTAAGGTCTCGCTACTCCAATTTTACTAGCAAATTTAGGCTTAGAGAGATTTTAAAACTTCCTCATAACCACTTTGGTAGTAAGTGGTGAGGCTGGTTTTTAAATCAAGTACCTTTCCCATTAGATCTTTTATACACTAATAGAGAGAAAATGACTAATTTATAGAAAATTAGAACTGTGCAGTTTTCAACCCCCGATCTATTAATCTCACAGGATTATAAAAAGACTTCAATTTCCTTGGATTAGCATTAGTGCTACAAACCCTTATTTTTCTAATAAACTGTCTAGCAGTTGGTTACCAGCTCCTCCAGCACTTATATTTCATAAAATGTTCCATTAGGAAAATTATGGAGAAAAAGTATGCTGATTCTCCTGGAGTATGAAATGGAGAGCTGCTAGTCAGGATGCTACAACAATTTACAGAATAATATACTAAGCACGCACGATAACTCAGAAACAGATCAGAGGGGGTTTTGTGAGGGTGCGCTCTCTTCCCTGGTATTATCTTTAGGTACACCTTTAGTTCTTGAGGAGACATCAAGGAACAAATTAGACAAAGTCCCTACACACATGGAGATTATACTCAAATGCATCCATTATAGATAATGCCCTACAAAAATTAACAAGTTTTCAATGTGTGCCAGTAATTTGCATTTTAAAAATAAACTTTATAATTTGGAATAATTTTAAATTTACAGAAAAATTATAAAGGTAGTACAGAGGGTTCTCATTTCCACTAATGTTAAAATCTTATGTTATCATGGTACTTTCGTCATTAAGAGACCAATATTTTTTTTCTTGAGATGGAGTTTCACTCTTATTGCCCAGGCCGGAGTGCAATCATGCAGTCTCAGTTCACTGCAACCTCTGCCTCCTGGGTTCAAGTGATTCTCCTCCCTCAGCCTCCTGATTATTTGGGATTATAGGCATGAGCCACCTCACCCAGCTAATTTTGCATTTTTAGTAGAGACAGGGTTTCACCATGTTGGTCAGGCTGGTCTTGAACTCCTGACCTCAGGTGATCGACCTGGAAGGTTCTTTCAAAGAGAGAAGGCATTACCTTCTTCACCCTGTCCTGTAGTCAGTTGCTTTCCACATAGAAGTGACAGGCATTTTGAGTACCAAGGTCACACTTTAGGCATAGTAAAATGTTGAGGCTAAAAAGGGCTGGGATTTCTTAATGACTCTGAGGAGTCATCACATCAATCCTATATTTCAGACCTCCAGACTTCTTTTATGTGGGAGAAAAATAAACTATCAATTTAAGCCATTATTATCAGGGCTCTGTTTCTGTGTCAAATTCAATTTCTAACTAATATAGAGAGTTTGGAGAAGAGGCAGAAGGAAGTAACATTTATTGAGGCCTTGCTATATATCAAGTACTTTATATATTTTAATTTATGTAATCATCAAAACAACTTTATGTTTATTATTTGAGAATATTGAAGATTAGTGAGGCTAAGATTCTTGTTTAGGGTTATACAGGTCAGTTTTGAAACTAAGCCAGAATTTAAACCAAAGTTTGCTTTCCCATAACAGCATGCTGAAATATCTTGCATATAATAGGTACTCAGACCTATTATTGGTTACTAGGAATGGATACAAACATGTACATAGTTATACCTCACTCAACAAGTAATACAGGTAAATACCTAAGTAAATACAATTATATATACTTAAATAGACAACAAAATAGAGACACACATCCGTAGTTTGAGTCCTCCTACTATCCACATGATCAGCATCTCAAACAGTGGAATTGGCATCAGGGCCATTTCAGGAGTGAAACCTCAGATCTTACTGCCCTCAGTGCACATATAAATTATACGTTTTCTCTCTGGGCCAGAATGAAAAACCATTCAAACCATCCATTAACATACCCACTCAGTTTATACATTCATATTTACTGAACATCTACCATATGCCAAACAACCTGCTACTTGTTGTGTACACATTGTTGAAGACGACATAGTCCCTGTTCTCCAAAAGCATATCGTCTAGTGGGAGAAACAGAAAAATAAGTAGATAATTACAATAGAGCACAGTTTTTCAACCTTGGCATTAATGACATTTTGAACTGAATAATTCAGTGTTGTGGGGTGCTATGCACTGTAGAATATTATAGGGATGTAGGTAGCATCCCTGGCCTCTACCTACTAGATGCCAGTAGCATCCTGACCCCTTGTTATAACAAAAAATGTCTCCAGACATTGTCAAGTGTCCCTGGTGCAGTGGGGGTGCAAAATCATCCTCCTACCACCTATCCTCTCACCCCCTGAGCAATTGAGAACTGCTACAATGCAGTATAAAATACTATACAATGACAAAAGAAAGACAGGCATTGAACAACATGAGTCTAGGGACAGGAAAGTTTTCTGAAGGAGGGAACACCTTCACAAAGGCCTGAAAGTTCCACACAATTCAGCCAGATGAAGAAAATATATGTTTCATATGTGTATCAGGAAGGCCTCTGAGCATGTGCAAAGACTCAGAGTTTATAATGAGTACAACATATCTAGAGGATTAAAGGTGGCTTAGAAGGCATGGATTGTGGAAGTATGCATGAGGGAAGTAGGAAAAGCTACATATGTCTACGGAGGTATGCAGAGGAGAAAGAAGGGGTTCAGTTTTGGATATATTGAATTTGAGTTGCCTGAGATTACAACCAGGTGTAGATGTCCAAAAGACAGTTAGATTTCCATTTCTGAAACACAGGGGCATGACTCAGGCCAGAAGAATGAACACCACCTACATATAGATGCCACATGTATAAATGAAATGACCCAGGGAGAGTGCAGTGTTTGAATGAGGAGCCCATGGACCTGAGAGTGACAAGGGAGACAGAGGTGAAGGAAAATCAGGGCAGTCCTGATGTCACACACAGAGAGCAAATGAGGAGAGTTTCATAACATAGCATAAAGGTCAAGTAAGATGAGGAGTGACACACATCCACGGGATTTGGAAATTAGGAAGACATTGGTGACCTTTGCCATAAGTACCTTACTGGTATGTTCTGGGTGGCAGCCAGCTTACAGTGGGCTGGAGTGAATGGGATGGGATAAAAGAGAGATACTTTCAAGACATTTGGCAGAAAGTAATGGAATGATGTAAAGACAGCGCTTATGGTAGGATAAGTAACAAATGTGCCCCGAGTAAAAAAGGAAAACATTAGCATGAGTTCTGTCTTCAGGTTATGTGGATACTGTTTATAGGCTGTTCTTGTTTCTGGCTCTTGGAGTCTCCCGGGTATTTATATTGACCTACCTCATGGAATTTCTGAATATAAGCACCAATGGATTGTGTTTGCCTTTTAACAGAGCACCACATGATTCAGGGTGTCTTTATAGTACCTATTTACTTGCCTACCGTATGTCTTCTAAATGACAAATTAACTTTAATACCTGACTCATTCTGCACTACCGTTATAGGGCTACCTTTAAAAAGAGAATGACTCCAATAGTTTAAAAGCAATGAATTCAAAACAATATGCTATTATATCTGTCAAGATCTAAAAATATATTTCCATTAAGTGTGTTTATGAAAATCCTTCCTTGAATTGAGAGGTTTCAGTATGTAATCTAACAGCCTTGGAATAATTGACTCACGGGTGATGAAAGCTGAAAGGATGTTACAGACTTTCTTCCTCTTTCTTCAACCCTTATTTAATCAGTGATTTTATAGGAATCACTTTCCTCACATCTTTTAATTCTGTTCCTTCTACTCGATGGCTACTACTCTGACCTTTATCATCTCTTCCATGTACCTCTGCAATAGCCTCCTGAATGCTTTCCTTGCTTACCTTTGCCAAGCCTTTGCTATACTTTGCAAGAATGATATTTCTAGAACACATATATGAACATATCACAAACTCTACTTAGAACCCTGTCATAGCATCTCACAAATTCTGAGATCCTTATGTCACAGAAAGGCTTTTCCATTTGTTCCAATGATCCTTTGCATATTTTATCTTATACTTATATTCCAGCCATAAAGGAATACTGTTAGGTCCTGGAGTTTTACGCTGACTCGTTCCTATAAACCTGTGCTCTTATAGTTTCCATCGCGATATTTATCTGGATAGTGACATTCAAACTCAGTTCAAGCATTTCATCTGTTAAGTCTTCATGAATTTCATCTTTCTCACCTAAACCCAGATAGGATTGACGCTTTTATTTTGGTGCTCCCAATGTACATCATACAAATTTCTGTAACAGTCTCAAAACCACTTTTTTGCATGCATTTGTTTTTATAGATGTCATTTCTATTAAACTGTCACTTCCTTGAAGACAGGGGCTGCTTTTTACATTTTTATGTCTCACCAAAACATGGCATATCAGCGGCCCTGTAGAATCTGTTTAAAGGGATCTAGTCTAAGCCTCTATTATTACTAATAAGGAAACAAGGCCCAAAAGAAGCTAAATGACTTGCCTAAGGTCACTCATCTAATGAAAGGCTGAGTGAAGAATAGAAGCTGCAGCTGTTTCCTGACTTATAGCTCTTGTGCTAAACTCAACTTCCACGACATTGACTTAAAAGGAGGGCACCCAGGGCCCAGCTCCGTAGGTTGCCAACTTGGTTCGAGAAGGTATTAATATGAAATATTTAAGTAAATATTTAATGAGGAGCTATTACTCTTTTTTGGTTGAAAGAAACAGTGAGCTAGATCATTTTTAAATGATGTATTATTGGCCAGGCATAGTGGCTCATGCCTGTAATCCCAGCACTTTGGGAAGCCAAGGTGGGTGGATCACAAGGTCAGGAGTTCAAGATCAGCCTGGTCAACATGGTGAAACTCTGTCTCTACTAAAAATACAAAAAAATTAGCTGGGCGTGGTGGCATGCACCTGTCATCCCACCTACTCAGGAGACTGAGGCAGGAGAACTGCTTGAACCCGGGAGGTGGAGGTTGTAGTGAGCTAAGATCACACCACTGCACTCCAGCCTGGGCAACAGAGTGAGACTCCATCTCAAAAAAACAACAAAAAAATTATGTATTATTTTACTTTATATTTACCTTTCTCCCTATTCCCCACTTCCTTCCACCTGGTTGATGTTACCAGTTAGCACTTGGGTATTTTTAAAGGCCTTCAAAATCTTTAAATACACACCAGCTGAAGACAAACTAATATGTTACCACATTCTTGTTGCCAGAAGAAATACTTGTCTTAGATTAAGAAGTTACTCTAAATATTTCATAAAATAACCTATAATAGGTTAAATTGTTTTAATTAGTTTGTTTGGCTTCTAAAACTTATGAATAAAAATGAGAGAGTAATAAACTCTCTAGGACTTCCGCAGAATTATGTGACTAAGTTGCTTTTTATGAGAAAACCATATTTGGAATAGATTACAATTTTTTAAGTGACCATGACGATAACTAGTTTGTCCTTTTCATTCATGACCACAGTAAAACAGAGCACTTAACTGATGAATCTGTTTTATTTGGAATGTTTTAATAGTTCTTGGCATATAACATTAATATGTAAAGGCCTTAAAGAGCCCATTAAAGCACTGCACAACAAGCTGCATTTTAATAATGCAGAGACTATCTGAGATGGAGGCTAATTTCTGTTGTTTAGGTACCATAAACAAAAATAAAAACTTTCCCAAAAAGCTGAAGCTCTAAGTAAAAGAGGTTTAAAATGCACATGTCCTACAGATGGCAGAACTTAAACATCACTCCCAGAAGCACAGGAAAAAAGAAAAGATTTAAAAAATTCCCTCCAAGTCCAGGCTTGTTTCAAGTCTTCTGTTCATAAGAAGATCAAGGGTACTATGAACATTCAACTTCTATTTTCTCCTAATATAAGTCCCGTTCTTTAATCTCTGAAATAAAACAAACTTGCCCCATGTTTAGAGTCTCTCAAAAGATAAAATGGTCTTTCATATTCCTTTAGGAGTTGATGGCACTTGAATACAAAGACCTGACATACTGAGGTGAGGTGAAAAACTGAAGGCCATTTTGTCAATGACAGTTTCTAACCTCCATGGGAAAGGCAAGTATTTGGCAGGTCTCTCTCTCTCTCTCTCTCTCTCTCTCTCTCTCTCTCTCTTTTCTTTTTTTTTTCTTTTTTTCCAAGATGGAGTCTCTCTCTGTCACCCAGGCTGGAGTGCAGTGGCACCATCTCAGCTCACTGCAAGCTTCGCCTCCTGGGTTCACGCCATTCTCCTGCCTCAGCCTCCCGAGTAGCTGGGATTACAGGCACCCACCATCATGCCCGGCTAATTTTTTGTATTTTTAGTAGAGACGGGGTTTCACTGCCTTAGTGAGCATGGTCTCAATCTCCTGACCTCGTGATCTGCCCAATTCGGCCTCCCGCTTCTCTCTTAATGAGCAAAACTTCTGATATTAAAAAAAATGTCATTCTGCCTGGGCAAACTTTTATCTCAAAGAGGGGGAATGACTAGGAAAGATTATTTTTCTCATCTTTTACTGAGTATGCTAGAAGTTAAGACTCAGTCCTGCCATTCCCCATGCAAGCAGGGAGAAAGGGGGTGGTATTTGAGTTCTGTCACACTTACCCACCATGATTGCTAAAATCCTTTTCCAACTTAGACTCTCTCTCCTGGGAAGGAGCCCGAGGCCATGAAAACCACTCATTTATCATATGCCACACCGCAGTGATCCTCTTGAGCAGACATCCTGGACTGCCATAATTTGCTTGACAGTGCTGAGGTCAGCCTGCCTAGTGACTGAAGATTCTTTTCTTTTCCATCTTCAAATGTTACAATGTCCTGCCCTTTGTGTACATGGATGATGTCTCCGACCCACCACCAATGGTGGTGAGTCTGAAAAGGAAAATATGAGGATGATACAATAGGGCTGAGCTTTAGCGGCTACACACAGAAGGGAAATGCCACGAAAAACAAGGACTCTTGCAAAATGCTGCCCGGCACTGCAGAGAGAGCTCTGCAACAGTCTACATGTTAGGATTTCGGAAACCTGCTTCCACCTGACCTGAAACCTCCTGCCTCTGTGGTATTTTCCATATTTTGGTCTTAGTTTTCAGGCCAATATCTATTATCTGAAACAGTTTCATGAGTTAACTGGTACCCCATATCTCTTCAGTGACAAAGAAGCATTAAATAATAATCATACCCAAGCACCTTGGGAAGAATTAAGGAAGGTATGTCAGCTTTAATTTAGAATTTTCTTGTTAATTGTCAGTTTGCCTCTCAGACTTAATGCCAGGAGGGAGTAAAAATCATCATTACTCTCTAGCTGCTCAATGACATACATGAAATGAATAGGAGGCTTAACTCTGGTCTAACTGGCTCAATTTCTGCTTGTATCAGCAGAGAGCCAGAGACTGAATGATCCAGCTTCCTGTCCATAATCCCATCAAGTTCAAACCAGGCAGGGATACCCAGACACACGTACATATTCCATAGGGAAAGAAGAACACCAAAGAGAACAAACGAAGTCTTGAAAAAGGGAGAGGATGACTTTATTTTTAAAGTGGGCTGGTTGGGAAGCAGTGTGAGGATTTCTGTAATCCATGGCTCTTCCCTGTTGTGCAGAGAAGGGGAAAGAAATGGTAGCTCTCTCTTACCCCAGTTAAAACCTAGATTACATGCCTATTTCCTATTTGTATATACCCATTGATGCTGAGCCTAATATGTGAATATCTTAGAGGGTCCCAGAGTTTCAAAATAATTAACCAAGTCTCACTTTACCTCACTACCTCTATGATTAAAAGGAAAAATGTCAATGAAACACCATCAGTTTAGTCACTGGATACAAGCAGGTTTATGAAAAGTCCCACTGTGCGTGTCTTATGGAAAGCTATGCACCGGGCCAATCTGAAAAGAGGATGTTATTGTGATGTGAATGTTTATTGTTAGTCTGAAACCTACTGTTGATCTGCTAATTTTTCTTTTGTGAGGCAGATCTAATTATAGTCAGATATCCAATTCTGTATTGATTAAACTATCAGCAAAGTGACAAAAGTGACAATGGGAAAAAAATTAGCATGACATAGCAGAAAGTACATGTTTAAAAAGGACTGAGTTAACATCTCTGCTATTGTGTAGGGTCTGTGTGTGACCCTGGAGAAGTCACCTAACTACTCTAATCTTCTGCTTCCACTCCCTGCAATGGGGAAACCATTATTTATGTCAGTGGGTTGTGCTCATCTTCCAGGGTTATCAGGATTGAACAGGAGAGGGCACATACCCTGGAGTCAGACCACTGGGACTTGAACTAATGCTCCTCAACTTCAGACAGCTTAGACAAAGGAGTGAACCTCTTTGTGTCTCTGATCTCTCATTTGTAAGAGACGGGTTATGTTAGAATTTGTTTCATGGGATTAAACGAGACAATGCATACATGGGGTTTAAGCCCAATGTCTGGTAACTGGACTTCTACCTGTGCCATTTTTGCCTATTTTACCTGTGACTGTTGTTACCATTATCTTACCATCCAGAATGTGCTACTGTTCACTAATTTGTGGCTTTCTTTATTTCTCCATTTTAGATTCTTTTTCTGCACTCCTGAGAATTTTACGTGTTTAATGCTACATAAATATCATTTGGTTATTTCAGCTTCTCCTTGAGATAAATGATTTTACCTGACTGATACGGTTTGGCTCTGCATCCTCACCCAAATCTCATCTTGAATTGTAATCCCTATGTGTCAAAGGAGGGACCTTATGGGAGGTGATTGGATCATGGGGGTGATTTCCCCCATGCTGTTCTCATGATAGGGAGTTCTCAGGAGATCTGATTGCTTAAAAGTGGCAGTTTCCTTTGCGCTGCCTCCTGCTGCCATGTAAGATGTCTCTTACATCCCCCTCACCTTCCACCATGATTGTAAGTTTCCTGAGGCTTCCCCCACCACGTGGAACTGAGTCAATTCAAACTCTTTCCTTTATAATTATCCAGTCTCAGGTAGTATCTTTATAGCAGTGTGAGAATGAACTAATACACTGACCCACATTTACTTATAATGACTATAGTACCAACAGTCCTAGAAAGTTAAGGTTTAATGGGATGTTAGGGATTTTCTAATTATCCACTACCTGTTACAAAGATAAAGTATCTTAGTCCCAGAGTGGTTCATTTACAACACATACACATACGCACACACACACACACACACACACATTATTCAAGCTCTTAGAAAGTTTCTGTGTAATAACAGAAAATTATTTTATGTTATTTTAAAACTTCTTTAACTTCTTTTAAATGTATATTTCCTATTCATTTCATATGATCACAAATGTTCTCTCTGTCCTTTCTAAATTATCTGTATAGTGTGGTTTCAAAACTTTTTTTTTCAGCTTTCCAGTAGTTCTTAGATTAAGGAAAAATGGGAATATTTATATTAGAACATGTCTTACTTTGAGTAGAATATATACCTTATTGACCAGGGAAATATAGACAGCAATGAAAGGGCTTTGTGTATATGACTCCCAAGCAGTATTATAGAAACCAGTGGGAGGCAGGGGTTAGCCTGGCTAATACTGCTTTTCTTAAATGACTTTGCTTAATGTTCACCTTTAGAAAGCTGCTCTTTGCTGATGAAACTTTAACTTAATCTTTTCTAAACAGGGTTAATTTAAAAGGACGTCAAAACTGTTCAGTCCAAATGGTGACCTCAGTACTTGGTAAGGCTTCAGGGTAGAGAATAAAGCCACTGAACTTTCTCTCTCTGCTTGGCTTATACTTTGCTCTGCCTAGCTAACATTAGATTCTCTCTTTTTTCCCCCATAAATTGGATATGATGGAATGTGTGGGTTGTCCTCATTAATAGATAAACTGAGGCTCAGGCAGAACTTTTCAGTGATTTACCAAGTGTCAGAGCTGTAGGTTGAATCTTGAGTTTCCCTCCAGGGCCATTCTATAAGATCACTTGGACCCCAGGGTTCCTTCTGCCCCAGTGACTTCAGGTAGCATCTCATTTTCTTTTTTCTTAGCGAAAAACAGGCTCAGAGCATGCCCTACATAGTACATAGTATGAAAAGGAGGTGTTGTTAACAGCAATAAAATTAGGTGTCTTGTGATTAAAAATTGGGCAGAAACAATATCTTTTCAAAAGTCACACCACTGAAACCTGAACATGCTCCATTTATGAAGAATAAATAGCTATGAATCCTCTAAACACTGAGACAAATCTCAAGGCTGGCAGATCTCTCTCTTTCCCTGCTTTTCTACCCCTTTACACTGTCTTCCAGAAAACACGTTGCTCTTTCAGCAGTGGTGCAGTTAAGAGCTCTCTATACCCTCTTCCCCTGGTTGTTCATGCAGGCAAATATAAAGTCTATTTGGAAAAAAAAATGTTTATTTAAATAACTTAAATGCCATTTTTATAATTCATAAGTATAGCACTGACCACTGTAATTTAATAGCCTCAGTTAGCTGGATGGCTAAAATACACAATTCAATCATAGCATGGTCTCTACTATTTTCGTAGAAGTCTTTCCTTTGGTAATAAGTACACCTCACTAAAAAACTGAGAATGAAAGCATGACGCTGTGATTAACTCCATGTCATCTTTACCACAGCAGGAACTCACAGCAAATTCTACCCTAGGAAAGTGCTAATACTTAGTAATTGGAAAGAACACTGAATAAAAGTATACTGTAAGATCTTTGGGCTATATATATGTATATGTGTATATATATACATATATACATATACATATGTGTATATAATGTATATGTGAATATATATATATATAAATTTTTTTTTTTTTTTTTTTTGAGACGGAGTCTCGCTCTGTCACCCAGGCTGGAGTGCAGTGGCGTGATCTCGGCTCACTGCAAGCTCTGCCTTCCGGGTGCACGCCATTCTCCTGCCTCAGCCTCCTGAGTAGCTGGGACTACAGGCGCCCGTCATCAGACCTGGCTAATTTTTTTGCAGTTGTAGTAGAGATGGGGTTTCACCGTGTTAGCCAGAATGGTCTCGATCTCCTGTCCTCGTGATCTGCCCGCCTCGGCCTCCCAAAGTGCTGGGATTACAGGCGCAAGCCACAGTGCCTGGCCTGGACAATATTTTTTTACAGTAAAGAATATACTATGAAAACTCCTTTGGAATTATGTTGTATTGCTTCATGGTCCAGATGGGGTTGTTGCATTATGTTAATTATTAATGAAATTAAAAAAAATTAAACAGAAGTATGTTAGTTCTAGTTGAAGGCCGTATGTCTAAACTGCTCATGGAAGGTTTTTGGCAACTCTAATCCTCATATACTTTACTTCTCTGTGTCTTTTTGTTATTAAGAGCAGCAGGTTCCCATGGATTCTCAAAAGTCTCTAAAACCTTATATTAAGTACATAAGGGAATGTCAATTTTCATATGGGAATATGGTCTGTTACAACCTACTTGGGGACTCTAAAACCTAAACTTTTGCAGTAAGCTTTATCTATCCAACCCACCATAAAAAGTTACTGTTCAAAGGCAAGACAAAGGAAATAACTTCCCCAGGATTGAATAGAATTCTCCCCAAACATTCAGATTGCTTTCAATTATGATAAAAATGGATTACTTGCTATCAATGGGACTGATAGTAAAACCTGGTTTGAGGGAAGAAATATTTTTTTAAAAAACTATAATAAACACTGAAATACAACAAAATAAAACTCAGAAATTGTAAATGAAAAAAATTAAAGTATCTGAAAAAGACATTATTATTATTCTTTTTGCTGAACATTCCCAATATTCAGTTTTCCATTTCAATACTTTTTCCTTACCAAAAATTATTAGCAACAATGGTATTCTTGAACAAGTTATTTTTAAAAAAGCCATAAGGAATACATTTGATAAAATCTCCATTTATATTTCTGAAATACAATTTCAAATAAGAATTCTCACTAGGATTATTTTTCTTAAATTACTAACTTGAATGTATCCTTTCAATTATTATACATGTTCAAGAATGCTGAGCAGTTCAATTTTCATGCATAGAACAATTACTTAAATACTTGAAAACACCCCAGAAAGATAACATAGCTCTGAAGAGTACACAGATACGCAAGTGTCAAGAAAAGCAATTCTGTCCTTATGGTTATTAACAAGAGACTAGCTAAGCCTAGTTCTATCAAAATATCAACTACTGTCAACATTTTTAGAGAAAGTTCTTACACTTGTCTATACCATCCTTTAACTGATCTAAGTTATAACTAAGGTGATGATGTAATTTCTCATCCAAACCAGGACAGTTTAGAGAATGAAAGGGGATGCTATTAATAGTCATAGGTCAGGAAGGCCCCCCAAAAAATGAGCTAAATGGTCACCTTAGTTATAGCCATCCTCCTTCAAAATCTTTCTCCTGTCAAGAGCGTACACATGCAATAGTCCCCTTTTCCCAATTACAATGTTCATTTCCAGGGCATATAAATCAAGATGAGAAAGGGAATAGGGGAGAGGAAAATCAGGCAGACTTCTTTCAACTCTGTAAAAGCAGTCAAAAAGAAACAGAAGACCAAATAAAACAAGATCAGTTACTAAGGGAGGGCAAAAGTTAAGAAAATTCACTTCACTCCCCCAATTATTTGTTTTGGGCTTGTTTTTGCTTTCCTTTTAGCTCTCAGCCTAGTAGTATAGATTAGCAGTTTGTTTAGATTAGTAATTTGTTATTGTTATAAAGCAGCTGTAACTTCAACTTAATTTGTCAGTCACACAAACAAATCTAAATAAACATTAGAAAAAAAAGTGGTTAATTCCATCAGGTTTCATTAATGAACAGTACTCAAAGCTACTGAAAATGGTCCAGTGCTCTCAAATGGCAGTATGCTAATTTAGTCATGGTCAACTCATCATCATACACTTTATAATATACCTACTTTTTTGCGTATGTTACAGCAGGGAAGAGACTGTTCACCACTACTGATTTCTAGTCTTCTTTGTGACTACCTATATCTCAGCCCCAGTGTTCTGACTGTAAGTCACAGAAAATAATACCCTAACATATGACTTGAGCCAGCAAATGGCACTTGGCCTAAGGTTGACTCAGTTACTAAAACTACCATCACTGCTGTAAGCCCATTATAAGCTGATGTTATTTTTGACAGTAATATTTTTGAAGCCAGTTCAGATAAAGAGGAGGCTCAATGCCAAAATATGCTTGTAAGTAAGTAGGACTCTCACCTCAGGACAACAATATCTTATTCAGACCATGATACCAAGCCATGGTCTCAGTTTATATAGGTAAACTTTTTTTTTTTTTCTGTTTTGTTTTTTTTAGACAAGGTCTCATTCTGCCACCCCAGCTGGAGTGCAGTGGCCTAATCATGGTTTACTGCAGGCTCAACCTCCTGGGCTTAAGCAATCCCCCGACCTCAGCCTCCTGAGTAGCTGGGTACAGACACATGTTCCCACATGCAGCTAGTGAACTTAAGTTAGAAATGACTAGAAAAAGACTTTGTAGACCTGTGATAATATGTTAAAGCATATTTTATGTAGGCATAAGATAAATGCCAATAAAAATAATCTGACTTTTATCTTTATTTACTTTACTATTAATCACTCAATAGGGAATTTATACTGAAAAAAATGAAAACTATCACTTAAAAGAATTAACGAAAATCTGAAACTAGGAAGACTGAAAGGAAAAAAATCATCCATAAGGTATCTGATCTTTTTATTACTGCCTCCAAAATGAAGAGTTTGGCTTCCTCAATGAAATGGCTTTCTAAGGCCTTTTTAATTTAAATCATTATGTCCCTATGGGAGATACTTATGGGTTATTCAACAACTATGCCAACTTTCTTCTAATGTTTCTTCCTATAAAGCTTAAAAACTACATTTCCTATATGTTCTCCCATGGATGATTTAGGTTCCATCATTCAGGAATGCTAAAGTAGGTTACATGGGCCTAAGGCATCTGGCTGTAATGCTGTGGGCTGTGGCAGAGGTGCAGGGTGGTGATAATTCCTAATGGTGGCAGCAGTTGCAGCTCTTTGAGCAGCCCAGTTCTGTGATCAGGCTTTAGAAGTCATATCTAGAAACTCAAGCTAAAGGTTGTTTTTCAGCCATCCCAGATATTCTTTTTTTTTCTTCCAGAGACAGGGTCTCACTCTGTCACCGAGGCTGGAGTGAAGTGGTGTGATCACAGCTCACTGCAATCTTGACCTCCTGGGCTCCAGCGATCCTCACACCTAAGCGCCACCCACTCTACCCACCTCCCTTGCCCCCAAGTAGCTGGAACCACAAGCATATTAAACACATTATCAAACCATTGTACTTCGCACTCCAGTCTGAACAACAGAGCAAGACCTTGTCTAAAACAAACAAACAACAACAACAAAAAAAAAAAAAAAAAAAAAAAAAAACCAAAAAAAAAAAGAGGAAAAGAAAAGAAAAAGAAAATAACTGGTGAGTTCCTGAATCCAGGAATATGTGCATTTATAACTTCATAGAAACCATCTACAGAGTATAGCATTTAAAAACCTGTTTGCAGAGCAAGCATTTTGTAAACAATTTAGGAGTGGGTATACATAAAAATTTCAAGGAACTACTATTTTCTCCACTAAATTCTTCAAAATCTTTTAGTGGATGGACTTTTAATATCTCTAATAGGTTTCTATTGCTGCAAAACAAATTACTCAAGAAAAAATCAGTGGCTTGGAACAATACCCATTTATTACCTCATAGTTCTGTAGTTTAGAAGTCTGAGTGGGTGTGACTAGATTCTCTGCTTAGGGTCTCACCAGGCATTGAACAGGATAGACTCTTACCTACAGGCTCTCAGTTCTTCCCCCTGGACTACTGTTTCTGCTTGCTGAGTCATTTATCTTTTTTGAACAGTAGTTTGAAACTAAGTATTTTTATCAGCCTGCTTTCTGCAAGTGGAATTTTGGTATCTAACAGCCTCTTTTCACTTTGTAGTCTCCCTGTTCCTTTCAGTCCAAGCTGGCAGTGTTTTTGTTGACATAATTTTCTCAAAAAACTTTGTGAGTCTCTTGTGGATGACACAGAGATGTTCTCTATCAGACTGAGACCATGTCTACAAATCTTTTTGAGATGTCCTCTATCTTTGGCTTCTGTTGAGATGGCTGAGGGCAACACTCTGAAGGTTCAACTGAAGCCCTCTAATTTGAGATCTATTAGGCACAACTTTAATGTCTTAGGACCAAACACTCTAATCTTTTGATCTTTCAAAGTTTCAGCAAAGAATTATATAACCACACCCCTGACTTTTTTTTTCCTATGCCACACTTTCAGAAGCAATCTCTTACTTTTAGCATCTTTTGTCATCTGAATAGACTGATAATTTTTCTTTTTTTTTTTTTTTTTTTTTTGAGACGGAGTCTCGCTCTGTCACCCAGGCTGGAGTGCAGTGGCCTAATCTCAGCTCACTGCAAGCTCCGCCTCCCAGGTTTACGTCATTCTCCCGCCTCAGCCTCCCGAATAGCTGGGACTACAGGTGCCCGCCACCTCGCCCGGCTAGTTTTTTTTTTTTTTTTTGTATTATTTTAGTAGAGACGAGGTTTCACCGTGTTAGCCAGGATGGTCTCGATCTCCTGACCTCGTGATCCGCCCGTCTCGGCCTCCCAAAGTGCTGGGATTACAGGCTTGAGCCACCGCGCCCGGCCAGACTGATAATTTTTCAAATTGTCAAGCCTGAGTTTCTTTTTGTTTAATAGTTTACCCCACTTTATCTCTCTGACATCTTACTCTAAGCAGCAAGAGTAAAATGGTAGTAAAGAGTAAAACTCTGAGCAGGTCACATTTTCAACACTTTGCTTGAAAATTTCCTTAGCTAGATATCCTTGTTCATCTTTCGCAGGTTCTCTTTTCCACATAACTGAAGGAGACAATTCCATTAACCATTTTTGCCACGATATAACAAGGATCTATCTCCATTCTTTCATTTCCCAGTAATTTCTTTCCCACATTTTACTGAGCCCCTACCAGCAGTCTTTAATGTCCATATTTCTACTAAGAGTCTGTTCAAGGCAATCAAGGATTTTTCTATCATGCTCCTCTAAATTGTTCCAGCCTCTATCCACTTTCTGATTTCTTACATTTTTAGCTATTGGTTATGACAGCACCCCACTTCAGGTACCTAATTTATATATTCAGAAAAGTTCTACTTCCCTTGGTGGTTATTTTTTTAATAGCCACAAATCTGGATTTTATATTTTTATGGTGGGTTTACTGTATCATTTTATCTTAAAAGGTACAGCAACACTTTAACACAGTTCAGTGGTAGCCAAAGTCTATGATGTACATATTACTTTGACTGTTTTTTATATATAAAATGTACTATATTGACACCTAAGTTTGGATATAGGCATAACTTAATATGTCAATGACTGCATATACAAAGTTAATCTGTATCCTTCACAGTCAGGAGCTTTACTCTTGAAATTATGATTTCATTAGTCTTTCATGTTCCTTCCATCCACCTTTCTTGTAGTCACTCCATCTGAGCTTATCACACGACATATGCACAGATATCTTTGTGCCAATTATTCATGGTCTTATTGATGCAAGTTATATAATACCATCTTATTTTGCATTTTAATGTGGCCTGGGAACATCGGAATGTTTTATGAGGTTGATATGAAATATATATTATGTTCATGTCTTACAGTCAGAAAAAGAAAGATAAATAATATTATTGCCCCATAAGTCTTTTTTTCTTGGTTTGAAGTTCAAATTATAAGTTGAAGTGTCCCAATACCAAAAATTAACCATATGAAAAACTCTCTGAAAAGATTAATTCAACTTTCACAATATGAAGAAGTAAAAATCATCTTCACTAGAGCTCAGGATTTGAAAATGTCAGTCCAAAGAGAAAAATCTTGAAATAATTCCAAGTTAGCAAGAAAAAAAAAAAGATGTCTAATATAATTGCCATGGTAATTACCGTACACCCTGTTACAAACTAGTTTGTGGTTAGTAAAGTGCTTCTGTATTAGATTCTTTAGGATGAAGACATACTCAATGAATACAAAGTTTTGAAAACTAAAAAATAATATTAGTAAATTGTGACATGTTTTCAGAAAGTTATCTTAAAAATACAGCCCAAACTAAAACCCATTAAAATGAGCTTGTTTTCTTAATATTCCTGAGTTGACTCAACTGCCTCCCTTGCCATGCTTGTGGCGCTCTAGTTCATGTGTTTTCTAGTCTGTATCCTGCTCCACTGTGAAAAGAGATACTATCTTGAATGGGGTATGGACTGGGTTTTCCTGTGATTAAGGCTACTTGTTGTTACATTATGTAGCTCACTACAGAAGTTTCCTTGTTCTATATCCTCCTCATCATGGCATAGTTCTAATGTGGTTAGTCTTAAGTGTTCAAAACATGTTACAGACTTTTTTTGATGAGTAAATCATGTGATATATTTGAATATGTCAAATTCAAATATTCAACTCTAAATGATGTCTGATTCTTCAATTGTGCCAATCTTCCAGCCCAGAGCAGAGTTAATGGTCTAGCTTAGCCTAAGGCCAACCATCATTGCTTAGATGTCAAATATGTCAAATATGAAGTCCATTTATAATACATATATAACCTGTAATAATCTGGTTTGATGAATAATCTGGTTTAATGAATAATATATTCATTAAAAAATAAAACCTCTATGTATGAGGTAGTGGTGAGAATATGCACATGATACACCAAAAGCATGAATCATATATTAGAATTTGAATTCTGAAAATCCCATAAAGTTGTAATAAATGCCATAACAAATTCCATGAAACTAAGGCTTTGCCTGCACAAGAACTTTTGAAATTGTGATATCTTATACCTGGATGTTTGGTACATAAAAAAATTAGCCTTAACTTTATTGCTCATCTTTCTAAAAAGAGTTTACTAATTCCTTGGAAATAAAAAGGATTTGTTATATTGATTCTTTTAATAAATTAGTGGGACACTTTGCTATAAGCAACAGATTTTTATATTAAGTGCTTTAGATGTTTACAGTAAAAAGAAGAAAACTATCCCTAAAGATACTTATTGTTAAGAATTCTAAAATATGTGAGGAATCATGATTTAATCTATATAGTCATGAGTCTTATAATGATTCTGTCAATGATAGATTGCATATACAATGGTCCCTTAAGATTATATAATACTGCATTTTTGCTATACCTTTTCTATGCTTATACACACCAAAGTCTCCGGATTTAAAAACAGAGGTCCAAGAAGACTAAGGGACTTGCTCAAAACTATGCCCTTTGAGTTTCATGATCAGAATATCAGACCCAGATCTTCTGATTCCAAAAATCACAGGTCTATACAACTTGCCACTTTTATGACCTAATGTCAAGTTCGTGTAGATCGAACGCATTTAAAATAGTATAAAGTAATGGAAACAAAGTGATAATTTGTGATAAACAAATGTTTAGTTTCAACTAATTGCCAAAATTTATCTCTCACAACAGAATTAATGGGAGAAAACTTAGGGAAATGCTTTAATCTTTCTTAATTAACACTTCATTAAAATAACTTAAAAATAAGAATGCTTTCATAGTTTTATGTGGAACTGCTTTCTCTCCAGCTTTCTGTCTGCTAAAATATCTCCATTAAGTTATTTAAATCTCATGGCCTTCCATGTCGATACAGTGTTTTTCCTTAAGTAGGTATCCAATAAACATGCTGAAAGACAAAAGCAGATCCTGGGCATTCCTTAAACCACCAACAAGGATAGAGCAGTAATTAGATCAAACAAGTGATTGTATAGAAGAAAAATAAGAGAACCAAGCAGTCTCTTGAAAATTCAAATAACATTCTGAAGACTGATGGTAGCCAGGTTTAATGACTTAGTAAAATATAGAATATGGAAGTAAATATCAGTGATTCAGCAAGAAATTTCTTCTATGGTGAGGGGTAAACATCCTTCCCCCATCCTATTGGGCTATGAGGCAAAGCTGCTGGCTCTGGGCTGCTCTGTCCAGGTAGATGCTTCATGGTACATGGATTGCGTTAATCATTTTGAATATGCCACTATGACTATCTGGAAGAAAGAAGGCGTCATTAATTGCATCCAGTAACCTGTATTGTGAACTCTCATTTGTTTATTGGTTCATTAGTAAACCTAAAGGGAAACAACTCTAAATGATGTCTGATTCTTCAATTGTGCCAATCTTCCAGCCCAGAGCAGAGTTAATGGTCTAGCTTAGCCTAAGGCCAACCATCATTGCTTAGAAAATGTCTGCAAGCATAAGGGTTATATAATGACAAATATAATCTGTATTGCAACAATAGCCTCAATAAAGAAACTAACTCCAGCATGTTAAGAACTAAAGACATCACTTAAAAACAAAGTTCTTTAAAATATCATTTTGATATGCAATTAAAGAAGGAGGTTTAATATCGTGACTAAAAAAACTACAAATGTAAGTTGGATGCTGACAAGTTTGACAATAAAGTGAATTACTTCTGCAGGCAAGTCAACGAGGAAACCTAATAATACTCGAGTCAAAGGAGAGTTGCATAGCTTCCTAAGGTGGCTACTCCAAATGAGAATATATTTCTCTGAGTATGTAAGTCAAGGTAACTTATCAAGTGTCCATTTCTATATCTTTTGGGTCAAATAACTTATCTCTCAAATCTCTGCACAGGTAGACTCCTTCATATTGAAATAATAATTAATGTAATATTTTATTTTTGGTCCTGCAGGGGCATTGCCATTTAAGTTGCTTAACAGAACTAAAGTAACAGTCTTGCAGTTATTGTTTTGTACAATTCCATTTGTCAGTCTTAACGACTTCATTGTGAGCTCCTTGAAGGCAAGAATCAACCCCGTGTTATTTATTTTTCTTCCTCCGTTACAGAGTACCTAAAGAAAGTTCCCAGAATTATATTACTCTAATAGAAAGACACACATTACATTTAGAAAAAAACATTTCCAACTCCGACTTTCTCACATAATAGCAGCATTTAGACTCCCACTGAAGGAAATGGTGTAGTACAGATGAGTTTCTCAAAAGTTTTATAAATATATGTGGATAGAAAAGAGGACAAAGTGAAGGTGACATTATAAACACATAGGCCATTTCATTCTTGGAGAAATGAATGCATATAACTCAATTGGGTATCCCAGTCAGCATCATTTTCTTGTATATAAAAGACTAAAATGTATATTCTTATAAACTTTGAAATATATACATTAGAGACCCTGGGTATATTTCTAAAGCAACATCTAGAAGCAGAGTTTAGATTTGGGGATGCTGCCAGTTTATTTGATAGCTTTATGCTGAGGGAGGAGGAGTAAGGGTTTTGGGCTGGGTGAAGCAAGAATGAGATTTTGAAGTTCACTAGGCAAATTCTGAAAATATCTCAAAGCAATAATGAAATATTCATTTTATGTATAAAATTCTTGGTTATAATCTAGGATTATCATTTTTATGCCTTATGAGACTGGATAACAGCTATAGAATAAACATTTTTTTCTGACTTTTAACATAATAGCAACTACACTATAAAGTTTCTAAATCTAAGTATGATAATAGTTTGCAGTTTCGTGTTGCTAGCTCTATTTTTTCATAGCTCTGACATTGTATATAAAATAGAACCTGATATAAAAACGCATCTTGCCTTGTGCCCCAGTGATTTGAAGAACCTTCACTTTCAAATTACAGTTACCACTTGAATTTGGGACACTGTTTAAACAATGTATATATTTACATTTACATATATGAGTTACCTGAAATTTTGTATTAATTGCAATGTACTCATTACAAATATTCTTTGAGGTCAATAACTATAAGTTCCCTTAAAAGAATCAAGAGAGCCAGCAATATTATTACACTAAAATGTCATGATCAAAGAAAAAGTTTCAGTTTTTAAACATCTTTTGCCCCAAATATGCCATGAGGACTATCTGAATTTCTCCTGTTAAAGCTATGATCTGCTATGCTTTTTACTATGACACGCTCTGAGAGTCAACAAGAAAAAGATTTTAGGGGCAGGATTAAAATTATTCTATTTTTACTGCTTAGTAACAAACCTACAATTCTCATCACATTGATGGGAAATGTATATAAAATCTATGGCATCAAATAAAATTAAATGTCTCTTCGTAGTATATTCTACAAGATATAAAAATATAAACAGTGTGATATATCAAAATTTTCAAAGATATTTACGCAATACTCAGAACTGTCCACTAAGAAAAGGTGCAATTAGAATTAGACTATTTGTATGAGCTTATTTTAAAGACACCATACAATTATAGGTTCAGTCTCATTAACTAAAATACAATTCTTTTCCCTCCCTCCCTCCCTCCCTCCCTCCCTTCCTTCCTTCTTTCTCTCTTTCTCTCTTTCTTTCTTTCTTTCGCCCAGGCTACAGAGCAGTGGCACGATCTCACCTCACTGCAACCTCCGCTTCCAGGGTTCAGGCGATTCTCGTGCCTTAGCTTCCTGAGTAGCTAGGATTACAGGCATGTGCCACCACGCCTGGCTAATTTTTGTATTTTTAGTAGAGACAGGATTTCACCATGATGGTCAGGCTGGTCTCAAATTCCTGACCTCAGGTGATCCACCTGCTTTGGCCTCCCAAAGTGCTGGGATTACAGGCGTGAGCCTTCACGCCCAGCTTTCTTTTTAAGTTACGATAATTATGAACATTCTACTTAGTATAAATCACTTAAGACTGCTAATTGGAATTACATTTTTTTAAGCTATGTAAGGGTTTGTTTTTCTATTAGCTCATCTAAATGACTAAATGACTCAAACATTTTTGCCTTCTACAGTGGTAACTACTTTGTAATTTCTCAAAGAAAACATCATATATATTGGCAACAAATGAGAGTCTGGGGAACCAGAATGATTTTCCAATGGAGTAATTTTATTTTTTAATAGAAGTTATGATAATTCAAATGTTACATTAGAGAACAAATTCTTGACATAGGAACAAATGTTACATACTTGAAAGGTACATGCATTGCCACAGGTATGTCTTAATCAAGCAATAACTCATTAAAGGAGTGCTTTTTGGTATTTATTTTTCATTGTTGATTAATATTTTAAAAGCTTTTTATGTGTAAAGATGCTAAAATTTTCCTTAAATACCTCTAAAGATCAATATAATTCCACAAATATTTTCAAAACAATTTGAAATTCAACAATGTGATTCTTACTATTTAATTTTCTTCCTCATGGATTTGGATTTCTCTAAAATTGACTGGGCCTTAGGTAACAGTGTGGCAGGACAGAAAAGAGGAGGAACACACTGGTGCCGAAGTAAGACAAATGTGAGTTCAAGTTTGGCTCTGCAATTTTTGATCTGGGGGGGCCTAGACACATCAGTCTATCTAAGCCACAATTTCCTCACCTATGAAGTAAGGATAAGAGTATTACCCATCTTTACAGGGCTGTATGGATTAAATGAGAGATAGCATGTCTATCACTGAAAGCCAAAAAGGGCTTAGCAGAGTGCACACACTCAATACATGTTAGCGATCTTCCAAGGCAGCCCAGATTAGTTTGGTTGTAGTAGGGTCTGATTCAGTGTATAAACATTGGTAAAGCTTTGATCTTTTAAAATAGGGTTTTAGAATCTCATTTTTCAAAAGACATTCTTTTCCATCCCCAAACCAAGACAATGACCCAGGATCTTTAAACAACAATTTTGTTTTATAGCTTTCAGTGTATCATGGTGGAGACTGGCACAATCACAGTGTAGATTTGTATGGTTCTTTATAGTATTCAGAGTGCTAGCTCACGTTATGTCATGTGATTGTAGCAACAATTCTCTGAGGAAGGTAAAGACAATAGTGTCTCCAGCTGACCAATTATAAAAGCAGATTGACAGTGGTTACTTGAAAAATCTCACAGGGTTAGTCACCAATGAAAACAGGACTACATTCGGTACTTCATCTTAGGCTAGTAATTCCTCCATATACTCACTCTCCAAATAAACTACAATAATTCTATATTTATGGGAGAGTAAACAGGAATGCATCAAATAAAATTAAACGTCTCTTTGTAGTAGATTCTACAAGAAAGAAAAAATAACTATAGTGTGATATATAAGGATTTTCACAGACATTTATTCAATACTCAGAAGTATCTTCTAATAAAAGGTACAAATAGGATCAGACTATTTTAATGACCTTATTTTAAAAAATAATGCTACATTATTCACCAATATTTCTTCTCCTGCAGATAATTTATTGGAAATGAAATCCAAGTATCCATTCAGAAAGTGCTTTTGTAGTCATCTGTGACCAGTTTTAAAGCCAAGTCCATTCTGAACACTTTTATCAAAAGCCTTCTCTAAGGATTGGCACAGCACTTGACCTAGTGGGATAAATCAAAGCAAGGTTGCAGAGACTCTGCTCTCAATAAGTTTAAAAGCTGACTGGAAAAAGCAAAACAAAAACAAAAAACTTTAAAGTATAGAACTATTAAAAAATTAAGACATAAAAAGTTTTAAGTGGATTCCTAAGAAGGGGCTAATGATGGATAGGAAAAATGAGCAATTTTAAGAAGGGGAATAACTGGAAAAAAAATACAAAAATAATTCTGGCCCAATAAAAGAATGTCTTATTATCTAGAACTTGGAATTAACTGCCAAAAGATAACTAGTTGGAACCCAGAACTTCCAAGAATCATTTTTGCAATTTAAAAATATTTATGTTGGTAATGTTTTTTGAATCCTATTCATCACACAAATTAAAATGCAAATAATCTATAAGTAAGTCTTGCTATCCAGAGAGGTTTTTCCAAAGTAAATATTTTTGTATATTATAAATATTTATAAAGAGAATTATAAGAATATAGTTATTAATTTGTCGCAAAGTAAAATGGCAAGACTGTTTTTGAGCAAATTTTCTTGTCTACTTATAAATACTATCCTTGTCAAAGTGGTTTCTGGAGGGAATGTCTCAAACTATATTTCCACAGAGTGCTATAACATTTACAATTGTGAAATGTCACTGTGCCTACAAATACCTTTTAACTGAATCTAAGAACATTTTGTTTTCAGTAGCACAAGAGAATCATAAGTGTTTTCTTTTCAAGCAAGGTACATAACTGATGAGTAATTTGTTTCCCATGTTGCAAATTTTAAGAAGTATTCATATGATTTTGTTGTTTGTTTTTGGCTCCATATTTATTGAAAGTATATCCTTTATCTTTAATACGATAAAGTCTGTCTCCCCTATCTTAAGGATTTTGGATGCCTGATAGAGGCATGTTTAAAACACGCAGTATGATTTTTCAGAATGCACAGCAATGTATTTTGACATGTTAAATGTTAATAACAGATTTTTTTATAAAAGTATTTTAATTTTACCACATGCCACTTTACCTAATTCTCTCAGGTTCACTAGAAACATGATTTTTTCTTCAGCAAGATTTGTTTTCTGATTAAAATAGGATATCAACACACACTGCTTCCTGTGTAATTTCATTTATGTCATATGCTCTGATTTACAAAGTAACCTGAAATATCTACAAACTTGAAGTGTCACTTCCTAAATGAGAAAAAAACCTGAAAATTGTATTAGAATCATCAATTGTTAATAAGTATTTTTTTTAAATGAGAGACCAAGACATGGGTTTGGAGTGTATTTATGCATAGTCAGTTATGAAGGTGGGATCTAAAAACTCATTCACATTGAGTCATCAAAATGAATTCCATAGTTCACTGTTTAACAAATAGAGTAGCAGCAGGTCCCAATGGCTGTAATACGTATGCAGTGGCAGGCTCTGAATAGTTGTATTTACTAAGTGATTTGATTCAATAAGAAAAGTGAATTGTCAAAAATCATTATCTCTTTTTTTTTTTTTTTTTTTTTTTTGAGACGGAGTCTCGCTCTGTCGCCCAGGCTAGAGCGCAGTGGCCGGATCTCAGCTCACTGCAAGCTCCGCCTCCCGGGTTTACGCCATTCTCCTGCCTCAGCCTCCCAAGTAGCTGGGACTACAGGCGCCCGCCACCTCGCCCGGCTAGTTTTTTGTATTTTTTCAGTAGAGACGGGGTTTCACTGTGTTAGCCAGGATGGTCTCGATCTCCTGACCTCGTGATCCACCCGTCTCGGCCTCCCAAAGTGCTGGGATTACAGGCTTGAGCCACCGCGCCCGGCCTCATTATCTCTTAAGATGTATTTATTTTCATAAATTATGTGAGCACAATAATTACAGAGAGGTCAAATGGCCATTACTAATTCATGTCCTTAAGTATGGTATTCTCAAGTGAACTAACCAGCTTTCACTATCAAAGATAAATGGGATTAGAGGGTGGAAACTTCTAGGGTCCCAAATCAAGGCAGCAGACACAATGAGAAAGCGAACTTTCCTTCCTTTTCACAGAGATAGTAACCTGACACTTAAGAAATTTAAGGTGAACATTAATATATAGGTGAGAAGGGCTTTTCAGCACCAGTGAATTCTGAACTGCTTTAGAAACTACGTTTGGAAGATAAGGATCCATTATGTTATAAATCTGAGTACAGATTATTATATTTTTGTAATAGCATAGAAGTGTAAGTAGTAGCTGGCAGTCAAAAAATTTGTAGAAATAAACTAACCATATCTGTTAACATTTACACAAAATTAACTGACATCTGATTAGAGTTGATAAAATGATCAACTAGCAGAAAACATAGTTCTGCTAGTTGTGCAGTACGTAGGTTAAGACTGGAATTTGAAGTAGAATTTGGAAAGGACACTAAGCACTTCTTTAAAAGGTGTCTAGAGTTTAGGGCTGACCAACATCACGAGCTGACATTTCTAAAGGCCCTTCTCATTACTTCGGGGCTGGACAGTAGACTGCCTGTATTTCATAAGTACAAGGAATTTACAGACCTTCTTGAAATGCCTCATTAGACATTTGGCAGTACAGTATTGCCTTCAGAAAGCACAATTTCTGCTTTCTGACTCTTCATGTATTTATCCCCTTTTGGTCTGAGGAAAAGATTTTTCCCTTTAGGTTGTGGGTGCTGTGGAAATCTAGAGTTTCCTAAACTCTAAAGTTTGGGAGATATACTATCTATGAACATGCAAATAATTTAACATTTAATAGCTACATGTCATTCTGGTTTTTCCTTATTCTGTTTTTAAAAGAGTTTCCTTGCCAAAGTATATTATTTCATAAAAATAATGGAAGAGTTCCTCATTATAAAAGCAGTACGGCTTTATCACAGAAATTTTGAAAAGCACAGGAAATGATAAAAATGAAAGGGAAAAATCTATATTCTCATTGCTAGGGATAACTACTCATGACATTTAGGTATTAGTCACATTTGTGTAATTGTCTTAGATTCCAGACCAAGTCAAAACCGGATGGTCTGGATGAGAATTTCTTATGGTGGGAGCACTCTGGGAGGGCACACACCTCGGGGAGTGTGTGCTATGTATTTCCTGGGTCTTGGATTTGCCCCACTCTGGGATCTGTGGCTTCTCCTTTGATGTCTCCTCCCATTTGCTTATCTGGATTTATCGATCTAGATTATTTGGTTATTTCTAGATTTGATTTTTGGCTTATGCAGGGAGGATATCAGCATGATGATATCAAAACAGACGTGTGTGGGGTGTGGTTTGGATCAGGACATGGGATGAATAAGAATGGGCCTGAGTATTTGAGATTCACAAATGCACCACACATATCAATAAATGTAGGGAAGCAGGGTGAGTGATATGCTTTGGCTCTGTGTCCCCACCCAAATCCTATCTTGAATTATAATCCCCATGTGTCAGGGGAGGGACCTGATGGGAAGTGATTGGATCATGGGGGTGGATTTTCCCCATGCTGTTCTTACGATAGTGAGTGAGTTCTCATGAGATCTGATGGTTTAAAACTGTGGCACCTCCTCCCTCACTGTCTCTCCTGCCAGCATGTAAGATGTGCCTTGCTTCCCCTTCACCTTCTGCTGCCATGATTGTAAGTTTCCCGAGGCCTCCCCAGCCATGTGGAACTGTGAGTCAATTAAACCTCTTTTTTTAATAAATTACCTAGCCAGTCACAGGTAGTTCTTTATAGCAGTGTGAAAATGGGCTAATACAACTAGAAACCTGGAGATAGATGAGGAGCTAATAATGGTTATGTGGAAATCCTGAGTGATCTCGAAGGAAGAGGAGGTCATAGGGGGTCAGCGAGTACTTGTGAATGTCAAGGAAGACTGGTAACTCCTAGTCATGACAATAATTTCTAATATAACATTCACAATTTTATGGTGAATTACTTTATCTGGCAGAGAGGGTTTTCTGTGTTTCTGCTGACAGACAAGTAAATGTTCTTTCGATTTACTTATACAAACTTATCTGGATGGAATTTCCCATATATACTATTTTGAGACATAAACTTTGTCTTCTCAGAAACTCTTTTTTTTTTTTTTTTTTTTTTTTTTTTGAGGTGGAGTTTTACTCTTTTCATCCAGGCTGGAGTGCAATGGCGCGATCTTGGCTCACTGTAACCTCCGCCTCCTGGGTTTAAGCGATTCTCCCGCCTCAGTCTCGAAGTAGCTGGGATTACAGGCATGCACCACCACGCCCAGCTAATTTTCATATTTTTAGTAGAGATGGGGTTTCACCACATTGGCCAGGCTGGTCTTGAACTCAGGTGATCCACCCACCTCACCCTCCCAAAAATGCTGTGATTACAGGTGTGAGCCACCGTGCCTGGCTCTTCTCAGAAACTCTTAACTGCTCCCTTCTTTTTCTTTTTCTTGGTCTGCACCTGCTCCTCCACTTTCAGAGCTGGACTTAGTAATCCAGAATGGAAGGGATACAGAAACCACACAGTGGTGTGAACTTCAATCTGTAGAAAGCAGGATTCAGGAGAAAGAGTTTGGTGGAAATCTTCCTTGTCAACTGTGTGCAGAAGGAGAAGTTTGACATGCAGAACAAACCCACCTGCTGAGTGACCTGCTGTGCCCCTTCCAGACTCATTTTGAAGTCATAGCCGGCACAATATTTCATCATTTTACAGCTTCTTTTTCCTCATTTATCTTTTTCCCTATTTTTATTCTCCTGGGCTTGTGCTTCCAAATAAAATCAGAATTTTAATCTTTACTTCAGTCTCTTTTCTAGAACAGCGATTCTCAGATTTTAACGTGGATGCAAATCACTCGGGGATATCATAAAATAACATACAGATTCTGTTTCAGGATATCTGGAAGTGGACCTGAGACTTTGCATTTTTAACAAGCCCCTAAGTGATGACTCACTGTTGGTTCTTTACATAGCAAAGTTCTCAAAGATGAGAATAAGACAGACCTCATCATCATTACAATGTAAGTTCCTGAAGGGCCAAGACGATGTGTGTGTGTGCGTGTGTGTGTGTGTGTGTGTGTGTTTAATTTCAAATGACCTGGCTTTATTTTCTTTAAAAAAAAATTTTATGAGTGCATAGTAGGTGTATATATTTATGGGGTACATGAGATATCTTGATATAGTAATACAATGCCTAATAATCACATTAAGGGAAATGGGATGTGCATCACCTTGAGCATTTATTCTTTCTTTGTGTAACAAATATCTTATTATACTCTTTATTTTGGAATATACAATATATTATTGTAAACTGTAGTCATTCTTTTGTGCTATCAAATACTAGATTGTATTCATTCTATCTAACTACATTTTTGTACCCATTAACCATCCCCACTTCCCCTCCCCCACCCTATTACCTTTCTCAGCCTCTGGTGACCACTCATCATTCTACTTTCTGTCTCCATGATTTCAATTCTGTTCATTTTTAGCTCCCACAGATATGTGAGAACATGTGAAGTTTGCCTTTCTATGCCTGGCTTATTTCACTTAATGTCCTCCAGTTCCATCCATGTTGTTGCAGATGACAGGATCTCATTCTTTCCTATGACTGATTAGTACTCCATTGTGCATTGTGTATATGTACCACATTTTATTATCCATTAATCTGTTGATGGACACTTAGTTTGCTTCCAAATCTTGGCTATTGTGAACAGTGCTGCAATAAGCATGGGAGCACAGGTAACTCCTCAATAGACTGATTTCCTTTCTTTTGGTTATATACCTAGCAATGGGATTGTTGAATCACATGGTAGCTCTATTTTTAGTTTTTTGAGAAATCTACAAACTTTCCTCCATAGTGGCTGTACTAACATACATTCCCACCAACAGTGTACAAAGGGTTGCTTCTCTCCGTATCCTTGCCAGCATTTGTTCTTGCCTGTCTTTTGAATAAAAGCCATTTTAAATGGAGATGATATTTCATTGCAGTTTTGATTTGCAGTTCTCTGATGATCAATGATGTTGAGCACCATTTCATATACTCATGTGCCATTTGTGTGTCTTCCTTTGAGAAATGTCTATTCAGATCTTTTGCCCATTTTTAATCAGAATTTTTCTATAGAGTTGTTTGAGTTCCATATATATTCTGGTTACTAATCCCATGTCAGATGGATACTTTGCAAATATTTTCTTCCATTTTGTGGGTCATCTCTTCAACTTGTTGTTTGCTTTACTGTACAGAAGCTTTTCAACTCGATAGGATCCCATTTGGTCATTTTTGCTTTGGTTGTCTGTGCTTGTTGGCTATTACTCAATAAATCTTTGCCTAATCCAATGTCTTGGATAGTTTCCCCTATGCTTTGTTTTAGTAATTTCATAGGTTAAGGTCATAGTCTTTAATTCACTTTGATTTTATTTTTGTATGTCTAGTTTCATTCTTCCACATATGTATATTCAATTTTCTCAGCACAATTTATTAAAGAGATTATTCTTTCCCCAATCCATGTTCTTTACATTTTTGTCAGAAATGAGTTTCCTACAGACTTACGAATTTGTTTCTGGGATCTCTAATCTGTTCCATTGGTCTGCGTGTCTATTTTTTTTTGCCAGTATCTTGTTTTGGTTACTATAGATCTGTAATATAATTTGAAGTTAGATACTGTGATTTCTCCAGTTTTACTCCTTTTACTCAGGATATCATTGGCTAATCTGGATCTTTTGTGATTTCATATACATTTTAGGATAGTTTTTCTATTTCTGTGAAGAATATCATTGATATTTTGCTGGGGATTGCATTGACTCTGTAGATTGCTTTGGGCAGTATGGACATCTCAACAATATGATTATTCCAATCCATGAACATGAAATATCTTTCCAAGTGTGTGTGTGTGTGTCTACTCTTCAATTTTTTTCTTCAATGTTGTATAGTTTTCACTGTAGAGATCTTTTACTTCTTTGGTTAATTCCTAGGTATTTAATTTTATTTGTAGTCATTGTAAATGAGATTATTTTCTTGATTTCATTTTTAGATTGATCTCTGTTGGCGTATAGAAGTGCTACTGATTTTTGTATGTTGATTTTGTATCCTGCAACTTTATTGAATTTGTTTATCAGTTCTACTAGTTTTTTGGTGGAATCTTTAGGATTTTCCAGCTATAACATCATATCATCTGTAAACAAGGGTAATTTGACTTCTTCCTTTCCAATTTAGATGCCCTTTCTTTTATTCTCTTGTCTGATTTCTCTATCCAGGACTTCCAGTACTATGTTGAATAACAGTGGTGAAAGTAAGCATCCTTTTCATGTTCCACATTTTAGAGAAAAGACTTTCAGTTTTTTCCCATTCATTTTGATACTAGCTGACTTTTATTGTGTTGAAGTATATTCCTTTCATACCCAGTACTTTGAAGGTTTCTATCATGAAGAGATGTTGAATGTTATCAAATGCTTTTTCAGCATTAGTTGACATGATCATATGGTTTTCATCATTCATTCTCTTGATATATCACATTGATTGATTTGCATATATTAAACCATCCTTGAATCCCTGGGATAAACCCCATTTGGTCACCATAGAGAATCTTTTTAATTTGTCATTGAATTCAGTTTGCTAACATTTTGTTGAGGATTTCTGCATCCACATTTATCAGGAATATTGGCTTGTAGTTCCCTGTTATTGATGTGTCTTTGACTGGTTTTAGTATCAGGGTAATACTGGCCTCGTGGAATGAGTTTGGAAGTATTTCCTTCTCCTATTTGTTTTGAATAGTTTGATTGGGATTGTATTAGTTCTTCTTTAAATGTTTAGTAAAATTCATCAGTGGTCTCAGGCTTTCCTTTGCTGGGAGACTTTATTATGGCTTTGATCTCACTACTCGTCATTGGTCTGTTCAGGTTTTGAATTTCTTCATGGTTCAATCTTGGTAGGTTGTATGTGTCTAGGGATTTATTGATTTATTCTAGGCTTTGCAATTTATCGGCACATAGTTGCTGATAGTAGCCTCTAATGATCCTTTTTATTTCTGTGATATCGATTGTAATGTCTCCTTTTCCACCTGTAATTTTATTTATTTGGGTCTCCTCCTACTCCTCCTTCCCCTTCTCTCCCCTCTTATTCTCCCCCTTCTCCCCTTCCACCTCCTGCTCCTTCTCCTCTTCTTGTTCTTTTGTTTAGTCTGGTGAGAGATTCTGATAAATTCCGCAGTATGTCAATTACATTTTTTAATTCCAGAATTTCTGATTCTTAATTATTTTATTTGTTAAATTTACCTCCTAGGATTCTGAATTCCTTTTCTGTGATATCTTAAATTTCACTGAGTTTCTTCAAAACTGCTATTTTTAGTTCTCAGTCTGAAAGGTGATATATCTCTGTCTCTCCAGGATTGGTCCTTGAGGCCTTATTTAGTTTGTTTGGTGAGGTCATGTTTTCCTGGATGGCCTTGATGCTTGTGGATGTTTGCCAGTGTCTGGCATTTAAGAGTTAAGTATTTATTGTAGTCCTCACAGTCTGAGTTTGTTTGTATGCATCCTTCTTGGAGAGGCTTTCCAAGTATTTGAAGAACTTGGGTGTTGTAATCTAAGTTTTTGGTCTCTGCAGCCATGTCTGAATTAGGGGGCACTCCAAGCCCAGTAATTCTGTAGCTCTTGCAGACTTGTAGGGGCACTGTCTTGGTGGTCTTGGATAAGATGTAGAAGAATTCTCTGGATTATCAGGCACATACTCTTGTTCTCTTCCCTTACTTTCTCACAAACTAATGGAGTCTCTCCCTCTCTATGCTGAGCTATCTGGAGCTGGGGGATGGGTGACACAAGCACCACCACTGGGAATGCACTGTGTCAGACCTGAAATGGGTCTTGCTGAAGGCCTGCAATAACCACTGCCTGGCTATCACCTCTGTTTGCTCAACGCCCTGGGGCTCTAAAATCAGCCCCAGGTGGGCTGGTGGCAAAGCTACCCAGGCTTATGTCCTTCCCTTCAGAGTAGTCAGTTCCCTACAGCCCTGGGCAGGTCTAGAGATGCCATCCAGGAGCCAGGACCTAGAGTCAGAAACCTTAGGTATCTACTTGGTTTTCAATTCTATGAGGCTGAGCTGAAAGCCAAGCTACAAGAAAAAAATCTTTTCCATTCTTCCTTTCCCTTTGCATAAGCAGAGGAGTCTCTCCCTGTAGTCACCACTGTCCCAGACCCACAACCAGTATCGGCTGGCTACTGCCAATGTTCACTCAAATCCCAAGAGCTCTTCAGTGATCTCGTGGTGAATGCGGCCAGGCCTGGGACCCTCCCTTCTGGGCAATGGGCTCCCCTCTGGCCTAGGGAAGGTCCAGAAATGCTTTTCCAGAGCCAAAGCCTGGAACTGAGGACTCAAGAGCCTGCTTGGTTTTCTACCAACTGTGGCCAAGCTGGTACCTAAGCTCTAAGACAAAGTCTCCTTTACTCTTCCCTCTCCTTTTCTCAAGCAGGAATGTCTCTCTGTAGCAACCACAGCTGGGAATATAATGGATCACACCTGAAGCCATCACATCTTGAGTCTCACCCAAGGCCCATCTCTGAGTCTCACCCAAGGCCCACGGCAAGTACTACCTGAGTCACTGCTGATTATTCAGGGCCCAAGGGCTATTTAGTCAGCAGGTGATGCATCCTGCCAGGACTGGGTCCTTCCCTTCAAGGCAGTAGGTTCCCCTTCTGAACCAGGGTGTGTCTAGAAATGTCATCCAGAAGCTAAGGACTAGAATGGGGTCTTAGGACTCTGCTTGGTGCCCTATCCTACTATGGCAGAGTTGGTATCCAAGTTGCAAAAGAAAGTCCTCTTTACTCTCCTTTCTTCTCTCAAGTGGAGGAAAGGAGTCTCTCCAGAACTGCAAACTGCACTGTCTGTGATTGGGGGAGGGGTAGTGCAAGCACTTCCTTGGCCAACCCAGCTCATTCCTCATTAGCACCAGGACTTGCCCAAGAATAGAAGTCTCTGTAACCTAGACTGCCTTTTAAGTTTATTTAGAACCCCAGAACACTTTATTCTGTGGTGGCAAGGCTCGCCAGAACTCAGGTTCTGACTGGTGAGATGTGTGATTACCCTCTGACTAGGGCTGCTCTAAATGCTCCCTCCTTGGGCACCAGCTGAGTTCTGCCTGGTGTTGATTTCTGTTGTGACAGGGCAGCACTGAGTTCCAATGCAAAGTCCTATATCACTATGGTCTCCCTCCCGCAAATGCAGATTCTCTTTCTGTGCCACACAGCTGCTGCTGAGAGATGGAGGAGGGGTGGTGCTGGCTACTCAAGACTATCTTTCCTACCCTCTTCAGTGCCTCTTTCAGTGATATGAAGTTAAAATCAGGAGCTGTGATCACTCCCGATTTTTTGCTTTTATGAGGTGTTTTTTTGTGTGTGAATAGTTCAACTTGGTGTTCCTGTGGGGAGAACAACTGATGAGGCCTTCTAGTCGGCCACCTTGCTTCACTTGTATTTTTTTCCCACTGTTCTATCCCCTGAATCTACAATAATGCTTGGAATGTAGGAAGTGCTCTATAGATATTTGTTGACTGAATCATTAATGAATGAATTTTCCTAGATGACTTTTAGCAGTTTGTAGCCATAATGAACATCTCGAATTTTAACATTTAAACTTCTAGGGTAAATTATATTGTCTGAAAGGGGTTTTCTGTGCTTCTGCTGATTCACAAGTAAATATCAAATGCCAAATACAGCTATACACTTGTATTACTCCAGTATCAAGGAGGTAAAGCCAAAAGCCAATAAAATGGTAGAGTTATATTTAGAATTTGGTTGCTGGTATGGAAACACAGATCGACAGTACTGAGGTATCCAGTTCATGAATGCTTCTCCTGGATTTCCAAAGGTCAACCCTACTCTTAAAAGCTTGGTCTTCTGTCAGGGGCTAGAAAGCAAAGAGAAGTGTGCTTAAGATCCTTTATATTGGTAGCATCTCATATTTACATAGCCAGCACTTCATTTTTCATACAATACCTTTTATTATAGAGGATAAATGGCAGTTTTCTGCTGAATTTTAAAATAGTACATCATGTATAATTCATAAAAACTGCCAGTAGCATCAACATCCTCCTCTGGTATTTGTCCCACTTAAGAAATGTCACATATTAGACTTCTGTGATAGGTGTTACGCCTGCTATTGGGTACAACTGACCTTGTCCTCCTGTCCCTTCCATCACTACCAACAATCATCTGGACATTCAAGATTTTTTAGCTGACATCGTCAGCAGCTATCCTTTTCTTGTTACACTTTTACTGTTGTCATAGAGACATGGAAACAGCTGAATAGAGTTTTCACATATGGAGTTCCTCAGGAAGGGATGATATTAATCATGCTAGTATATGCCACTAAATTTGTTTCTAAATGATGGCATCAAGATCAGGATCTCGTACTTGAATCTTAAGGGATTTCCAAAGACCATGAGAAGAGTTTCTACCAGGAACTCATTTGGAAGTATTCTGTATTATATAGTGTTTCTTAAAGTGTGGTCCTTGTACCAGCAGGAGAAGCAATATCCTAGAACTTGTTAAAAATGCATGTTATTGGGCTCCATCCCAGACCTAACAAATCAGAAACTCTGTAGCCCATGTTTTAACAAGTCCTCTAGGTAATCCTGATGCAGACTAATGTTTGAAAACTACTTCTGTATTAGATATTTTCCTGGTTCTAAAATAAAATAGCTTTAATGAGAAAAATCAAGATGCTCTAGAATCTAGAGATAAACTAAATAAAGGATATTCTGCACAGAAATTTTTAAAATCTAAGTTATAGAACAGTGTTTTTAGAGCTGGGCTTGTAAGTTATAGAACAGTGTTTTTAGACCTGGGCTTGAGCTATGGCTCTATAGAAGAGGTACTTATTGAAAATACACAAGCCTTGACCTTACCCAGACCTAGTGAATCAGTGTCTGGGCTGGAGCTGATTTCCTGCTAAACGGTACCCTAGATGGTTCTGAGGCACCAAGTATAAAAATAAACTACAGCACATGTTACCATCAGTAATCGCTGGGTGATGGGACCAAGAATGATCTTTATTTTATGGACACTTTTTGAATTTTCTGAGTTAGATGCAATGATCATATATTTGTTTTATAATCAGAAAACAATAAGACAAGTATTTTAAAAGGATGATAGCATATTGAATAGTATTTAATCATCTTGGAGATCTGATAAATTGAGGAGTTTATATGTGAAGAGCTCAGATCCTGGAGTAGGATTGCCTGGTTCAAATCCTACAGGCTTACGTATTAGCTGTGTAACTGTCCTTCTAAGAGTGTCAGTTTCCTCATCTCTTAAGCAGAGATAGTAATAATAATGTTTATTTCATATGGCTATTGTGGGAATCAAACGGGAGTACTTAGTACAATGCTTGGCACATAATGAGAACTCAAAATGTTAGTTACTAGTAATACAAGGATATCTATGTTTTATGGTTCTTTATGACAGTATGTTTTATAGCTAGTCTTACTCTCCTCTTTTTGAGACAGAGTCTTGCTCTGTCACCCAGGCTGGAGTGCAGTGGCACAATCTTGGGTCACTGCAACCTCCACCTCCCAGGTTCAAACGATTCTCCTGCCTCAGTCTCCCAAGTAGCTGAGACTACAGGTGCATGTCACCACAACCCAGCTAATTTTTTTTATATTTTTAGTAAAGATGGGGTTTTCTGAAAAGACATATATTAATCAATCAATTAGGTTTGTTTTTTGTGTTTTCAGTGTCTCAGTCTGTCACCCAGGCTGGAGTGCAGTGGTGTGATCATAGCTCCCTACAGCCTTCAACTCATGGGATCAAACAGTCTTCTCACCTCAGCCTCCTGAGTAGCTGGTACCACAGTTGCATGCTGCCAGGCCCGGCTTTTTTTATTTTTTGGAGAGACAGGGTCTCACTATGTTGCTCAGGCTCATCTTGAACTCCTGGGCCCAAGAAATTCTCCTGCCTTAGCCTCCCAAAATGCTGGGATTATAGGTGTGAGCCACCGCACCTGGCCCAATCAATCAGTTTTTATTGTAATTAGACTCCCACTCCTCTCATCTGCCTCTTATTCCTTGCTGTGACTCTCACACCACTCTCCCTCCTCTTTACAAAAAGCTGCATTTCAGTTCTCTTTACATTTAGTGACCACAGCCTTCATATTTCTACTTGTCCCCCTTTTAGTGTGTTGTCTGTTACCTTTGCCATTTTTATTTGATCCCCAAAGTTGCAACTACCAATTATCTCTTGGCATTTAATAAACAGCTGCTAAATTATCTAAAAGTTCAGCATCAACAGCTGTATGTCTGTCTTAGATATGATTAATGATTCAGTTTCTGAAGCTCTGTCAAACAGAAGACTTCTGAGTCTTGGGTTAATAATTGACTTAAAACATATTCTTCCTGGATTTGCACATCCAAGGCAGGGGCTGACGCTGTACCTGATGCACCCTAGCTGGGTGCTCTTGCAGTTGCTGTTTTTAGGTCTGGAGTACAGCTACACTTTTCTTTATCAAATGGAGAATAGTGTGTGTTGAAAGCCTAGCGCCACCTGACTGGGTTCTTTTCATTTCTCCTAGATTTAATCAGAAAATTGTAAACATTGAGAAAAGGAGTTTGGAAGAAAAATGCATCAACTTTCTATTTTCTGGAGTACTTTTATATTGAAAAAAAAGCTTTAAGGCAGTGTTTTTCAGATTTTGGTGCTCATGAGAATCACCTGGAAGACTTATTAAAACACAGATTGGTGGGTTCCACCTCAGAGTTTATGCTTCTGTACGCCTAGGAGGAGGCCTGAAAACTGGCATTTCTTACAAGTTCTCATGTGATACTGATGCTGCTAGTTCAGGGACCTCAATTTGAGAACCATTCTTAAAAAAATGTAGATTCAGGGGGTACATATGCTTGTTTGTTACATGAGTATTACCTGCATAATGGTGGGGGTTGGGCTTCTAGTGTACCCATTATGCAAATATTGGACATTATACCAAAGAGGTAACTTTCAACCCTTCTAGAGAGAACTACCCTTAAAGAACGTACCCATAAGAATCTTGAGAACCTGATCCCCCTAAATAGGGAGGAAAGTTAGCATTAGCTATGCTAGGAGCCTTCTAATCACACATTTCTCCTGTGCTCACTCTCTCTTCCTGATTATTATTACTCATGTCTGCCAATTGTAGCCTGAGAAACAGGGAGCAAAAGAAACATGTGATTAGAAGGCTCCTAGTTTAGCTATTAATAATACTAATTTATCCTACCTGTTTCAGGGACCAAGAAAGTGATCACTCTTATACTCATTAAATTCCCAAGTCTTATCAAATAAGAATAAAAAACCTTTTATCCCTTACCTTAGAGAGATTATCAGTTTACTAATGATTATAATTTTAGTAGCAAAGTCTAAAATTGAGCTCTACTGTTGCCAACCTCTGTATTCTCGTCTACTTATTTCTCAGCCCTACATACCTTTTCATGGTCAATATCTATGGTTCATTCCCACTGTAAGCTTTTGCACTTGCAGTCCCCCAGCCTTAAATGTCACTCTTTCCTGTTTATCCGTGTACATAACTCCTTTCAAAACAGTTTCCTAAGATTCAATTTCCTCCAAAATGTCTAGAAACTTTAACTGCCACAAATAATTCACTTGTTTTGCTTTCCAGTTTATAGTTCCTTATCTCATTTTCTTCTATTTTCTGGTATCTTCTGGTGATTTGTCTCCTTATTTTTCATTTTTCCATCTTCCTGTAACCATAACACTCCTATCTAAAACCAGGAGGTTATGGAGAGAATGAAAGCTAACGAGAGCATCTCCTGTCACTGCCTGAACTTCTTGGCATATGATGCATGGAGTAGGGGCTGCCAGGTTATCCCTGCATAAGAGAACAAGAGGAATCAGGAAAGCACTAAACTTTGCTTTGCTTGCCTCTAAGTTAAAAATTCCATGTTCCTGCTGCCAGTAGTGACAAGGTACCTCAAAAGTTCTTGGCTTCAGCAGCCCCCCAGATCCTAAGCTTAAACTGCTCCTTCTTCTCTTGTACTTACAATAGACACAGTTCCTATGGTTAGGAAGGTAGCACAGACAGAAGTGTAGTGGCTTTCGTTTTGCTTCAATTTTTGCTTCAGTGTTCAGAGAATATAATGCAGTTACTATGAAATCACACTTGATCCATTTACCAAAAAAAATTTTAAAATATGATTAAAAAAAAGAATTAAATGACTCGGCCCCAGGACAAAACTCAACAACAAATTATCACTTCACACTCATAATTACCATGAAAATTTGAGCATGGAATAGATGCCAAATGATTCAGGCTAGACAGGTTAGATTCCTCTCTGCTGTGCTGATGAACATTTCAGGTGTATGAAAACACTGCATTGCTGTGAATATCAAAAACACAGCAAGGGTCTCCATGAAGCTGGTAATAGCCAATACACTTACAAACTTAAGGCTTCCAAGAGAAATGTATATATACACACACACACAGCCTCTGTTTTATTAAAATAACTGATTCTCTCAGATTAATAGTTTTCACATTTTTATTACCTTCTTTAGTGAGTCTTTTTTAACTTTCAAATTCAACATACATACCCAGTAGCTTAGGCCGAAGCTGGGTAACTAAGCCCTGCCTGATTCCTGTCCTGTTCCCCCATCCAGCCAAAAACTTCTGTGAGATCTCATAGCACCTCCCGCAAAACCTCTAGGGTTCCACAGAGCAGAGCTGAAAAAGAAACAATGATACTTTCTATCACTACAGCTTATTGATTTATAGCAAAAGTAATCACTCTAAATATTAAGACACTAGAATCTTATATTTCTCCCTATGCAGTCACTCGAAAGGTAGATTTTGTTATGGGGAAGGAAGCACATTCTTCTTATAAACCAGCTTGTGAACAGATACCTGTAATTTCTAAACATTTAGACCTAGTTCTCTGAAGACCATTATTTCCAAACTAGGTAGTATGTGTATAAATACATAGAAAATAAATAAAAGCCACATTAACCATAAAAATTACTGTTTAAGCATTAATTCAACTCAATGTGAGTACTACAGCGTAATAAAAAGAGAAAGCCAGAAAGATATAGGATGAACTTCTGTCATTTACTAGCTATGTGACCTTAGCAAGTTTTTCAACCTTTCTGAATGTAAATTTCTGACTTCTGGTGTTAATATATTTCAGAGTAACTATGTGGTTTAAATATAGACAGAGTCACAGACCTTTCCCCTTTTGCCTAAACCTGATGACAAGGCTAGACACAGACCCTTCTCATTTTGCCCCTAGTCAACTTCCTACTCTTTGTCTCTTGAGTGATTAGCTAAGATTATGATTGCTTTTCCCTCAGAAACTAGCTAGACACAGAGATAAACCTTTACTGTTCATCTATCTGACTGAGGCTTCCCCTGATTGCAAAATCCCTACTGTAGATCCTCTCACTTGTAACTTGTTGACTCCTAGCTATAAAAGTCTAATGCAACACCATTCTACAGTGATACTCTGATCTTTGGATCTGGGGCACTCTTCCCATTGTGATATCCTGAAAAAGATTAACTTTTCTGGTTTTAGTCTTTGACAATATCAAAAACGTAAAAGTGCCTGACATATAATTAGTTATTGGTAATTACAAACTTTTATTATAGATCTTCTATAAACAGTGCACTGAGAATAACCTATGGAGGGCACAAAGATGAGAAAAATGCATTCTCTGAATTGGCATCTTCTGAATCTAGTGTCAGTTCCATATATTTAGGACTTTAAAATCTTATTTTTGCTAAGTTTTCCTAACTCGTATGACAATAAGCTAATTTTGGCAGATCAGTAAAGAATATGAATTAATTTACAAACTACTTTAATGTGAGTCTTACAGTCATATATTCATAAAAAACTAAAAAGTTCAGCTACAATATGCATACTAATTATTTAAGGCTTTGCTGAGATGGCTCTGTATTCCTGAGGCCTTCTCTAACTTTTGCATTCAGAAATAATCTCTATTCTCTGTGTTTCAGTTTGCATTTTCTTTGTACTTTTTAAAAAAGCATCTTTCACATTATGCTCTGCACTAGTCTTAGTTGTACACATGTCTGATGTTTTCCCTAGATTTCAAGTTGTTTGAGGACTAGGTACTGTCCTTTATTTTCTCTGGCACAGTGTCTTAGGCAAAGGAGATACTCAGTTAGTGTTTGCTGAATTGAAAGAGTCTACAATACTACCTGATGTCTTGGTTCATACTAACCAGATGGTATGCATATAAATACTTCATAATGTATCAGGGTCTACACTGAGAAGACCAAGAAATTATGAAAGGATAACCAAGAATGGGGTAGAAAAAAAGGGGGGAAGAAGATAATTATGCAATTGAGAAAATCTAGCAAGTTAAAATAACACAGGAAACCAATGTATACTGGATAATTTTAAAATAGAGAACTTACTCTCTCAACCTTGAATATCTTTAGTACGCAAAGGTATAAGAAAGATATACTATAGTCTAGGTCTTTAGAAATTTTACATACCTTGAAAAATCAGAATCAGGAAGTGGTAATAATGTCAAGGTTGTGACACACAATGTTCCTTTCAACAGCGGGTCACCAGTGGAAAGCTAATAAATGTTAACAACAAAGTCTTTGGGAAGAGGGAGCCCTGATGTGTAGCACTGCCAATGTCTATAGTATAAATTATTCCCACCATGGCTGATTTTAAAAGATCAACATGTCACTTAACGTAAGTTTGCAAAGAAATGCATGCAATTGGTTCCCCCAACCAGTAAGAGCTGGTTTTATCATACCCCTGTAAGTTCCCTTTCTCCCTACCTTCCTTTCTTTACTTCTTTCCTGTTACAGCAGGTCTAGGTGAGAGGGCACATAAGAAACAAGATTTCACCTGGAATTCTGCTCCTCAGTGGCCCCTTTGGGATTATGTTTTGGGGACAGTGAATCACCTCCATGTCACACCTTTGATCGATCACATTTTTCAGTGCCACCTGAAAATCCAAGAATCACTTTGGAAACAAAATGAAAACCCACTATCTTCTTTTAAGCCACTGATGAAAATGGTAGAAAGATTTGCTTCATGTTAAATGTTACCTTCAATTTGACAACATGATGAGAGTTTAGCATCTCTGAATCTTGCAAAAACTACAAAATTATACAAGGGAAACACTGAAGTCACCAATTTACCAGTATTTTTATCTCTTCCACTGTATACTAAACTGTAACTTTTTAGTTACAAGTTGCAGCTCCTCAGCCTGGCCACCATTTGCTTATCAAAAATCTATTTGCTTGTTTTCCCTTAACACAAAATATACTCAAATAAAAAGAAAAAATTAGCATGGCTCTGAGCCCTTATGCAAATTAATAAGGCTCAAAGGCCTATGCCTAGAAATGAATCAGATCTCAAGATGTGCAACTACTAATAAAAATGTAGTATAACAGCCCAGTCCCAGAACTCATTCAGGGTCATCACTCTCAGATGTATCATCACCCTGACATCTTTTAGCCTAGCTTGGGCTGGTATAAACAGTAAGCCCATGGAGTTTCCTGGATTTATCTTCAAGGATAATGTAGACAAAATCTGGCTTTGTGCAGCACATACTCTGTCTGTGGTATTTAATGACACTGGAAAATCCCTAAGAAAAATCTTCCTAGAATAACTCAGAGAGGTATCAAAGTTAAAAATAAACCTTATTTTCTAAGTTTAGGCTAGAATGGCTTGGGAGGGCATCCTCCCAGGAAAGGTTACAGAAGTTACTTAGGTTTCAGCTATGTATTTTAGAATCTTACAGGAGTTATTTACTCTGCATTTTCAGAACCTTGTGTTATTTTAAGCAACACATATAAGAATAAAAATTTTTAATCACAACAAGTTTGATAATCTTTCCATGTCCCCACTTGTACAACTACCACATTGGAGTGGGGTCTGGCATGAATTTCTGTAACTGGCATTGTCAACTAAGAGGAGACAGAAAGGAGGTTTGTCTGTACTCTGAAAGAGCAGCAGCTGTAGAGAGGACAGTGGTGGCTGGCAGGGTGCCTAGTGAAGGGAGGGACATGCCTACACCACTGGCACCTGTGAGGGCCAGTTCTTGCACTACCATCATTATCGAGGCTTTCCTGAAAGCCTTCAGAGGGCACACACAAGCTAAAATCTCACACATTTAGATTCATTTTCAATTATGCCACTTAAAATATAAGCACCAACAACAGAATAAATTTAATGTCAAAACTGAAAATGTTGGCACTTAGCACTAAGAAGTTGTGATGCACTTGAGGCTTAACTGGATCTTCAAACTGGCAATGGCTTGAGGCATGTTTGGATTGCATTATTTAAACTAGAACAGAAAATCAAGATTCACTGGATTGCCTTTTCTAGGATGTCCAGAGAAGTTAGCTCCAAAAATCAATCAAGAACTCAAAAGTAAATGAAAGCTTGAGAGGAAATTCTCACGGAGATTTGTATTTTTTTTTAACCTTGATTCCCAGAATTTAAACCTATGTCTGTCTGAGGAATTCTGCACCTTAATGAGTTTTGAGAGAAGACAAAGTCCACTTCTCACTATGAGAGCACAAATGGCTAAACTTTCACTTCCTCAGTGATCCTTGAGGCTAAGATGTAAGTACATGACAGACTCAGCTGATCAGACATATTTTATCTCCCTTCCCTGCTCCTCTACCCCATAAATCCTAAACTAGTGATATCAAGAGGCAGGAACAGGGAAGATGCCATTTTGGAGACTGCACAGTAGCAGCAGATGCATCCTATCTCCAGGAAAGAGTCGGGGGGCAGGAGTGTAGTCCATGGTGGGGTGCAACTGTGGTAGGCAGGGCTCAGTGGCACGAGCAGCCCTGCTCTTACCAGATGGGTTTCATGGCATGAATCCAGGCTCTGGTTCTACTTCCCTGCTTACTTTTGCTTTTTCCAATGTCCTGAACCTGGTTCTGCAGGCTTCTGGTGTTTCCGTGAGTTCCCCAAGGCCTTTTCAACAAATTTCTTTTCTGCTGCAAACAGCCAGTCAGTTTCTTGGCTAACAACTAAACCTACTGATTTTACAAATAAATTATAGCCAAACATTTTCTTTTTCAAAAGAGTTGTTAGACTTAAAAAAGACAAATATCTTATGTTTCCTACTAAAGAGGCTTTCATCTGCAACCATATTTTTTAATTAAAGTGGCAGCCTGGTAGTTGTTTCTATGCTTTCCCAAAGATCACTTCTCCTTAGGTTCACTAGAACCAGCCCAGGGACAACTCATTTCATCACCCCTTCCTTTCTCTCTCACCTCTCATTTTTAAGAGCCTACCTGCACTTCAAGTAAATTAGCAGCAACATTTACCAGTTCTTTCCTATATATACACCTTTATCTCTTTTCTCCAGGTATTTGCTATCTTTCCACTGCCCCAAGTCCAACACCCTGTACTCTATCAGCTGTGCTTAATCCCTGGCTTCTTATAGTGATTCCTCCCAGAAGGGTCTGGAACTCCCCACCATCACCTGCATTTTGTGGCTTATCTTTACTAGGACACTCTTTACTATGAACTTTCAAGGTATAAAAGTGATTCTTCCACCCCTGCATAAAGTAGACATTTCACAAATACCTGACCATTCTAATATTTCTGTTTGGTGCTCCAAATACTAGGTCTTCTGTCTTTCTAGTTTACTGCTAACTCAATTGTGGATTGTTGTAGGAAAACTAATAGGACCTCCTGACATACATGAAGCAAGAATAGTACTACTAGAGTGAGCAAAAGCTGATGATTAGCAGTAATCTAGAGAAGAGACGAAGCAAAGTATGAGTAAAAAATTATTCCCATGTGCTTTGAAACTGCTCTGAAACGATACTGTGGATTCAAGCCTTCAAAACATTTGTTGCAGAATGGCCCATCTTTGTGCGGAGGTAGAATTGCTCATCCCATCACTTAGATAGGGAAGTTGGTCAACTTGCTAATTTCTACCAAAGGCTATTGACCTGAACCCCTAGTAATGATTTTTTCTAAAGCAGATGAATTTGCTTTCAACCAACAATCATAAATGCCTATCATCTTGCTAAGGAATGTAATCTTATCCTCTCTACCATCCAGTTCCGTTAAATTCTGGTTGTGATAGGTAGTATCTGGGGAGAATTGTTCGAACAATTTCTTCTAAATGTTCTAAGTGATATCATTAGAATAGGCAAAAGATTATATACTGGACTATAATCTCCGGTCTCCTTATGGATTGCTGGATTTTAGTCTTCAGCATTTACAGAGGAGCAGAAGAAACTGAGAAATAAAATCCATTACCTTGAGTGGTGATGTAGATATTTTCTAGTCCAGACTCACTGTCTCCTCCATAAAACTGCATGTGAGAAATGATCTTTGGCCATGTATACAATGAAAATCTTTATTTTCCCTGAGGGTGTCTCTCTTTTTCTTTAATAAGTATTCATGTAACTGATATATATTCCTTTTCACTTTGCCTACTGGGAAGTTCAGATGCAAGAATAAGACTGAGAGAGACAGAACTGTGAAAGAACTTAGAGCCTGATTATTTATATTTTTCTGCTAGCCTTACTTATTTTATGATATATAAATACATATATGTTTATATATGTGTATATTTTTATATATTATTGTTCTTTATTTTTACTGACAATTCAGCCATTATTTTCTTATTTATTCATGCCTTAATAAGCTTCTGCAATCCTTTTATATGTATACATATTTAAACAGATTTAAGGTGGCTAAATAATGTTGGGTGAACTTTAGCCATTTTCACTATTAACAATAATCAGTTAGTAAGTATATACCACTGTGTGTGTGAGGTGCTTGATGCGTGGAAAGATGCCAGATCCCTAAGGCAAAGTCCCTGACCTCAAAAGTCTTGAAATGTAATTGAGATAATAGGGTTGGTACAAGGAATACGATATCATTACTATATTATATATATATAAAATGGATGGACAGGTCATGTAGTAAGATCCTTCCTGCCTAAAAGGATAAAATGAAAACAGATACAAGATGCATCACAAACATGTCTCCCAAACAGTGCAACTCCCCTCTCATTCTCTGCCATCTCCTGATGCCTAGGCAGTACCCTGCCCCCTTCTAAATCTAGGATGATTTTATTTAAAAAATTTCAAGGATGTATGGATCACAAAATGGAGCACTGTTATTTTATTTTCAGTAACTTTTCTTATTGTACATTTTAAAGCATTGATGTTTTAACATGCCTCAGAAATAAAATTAACTTCACAACTCAGAATGTATACACACCTAAAACATAAGTTTCACAAAACAGTATCTTTTCTATGTTTGGCACACAATATTCTCTATTTTGTTCAATTTTCTTTCTTAAAACATACTTCTTAGGAGCCATTTAATTTATCATAAATAGCACTGTTTTAAGAAAACAGGAAGTTCAAATTTCCAGTGGCCAAATGTTTTAATTTTCTGAAGTAAAAACTATTCTTTTAAAGATCAAAGGAGATGGGATAGATGATACAGCACACTGCCTCAGATGGAGGATACAGCATACTGCTTCTTATCTCCTAAGTATTTGCTTAGAAATCCAAAATATGTAGATTTATGAGTCATGCAACTCTCCCTTAGAGGAGAAAATACATCCTTAAGTTGTATTCCCAGTAGGAACACATCAACCCAGACATGTAAATCAAATTTCAAATGCTTTTGGTATTAGTGTCTGCAGATTCTAAAAATGGGCTTAACTTATAATTCAGCTTTTCTCTAGCCTGAGTTATAATAAACTGGAAAACATTTATATATGCATATAATTCAGTAATCTTGAAAACTGCATTATTAGTGACTAATCAGTGATTACCTTAACCTTAGATTTTTTCACCAAAGAAATAAATTATTCAGCAAACAAAGCAAAAGAAAAAAAAGACCCAGCCCTCTTTCATGAACTGAGACATTGTTAATCACCCAACTTAAAGAATTTGGGAAGTAAAATACTGTTATTAATAATTCTGTTGAAACATGATCAAAATTGTGATTGGAAACACTTCCAATGTTCCAATATAATCCTTAGGCTTATTCATGCCAGAAACATCTCATCTGGGCCTCAACATTCCCCAAAGGAAGACTAGGAAAGTTATAATCTTTTTACCATGTCAAGTCTAAGATAATACTTAATTGTTACTGTGTACTTGCAATTCCAGATCACATTGGACAGAAACCCCTACCTTTAACAAATAGTTCTATTCTAGTTACAATCATATCACATTCACTTCTCAGCCTACCAATTAATATCCAACCAAATTAGAGCTTGGTGAGTTTCTGGCAGGTTTGTGACACTGTGCCTAAAACCTGTAATTTTAACTAATTATAGAAATTCTGGGCAGAAAGCCTTCTGAAAAGATATCAGCTTCATTCCCTTCATTTGAAACTTTGAAACTGCCCCAGACCAAGAGTTCTCCCTTCTATTTTAACTTGAAGAGAAGAAACGATATTAGCACGAAGGATCACTCACTGCAACTGGAACCATACTAGGTCCACAACATGGATGATCTGATTTAATCCTTGTCTTAATGTAGTAGGAATTATCCCCATTTTAAGAGGGGGAAACTAACGCTCAGAAAAACAGCTGAACAAGCGGAAACAGAGGGTTCACTTTAGAGCTGGGATCTTACCCAAGATCCATAATCTGATTCCAGAAACTAATGCTTCTGTCGTCTCTCCAGATGTGGGCTGGAGCTGGCTACTCAGAGTACACATCTCTTCTCAAATCCACATTCCATGAGGTCCCATCAATAGCTTGAAATCAGCCTTGGTGGGAGTAATCACACCTTGCAAACTGGTAAATGCTACAGATCACGTCTTTTTTCTTCAGAGAGGTATTTACTAGCACACTACTGCCTATAATATTTGTATTTAATATTTTACAAATGTCAAAATTGGGTGTTTCTGTTGATCAAGTTTTTTTTTTTTCAAAAACAAATAGTAGCAAGAAAGTGTAGTTAGAGTATATTTCAGCATTTGCTTCCCACATTTACTTTCTATGTCTCCTTGCCTACCATGAAACAAACTTAGAGATTTTAGTTATCTAAAAGTAGTTATAATAATATAAATCTCCATGCCTCCATTATCCAGATTTAATATTTATCGACATATGGCCAACCTTATTTCACTGTACTTCTCAAACATGTTTTTTTCTTCTCCCCAGCTGGATTATTTTCAAGGAACTCTCAGACATTATATCATTTTATTTGTAAATACATCAGTTTGTACTTCTAAGAGATAAGCTCATTTTAAACATTATCACAATACTATTATCACACGTTAAAATTATCAGTAATTCTTTAATATTATCTAATAATTGGTCCATATTTAACCTTCTCTGACTCCCTCAAAGCTCTTGTTCACAAAGTTGGTTTCTTCAAATCAAGATCCAGAGCATCTGGATGAAGTGTCTTTAAGTATTAATTTATTTTAATCTGTTAATTAATTTTTTGATAGTCCTCCCCCTTTTTTATCTTTTGCCACTTATTTGAGTCATTTGTCCTGTAGGATGTCTTACATTTTGGATTTTGCTGATTGGTTTCCATGGTATCATGTGACATCTCCCTCTTTCTTCTGAGTTTCTTGAAAATTGGTAGACCTAGAGGTTTGATCAGACATATGTCCTATTTTTTGGCAAGCATATTTCATGAGTGAGGTTGTATTTCTACATCACATCGGAAGGTGAGTAATTTCTGCTGTCTTTCTTTTGTTAATTAGTAAGTTTTCGTCTTCTCATCCTAATTCATCTTATAAAAATTCTCCATCAACCTTTCATCTAATTGTATGGGCAGTAATTGATGATCATTTCCTAGATTCATTATTTGAGCGAGGGTGACAAAAGAGTGATGGTTTAGGTCTTTTTTTCCTTCTCCATGCAGTGGCTGGAATTCTGTAGAGCAGACATTTTATGCATCAACTATTTGGTTAACCTGAATTACAGTTTGTACAGGAATGACAGCATAAATGCTTTCTTTCCCTTACTAACTAGTTTACAGAATGAATTTATACCCTCATATCCTTCAGGGTAACAGAAAGCTTATTTTCTTTTCTTAAAACTTTTTGATATCATTATGCACTAATGAATATTAATATATTTGATGTGTTTCCATAAATTGCAGACATTAATTTTTGATTCTTGGAAATTATTTTCTGTGTCTTTTTGATATGACCCCAGTACTGTTGATGGCTTCCTTGCTTTCAGGTATATTCCAGGCTCTTACAAATTTCCAGACCCAGTCCTAGAAACAGACATTTTTAGGAGGAGCCTGATTTTTTACAATGGGAAGTGGCTCTGCCCACCATTGAAACTGATTGTGTCTCAGGAGAAATTCTCAATCAGAACGGGCCAAGCACTCACAGAACACAGATGACACATACAGAGTACTGTCAGCCAGCGTCTGAAATTTTATTACTTAGAGCAAATGTTGCCAATTTATTACAGGATCTGTCATGGTAAAGTATACAATATAATCTTTACTCATAATCTAACTCTTTATTGATAATCTCAAGCATATGAATGAGTGGCTGTCTAAAAAACTACCCTGTATGCATCCTTTATATATGAATAGAGCACTGGGCAAATTCAGATTTTCAGAGACCTGAAGTCTAAACAATTTGTGGGGTGCCCTCTTTTAGAAAATTAACATGAAATCGCAAGTTGGCCGAATAGGAACAGCTCCAATCTGCAGCTCCCAGCGTGATGAATGCAGAAGATGGGTGATTTCTGCATTTTCAACTGAGGTACCTGTTTCATCTCATTGGGACTGGTTGGACAATGGGTGCAGCCCACGGAGGGTGAGCTAAAGCAGGGCAGGGCATCACCTCACCTGGGATGCACAGGGGGTCAGGGGATTTCCCTTTCCCAGCCAAGGGAAGCCGTGACAGACTACCTGGAAAAATGGGACACTTCTGCCCAAATACTGTGCTTTTCCCAAGGTCTTGGCAACCGGCAGACGAGGAGATTCTCTCCCATGCCTGACTCAGCAGGTCCCACACTGATGGAGCCTTGCTCACTGCTAGCACAGCAGTCTAAGATCAAATTGCGAGGCGGCAGCCTGGCTGGGGGAGGGGCATCCACCATTGCCGAAACTTGAGTGGGTAAACAAAGTGACCAAGAAGCTCAAACTGGGCGGAACCCATTGCAGCTCAACAAGGCCTACTGCCTCTAGACTCCACCTCTGTGGGCAGGGCATGGCTCAACCAAAGGCAGCAGACAACTTCTGCAGACTTAAACATCCCTGTCTGACAGCTCAGAAGAGAGCAGTGGTTCTCCCAGCATGGTGTTTAAGCTCTGAGAATGGACAGAATGCCTCCTCAAGTGGGTCCCTGACTTCCATCTAGCCTAACTGGGAGACACCTCCCAGTAGGGGCCGACAGACACCTCATATAGGCGGTTGCCCCTCTGGGATTAAGCTTCCAGAGGAAGGATCAGGCAACAATATTTGCTGTTCTGCAGCCTCTGCTGGTGATACCCAGGCAAACAGGATCTGGAGTGGAGCTCCAGCAAACTTCAACAGACCTGCAGCTGAGGGACGTGACTGTTAGAAGGAAAACTAACAAACAGAAATAAATAGCATCAACATCAGCAAAAAGTCACCTACACCAAAACCCCATCTGTAGGTCACCAACATCAAAGACCAAATGTAGATAAAACCACAAAGACTGGGAGAAACCACCACACACCAGCCTGGGCGACAGAGTGAGACTCTGTCTTGGAAAAAAAAAAAAAAAAAGAAGGAAAACGTGGCACATGTACACCATGGAATACTATGCAGCCATAAAAAAGGATGAGTTCATGTTCTCTTCAGGGATCTGGATGAAGCAGGAAACCATCATTCTCAGCAAACTATCACAAGGACAGAAAACCAAACACTGCATGTTCTCACTCATAGTTGGGAATTGAGCAATGAGATCACTTGGACACGGGGCGGGGATCATCACACACCAGGGCCTGTCAGGCGGTGGGGGACTGGAGGAGCTATAGCATTAGGAGAAATACCTAATGTAAATGATGAGTTGATGGGTGCAGCAAACCAACATAGCACATGTATACCTATGTATCAAACATGCATGCTATGTACATGTACCCTAGAACTTTAAGTATAATAATAATAATAAAAGAAAATTAACATGAAATCCCAAATACAAAATTAGGCAAGAAAGTGAATATTTATTAAGGTTGAGGGAAAGAAATTATAGCAAGTTATTTAAATATAAAAAAGCTAGAAAAATGCAGAAATCACAAAATATGAAAAATAATATTTTTATAAATGTATTGCCTGTTATACTTCTATATTATTCCTACATTTTTTGTTGCCTACTCTTTGATCCCCTTTTCATATTGTAATAATTTTGTGATATCACGCTATAGAGATATGAGAAAGATAATTCAGTCTCTCCTCTGGTATGATTGACCAGACTTAAATTTCTGATAGTTGGAACACATAAGAACTTGTGACCTATAGAAACATTCTCTTATTTGTAGGACTCTTATGGTTTGTGCCTTATCAGAAATTTTATCCTATAAAATTTTTTAAAATCACATAAAATTTTATAAAATGTATAAATTCTATTTTAAGCAACCACCCCCCAAAGAACAAATGTATGATGAATTTATAATTGTATATACCAGTACATTATCTAGTATATTTTTGATAGGTGAGAACTTACATTTTTACTAGAGATCAATTAGAACAAAATCATCCAGTTACATACAAGTTTACATGTTTGGTGATTGAAAATTTTCCACAGAATAGCTTCTGGTTCTGTACATTGTAATAACCATTTCTCATTTATTGACTATATACTTCTAGGACTGGGTGTTGTAGGGTACATTTATAATACAACATAGCCACTGGCCTTGCTGGGAGAGTCAGCTGAGTGTGTGGTAGAATCTAGAAGCCACTCCTTTGCTGGCATGGCTGGCAATAGCTTAATTATACACAGAAGTGACTCAGACTTTATGCACATCCTACTAAACTCTGAGTAAATGTGTCTCCAACCCTTAGTCTCCTCTGCCCAAAGCTACCCCCAATACCACCCAACATGAGGAAAAGTGAAATGAAGGAAAAGCTGGAATGGAACAAAACAGTTGTCTTAACCAATTGTGGTTAAAATACCTCACTTTAGCAAATATTATGAAAACATATGATCACACAGACATACTTCTCCGGCCCTCTCAGGGCCTTGGAAGAACCCATACAAGTGAGGGGCTCTGAAGTTTAAGCTTCATTGGCTTCACAGTAATCATCTGTCTTGAGAGAATCATCACCTCACTGTTGAATTTCCAATGGTTAATCAAAGCATTTTGACCTTCCTATCTAGAATGTTTTTACAACTCCTTTAACATTTAACTTTGACTCTTTGACTCCATCCTCAGGGGTCCTCAGTACCTACACACAGAAGCCAAGCATGTAATACTTTTACACTGTTGGAGTGGAATAAAAGAGTAATTGTGTTGAGATCAGTTTTTTCTTATTGCATTGGTGGAGTGAATAGTTAATATGAATCTATAGCTTATAAAGAGCTGTTTGTGTATTAAAAATACATCTATATAAATATATCTAGCCACTCTTGGCTGAAACCCAAGAGCACTACAAGTAAAAACATAAAGAACTCATAGCAAGTAATTTCTAGTTATTATTTTGGTTAGTATTCTAGCATACTCACTAGCAAGAGTAGAAATGATGTCCTTGCTTTAGTTATAGTAATCTATGCCTGTCAAGCCTGGGAGTTGCCAGCAAATATTTCAGGAAAGTTTCCAGAGCTATTATTAGATATAATACAGACTTTCCTACCTAGTTTTCAGCCATTAGATCTCTGGCAGATGCCTCAGTGATTATAGTGGCAGTAATGCTTGGCATCCCGACACAGACAGCCTGCTCCAGGACCAACGGCAGCAACTGACTGGGATTTTACAGGGGGAATTTTTATTTTTATTTTTCAGATACTTCAACACAAGGACAAGGTCATTCCCAATGCCAAAACTTCTAGTTAAGCTTTAACTTATCCTTATGCATCAAAAGAACTGAGATAGAGAAAAACAAACAACTCCCAAACCCACAGAAGGCCCAGTTACTAAGAAAAAAAAAAGTCTTTAAATTTAGTATTAGGAACTCTGAATATCTAGAATACAGTTTCAAATTGAACATCACCACCACTGAAATCACAGGTAACATTTATTTGGGACTTACTATTCATCAGGCATTGCAACGAATGCCTGCGGTATCCTGATTTTGCAGATGAAGAGGACAAGGCAGTGAAAGGATAGCAAACTTGACCTGGTTGCAACTAGCAAATGTAGGGTAGGGTGGGGACCGGGATTTGCCTTTAGGCAAGCTAATCCCAGAGACAGATTGTTAATCACCGCTCCATATTGTCTTGCAGTATTAGTATGCTTGAAAAAAACTCTTGATTTTAAAGTTGGAGAGGTAATAATAATTAAAATCTTTGTTAGTACAAGAAAGAAAAAATATTTATGCTTTTTCTTTCTTAATTTCTAAATAGATCACATGTATGAAGACAACGCTGAATTTGGAGTGGATTTTCATATAGCTGGCAATGTAACATTCAGGTTTCTTATCACTTAAAAGCAGCATTTATGTGCATATTCGAGACAGATTAAATCAATAACGTTGGAAATAATTCTTCAATAGACTATATTAAAAAACAAATATGAGAAAAATTGATTATGAAAGATGAATAAATTCGAGAGGTCTTCTGTACAACATTGTACCTATAGTTACAATACTATATTGTGCACTTAAAATTTGTTGAGTGTAGATCTCACATTAAGTGTTCTTATCACAACAAAATCAAATGAAAACAATAATGACAACAAAACCCCTAAGCCTGTATCAACCTGTTAGAAGAAAAAGGAATAATTAATTTACATGTTTGTTTTTTAAAAATCTTCTGACTATATGCAGAGAGACAAATATTCTAAGGACAAAAATAATTTTAAGAATTTTCAAATCTGGCTCATTAAATTTGTTGCTGGTAGCAGTTTCGGTGTAGCAAATCTGAAACTATTTTGTGTGTGTTGTAGGACTGAGGAAATAAGTAAATATGTTGATATTGTGGTGTACCAGGATTATTACTTGGGAGAATGGAAATGCAAATATGAAATGCAGACCCAGTAATGCTGAAATGAAATTGATGGTAGCAGTATAGCAACAGTATACCATATAGCTATAATACTACTGTGTATGCATGTTTTCATTCTATTACCCACTGAAAGGACCTAGAAGCAGGCCACTCCAGGAGCAATAAGCAAACCTACTATCTAGACTAGGGTTTCTGAATACCATTCCCTCCCTACTAAAAGGGACCAGGGATGGGACCAAGTTAGGGCTGAAGTATCTAGACGTACATCTGAATGTACCATGGAGGATGTGCTGAAACTGATGAGGACAAGTCAAAAAGAAACAAGCCAACTCAGAAGGGCTCCTGCTGATGATCACATTTGGTACAATTTGAGTATCAAAATGAAAAATTACAGAACTAGATTATAATACTATTGAATTGAGAAATGGTCAGGGTCAGTGGTTCATGTCTGTAATTCAAACACTTTGGGAGACTAAGGCAGCCTGATTGCTTGAGCTCAGGAATTTGAGACCAGCCTGGGCAACATGACAAAATCCCATCTCTACAAAAAATACAAAAAAATGATCCAAGCATGGTGGCCTGTGCCTGTAGTCCCAGCTACCCAGGAGGCTGAGGTAGGAGGATCACCTGAGTCCAGAAGGTTAAGGTTAAGACTGCAGTGAGCCAAGATGGTGCCACTGTACTCCAGTCTGGAGACAGAGTGAGATCCTGTCTAAAAATAAAAATAAAAAAGAAAAAGAAAAAGAAGGAGAGAAAGAAAAGAAAAAAATAAAATGATCAAAAATGGTCAAAGGGTATTAAGGTTTAGTTAGACAGGATGGAGTCCCAGAGATCTATTGTACAGCATGGTGACTACAGTTAATCATAATGTATTGTACACTTGAAATTGCTAAAGGAGTAGATTGTAAATCTTTCACCACAAAAAAATAAGTATGTGAGTTGATGAATGTGTGTGTTAGTTTGATTTTATCATTTCACAATGTATACAGATATCAAAATATAATATTATACACTCTATAAAGTTACTTGCCAATTATACCTTAATAAATCTGAGAAAAAACAAAATTATCATGTTAAAAAGGTATAATAAAAAAGAAAAAGTATATCCAAAAGTACACAGTGATTCTAAACAATTTAAGGGTAGAGGAATGAGGGAAAGCCAGAAAAATGAACTAATAAATGTAAAAGTAATGGTAGAAATAGAAAAGTAGAATTTCACTGTCACATAGTAATAGCCAATTCAGGCAATGATTGGCTTAATATCAATGGATATTAAAATCACTAGGGAAAAATCTGGGAAACAGAATATTCACACAGTTTCAAAGTATCACTGTGCAGATTATGTTTGAATTTTTAAGAAGCTTCTTTACAATGAAGAAATCATGCAGACACTATCTTTATCTTAACATTGTCAGTAATGAAACACATTGACAATCTTACACAGTCTGAGAATGACCATGGGAAGGACACAGTGTTACCTGTAAAGATAGACTGCCAAAAATGCTTAATCTTAATCTAATCATGAGGAAAGAATCAAACAAATCCAAAAGGAAGGACATTTTGCAAAACAAATACCCTGGATTTTTGAAAAATGTAAATGTTATACAGAACAACAACAACAAAAGTTGAAGAACTGTTTAGTTTAAAGGAGATCACAAAGATCTGATCATTAAATATAGTGCATAATCCTGGATTGGATCCTAGGTTGGAAAACAATTACCTAAATGATATTATTGTAGCAATTGAGGAAACATGACAAAACTGTGTGCTATATAGCAGTACTCTATCACTACTACTTTGTCAATATTTCCAGGTATTTTGCAGAGAATGTTCTTGTTCTTAGGATGTCCATGCTGAGGAATTTAGGAGTGAAGTGTCTTGTTATCTGTAATAATTCTCAAATGATTCAGCATGAGTATATGTTCATATTAATAATATATAAATGTATGAACAAAACTATATGACACATTAATCAATGTTCTATAGAGTTCAAGAGAGTAAGAGAACAAATGCAAGTGTGGAAAAATTAATATTTAATAAAGTTGTATGAAAGAGTATATGGGTGTTTTCTTGTACTATTCTTGCAGTAGGATGTGGTTTGAAATTGATCAAAATAAAAAGGAAATTATTATGGGAGCCATTTAAATTCAGTTTGAAAAGGATGATCAGCAAATTGCTATGTGGAAAGAATAAGACAATTGCTGCTTTGAAACAGCTTATGGGGAGCAGTGGAATAAACTAATGAACTCAGTAGGTCCCATTTGGTATTATGCTTGGTTAACTGAGTAAAAACCAGAACAACAACAACAAAAAAACTTAAGTAACATATTTTAACGTTAGCCTGAACAATTTTTAGTTTCTTCTTTGTGAACACAACGGTGTAATGAACACCACCTATGTCAAACACATGGATCATTTGGTGCAAAATTCTTTTCTCTGGTTTCCAGTTTCAGTTATGAATATACTTTCTCTCTGAAAAGAGTTATTTTCCCTTAACTTTTATTATGGATCTATTAAGCACAAATTTTCCTAAATCCTCTTTGAATCTTTCTTTAGAGGTCTGTATCTACATTATTTCCATAATGTGACCACTGCGTAAAAAAGACTGTTTTTATTTATTATATTTTATTTTCTGACTTAGAACTCCACAGGTTTTTCTTTGTGCTGCTTTACAGAGATTTGATGAACAGGTGTGTTTGGTCCTAGCCATATGCTACAAAGTTTTATAGTCTTCAATCATATTCCTTTGTTTTTTCAGCCTGAAGGAATGACATTGTAATCTTTTTAATCAGTCTGGTTATTGCCACTTCAATGTCACCCACTCACTTTTAATTGCCCTTCTCACACCTTCCCCATGCAGTTATATTTTTCTGCAGGCAAAACAACTGAAACAGAACTTATTTCTCCAAGTCTCTTTATACAGTCTAAGGTGCATTTACAGTTTCATTTCCCAGACTTTGATAATTTCTGACAGCTTTTTTTCCTAATGAAATATAACTTTTGTTTGCAGCTGTACTTCAGCTTGTTAGTTCCAGGGACAAACTGCAGGACTTTTCCTGAAGCAGAAGTGGACTCTTGGAAATTACCATTTTAGAAATATAAAATATAACTTAGATTTCCTCCCCTAAAAGCATTATGTTTCACATGCATACAACAAAATTGAACCTCTATGGTCCCGAAACATTCAGAATCTATTTGTGATACTTTTAATTCTATAACACAGCCCTTAAAAAAAAAAAAAATCAATTTACAGCCAGCTTGTCCCTGTAGGGAAATCTCACCAACCAGAGCAAATCTTGTTCAGCCCTTGAAGTAGCTGAGCTAAAGGAAGGACGAGCCCTTTTGTCCCAGAAGCCACAGTGTAGAATGGACAATGATCAGAGGTTCCCTTGTGTCCTGAGATGCTTTCGATGAAGGTGGGAAGAAGGTACATCTGTTAATGATTATCTGCTTCCCATTATTCCTTAGCATGTGTGGGAACAACGTGTAGCTCCCTTAGTGGCACTGTGTGTCTCAAAGGTTGATTCAATTGTAACAGGCAAGTTATTAAGTACAGCATCTTGCAAGGGGCTCTGAGAAACCCTATGAAACTGAAGGCTGATTTAGAATGAAATTGAGTTTTCAGAGATATTGAAAACTTTGGTTTGAAAGAAAAAATATCTACAGTAAAGATAGGTATACTTATAAGCCACACATCCTTAGTACCACAAAATCACAATATTAGAATCTCACGGAATCATTTGGTCTTGTCTTCTACCTTCAGATATTTAAAATAATAGATGCCTTAAGGGAGTAAATGGGAGTCTGTTTTGAAGATCTCTAGGGCATAAGGCACAACAGCTTCCCTTCCAATGGTCAATAATGTTCTTCCTCTAGTTTCATTTACATCCTCAAACATGGAGAACAAGTGATCTTCAACTAACTCATATGCCTGAAGACATGAATCAAGCCACACCTTCATCCATGTCCTCTCCTGTCTCAACAACTCCATTCGTCTTGTTTTTCCTCATAAAAACTATTTTCTATATTGATCTTAGCTATTCTTGTTTGAACCAACATGAAGCATAATCTAGCAATTTTGCAAGCATAGTCTGTTGACCCCTAAGGGTCCCAAGACACCCTCAGAAGGTCTGCAAAGTGAAAACTATTCTCATAATTACACTGTTTTTATTTGTCTTTCTCACTGTGTTACCATTTGTGCTGATGGTACAAAAACAATAGTGTGTAAAACTGCTGGTGCCTTAGGAAGAGTAAAGGCAAAGCTGCCAAGCTACTAATAGTTTTTGTCTTTACCACCATACAGTTACAATTTTAAACAGAAAAGGAAATTTCTCTTAAGAATGTCCTTGGATAAAGTAGTAAAAATGATTAATTTCATTAAATCTCAACTCTTCAGTAAACATCTTTTGAATATTCTGTGTGGCAAAATGGAAAGTATGCACTAAGTATCTCTGCTGTGTATGGAAGTATCATGACTGTCTCAACAAAAAGCCCTTGAGGCCGGGCGCGGTGGCTCAAGCCTGTAATCCCAGTACTTTGGGAGGCCGAGACGGGCGGATCACGAGGTCAGGAGATCGAGACCATCCTGGCTAACACGGTGAAACCCCGTCTCTACTAAAAAATACAAAAAAAAAAAAAAAAAAAACTAGCCGGGCGAGGTGGCGGGCGCCTGTAGTCCCAGCTACTCCGGAGGCTGAGGCAGGAGAATAGCGTGAACCCGGGAGGCGGAGCTTGCAGTGAGCTGAGATCCGGCCACTGCACTCCAGCCTGGGCGACAGAGCAAGACTCCGTCTCAAAAAAAAAAAAAAAAAAAAAGCCCTTGAATGACTGTTTCAGTTGTGAGCTGACCTAGCTCCTTTTCTCATGGAACATAATCTTAACTCAAAACAGTGATTCACAGACAAACTATGGTTATTAAGATTTGGGTATGTGACACACATTTTCTCAAAAATAAATGAAGTGAATCTATCACTTCAAGGGAAACTTTTTTTTTTTTTTTTTTGGTCAATTACAACATTTGGACTTTCAAGCAACTTTAGTATTCAACACAGTGAGCCTGAAAACCTCTCAATACTTAATACTTACTGATAAGTATTACTTAACAACACTTTTCTGATAATATTGATGATGATGTCAATCAATGTGATTTTTTTTTCAGTATTACATAAGGAAATATATCAACATTTAGATGTTCTGTGTGTTGCAGAAAACTAATATTCTTCAAACAACCAATGTGAGAAATTACAGAATGATAATTAAAAGATCCACTCAAAATGTAGACAGGCCAATGCATTTAATGGAATAAAGTATGAAAATTCGCTGATACAGTTTCAGATTCCAGGTTGTTACTGAGGACCACTCATCTAGTTCTGTTGTGGTATCAAACGGAATGAAATACTGCTCAGCAATAAAAGGAATGAACTATTTATACCTGCAAAAACAAGGATAAATCTCAAAGAGTTTATGCTAAGCGAAAGGCCAGTTTCAAAAGGTAGCATATGGTATGATTCCATTTATGTAACATTCTGGAAAAGGTAAAACCGCAGTGGTGGAAAAGAGCATAGTGGTTGCTGAGGGTTAGGGATGGAGAGACAGTGTAAGTAAGTACAAGGGTATAGGACAAAATAAGTTTTTAGAGTGATGGAACTGTTTGAATTGTGATTGTGGTAGTTTCATGAATCTCTCTCTATATATATGTGTTAAAACTCCTAGTTCAAAAAAGTCCATTTTATTGTTTATTAAAAAATGAAAAGAAATCATATAGCACAATGTTAGCTCACAGATGATACTTCAATAAATGTTATGTTTATAAATGTTAAAAACATTCAAAATCCCGAGCACCACTCTAAACCTGCTTAATTTGATTCTCTGAGAAGACTCTACACTTATAAACAAAACACCCCTCACCCCACAACTATTTTCCCTGATGATACTCAAGTTTAATCATATTTGAGAACTGCTAGTCTGGCAAAAAGAATATGGAATCTGAAATCTTGGAGTTTGCTTCCAGTTTGGCTTCTAACTACTATATAGGAAAGCAGGCATAATCCATTCTGTGATCTAAATGGATATTTAGATGATCTAAGATATTTTGAAGATCTGTTAGTGCCACCAGCATTCGATGAAGGTAATGCTAGCAGTTCACTTGCCTTGAATGATTGCTATCTTCAGCCCCTGTGCCAAGATTTATACCCAATTATCTAATTTAAACCTCAGAACAGCCCTACCAGTTAGGTCCTAAGCTTTTACTGTCATATAGCTAGATCACAGTCAGACCACAAAATGCATGCACACAGTCACTGTGCAAAACATGCTCTGCATCGAAATTACCAACTTGTTGATATTTACCAAAAATAGATGAAACAGAAAAGCTGCCTTTTGTTATATATTCTATAAGCCACAAATCTTTTAAAACTCAATAAGAGAGAGATATATTTCAAACAGTTTCCGGTGAAAAACTTACTCTCATTGTGAAAGTTCAAATCAAGTTGCCAACTTTTCCAAAGATAATTTTGGCAACTTTTTATTCCTATAATTTCCTGAATTATAGGTGGTAGGACTGGGGCATTAGACTAAAATAAAACATGAAGAAAGTCTCAGCCCATCACCTGATCAAATAAACATGCTCATTACTCACAGACTCCAACACTTGCTGTGTCTCCTTTTTCTTATTTTCCTAAAAAGCATCCCTTTGAGCATCTCTCTGACCACAGTGTGTTTGAAATGGTGATTTCACTTTATAAAACTTCCTGTCTTACAGTCCCATTTTATATACTTTGTTATATCTCATATGGATCACATAATTTGTTCAAAGTTTGTTATAAACTGTTTTAAAAATGTAACATTTATACATACTATAATTTCCCATTATTATTTATTGGCAAGAGATGGCTTTATGCTGAGGCAGTGTCATCCATCTCTAGAATTCTTGTCAGAGAAGGAGTTGTCAGAATTTTAATTGCAGAGGAGTTTGTGAAAAACATTAAAATAAGATTACCACTTTATTAGACTTACAGCAAATGAAAGAAACGTCTAACTTCAATGTGGCTCAGCACAGCAGCTGGAACAAATTCTGTCACTTCCAGGAGTCATGTATTGTGACACCCAATCTTACAAAGCAGAACTTTGTAATTTCTGACAGTGTGGTTGAGAAATGCTAAACTTCCAGGGCTGGCTCTTAACCCATTTTTATTCCTAATACTGGGGACTGCTGATACAATGAAGCCATCGTTGTCAAACAACTATCTATCTGGAGAAACATCCATACACCACCAATCTTTTATGTATTTTGACATACTTAATAATAACAAGAACTAATATTGACTGAGGTCTAAACTAGAAAGAAGCTTTCTTAGAAACTTCTTGGTGATGTGTGAATTCATCTCACAGAGTTACACTTATGTTTCGTGGAGCAGTCCATTAACACTGTCTTTGGGGAAACAAGCAATATGTTAAAGGTTTCATTTGCACTATTACATAATGTAACGAGGAAGAGTTCTGAGGTGGCCCCTAGGAACCAGTGACTCTTAAGACTCGAGCTTTATGGTTCTCCCAATATAGTTCATGAAGACTCATACAGTGCTAAAAGCCTGGAGACTGCTTATGCGATCTAAATGCCTTCCCCATCCTCATCTCAGGTCCTGGCTCATGTATCCCTTCCTCTGTGGAGCTTTCTTTCTCATGAGCCCAGCCTGATGCGTGCTCTCCCTTCTTGAAGTCCTATAGGGCAGAGCTCATTGATGGGTGTCAGTTGAGACCTCTAGAATCCAGGCCTGTGCTCCACTTTCCTGATGGGGATGATGAAGGGCAGGCCTTATGAAACTGTATTTTTATTCATGACCAGATGCACTCTTCTCTCTGTAGAGGGCAAAGGTTTTTATCTGATGATAAGAGTGGCTCACAACCCTGGGGAAGTTTAAGAACCACATAGGGTATAATCTGTCTCCTCCTTTCCATTGCCATCCCCACCTCAAGCCAGCTCCTTCTCCCAAACACTATAATGATCTCTGGCTGGCTCTCCTGCCTTTGTCTACTCTCCTGAATTCCATCCTCCACAATGCTGCCAGAGTGAGCTTTTAAAACCTAAACCTGGCTGGGCGTGGTGGCTCACGCCTGTAATCCCAGCACTTTGGGAGGCCGAGGTGGGTGGATTACCTGAGGTCAGTAGTTCGAGACCAGCCTGGCCAACACGGTGAAAGCCCATCTCTACTAAAAGTACAAATACTAGCTGGGCGTGGTGGCAGGCGCCTGTATCCCAGCTACTCAGGAGGCTGAGGCAGAAGAATAGCTTGAACCTGGAAGGTAGAGGTTACAGTGAGCCGAGATTGCGCCACTGCACTCCAGCGTGGACGACAAGAGCGAGACTCCACCTCAAAAAACAAACAAACAAGCAAAAAACCCTGAACCTGATGTCATACTTCTGTGTATCCTGTTACCTACTTAACAGTATTTTGAGCACAGGAGGTGTTCACTAATATCCATTCAATAAGTGAATGAATAAATGAGCTCCTGCTGACAGCCTGAGCCCTCAGCCCAAGACCCAAAATAAATCTCCCTGACTTGCTGCCTGTAAAACCTTCAGGTTCTCTGAGCCTATGGGCTTGGCACTTTATCTGGTGTAATGAAAGATACTTTAACATGCCAAATTAAAATCATAGCCTACAATTTGCAAAGTGAGTCCACTTACAAAATTGTGCTCCTAGTTTAAATGTCATGAATAAACAGATTACAATCAGGTCAGCAGGTATGTGATTTTTGAGTTTGCTTAAAATGGCAAGAGTGTCCTCCTCTGGGGAAAATTTTCCAAGATCCATTGCATGAATAAATTTATAAACTATTTAATATGTAATCAGAGATATCGATAAAGCTATAACCCATGAGCAGCCAACTTTTAGGGATTAAAGTTTCATACCAACATTACTTTTTCTTATCAGTGTCAGATGTCACAGCTTTGACTTTTAGACAGACAGAAACAGACTGCCTGCCCTCCGGGTCAGGCTGACACAAACTCGCCCAGCAGCACAAACCTCCCACACCGTGTCTTATCTATATGTGAATAGAACACCCAACAGCTGCAAATTTCTACTGCAGTCTGCAGCATTCCCCAGAGACAATTGCCTATGTCTGTAGTTAGCATGAAAGAATCTAAGAAACCTTAATGTGGCTAAAGTTATCGCCATACTATATGGGAACTCTCAAATTCCCTGAGCCCTGAAGTTCCTTTAATCTTTTATTGATACATAATATTTGTACATATTTATGTGGTACCTCAACATTTTGTTCATGTATATAATAAAATCAAACCATGCTATGGATGCCCTGAAGTGTCCAGCCCGTTGCCACTTACAGCTGTCTAGAGCTCTCCTACCCAACCCCCGGCCTATATACCATACTGCTGAATCCTGGTCCTGAGTCTGACCAGGAGATCACTGAGCTCTAAATAAGTAAGAAGTGACAAAAGAGGACCACGATCTCTTGCTTTAGTGACTATGGTATTGGAATGAGGTTTCTCTTAATAGCAGCTTTGCCAGAAATGAAAAGAGAAGGTATGTGGCTAGGAGTTCTCCTATCCCAGGAGAAGATATTCAAGTACACAGAATTTTCCTATAGGGTTCACAAGTTAAGGACTACCTATATTAAAAAGGCAAAACATACACTAATAACATCACTAATCACTGATTACTGTCACTGGGGGGAGAGAAAGAGACTCAGAAAAGAGAGATGAGGTGGTCTAAGCCACTCTGGTCATCAAAACATTTAGTGATCCTGTTTTTTATTCCTCCTTTATCATTACTCAAATTAAAATACTGGCAGACAATGATCTTATAAGAATTCACTGTCTCCTTAATTTTCTTGAGTAATTCCTTTCTGAAGTTATTAGATGAGACAGAGCAAGGTATAGTTTGCATCACCATGGGGGTGGGGGACCCTTGAGGACTCAGAAAAGGGGGGTCAGAACGGAGACAGAAAGGTAACTGTGGCAAAGCAGTGCCCAGCATAGGGAGTCAGGGCCTCCAGAGGACAATGAAGGTGTCCACACATGGGAGCAACCCGAGAGGGGTGAGGAGGATGTCCATGCTAGCGGGTGGGACTCAGCTTGCCATGGGGTATTGGTGCATGGGTGGAATAGGGAGGACTTCCACATGGGGGTAGAAGAGTAGGGTGCTGGCAGCCCCATGTGGTGTGTCAGAGCCTAGTTGGGACGAGGCGGCATCTAAGGAAAGGTGGCAGTGGCAACAAGAGATGGTTACACAGGGGTGCTGATCAATTTTATAAATGTATTAGGATAATGAGAACCAGCTTCTCACTTTTGGAGATGTTATAAACAGGGAAAGGGAAAAAATAAGAGTACACTCTGTGGTGTCAGATTGGAGGTATCAGTGTAAAGTCATGGTTTTCAACACACACTGACAGATATAATGGACATACATGTGCACGTGTTTGTGTATGTGCATGCACATATATACATTTGCTCCCAGCTCTGGCCACTGAGAAGGTTTGAGAGCAGCAACACCACCAAAAGCACCCAAATCTTGGTTTCCAAATACCACCCTCCATTACAAACAACCAGGACTTCTTAGAGAAAGGCTGACATCAGGGCTGGGATAAGGAAAGTACAAAATGAGCCTGAAATGTCTTACTGTGAACAGATAACAAGGAAGTGCTCAAAAAATGACAAGCCTCCTGAGTCAAAAGGACACAGGAGGCAGCTTGATGGAACTCCCTCTGGCCCAATCTGGAAAAATTTGCACATCAAAATAATTGATGATAGTAAGGGGTTATAACTCATTGAATAAAATAGGAAACCATCATCCATATGGATGGAAATAAATGAGTAAATGGAAAGTTTGACAAAGAATGAGATATTTATAAGGTTTCAAATACCTCTGCGCAAAATGCTTATTAATTATAAAGGATGACAAGATTAACTCTACGGTAGAAAAGCCTGGAAAATAAGAACTTTAACAAGGGACCAAAGTGAACATTATCAGTAATGGGAGAAACTAAAATTACCTGAGATCTGATAGGATATAGCAAAAGGAATATAGCATCATTTTCATGATATTCCTACCAAAGATACACAACCTGAATTCAATCAAGAGGAAACATCAGGAAACACAAACTGGGCAGTAATTTTCAAGAGTCAAGATCAGGAAAATTTAAAAAACAACACTATCACAACACAAAATGCTGAGGAATTTTCCAGACTAAAGAAGGCTGAATAGACACAACAATGATAGGTAATCAGTGATTTTGAAATGGATTCTATATCTATCTATATTAGGACAAATGCCAAAACCTGATTGGCATGTCTGAGGATTGGGTATAGGATGTATCTATGTTTATTTCCCTATTTTGATGATTGTATTGTAGTTGTATAGGAGATTGTCTTGCTTCTAAAAAATCCATACCACCATGCTCCAGGGTGATAGGGTAACTCACTCAGAAAAGAAAAAGTTCTTGGTTCTATACTGCAGATTTTCTGTAATTTTGAGGTTGTTTCAAAATGTTAAAATTATATTATGGGGTAAATATACCATACTATGAAAAAGGCTACAAGATGATACACCAGGTATAGTACTAAGTAAAAATATAAAGGTGCAGAATATATCATATAATACAATTTGTGTGCATGTATATATGTTTGTGTGCTTGTATGTTTTTAGTTTTGATTTATTTTGTTTTACTGTGAAACAAAGCACAAAATCCATTAGCAAAATTTATTTGGGGAAATAAGGATTGGAGGTTTGGGGAAGAGGAAAGAAAGTTTTGCTTTTTGTTATATTTCTTTCTAGATTCTTAAGTTTTACCATGTTACATTTCGCTTTAATTTGAAAAAAAAAAGTAATGTTAAGCTTAATAAAATAAAATCAGTACAAAATACATTTTAAGAACATAATTCTAATCATAAGACCTGTTTACGTTTCCAGTATTAGCACCCTTCCTTTTCCTGCTGCCCACTTTGCTAAGAGAAAAGAAATGTCACGCCTGGAGACCCAGTGCTCAGCACAGAGCCTGGCACATGGCAGGCAATAATGACATGTGGTTAAATAAATGCATGAGCCAGTACCTCATATACATAGCCAGTTCACAAATATGTGGTTTCAACATTTTTGGAGCACCTACCTGTGTTTTCTGTCATGTATGTAACATGTAGACTACACTCAAAACAGTTCTTCTCTAGGAGATTCTAGAACACTAACCAAGTAGAGTGAGAGATTTCACCTGGAAAGATTGGTTGTATGTATATATTTTGGAGAAGGATGCATGTGTTTGAAGTATGAGAAAAGGAAATAAATTCTAATTTACATTAGTTCCATTATATGAAAGCTTCATGTTCAGGGCACTGGTCCATGGAGAATGTTTCCTTGATAAACAAGGTTTATTCAGAGGAAATCACAAAAATAGGTATGTATGAGAGAAAGTGACATACATTATTCAAGATAAGGGATACTTGGAAACAAATAAGAGCCCAAGGAAAAGATACTATGAAATGCTGAAAGGATAATATGATATCCTTCATGCTTGAGCTTGGTGCAAAGGCTGTAGGGTTTTATTGTTGAAAGACGAATCCTGTAACAAGCTGTCATGTGGAGAGTGGCACTGTGCCTTCGGCAGTCATTTGGTTACATCAGTAACTCACATTTATTCCACACAGGATAGATATTTCATTGCCTTTATCAGAAGTAGAAGAAAAGCAAATCAATAAGGTAGGACAGTGAGAAACCAAGACACAAAAGTCTTTTGTGTTTATCTATACGGCATTATGAATTTTCTGTGATTCAATGTGTCACAGCACAAGACTTGGCTGACTGATAGGTAATCCTTTTCCTGCCTTACCAGACAGTTAAGAGGCATTAAATCCACTAGACAATTGATACAGTCATATCCTATTACAATGTAAGAATTTATTAAGGCAAAATATCATAATAGTTATCATCAGCATCAAAACAGCAAACATTTGGAAACAATGCCTTTTGAGTTCTCTGTGCCACTGGTATTACTCAAAGAAGAAAGGACATGCCTTTCTTAACTGCATAATGTAAGAGACAGACATAGAATTGTTTAAATAATTCTGACTTTAATGTCTTCAGAGTACATGTTTTCTCCCAAGATTTTTTTTTAACCACGTAAGGAAAATCTGGCAAAAGGGTAAAATTATACAAGTCGTCTTCAAATTAGGTAACTGACACAGGATACACTTATTTTTCAATAGTGTATATGCTATATTTTGAAACAAAATGTTCAATAATATGTTTTCAGGTGAGGGATCAATAAATGTAAAGCAGTGCATTCATTCAATGGCTCATTTGAAAAAAAAAAAAAAAAAAGTTGATCAACAAACACTGAGAATGTACAAAAAGTCCAGAAGCGGGGAAGATATTTGTTTCACTTTTTTAGATTAATAATTTGACATATGGCTTTACATTTAAAGGTCCTTCACTGGAAAAGCTGTCTGGAGACAAAAGAAAACACACTAAGAATAATGTTTTAAAATACAACCAACATACTATATAAAAATAAGTTTACACTGTTTCCCAGTTCCTTGAATATACTGTACATTCTACAGTATATAAACACTCAACCTCGTTCACTACAAATAAAAAAAATTAAAAATAAAAAGAAACCCCCAAATTCCAATAAGACAGTCCCCGAGACTGACTTTTATGAGAACCTCCACATATGGATGAGGAGAGTCTGAATGCTGCCTTGCAGAGGCCTCATTGGTGCCGGAGTACTAAACCATCTGTACGATGAGCTGGTGCTAACAAAGTCAGAGCTAAGGTATGAATCCAGTCTCTGTGGATGTTATGGTGAACCTGAAGACGATTGTGCTCCTAACGGAAAATGGCTAAGATTCATTTCCCTTATCTTTATCAGGGACACCTTTTCTCCAGAAAACAACAGAAAAGAGATCAAAAAGTCATTTAGAGAAGATAGAAAGAGCCAAATTGTATGCCAAAACGGTACTGCCAGAGAAAATTTTTAGTCCCAGATTAAAAAACAGAACTGAGCTCCATTTTTAATACGTCAGAGGACCAGCAAACTCTTGTCTAGACAAAGCATTTGGAGATAGATTTGGAAACATGACAAGAGCTGTTTCCTAAGTAGCTATAAAGAGTCCATGGTTACAACCGTTAAGATACACAAATAATGCTAGTATTAGGAAAACTTTTTCATGATGTGGTTTCATTTTTCACAGTTTCAATGAGTATTGTTCTAAAGTATAGGCTATAAGACAAGTAAAAAGTATATGTCCAATGATCTCTAAAAACATACTTTCTCCTGACCTCCCTAACTCAGAGTCATATAGTTTATCCCAAACAGTGTTAACACTGTGCCTAAATTGTTCTGTGTGTATGTCAAGGAGTTGAACGGTTTGTGCCAATGGATTCTGGGAAACCCTGCTCTTTACAAGTGAGTACTTACGGGATTCCCATTAAATAAAAGCACACATTACTAGCAATGAGTGTTTAAATTGCTCGTGAGAGCAGCCAGGAAATTGGGTGTTATGGTTATTACCATAACTCTCAGTCACCCTCATCCAAAACAATAGAATCGTTTGCTAGTCCCTTGCTCTTGACACCTTGCCATTGTAGTTATTTGCATATCTGCTTTTAGCTAGATGAGCAGAAACCTGAACCCTAAGATATTTTACTAATTTCTCAGTCTCTATATATACTAACCATAGATGATCAGAAATATTTTTTTGAATGAATGAATGACAATGATACAAAATAGAGTACTATAAATAAATACCTTACCTATTGATTTGGTCATTCAATTCTTTAGAATTGAGCAAAGCACCAAGAAAAAAAAAATCATCATAAGATTAAGGATTTCCAGAAGAGTCTCTGAGTTCTTAAAGTCTTAGTTTAGACAGGAAAAAAAAAAGTCGAGAAGTAAACTGCTTAAGGCCAGGGTTCTTTTCCTGCTTCATTTACTTTGATATCCTTGGGGCCTTCCTAACATTGTATTTAGCCCATAATATATGCTCAATAAAAAGTTGTTAAGCAATTGACTAAAGTAATGGTTATCTCTGTTCTAAATGCATAGAAGAATGAAAACAATTGAATTCAGAACTAGGAGTTGGTGCTGCTATAGACAGGCTCATGGATGGCTGTGACACATGCCAGCTGATATCACAGAACATCAGGAGACCATCAAAAAGTATATCAAAATGCAAAAGGACAAGTTGGGACCATTTCTTTTAGGAGCCAATAGATCTCCCTCACTAGACCCTGTGCACTACTGCTGAACAGCAGAAGAGAGAAGTCAGGGTATTTCTTTTGAGTTCCTTCCGTGCCTGCATTCTGGCAATGGCCTCTCGCTAGAAGAACAGCTCTTGTTGAGTAGTTTCCGTACAGCCTCCAGTTTCAGCTCTTAATAAACTTAGGCAACTCCATTACCTTCCCTTCCTTTTCAGGAAAGGAGAGACTTATAGCGGGTCAATAAGTAACTTAACATCAGCTACTCACTCCCCTAAACCTGCCCACACCTCTGTAAGTAGGTCCTTAAATTCTAATTGAAAATCTGAGCTGTTTATGCCTTCAGTGTCCAGTCAGAACTCTGACTGATACCACATAGAACAGAATCAGGCCCTGCTACTTTATAAGAGACATAGAACCAATATAGCAGGAACAAATCAATTATCAAGCCATCTTTGTTTCCTTCCACCATACTGAAGTACCCTAAAAGGCCCAAGAGAGTTGTAAAGGAGAAAAAAAAGACAACATGTGAGCAGCAGTGACAAGTGTCCGCTCATTTAACAATACCCCAGCTAGTGAACAAACTCAGACCAGCCAGTGCCTTCCCCACACTAGCCAAGGCCACTTTAATCTTTTTAAAGGAATGAAAAATAGTTGACAATGTTTCTCCAGATTATTTTGAAATATTTCCAGAGAAAGACATAGAGATGCACAACGGTAAGGAGAAACAAAAACAGTTTTAATAGAGAAGGGTCACAGGTCTGGCTCAATTAATTTTTTAGTATATTTAACAGGAGGAAAAACCTTGGATTTGGTGACTGAGGTGCAAACAGAATCAACAGATGGATTTAGTATCATTCTTCTAAATCACCAACGTCACTTATTTCTCACCAATGGCACTGAATCTTAACCTAAAGGGAGCTCTCATGTGAAAATATTGTCCTTGTTTAAAATATCCTATGTATTGTATACAGGTACACAGTGTCGCCAACATGACAGGATAATGGAAGCCAAGAAAGCAGAAGTGGAATTGCAAAAATAGAGTAAAACTTTAAGAAGTTTCATAAAAGAAGTGACCCAATGGTTAGAAGCAGTCTTAAGAAGCCAGGATGAAAACATAGGTCTCCTACTTCCTATCCCCCCACCCTCTTCCAGTACAGGGGGATAGGAGTCTGTCATATGGGCTGGGGCTCTTGTCCAGCCTATTAGGTAGGAACAGAGAGAAGCACAATAAATGTTTGGAAAGAAGACTGTATTGTAATTCAAAATTTCCTAGATGAGACATCTTGATTAAGTCATTTTTCCTGTCTTAACTAAAATAAATAGGGATGAAGAATACCATATTAATTCTTCATGATACTGTAGTTCCAAGTTCAAGTATGTGAACATCATTCTAACCTCTTGAGGATGCCACTTTTAGATTTCCAGGTTTGGGGAAATTATTTCACTGGGAGGTTCTCAAAGGAGCTCTATTTCAAATCTCAGCTAAAACATTTGCCTCTTACTATCTTGAAAACACAGATTATTTCATTGAAATGGCAGTAGGTAAACTTATGACAATGCTACATGGATTAGAGACTACCTATAGTGCACCGAAACTTTCAGGATGTCATTTAGTACGCATGTATTCTTAACCCAACTTGCAGTCTATGGCTTTTTAAAGTCAAAACTTCCATAGTCCTTTTGCAGTGTAATTTTTAAGGCATATGGAGACAGAATCTGAGCCAATATATTTTATTCCAAATGAGGTTCTTTGATTTCTCACATGCTTTTGAAATGTGATGTTTGTCTACCCTGGGAAACTCTGTCTTTTCAATTCTCTGGAAAACTAGGAAAGGTTTTGAATAATTGTATAGTAGTGGTAGTTTTTGCATTCCACTACTTGTGGGCTACTTCTGCTGGATAAATGTGTTGCCTACATATAGAACTCTCTTAACCCTGCTTCTCAAAATCAAAATTTTCTGCTGTCAAGTCAAGAATTACAAAGCCACACTTTGGCATGGAGAATACTACTCTACAGGTACTCATTCTTAATGACTTGCAGTACAGAAAAGTGAAAACACTGTGGAGGAGATAAATTACCAAAATAGAAGATAAGCTGAAAAGGCAATGGAGACTATATCATGCATATCAGAGTTGCTTATTTATTCTATTTTGCCGTAACAATGCATACAATTGAAACACTTCCCTTCTCCATTGGAGTTTTGTCTCTAGAGGTATTAAATATTAATCTTATAAAGAAAAGAAAGCAAAAAAAAAAAAAAAAAAATACACACCTGGAAACAATGTTAATAGGTTAGGGTTTTAAGAGCGAATCACAAAAGCAGAACAAGTACTTGGAGGAAAAAAATAGGGAGAGAGAGAAAGAAAGGTCTGGTAAATTGTGGACACTCCCTTTAAGGAAACGAAATTTTCCACAGAGTTGCATTAATACTTAAATTGGATTAACTCCATGTGAATCCTCAGGAACAAATACTATTTCCTTTCAATTAACTTATCTATTCTACAATTACATGTCATAAAATATAAAGGCAAATATGTTTACCCAGTAAGGGAATAACATTCGAGGCAAAAGTGATGTCACAAACAGATGGGAATTCCAAGTAACACTGAGTCATGGTTCTAGGGGAATAAAACAATTACTTTACAGCTCAGTGCAATGTAGTATTTAAAGAAAATGTATTTCAATAGAACAGCCCAGACAATTACTCTACCTTTAACAGAGATTATATTAGTCTAGATATGCTAATTTGGATTTTATTCTGTGTTTTAATTTATGTTAATAGGTTTGGTTACTGGTTTAAAGAAATAATAGAAGTTTATCTTTCTTTTTTATGAATAGATTAACATTTGTCTTAGAGGAAGTTCTGCCCTTCACGGATAATACTTTTATCTACTAAATCGAGATTTCTTTTTCTATAATAAGTTTTAAACCAGTAATTGATGTAAAAAGATACAACAAATAAAATTATAGCTACTAATGGGCATGCATTTATTATATAGTAGGCAATTTGCAGAAAGTTTTATGTATATTACTTGTATTAATCTTTATGATATTGGAATTCCATCAGGTAGACATTTGATTCCCAAGTAACTAAAGAGAAGAAAACTGAGGCTTAAAGAGGGTAAGTGATTTGCCAAGGGTCACAGAACAAGTAAGAGGTACAGCTGGATTCAAATTTAAGTAGTTTTATTCAAATTTAAGTATATCTTGTCCTCAAGTCTTTCCTCTTTATTTCCTACTAAAACCAAAAAGGGTAATGGCACAGCAGCTGATCCTATTTGGTGTATTAGAACATAAATACTGGTGTCAAATATAAGTACTAAATCAGGCATCAGTTCCTTCCTACTAAAAACATAAAAAAAAACAGTTCAGCAAAAATTCATACTCTGCAGGCTCATGGAGTCCTCTGACACCCTCATCTAGAGCAATGTTTCTCAACCTTTGTAATCATTGTTGCTCTCCTAAGGGACCTTCTTAGACATTTTTTTCATACTTGTCTCGCATGAAATTTTAATACTACAGATATGCCATATATCTATGTGCCACATGTATATCTGTGCTTATACATAAAAAGAATAAGTTTTTGCTCCTTAGAATAATTTTTTGCCCTTCGGGGGCAATGAATATGTATGATTTAGAGATTATACCTCTATGTTTCTCCAAAACCTTTCAAGCCAGTCTTATTGCTTACAACTGTATGGGCTTGGAGCTTTAGATTTCTTGCTTAAAGTTTTTCAGTGTGTTAAAATGCAAATATATAGAAAATGTTGATGAACCACAATAAGCCATTTGTATCTTGGTGTAAAATAGAAGCTCAGAAAGCCAGTTTGATAAGGGAAAGGAGGAGAATGGGAGGTCACTCTGTATTGGGGCAGGGGAGGGGAAGAGCAGAGAGCCTCTGGTGTTGAAATGCCTGCGTCACAATTGTGCTTCAGTTCAGTCCCGTTGAACATATTAACACAAGTCTTTGAAGAAAAGATGCTAGCTCCTATTCATGATGAACAAGAAAACTTAGTCATAAGCCACCTTAGTGGCCATCACCCTATTATTGTGTAAATATTAGGTTTCCTGCTTGTAAAGAATTTGCTGTTTGGTTCCTTTCAGGCCTGTTTGCGTATTCCCAACTGCTATGTGGCCAAGAATAAGCAAGTTTATGTAATGTTCCAAAGAAACTGCTCAAAACCATGGCTCATTTTAACCAAGGTATGAATAGAAGGCAGAAATGAATTCACAAATACTTCTTTCACATGCACTGCAAAATATAACTTTTTACTCCTCCAGGCCAAAATGGTCTTAACCATTGAAGTAATTATAGCTCAAAACTATAATTTAGAGTTAGATCTGGTTGCCTCTAAATTCACACAGGAAAATAATTCACTCATCTTACTGGAACTTTGACATAAATAACTTCATAAAACCCATTCAGTTTCAGCAATCCTAGAAAGTGTTGTGAATCCAAATAGAAACAGTTGATAATTTAATAAGACAGTTGATAAAATAATTTAGTAAGACAACAATAATTGTCTACCATTTATTGGTTAAAGTATTACACTTGACACTTTATAATTATTACCTATTTAATCGTTACAGCAATCTTTAATATTGGTACCCTTATTTACAAAGAAAGTGAGTGCAGAAAAGACAAGTCGTTTTTGTGAAACCACTTGGAAGTGGAGGAGAAGGGTTTCGAACTCCCATCATCTCAAGCGCATGCTTTGCCACCTCACCACAGTGAAATGATGGAAAACTCAAGACCGTAAACTTTAAATTTCCAATCAAATACAGGAAATCTTGGGCAAATGAAGAGGTCATGGATATGGTATGAAACTATTTTATGATTTTGCATGTGAGAAGCTACTGCACAGATGAATTCAACTGCAGGATCCCTTTAAAGAAATATGTATCTTCAAGGTGGGTATTGGTCAGAATTTTCTTTGAAGACCATGAAACATGTGTCAGGACCTTGGTAAATGACAAACAAAATGGTGACCACTTCACACAAGCGTAGGTGCTCTTTCCAGAGACTGGGATTATTCTCCTAAATCACCAACATCACTTATTTCCCCACCAATGGCACTGAACCTTATGACCTAAAGGGAGCTCCCAGGTGAAAAGATTACCCTTGTTTAAAATATCCGATGCATTTTACACAGGTATACAGTGTTGCCAACATGACAGCATAATGGAAGCCAACAAGGCAGAAGTGGATTTGCAAAAATAGAGTAAAACTTTAAGAAATCATTTTATACAGGAAGTGACCCAGTGGTTAGAAGCAGTCTTGAGGAGCCAGAATGAAAACCTGGGTCTCCTATTTCCTAGACCAGTACTCTTCTTTACTTATAGTACTGTTACCAAGTAGAATAGTGGGCTTGCAATTAAGGCAAAACTTGAACTGCAAATACATAATCAGTTAGAGACTTTCTTTGTGCAGATTGACCTAATATTTAAATTACTTAAATACACTGAAAAGTAAAAGTATCATTTAAGGTACTAATATAGTTATGGTTACTATATCCCAAATAGGTGATCAAACATTCCTTAAAATAGTTACATTCTTATTTTTTTTTTTGAGATGGAGTTTCACTCTTGTTTCCCAGGCTGGAGTGCAGTGGCACGATCTTGGCTCACCACAACTTTCGTCTCCCCACTTCAAGTGATTCTCTTGCTTCAGCCTCCCGAGTAGCAGGGATTACAGGCACATACCACCACAGCCAGCTAATTTTTGTATTTTAGTAGAGATGGGGCTTCACCATGTTGGCTAGGCCAGTCTTGAACTCCTGACCTCAGGTGATCCGCCTGCCTCAGTCCTCCAAAGTGCTGGGATTACAGGTGCGAGCCACCATGCCTGGCCAAAATAGTGGCATTCTTTATACCTCCAAAATAAAGACTGAAATTGTCTCACACATGAGGTAGTGTTCACAACTGTTCAAAGTATAATCATTGCAATAAAATATATTTTCACCTAAATTTCCTGGAGATTTCAGATATCTGTTTAGCCTTTATTAACTGGAAAATTCCTCAACTCAGTGTGCACTTACCAACAGATTCTCTTATGAAAATGTTTGTTTTCCAAACAAATAGTCCAAGCCCTAAAATTCCACTAGTATTTTACAATATTAACTTGATAGTAAAAGAAGCATTTTATCAATGAAGCATTTTTAAAACATTTATATAGTTTCCAATGAAATTCTTATTTAATTATGCTCTTTTATAAAATGAGAAAGCTTCCTATATCATCTTCTTTGAAATGTTTGTCAGATTTCTATTAAGACTAGTGCATGCAAATGTTATATTTAAAAACATTTTATACTGTATAATATACAATTATGAATATTACTAAAATATACAGCATATTAAAATTTTACCTTTTCATTGTTCCACTACTTGAAACTAATTTTAAAACTGACAATCTAGGGATTTCCATTTATCTTAAGTATCATAATAATCACATAGAACCAGTCCCTTTTAGAATATATATCAGCACATTTAACAACATATAGATATCCAAAATATTTTTAAACAAGAAGTCATGCTAACACTTAGATCATGAAGGCTCTATTGTCTTTAACAACTACTAATTAAACCCAAAAATGTTATGCTGATTTTAATGGAATTAAAAAATACAGGTCAAATACTGATCATGACTGTTTCTTTAACTTATACACACATTTCCAAGATTATTCTAAATTGCCAAACCTTGTCACCTAAAAATCTAGTAGGACAAATAATACTCACAACATTGCCCAGCACTGTATGAAATCTGTATAACTCTGGAAAATTACAACAAAAGCCAAATATGTATATCTCCTATCATTTTAAAACAAATCAACATTTGTAAAATATGCTACTTACCAAGAAGCATGTTTCTTAGCAATAGTTAAGTCGGCCAGTCTGTAATTTCTGTATAACAAATCTATCTGGAGCTGAGAGGTACATTAACCTGCCACCGGTTTTATTGCAGATTGAGTGTGAGCCTTCACAAACTCCTCCTTGTATCCTAAGTCTGCTGCCTTACTCCACTCACTCACTGTGTACCTCGTTTGAAACTAACAAACAATACAGAGACTGTCAGTAGATGTTGCCTCCTCAGCCTACAGAGCCAACAAAAATTATGGAAAAATAGGTTACTTCACTGGAGTTTGAGATGTAAATTCTGAATTGATCATGCTGTTTCTTTAAAATTCCGAAGTAAAATTTTCTACTCAATTCACAAAGTATTTTAAAATACTTGCTTTAGTTTTATTTCTTCTCTTTTCCATCCCACTAATATTTGCTTTTTATCTTTATTAATGTCTGCTTCCAAGTTCTTTTACTTTGATAAACTTTTTCTAGTTTTTATGATACATACATGACTCACCAATGATAAGAAAATGCAGATATATTTATTATTTGGTGCTATGAGCTTGAACCTCCAATGATATTTCAGTTTCATGATGGATTGTTTGTTTGACTCCAATACAAAGATAATTATTTCTGAAATAGGTTTCTCCTGAGAGAAGAACAAGCCTTACCATTTTTAAGCAATAAGGATATTACAGTGAACATTCAACAAAGGAACATCTTGTCTTTCGTTATTTTTCTACGGCATGTGTATTAACAATTTTTAAAAAAGAAAATTTGTCTGGGCCCAAAAGAAGAATACACAGCATGCAAGCCAGCACTAAAGTCAATGAGATGAATGTGATTTCTGAGACTATGTTTTCTAAAATAGAAAATAAAATGACATGCCCAAATATTAGCATATTTTAGCAATTGTTTTTATATTATCCTCCAATAGATACTTTTACTTGTTATAATGACAGAGGGTAGCAGTTTAGCTTCCCAGAGTCCTAATAGTGATGTTTTATAGGTACTTGTTCATATTTCTATATTTCTCTAGTCCTTAATTTGGAGATCCAATGTTAACATGACTAGTTACTTTCATTTTGGTTAAACCAAGGTTAAAAAGTTAAAAATAGGAAAAGTGAGGGAGAGAAAGTTTGAGAAAACCGTAAAAGGGAAATGAATCTAAGTTGGTAAAAGGAAAATGGGGAAGGACTATGAAAACAGGATAATTTAGAGCAAAGGGAACCAAGAAAGAGAAATGGCTAAGGATGACAATTATAAAAGAGACCAAGGCCTATTTTTGCCATTATGAAATGAAGGCCTCTTGAGTATTCAATAGAAATATCAAATATATGTATATTCCCTGGTTCTGAAGCCTTGAGCTTGAACTGAGCCACACCACCACTATCCTGGGTCTCCAGCTTGCAGACAGCCTATCATAGACTTCTCAGCCTCCACAACTGTGTGAGCCAATTCCCTTAATCCCCCTCATATATCTATATCTGATATCTACATCTATATCTTATTGATTCTGTATCTCTGAAGAACCCTGCCTAATATACCAGATGATGCTGATGTTACTTGTCCTGGGACCACACTTTGAGAACCATTGCTCTACCTTATTAGGTTACCCTAACATCTAGGATGAGATAATATCCATTATAAATTGCTTTATTGCCATATTACTTAGAATCTAAGACTTTTTCAAACACATTTTCACAGCTCTGAATCAGTGTGCATCCATAATAATTTGCATCTTATAATAACTACCCACAAGGAAGTATTCATGACTATGGTGGTCGATATCAGTGTGTGCATGAACTTGTGTCACAGCTGTTCACATCATTTCCTCAGTTGAGTGATATCATTTTTGAATCACATAAATGACATCATTTTTGGGTCATATATCATGTACTGAGTTTAATTGCCATTTAAAAATGGTTTTGAAAACTTACACTTAAAAAAAAGAAGTACTATGATTTGGAATTAAAGTCACTTTTTAAAAACCACTGTGATTTGGCTTTAATAATAAAAGTCATTAAATACTAAGCTAGCATATAAACAGGTGTGGGATATAGATTTATTATTAGTGAAGCAGATGTTCATTATTGGAAGAATTATAGCAGTTTCAGATTGTCTTGCAAAGTAGCAATCCATTGCATGAAAGGACAGAGAAAGGTAACCACAAGTGGAGGAAACTGTGGTATATACAGAAGTTTGCCTATCACGGGCCCAGCAATGCAGCTAACTGAAGGCAGAAGAAATTGCTAATCCTTCTGAATAGAAATATCAAAAAGATAAGTGGCTAGTGTGATACCATATCCAGAGGGGCTTTTTAAAAGGTCTGTGTTATAGTTGGTGGGCAGTGATTGTGTTTGTTTGTTTTCGGTTTTGGTTTTTTTGTGGGCAGTGAGGTACTTCTTGCCTCTAGAACTTTGAAACAGTACATTTCTGTTGTTTAAGCCATTCAGTCTGTGGTACTTTATTATCACAGCCTTAGCAAACTAACACAGCATCTTTACCAGGTGCTTGATATTAAGTATATGCTAATTTCATAAAAGGAATTGGAGAACTGAGCATCTGGCTCTTTCTCTAAAAAGTCTGAATAGCAGTGGATTATCTGTTTTTGGAAGGTTAGATGGAACTGGGATGTTTTCCATTTGTACTCTCCTTAATTCTTCCTTGATCACGTTGGCCAGGGATGTCTAATTAAGTGAATCCCCCCCAAAAGAATCAGCTGCTTTTTAAAATACTTGCTTTGCTTTTATTTATTCTCTTTTCCATTCCACTAATATTTGCTTTTTATCTTTATTAATGTCTGCTTCCAAATTCTTTTACTTTGATAAACTTTTTCTAGTTTTTATGATGCATACATGGCTCATTTATTTTCAATTTTTGTTTTTTTAAAATACTAAAAATCATTGAGGAGCACAGTTTTTAGTAAGTTTTCCCTTCCATTAACTTTTAGATACTCCATCATTTTAGTTTTGATTTTCCTCTTCTCTCCTTACTTGATGGTTAAAAGACTTAACTGAGAGAGAAATAACAAGATATCTTTCAATTGTCTTTAATATTAATTAGTTGTTTTTGTCTAAGGCCAATTACTCACCTTGCATGAACTTCTGTAATATTGACTGTGTGAGGATCAAACCAACTCAACATGATGGTACTTGAAACCATAAATTGCTATACATATTTAAGTTATTGTTTTCATTATTTTTTGACCAATTAGCTACACATAAAAATATCAGAGTACCTTAGGGACACCAGAATTGCTTAATTGAATTTGAATTCTTCATTTATGTTTAGTGTATTGTTAATCATTCCTCAAGGTGTCTACAGGTTTACGATGTTATGGAAAAATAACCATTCACCTACTAGCACAGTTTTAGTTGCTGTCTTTCATCAAAGAGAGCAATTATTTAAAAAATGTATCTCATGAAATAATCTCTCATTATCATTTAAAAGCAGGAACAGAAGGAACTAAGTGCCAGTTCCGCATCAGGCATCCTTCCGGGGACTTTACATTCAGTTCTCATACAGTCATTGTACATTGTACAGATTAAGCCAATGAGACCAAGATAGCATACGCACACTGTCCAGGGTCACAAGTCTTCAGATCCAGTGGTCCTACCAAGTTTCTTCCTTGTAAAATCCAGAGAATTGAGGCAAGAGAGTTAAACTAAGTTTTTCTGTAATGATTTCCAGATAATGTAAAATTTCGTATTTTTTGGAATTATAAATAGTTTTAAGCAAAAAAAAAAAATTTTTCCAAAAAGCAAGTGGTTCTGTTTTTTCTCTTTGGCTTTTTTTTTCCTTCAGGGGATTTTTTTTTTTTCTTTTATTCCCCTCTTCAGGGTAGAATTACTAAGAGTATGTTGTTTAAACCATACCAATATTTCACATTTTTCTATCATGCTAAATATTAAGTTCTTGAATGAATTATCCATTAATATTTCATATTTACTGTCTAAAATATGTGCAAATTGTTCAACTGCATTCATTTTACTACTTAGGCTTCACTTAAGACCATCTCAAGGCATTAACTAATATTATTTCTGGTGAAATTCTGCTTAACTGAGGAAAAATTGTAGCCTAATTGTTTTTCAATTTTTCACAAGTACAGCTCTGTAGATAGATAATTGCTATTAACTAGGCTACTGATTATTTGAATAGATTGAACATTGAGGGAGTTACATGAGTTCTGAGTTTGAGAATCCATAAGAGAGAAATAAAGAACAAAAAGAAAAAATGTTGTATGAGTGACAATGTTCATTACATTATGTATAATCACAAACATATGGAGACATCCTAAATGTCCAACAGCAGAAGACTGGATGTGTCTTGTATTAGGAAATACTATAAAATATATTAAGTGATATAAGAAAATGTGCACTATGTAACAAGTGGGGAAAACAATGTAGAACTGGGTATACAATAGAAGTTAACTATGTAAAACTATACATATCATATATTGATGTAAATTTTTGTGCACATTTACAGAAACATATTTGGAAGGAAGTACTCCAAAATATGTCAACATTGCAGGATTTTTGTTTATTATTTACCATTTTCTGTGTTTTTACTTTTTTTTTGCACTAAATTATAAAAACCCTCATTTAAAAAATTATAGTGGGAAGCGTTTGACTATGAAAAATATTTTACACTAGTTTATAAAAACCTGGATTCAGAACTAGATAATTTAAATAATCCCATTTAAAAATCTTATAGTAAGTAAATCTTAAGAACTAGACAAGTTCTCAGGTTTCTTCTGGGCCCTACTGATCCTCTGATTCCACAGGAGTAAGGTGCTAGGCCTGTGCAACCACGTGGACTCAAGACACACGGGAGGCTCACACTGATCCCTGTTACAATGCTAATGTATAGGAAGTGGTGTGAAATAAACAAGATAAAGGAAATGAGGATAATAATACAATATTTATAGTGAGCTATAATTATCAATTCCTACAACTCCTCAGTGACTTAATCTTTCCACCTGTAGTATCTGCATCTCTGCATCCATATAGATGAGCATCAGAAGCTTTCAGAGAGGTGATGGCAAGAATCCAGCTCAGAGACTGGCTTACATGCATGACTTTTTTCAAGGCATTAAATCTTTTTAACCACTACAGTGACATTACCATTTCTACCCAGATATTTAACTTGGACAAAGGCAATAATTTATATGCTTGGAAGCTGTGGCTCCCCAGAAACCTTTATAACCTGGCCCTCATTAAACTATTTATTCTCTATCAGTGTCATCAGATTTCCATGACAACATCATGCTGTATAATTAACATGGTTCGAACAAGTCACATCTTTACACAACTGGACACATCAAAATAATTTTATTATGTCATCAGTGATGCCACCAGACAGAGCACCAGCTCCTTTCCTACACAGGATAGCAGATGTTCAAGTAACGCAATGTAGGTTTTCCTAAAATAGATGCTCAGATATGTCAAGTTTTTCAACAGTGTTAAATTAGAATAAATTAGAAGTGCTATCTTTTTTTTTTTTTTTTCTTTTCACTTAAAAAAAATCTCTACCTGCTCAGTGTGCAACCACTCTCCTTGCTTATTTCCATGTAAAGCCAGCTGGTCCTCTCAGGCAGAGTTTGCCTAGGGCAGCAAAATGCTCTAACTGTTTATCCCATGTGAGTGATTGCCAGCTGGGAGGAATGTCTTTTTCCTAGTTTGCCCATGGCATATATTCAGAGGGAGATGGACGAGACCATAAAACTTTCTACAAGTCGGACAATTTTGTAGTGAGATGATATTCTGCAAACAAAAATGTTAAGATACATCTAACATTGGGAGATGAAAACCCAAAAAGATTTTAAGATTTGCTCCCTATTAACATAAAATCTAAAAAAATTTCATTAAGGAAATCACCATAGGCTTTTGTTTTATTTCAAGAGTTGGTTACAATAGGTGTTTGCCTATGAGACTGAAAATCATGCATTTTATAAGAGTTGAGTTAGCTGAAGTCAGAACTACTGAAATATCGTCTGAGAGGCATATGGCAATAGCTTCCTCTCCTGTAATTTAACATTGTTAAATTAGCTATAAAATATTTTTATCAGTAATACACTGTTTTCCAAAATAATTCACACATATAAATTCTAAACCATCTTACTAATGAAAAGATAAAGGATTGCTTCGTTCAGGGGAATTACTTGCTTTCAAATGGAGAATATAGTTTTAAGAAAAGATTTACCAAACGGATGTTTTAACATTTTGAATACATGTCATATAATCATAGAATCTCAATTCTTAAAATGACTCCAAAACCATCTCATTTTATTAATGAAGAAACTGATACCCAGAGAGGAAAATCATCTTGTTTTTTGTCACTTAGCTGGTTCAGTGAAAAATCGTAAGAACATTTATTCATTCTTTTAATCTTTATTGAGTTTCCACTCTGGGCCAGGCCCTGCTATGAGTGCTGAGGCTACGGGAGCTCCTGCTCTCATGGAACTTACGTTAGACTAATGTTTCCTGATTCTGATCACAGAGCTCTTTTCATTTGTTCATATATTTCTCTCACCAAAAGGGCTAATCCACAACATTTATGAACAGACTCTGATATCTGATAAAAATACCTGTGGCTGCTGTTGTTTTTTGTTTTATCTAGATTCCTTTATCATGGTTATTTTTTTGAAGATTATCACATTTGTCCATATTAAGATGAAAACTCCCAGATCTTTATGTGTCTTTAAATTAGCAACTTGCATAATAAAATCTGTACTACATTTCTTACATTAACTAACATTTTTTGGGTTTGGTGGCATAAAACAATTGGAAAGATTTTAGTTTTTCATCTCTGCTCACCCCTCCCCCCCACCAAAAGGGAAAGATTCTGAAATTCAGAGATATTGATTTGCTATTTCTGCAGATTTTTTCCCCAACTCAATCCTAATACCTACATTAAAATTCAGTAGTCATTAGTCATTATATGGTTATATTCAACCAAATAATTTAGAGAAATAGCCATATAGTATCAAGTGAGCTTAAAACAGTGTGGAAATACAGTAGTAACTCCGGAAGACTTCTGAGTTTTTGCCACTAATATTCTGCAGAAATCATGTATTACGCATGTGCTGCAACTTTTAGCTGGAAAAAACTTAGTCTCCCTCCCCTCCACCATTTTGTAATTAAGGCAGAATACAAGAAATGTGTCCAGTGCTTGCCAGCCCCCAGCGTCTTCTACCTAATCTAACCCCTTTTTGTACATGACTCTATCCCATTTCAGTCATAGACCAGTGACCAGGTGTGGGTCACTGATTTAGGGGCAGCTAATCAGAGACAATGTGACTGGTGACCTGGTTCAAAACAATGTGCTAATCCATCCCTTAGGAACTGGGAAGATGTGGAACAGTGGAGTAAATGCTGGAAAGTGCCAAGCTCTGACCAGCTTCATTGGGAGCTATGTTTAAGCCAGAGTGTATAGGGAAGAAGGAAAAGTCCCTAGAGAGAGGAGAATGCAACACAGAGTGAGGAGATGACAAGATGTCGTAAGAGAGGTATAGACTGACTGAGGGAAAAGATGATTCCCTATGGTTTTCCAGGTAACTGATATCAGTTGTATTTAAGTACCAGTCAGCTGCAATGACTGACCTTAGATTTCCTGGGATTCACTGTTGTATTCTCAAAACAGACCTCCTCCTCCTTAAGTTGGCCTGAGTCTGTCTATTCTTTGCAACCAAACAAATCCTAATCAAGAGAAAATGACCTTTCATGTATCTAGACTTAGTTTTCTCCACAAGAAAACAGCAAAAGTTAATCACAAGTGATGGTCCTCAATCCCTCTTAAGTCTCTGAAGGATCACCCTATCAATAAGTCAATTTGGGGTACTGGTTAATATGCATTAATATTAATGACATGATGATATTTAATAATTTCTACAACCTTCTATATATAAAATTATGAGGGTAACAGAAGACTATAGTACTGAATTAATCTTTTCCATTTTTAACCTCAAAATATTTGTTGGTAATACTCATATAGTTACCTTAATTTTTCCCTTGAAGCCATCTGAAGCACTTTATCCTGTCTGGGGTTTTCTAATTAAAAGGAAAATAAGCAATTTTGGGCAGTTAAAAGGGGAAATATTGATATAATTTAAAGACTAGAAAACAGAAGGAAAACTTAAAAAGTATAGTAAAAAGAGTATCAAGGTACAGCTTCAAGTATGTAAATGGCTGTATGTTACAAAGCATAGAGACAACATAGAACTATGAAGAGAGCATATTTAGTTGTAATACTGTCAAAATATACTTGAGGTTCAGAAGATGCTTTAAAGGCTCTATCTGAAGGGGGGCGCCCAAGATGGCCAAATAGGAACAGCTCCAGCCTCCAGTTTCCAGCATGAGTGACACAGAAGACGGGTAATTTCTGCAATTTCAACTGAGGTACGGGGTTCATCTCACTGGGGCATGTCAGACAGTCAGTGCTGGTCAGTGGGTGCAGCCCAACCAGCGAGAGCTGAAGCAGGGCGAGGCATCGCCTCACCTGGGAAGCGCAAGGGGGAAGGGAATTCCTTTTCCTAGCCAAGGGAAACTGAGACACATAACACCTGGAAAATTGGGTAACTCCCACCCTAATACTGTGTTTTGCCAATGGTCTTAGCAAATGGCACACCAGGAGATTATATTCCATGCCTGGCCCAGAGGGTCCCATGCCATGGAGCCTCCCTCATTGCCAGCACAGCAGTCTGAGATCTAACTGCAAGGTGGCAGCGAGGCTGGGGGAGGGGTGTGCGCCATGGCTTAAGTAGATAAACAAAGCCACTGGGAAGCTCGAACTGGGTGGAGCCCACCACAGCTCAAGGAGGCCTGCCTGCCTCTGTAGACTCCACCTCTGCGGACAGGGCATAGCTACACAAAAAGCAGCAGAAACCTCTGCAGATGTAAATATCCCTGTCTGACAGCTTTGAAGAAAGCAGTGGTTCTCACAGGATGGAGGCTGAGATCTGAGAACGGACAGACTGTCTGCTTAAGTGGGTCCCTGACCCCTGAGTCACCTAACTGGGAGACGTCCCCCACTAGGTGCAGACTGACACCTCACACCTCACACGGCTGGGTACACCTCTGAGACAAAGCTTCCAGAGCAAGAATCAGACAGCAACACTTGCTGTTCAGCAATATTCTATCTTCTGCAGCCTCCACTGCTGATATCCAGGCTAACAGGGTCTGGAATGAACCTCAAGCAAACTCCAACAGACCTTCAGCTGAGGGTCCTGACTGTTAGAAAGAAAACTGACAAACAGAAAGGACACCCACACCAAAACCCCATCAGTACATAACCATCATCAAAGACCAAAGGGAGATAAAACCACAAAGATGGGGAAAAAGCAGTGCAGAAAAGCTGGAAATTCAAAAAATCAGAGCACATCTCCCCCTCCAAAGGAACACAGCTCATTGCCAGCAATGGAACAAAGCTGGACGGAGAATGACTTTGACAAGTTGAGAGAAGAAGGCTCAGTCAATCAAACTTCTCAGAGCTAAAGGAGGAACTATGTACCCAGTGCAAAGAAACTAAAAACCTTGAAAAAAGAATGGAAGAATGGATAACAAGAATAACCAATGCAAAGAAGTCCATAAATGAACTGATAGAGATGAAAACCATGACACGAGAACTATGTGACAAATGCACAAGCTTCAGTAACCAACTCGATCAACTGAAAGAAAGAGTATCAGTGACTGAAGATCAAATGAATGAAATGAAGCAAGAAGAGAAGTTTAGAGAAAAAAGAGTAAAAAGAAATGAACAAAGCCTCCAAGAAGTATGGGATTATGTGAAAAGACTAAATCTACGTCTGATTGGGGTGCCTGAAAGTGACGGGGAGAATGGAACCAAGTTGGAAAACACTCTGCAGGATATTATCCAGAAGAACTTCCCCAATCTAGCAAGGCAGGCCAACATTCAAATTCAGGAAATACAGAGAATGCCACAAAGATACTCCTTGAGAAGAGCAACTCCAAGACACATAACTGTCAGGTTTACCAAAGTTGATATGAAGGAAAAAATGTTAAGGGCAGCCAGAGAGAAAGGTCGGGTTACCCACAAAGGGAAGCCCATTGGACTAACAGCAGATATCTCGGCAGAAACTCTACAAGCCAGAAGAGAGTGGGGGCCAATATTCAACATTCTTAAAGAAAAGAATTTTCAACCCAGAATTTCATATCCAGCCAAACTAAGTTTCATAAGTGAAGGAGAAATAAAATCCTTTACAGACAAGCAAATGCTAACAGATTTTGTCACCACCAGGCCTGCCCTACAAGAGACCCTGAAGGAAGCACTAAACATGGAAAGGAACAACCAGTACCAGCCACTGCAAAAACATGCCAAAATGTAAAGACCATCGATGCTAGGAAGAAACTGCATCAACTAACAAGCAAAATAACCAGCTAATATCATAATGACAGGATCAAGTTCACACATAATGATATAAACCTTAAATGTAAATGGACTGAATGGTTCCATTAAAAGACACAGACTGGCAAATTGGATAAAGAGTAAAGAGCCATCAGTTTGCTGTATTCAGGAGACCCATCTCACATGCAGAGACATACATAGGCTCAAAATAAAGGGATGGAGGAAGATCCACCAAGAAAATGGAAAACAAAAAAAAGGCAGGGGTTGCAATCCTAGTCTCTGATAAAACAGACTTTAAACCAAAAAAGATCAAAAGAGACAAAGAAGGCCATTACATAATGGTAAAGGGATCAATTCAGCAAGAAGAGCTAACTATCCTAAATATATATGCACCCAATACAGGAGCACCCAGATTCATAAAGCAAGTCCTTAGAGACTTACAAAGAGACTTAGAGTCCCATACAATAATAATGGGAGACTTTAACACCCCACTGTCCATATTAGACAGATCAACGAGACAGACAGTTAACAAGAATATCCAGGAATTGAACTCAACTCTGCACCAAGCGGACGTAATAGACATCTACAGAACTCTCCACCCCAAATCAACAGAATATACATTCTTCTCAGCACAACATCACACTTATTCCAAAATTGACCACATAGTTGGAAGTAAAGCACTCCTCAGCAAATGTAAAAGAACAGAAATTTTAACAAACTCTCTCTCAGACCACAGTGCAATCAAACTAGAACTCAGGACTAAGAAATCAATCAAAACCGCTCAACTAAATGAAAACTGAACAATCTGCTCCTGAATGACTACTGGGTAAATAACGAAATGAAGGCAGAAATAAAGATGTTCTTTGAAACCAATGAGAACAAAGATACAACATACCAGAATCTCTGGGACACATTTAAAGCAGTGTGTAGAGGGAAATTTATAGCACTAAATGCACTCAAGAGAAAGCAGGAAAGATCTAAAATTGACACCCTAACATCACAATTAAAACAACTAGAGAAGCAAGAGCAAACACATTCAAAAGCTAGCAGGAAGCAAGAAATAACTAAGATCAGCACAGAACTGAAGGAGACAGAGACAAAAAAACCCTCCAAAAAAATCAATGAATACAGGAGCTGGTTTTTTCAAAAGATCAACAAAACTGATAGACCGCTAGCAAGACTAATAAAGAAGAAAAGAGAGAAGAATCAAATAGACGCAATAAAAAAATGATAAAGGGGATATCACCACCGACCCCACAGAAATACAAACTACCATCAGAGAATACTATAAACACCTCTACACAAATAATCTAGAAAACCTAGAAGAAATGGATAAATTCCTGGACACATACACTCTCCCAAGACTAAACCAGGAAGAAGTTGAATCCCTGAATAGACCAATAGCAGGCTCTGAAATTGAAGCAATAATTAATAGCCTACTAACCAAAAAAAATCCAGGACCAGATGGATTCACAGCCAAATTCTACCAGAGGTACAAGGAGGAGTTGGTACCATTCCTTCTGAAACTATTCCAATCAATAGAAAAAGAGGGAATCCTCCCTAACTCATTTTATGAGGCCAACATCATCCTGATACCAAAGCCTGGCAGAGACACAACAAAAAAAGGGAATTTTAGACCAATATCCTTGATGCAAAAATCCTCAATAAAATATTGGCAAACCGAATCCAGCAGCCCATCAAAAAGCTTATCCACCATGATCAAGTGAGCTTCTTCCCTGGGATGCAAGGCTGGTTCAACATACGCAAATCAATAAACGTAATCCAGCATATAAACAGAACCAAAGACAAAAACCACATGATTATCTCAACAGATGCAGAAAAGGCTTTTGACAAAATTCAACAGCCCTTCATGCTAAAAACTCTCAATGAATTAGGTGTTGATGGAACGTATCTCAAAACAATAAGAGCTATTTATGACAAACCCACAGCCAATATCATACTGAATGGGCAAAAACTGGAAGCATTCCCTTTGAAAACTGGCACAAGACAGGGATGCCCTCTCTCACCACTGCTATTCAACATAGTGTTGGAAGTTCTGGCTAGGGCAATCAGGCAAGAGAAAGAAATAAAGGGTATTCAATTAGGAAAAAAAGGAGTCAAATTGTCTCTGTTTGCAGATGACATGATTGTATATTTAGAAAACCCCATTGCCCCACCCCAAAATATTCTCAAGCTGATAAGCAACTTCAGCAAAGTCTCAGGATACAAAACTAATGTGCAAAAATCACAATCATTCTTATACACCAATAACAGACAAACAGAGAGCCAAATCATGAATGAACTCCCATTCACAATTGCTTCAAAGAGAATAAAATACCTAGGAATCCAACTTACAAGGGATCTGAAGGACCTCTTCAAGGAGAACTACAAACCACTGCTCAGTGAAATAAAAGAGGACACAAACAAAAGGAGGAACATACCATGCTCATGGATAGGAAGAATCAATTATTGTGAAAATGGCCATACTGCCCAAGGTAATTTATAGATTCAATGCCATCCCCATTAAGCTACCAATGACTTTCTTCACAGAATTGGAAAAAACTGCTTTAAAGTTCATATGGAACCAAAAAAGAACCCACATTTCCAAGACAATCCTAAGCCAAAAGAACAAAGCTAGAGGCATCACGCTACCTGACTTCAAACTATACTACAAGGCTACAGTAACCAAAACAGCATGGTATTGGTACCAAAACAGAGATATAGACCAATGGAACAGAACAGAACCCTCAGAAATAATACCACACATCTACAGCCATCTGATCTTTGACAAACCTGAGAAAAACAAGAAATGGGGAAAGGATTCCCTATTTAATAAATGGTGCTGGGAAAATTGGCTAGTCATAAGTAGAAAGCTGAAACTGGATCCTTTCCCTACTCCTTATGCGAAAATTAATTCAAGATGGATTAGAGACTTAATGTTAGACCTAAAACCATAAAAACCCTAGAAGAAAACCTGGGTAATACCATTCAGGACATAGGCATGGGCAAGGATTTCATGTCTAAAACACCAAAAGCAATGACAACAAAAGCCCAAATTGACAAATGGGATCTAATTAATGAGCTTCTGCACAGCAAAAGAAACTACCATCAGAGTGAACAGGCAACCTACAGAATGGGAGAAAATATTTGCAAACTACTCATCTGACAAAGGGCTAATATCCAGAACTTACAAAGAACTCAAACAAATTTACAAGAAAAAAACAAACAACCCCATCAAAAAGTGGGCAAAGGATATGAACAGACACTTCTTAAAAGAAGACATTTATACAGCCAACAGACACATGAAAAAATGCTCATCATCACTCGCCATCAGAGAAATGCAAATCAAAACCACAATGAGATACCATCTCACACCAGTTAGAATGGCAATCATTAAAAAGTCAGGAAACAACAGGTGTTGGAGAGGATGTGGAGAAATAGGAACACTTTTACACTGTTGGTGGGACTGTAAACTAGTTCATCCATTTTGGAAAACAGTGTGGCGATCCCTCAAGGATCTAGAAATACCATTTGACCCAGCTATCCCATTACTGAGTCCATGCCCAAAGGATGATAAATCATGCTGCTATAAAGACACATGCACACGTATGTTTATTGCGGCATTATTCACAACAGGAGAGACTTAGAATCAACCCAAATGTCCATCAGTGACAGAGTGGATTAAGAAAATGTGGCACATATACACCATGGAATACTATGCAGCCATAAAAAAGGATGCGTTCATATCCTTTGTAGGGACAGGGATGCAGCTGGAAACCATCATTCTCAGCAAACTATCCCAAGAACAGAAAACCAAACACTGCATGTTCTCACTCATAGGTCGGAATTGAACAATGAGATCACTTGGACACAGGAAGCAGAACATCACACACCTGGGCCTATTGTCGGGAGGGGGGAAGGGGGAGGGATAGCAGTAGGAGATATACCTTATGTAAATGAGAAATTAATGTGTGCAGCACACCAACATGGCACATATATACATATGTAACAAACCTGCACGTTGTGCACATGTACCCTAGAACTTAAATTATAATAAAAAAAGGTTCTATCTGTATTAATATATTATGATTATTCTAATTTTAAACATGAGGAAACTGAAGCCCAGAGACTCTAGGTAACTTACCCAAGGTTATACAGCTAGGGGAAGTTAAACCAAGAAGCTTTCATTCACTGGTGATCATAAAACACAAGGATGGTAGTTTCTTTGGAGGTTATTAAAGCTAAGATGGATTCTCAATTTTCTGAAATAATTATATTAATGAGAAACTGATGAACATTTCCAAACTTCTTTTAGGTACTGAAGTACTAATACAGTTTAGACACCAGAGGTCTCACAAGTTAAACCCTCTATATAATACAGAACCCTCCTGAGAATCAACTTAAGGTGAAATCTTTTAAAGAAGGGATAATGGTGGTGGTGTGGTGGTAAATGTTGAGCAACCAGCTCTCTGGAGGCGAGGGAAAATCCCTGATTAGCAGTATTACAAAATCATGGTGTTAATACTTTCACCATTGCCAATTGAGAGCTAATAGCATGACATTATTGAGTGTGGAATTGGGAGGAGATGTGCAGTAGCATACTACTCTATAGCACTTCCACCACACAGATGCAACAGTCATAAAAACCTCAAGAGCATGGATAGTAGTACAATGTGGAAAAAAAAAAAGGGAACAAATAGATCTTGAATATTTATTACTTAATTTTAAATATAATTCATTTAATGTACATTTATATAACTTATTTTAAAAACAGCTATATTTAATAACTGGCAAAACTTCTGAAAAGCTAATGATTGGTTCTCATGAGCTGGTCCACACCACTGAAAAGGCATCTGTTTAATCACGGAGTTTTTTGGAGAAGGACAATATTTAATTAAATAATTTGAACAGGAATGCGTGAATTTGGGGGGTATATACAGTCTAACGAGATAAACTTTCTTTATTAATTGAGAGTTCTCAAAAATGAGGACTTTTGATTAAATCCTTCAGAGCAAATCCAGCCTTCAGTGTGAGCAGTAGAGGATAAAGGCTAAGAGTGTGGGCTCTAGGTCAGAATAACTGGACTTAGTTCTCCTAGCTTGCCCATCTGTAACTCTGTGACCTTGAAAAAGTCACTTATCTACAGTTTCTCCATCTACAGAATGTGATGATAATGGTATCCACCTCACAGAATTGTTGAAAGAATTAAATGAGATACTACATGTGAAGAACTTGCAACAGTGACTGGCACACAGCAAATGCTTGGTGAATATTAGCTACCACTATCGTATCAAAGTGCCTTCAAGTATATAAACTTTGTCTATTTGAGATGGTTCTGGCCACTGTCAGCTACTTACTGTTCCCCAACACACTAAGAACTTTCAAGAGCGTCTTTGGCTTTTCTTATGCTCTTCCCGCTTGAAATAATTGAATTCCTGTACGTCATTTCCAGTTCAGCTAAAAAATATTCTCTTTTTCTGATTAACCTGCATCATGGATGCTATCTGGTCCTTCTTGAGGGATTTTAGTAAAATGTGAGAAGAGATAGCTAATTTTAAAATGGAATCATTAATAAAAGGGAAGCAGAACTTAAACCTCTGGGAAATTCACAGGCTATCATATTGAAAAAGCATGTTCAAGACAGAACACAAAGGGTGTGGCCAAATGATGATGATCTGAGAAGATTAGTCAGCTGTCTAAACAAAATCCAGGACCTATTATTGTCCAAGATGCTAAAAAAAAAAAAAAAAAAGACTTCAGAAGCAATTCAGAAATCATCAGGGCTGCCACCCTCATCATAGGCCCACAGTAGATGGGAGGTAGGTAGTACAATTTCAACGAAGGGGCAGCAAGTACAAATGAAACTTCATTGTAACCCTGTTCCCCCAGCCCCTCTGTCTCAAGGCTCTGCGGCCTGCTCTCTACTCTCTGAACTCCATCCTATGTTCCCCAGCTGCCCCAGATGTAGCATGCACTGCAGCCAGCAATGCAGTGGGGGTGTGGCTGCCTCCACCTAGATTTGGAAGCCCTGGAGAACTGTGGGGCCCAGGCAGAGAACTGTCACCAGGACAGCACCACTGCACAGAGCCCCTACTAGGGCAAGGCCTAGCAGAACTGGGACCAAACAGCTGCTCCAGAGACTCGAGGGTGGTAGAGACACCCGGGTAAGATTCCAGCTCAAGAGAACTGCAGGTGCCCCATTCAAACTCTTGAGAACTGTGACATGGGCTATGTCCTACAAAGCAGTGGGGACAGGGCTGCTTGGAATCCTGCAGATCCAACCTCTGCTCCAATGTGTCCAGAAGGTGGGACCACAGCTCCAGTGGGCCTGGAAGGCAGAGCTTTGAATCAAAGAAGGTTATTCTTGAGTCTTAAGATTTTGTCCTCGCTCAGGCTTTAACACTTCTTCTTTCCTATTTCTCTCTTTTGGAATAGGAATGTTTGTCAAGTGCCTATCCCACCACTACAGTTTAGAAGCACAAAACTTGTCTGATATCACAGGCTCACAGCTGAAGGGGAATTTACCTCAGAATAAGTCACACCTTAAGTTTCAACCATATCTGATTTTGATGACATTTAGATGAAACTTTGGACTTTAGACTTTTGAGTCGATGCTGACACAAGTCAAGACTTTTGGTTCTTTTGGGATGCGATGAATGTATTTTGTAAGGAAGAAAGACATGAGGTTTGGGGGAGGAGTGAGGGGTAGAATGCTATGGTTTGAATGTTTGTGTCCCTCCCAAATTTTATGTTGAAATCCTAACCCCCAAGGTGATGGTATTAGGAGGTGAGGCCTTTGGGAGATGATTAAGTCATGGGAGTAGTGGCCCAATGAACGGAATTAGTGCCCTTATAAAAGACACCCAAGAGACTCCTTACCTCTTCCACCAAGTGAGGATGCAGAGAAAACTCTGTTTCATCTATGATGAAGTGGGTCCTTACCAGACATAAAATCTGCTAGCCCCTTGATCTTGGAATTCCCAGCCTCAGAACTGTGAGAAATAAATTTCTATTGTTTATAAGCCACCCCGTTTAAGACATATTTTGTTATAGCAGCCAAAATGAACTAAGACAGCTGAGTGCATTCCAATGTGGGTCTCCTAGAGCTTTTAGGTCTGATAGCTCAATAGAAGCAAAAATCAAGGCTTTGCTCCTCTGCAAGGTGGGGAGTTAAAAATGAAACTCAAGGCCAAATCCTTTGTAGAGAAATCTACTCACCAGCAAAGCGAGATGGCAAGAAAAACTGTCTGTTTTGGTTAGATATTGAGGGGAGAGAGTGGCTTTCTGAGAATTTATAACCATAGTCCTACCTTTACATGGTTCAGGATTTAGATATTCACTATCTACCTGGTCCAAGAAACCCCAAGCCAAGCAAAGTAACATATATGTTCCAGGGCTGGTTGCATCCTAGAGCACCTGGAAGTAACTAAAGTGATTCTTTCTAGAGAAGTGCATCCTCATCCCATGGCTTGAAGTTCCCATAGAGAAAGCCCAGTGAAACATGAGCTCACAATCCAAAATTATGAGCCACCATGAGCAAAAGACAGAAACAGAAAACATCATATGCTTTCACAAATCTCTTAATTGTAGTTATAAAGTATAGTATACAAAATATGAAATAGTTGAAGAATTATGGGTTGTAGACCCCATAATGGTCATTAAGAGATTAAATAACTGGTATTAATGTTTTATGTGGAAGAAGAATTTAGAAGAAAAAATGAGAACATGTGTTGGAATTATGGCAGTTTTCAAATAAGACCCTGAATAAAATTAAAAAGGCAAATTTTCTCTCAGGCCTACCTGTTGCCCCCCTTCCTTCTGCCTCCGTCACTTGATTCTCTTCTTCTCCAGCTCCTTCGGAAAGCCTAGTATATTCATATGCATTCTTACTCATCTCAGAATAAGATCAACTCAAACTACAAAAGCATCACTGCCAACAATTAAGTGGAATCTGTTTAATCTAAAGACAATACTCATGTTCCAGTTTTATTTGAAGATACTATTTCATAATTTTTAAAAAAATACTCTCACAATGGAATATTTCTTAAACTTGATAAAGAGCCACATTATTTACAGTAGTAAATAAGACTTATAAACCTTTTTATGCAAAATAAAATCATGCAGACTTTTATCTGAAAATGAAACGTTTAACTATCAAAAGAATAAATTAAATGTATTGATCTTAGAAGCACAGTTACTATATATGTTATTATATATCATTGTTTATACAGAATTATGTCCTAAATTATCAATAGTTTTCATAAGGCCAGGGACTACTTGCAATGCCATTATTATATATTAAAAAGCTAATATTGCATTCCTTTGAAATAAAGTATTAAAAAGCTAATATTACATTCCTTTGAAATAAAGTATTTATGTATTCAACAAGATTTAAATGAACATCTACTTTATGCCTGGTACTACAATATGTTCTGTAGATAATTAATGAGCAAAAAATGGTCACAATTCCTGCTCTCATGGAGCTTTTAAAGTAGTGAAGGAGACAGATTATTATTAATCAAGTAAATGTAGGATTGTCATTGAGCAACTATGACATATTTTTCTTGACTGTAGTAAAAATACATTGTCTTTATGACCTTTTAAAATATTTAATTTGTCTAAAGTTAGGGGGCTGACCTTTTAAAATATTTAATTTGTCAAAAGTTAGGGGACAATGGGTGGTTTAGTCTTATGAATGAATTCATTCTTACAAATATAACCCAAATTTCACAAGGGAAACCTTCACCTGATACTGATTTCCATTGAATTCCTTTAAAGTCATTATCAATCTTGTCAATATTTTAGAATTTTCAGGATCCTTTCCTTATAACTCCAAAAGACAAACTGCTGAATTTATTAGCTTCAATAATTTAGCAAATTGTGTTTTTATCTGCTTACAAACTATGAAGCGATACATACTGTATGAAATATTTTAATAGATTTTGAAGATTTCTTCTTTTCCTTAAGCTATCATTACTGCATTTTAAGGAATTTTAAACTTGATTTTGACTCCAGCTTTCTGCTAGATGGAGACGCAGGACAGCACATGGGTGGTCTAGTCCCAGAGAGGTAAAATTGAATAGACGGACAGGACTCACAGGTAGGGAGAAAGCCTTATAACCCCCAAATCCCCAAATACTAACTCCTCACAATCCTCATAGCTCCCTAAAATCCTATCTAACCCATGCAAAACTCATTGTAGTAAACACTACACAGAGTAAAAAGAAAATCAAGGTTGTGTTAAATTTTTATACAGTTACCCTTGAATACTATGGGAGTTAGGGGCAGCAACCCCCATGCAGTCCAAAATTCACAAGTAACTTCAGCCCCCAAAAACCTAACTGCTAATAGCCTACTATTGACCAGAAGCCTTATTGTTAACACAAATATTTTATATAGCAGGTGTATTATACATTATATTTCTGCAATAAAGTAAGCTAGAGAAAAGAAAATCTTATTAAGAAAATAATAAGGAAGGCGGGGTGCGGTGGCTCACGCCTGTAATCCCAGCACTTTGGGAGGCCGAGGCGGGCGGATCACAAGGTCAGGAGATCGAGACCATGGTGAAACCCCGTCTCTATTAAAAATACAAAAAATTAGCCGGGCGTGGTGGTGGGCACCTGTAGTCCCAGCTACTCAGGAGGCTGAGGCAGGAGAATGGCGTGAACCCAGGAGACGGAGCTTGCAGTGAGCCGAGATTGTGCCACTGCACTCCAGCCTGGGGCACAGAGCAAGACTCTGTCTCAAAAAAAAAAAAAAAAAAGAAAATAATAAGGAAGAAAAAATATATTTACTATTCATTAAGCAGAAGTGGGTCATCATGTGGTTCTTCACCTTTGTCACCCTCATGTAGAGTAGGCCGAGGAGGACGAGGAAGAGGAGGCACTGGCTTGCTGTCTCAGGCTGGCAGAGGTGGAAGAAAATCTGCATGTAAATGAACCCATGCAGTCCTATCCCACACTGTTCAAGGGTCAACTGTATTTGGTGACTTAGTTCAATAATAGGGTCTTCTGATAAAGCAGTTTTTGGATAATTGACTCTAATCCAATGGACCTAGAATTATCAGTACCGTGTCAATCTGATTTGTTTCTACATCGTCAAATAAGAATGTACTGGCAGCTGGAGACTGAACCCAGAACTGAAGAGTGACTGTGAGTCATGCAGGTGAGAGGAAAGGGGTGGAGTAAGGCAAGAGCAGGAGGAAAAGGGCAGGTATAAGGGACTGAACTGGCATGAGAAAGTGGGTTGAGGTGAGGCCAAGGAGTGCTTTGTGTCCAACTAGGATGAATGTTGTAGGTCACTTTCAAGAGTTGTATCTGTGTACTAAGTCATTGAAAAATACTGACAGTAATTGTTATTATTATTATTATTATTTTGAGATGGAGTCTCATTCTGTAGCCAGGCTGGAGTGCAGTGCCATGATCTCGGCTCATTGCAACCTCCGCCTCCCGGGTCCAAGCAATTCTCCTGCCTCAGCCTCCTGAGTAGCTGGGATTACAGGTGCCTGCCACTACACTCAGCTAATTTTTTGTATTTTTAGTAGAGACAGGGTTTCACCATGTTGGCCAGGCTGGTCTTGAACTCTTGACCTTGTGATTCGCCCGCCTTGGCCTCCCAAAGTGCTGGGATCACAGGCATGAGCCACCGCGCCCAGCCAATAGTATCTTTAAAGGCAGTAACATGAGGAGATTCGGGTTTTGAAAAGATCATTCTGGCTACAATATAGAGAATGACCTGGAGAGCAGCAGGGAGACAGACAGAACAACCCCACAGGGAGCTGTTGCCATCATCTGCTGAGAGATGACAGTAGCCTGGACCGTTGCAGTAGTGAAGGAGTTGGAGAGAAGTGGACAGATTAGAGTGCAAAGTGGTCCTCCACTGGGGGGGATTTTGTCCCTCAGGGGTCCATTGGTAATGTCTGAGACATTTTTGTTGTCACCACTGAGGTGGAGAGAAGTATTTACTGTTATCTAATGAGTAGAGGCCAAGGATGCTGCTAAACATGCCAAATGGTGCTGAGGTTGAAAAACTGTGGAATAGAGAAATACTCAGGGAATAACATGGGTTTAATGTTATTAACAGAACAGACAGAAATTAACTTTTAGTACAAACCCAGGATTTATTAAAATAAAATGCAATGAGCACAAGAAAAACACCACAAGTGTCAGTAACTGCTTTAAGAACAACGAAACTTAAGTGACCAGTTGCAAATCAAAGCAGTCATGAAATACATATGTATAGCTATAAAAATGCTTACAAGGGCTGGGAGCTTCAAACTGCAGTCCCATTTTGACAAAAATACACAGAAACTAAATCTAGCATTGTCTGCAAGAGACATGCACTCGCTCCAGCAACAGTCAGCAGGATCTAAATTTAGTTTATACTCTTAGCACATTAAAATAGCATCACGAAGCACAGGAAGTCTAAAACCATCACACTCCAAGTTTCTGTCTATACCGTTAATAGCTACTTGCCAAGATCTCTGTTGCCTGTGTGATTATAGCCTATTAAAAATATGTTCTCTGCAAAGTTTTCCCAAACAACAGGAAGTGAAGTTAAAAGAATGATTCTAGAGAAAATAATTGGCAACACAAATGTCACAATGTTGGTATTCATAAGGAATATATCTTAACTTCTGAAATGAATGAAGTTGTTGTGAGAAGCTTTATGGGGCTTTTTTATTGTTTACTATAAAAGCTAAAAAGCTTTCTCTGAGTTCTAGTGTTACAATGGTAAATTAGAAAGGCAAATAAACATTTTTTATTTGAAAAGATCTACTAATTGCCTAGCACGTGACTTAGATAAAAGTTGAGATGGGAAGGGCAGAGCCAAACCCATTCCTGAAAATGGGAAAAGATGAGGATGGTGCCTCATGCCTTCATTTATATGTTTAATCTCTCTTCTATATAAACAAAAACCAGACTAACCTGAAGAGATTCAATTTTTTCCCCATCTACTTCACAGGGTCTTTCTTCTAAAACACCATTTGAGATTTTTTTTTACAGAATTGTGTTATTTTCTGAAATTTTAGTTCAAGATGCATTCCTTCTAGTAGAGTTCTCAGTACTTCCAATTTGCATTGTGTGATAATCTGAGCAGGTACATACCACAGAAGAATGAACCTAGAGACAGTCCAGAATTAGTCCCCCTTAGCAAGGATGATAAATAGCTTTTTTTTTTCTTTTTTTTTTTTTTCCTATCATGGGGCCACAAACCAAAAAGAAAAAAAAGAATGACTTCCTTGTTAAAGTCAAACTGAATAAGGCTGGATTTTTCTTTAAGAGAAATATCTGTGATTCCCTTCACTCATGACCAAGTTATCTTCTTGCGCTGGATATATGAGATACGAAAATTATCTGTTTCAGTTCACCTGTCTCCTCACACTTGTCCAACATTCTTCATGCCTACACTCCTATGTGGATAACTTTGGCAGAGTTCTCTTACTCTCTCAATATATGTTTGTTCCTACTTTATAAACAGACCACTAATCTTTAGTCAGGTGCATGGCTACCTGGAATAAAGCCTGTATTTCCCAGCCTCTCCTTCAGGCAGGTGTGGCCATGTGACAAAGCCATGCAAGACTTCTAGGAACTATATTTCCTTAAAGGAAGAGGAAGTGCTTGCACTTCTTTCCTTCTACTGTTTGGGATGTAATTACTGGTGCCTGAGAAGCCATACAGGACACTGAGGTGAAACTGTGTGCTTGAAGATATCAGAGCAAAAGAAAGCAGGAACCTGGTTTCCTGATACCTTGGAATATCATGCCAGACACAGATGATTGACAAACTAGGTAAATAAGAAATACATTTCTATTTTGCTTAAGCCATTGTTATTTTGGGTTTTCTCTCAGTATAGATGAGCTTAATCCAAACAAACACAATGCCTTCTCAAGTCCGCTTTCCTAGCCAGCTCTGTCCTCTGCCATACTCTGTTATTTTAAGTTTTGAACAGTATCAATAGAGTTAAGGTTGTATGCTCTTTGGGAACTCATCCAACCTCCTATCCCCACAGAACTTTCTCTCTACATTGAACTAAGATTTGCTATCCACACATTCCCACATGATGTTGATCATTAACAATAATGTGTATGAAAATTCATTAATTTGAATTTAACCGATGTTCCCACAACTGAATTATAATTTCCTTAAGATTAGAAATTGTGCTTTCTTAGAACACAAAGAACCCTTTGTATTCTCAATGCTTTGCAAGTGTTAGATGCTCATGTAACTGTCAGTAGTCTAATATATAGAAGGAACTACAGTCAAGTACCACATAATGACATTTCAGTCAATGACCGAACTGCAGTTCAATGACATTGGTCAATGACAGAATGACCAATCTCATTTTAAATGGTGGTCCAATAAGATTATAATAATGTATTTTTATAGTACCTTTTTCATATTTAGAAACTTTCAGATACACAAATACTTACCATGGTATTATAACTGCCTACAGTATTCGGTATAGTAACATGCTGTATAGGTTGTACCCTGGGAACAACAGGCTGTATCTATTGCTGTGTAGTAGGCTATACCATCCAGGTTTATATAACTACACTCTATGATGTTCTCACTGTGAAATCGCCTAATGACATATTTCACAGAATGTATCCCCATCATTAAGTGATGCATGACTGTAATTTTGTTACAAGCAACTGAAAAATACTTCTACTCTGGCAAATTCAGTGAGAAGACTGAATTCCTTAATTTCTGTCAGCACCAGTGAGAAACTGTCCTAAACTGACCCTGGCTTATAGATGTATCACTGGATCTTGGACTAAATGGTAATGGTAATCATTCAGAGCTTCCAATAAAATTCTAAGCCTTCTTCCATTTTATTTCTTACTAACAGTTATTATTGTTGTTGTTGTTATTATTATGATAGCAAAGAAGAACAGCAGAACGGTTTGTGGAGATTCCTATGCTCTCGGCCCACAGAGGGGTTACTATGTCAGGTGAATCGCCTCCCTCCACCAAAGATTCCCACCCAGGTATACCTTCTAATGTGCTGTTCACAGTTTATCAACTGATTCTGAAATTCTGAGTCTTAACAGTTTTAAATTGACTGTTGACGTTTCTTATTTATGCTTTTGACTACCCCATCAGTCTAAACCTGATCCCTGACTTCTCTCCATTTTGTCCTTGTTTGAAACTCACGACTTTAAAGTGACTGCATGTTAGTTTTGACTACAACTAAACCTGGCTAATAAAATGGCTCCACCTTCTTTCTCACTTTCTTTCTTTTAAAAACTAAGCTTTTCACTTTGAAATAATTATAAACCATTTACTTTGGCTAATGAAGTTATGTTTATTTTAGGAATGCAATATTGGTTAAACATTCTAAAATCAATCTAATTCTTACTATTTCAACAGAATAAATAAAATAAAAATCATGTGATAATCTCAAGAAATGTAGAAAAAGCATCTTAAAAAGTGAAACTTCCTTTTTTGACAAAAAACTTAGTGAACTATAAATAAAATGGAACTTCCTTAATTTGAAAAAGTATTTCTGAACAAATTATGGTATATTTGAAATATGAAATACTATTTAGTAATAAAGATGACTCAACTACAGTTATATATAACATCTCTAAAGAAGGCTGATTTTTAAAATACATGTTGTATAATTCCATTTATATAAAAGTCAAGAAAAGGCAACCCTACCATATAAAGTTAGAAGTCAGGATAGTAGTTATCTTTGGAAAATAGGATAGTAGTTAATTGGTTTATAACAGAGCACACGGAGACCTTCTGGTTGCTGGTAATGTTCTATTTCTTGACTTGGCTAGTAGTTACTTAAGTTTGTTAACTTTGTTATAATTAAGTAGGACAAACAATTAGGATTTATAAACTCTTCTCAGGTATGTTACACTTCAACATAAAGTTTACTTAAAATATTCTTCTTTTTTGACTTTCCTTCAATTTCCTCTCACCTTTACTGGTTTTAACTTAAGAATGTTAAATATTAAAATCAATGATCTTGATATCTTGAGAGAAAATATATTACTCTAATTATTTAAAGTAGTAAGTAATATTAGAGGTGTAAAACAGTACACAAATTATCAATCCTTTATCTCAGTACTCAGAACTACCCTGTGAGAGATAAGAAGCACTGAAAATTGTTTTCTAAATATAGATATATGAACTGAGACTCAGAGCTGGTCAAATTTTGTTCCCCAAGTTCACACATCTAGAAAGTGGCAGTGTTAAGTCTAACACTTCAATTCTTGATCCCTGGATCCTTTCTATTATACATGCAGCTGTTTAAAATAATGTGAGATGAGAATAAATTATCTATGACTTAAACAACTGTTTTTTTTTTTTTTTGAAACTTTTGATTATAATTAGACTCATTGTAAGTCTTCAAAACTGGCATTGATATTTTCTCCTAAACTTCTTTGTTTTTAAAACTACATAAATTTATTAAGGTCAATAACAGAAAGGACATTTTCCATTTATTTTTACTCTTTTCACATTAAGTAACATATATGAACAATGTTTCATTCTTTCTTAAATACAGCAAGAAATTTCAGTTACGGGTAGGGTTCTGTTTTGGATGCTCTTTTAAAGCTGAATCATGGTAGCATAACCAAACTGTTCAGAGACTCTATGTTCTGAAGTTCTTTAGTTCATTTTTCTAGTCTTAGGGCAAGAAAGAATTGTTAATTTCCTTAATAGTGGCTACACAATAAGACGTAAGAAAGAAAAAGAAGTGTTTTACATTATGGTTAGATAAATAGATTGAAATACTTTGGTAATAAAATAATTTAATGACTGTGATCCCTTTGTATAGCTTAAATACTATTCAATCACTATAGAATATAATTCTGACTTCCCCCAGGTATTTTAAAATCGCATACTTTTGATCACAATGGGTATCGGGAAAAAGAGTTCATGTAATTTAATTGACATCTTCTACATTGTTAGAAAAAACAATTCAGAGTTTTATAAAACTGATCATGCGTTAGCAGTCTCATCTTTGTGGGAAATGGTTGCAATTCCATTGCTGGTGGCAGTATGTATTGACACAAACTTTATGGAAGAATGTTTGGCCAGAAGTATTAACAGTTGAAAATGGGCATTACTTATGGCCCTGTAACTCAATTTATAAGAATTATTCAAAGAAAACAACTAATGACACGCCTATAATCTTGTAAGGTTTACATATGAGGATGTTTGCTGCAGCATAATTTATAATAGTAAAGATATAGCATTTGACTGGGCAAATCAGTAATACTCAAATCATGTCCTCAACCAGTTACTGTTCACCTGTAATGCTACCGAAAGTCATATATGCACACGTGCCAGGGTCAAGCAAAGGAATACATTATGCTAAGGCTCCCATAATTCTCAATATCTAACAGCAGAAACTGTTCTTGCTGACACCTTTGTCCTGCATTGGTAGGACCTGCTTTTACTTATTACAGTGTTCCTCTTCTCCACCCTTCCCTTTCTGTGACCCTATTCCCTTTCAGCAGATCCAGAATGCAATTTTTGAATTTATGCTCTGCTTTATTTGATGATCTTTATTTCTATTTCCACATGCAAGGCAAACAGGATTTGCTGAGTCTATGTGTCCTCCCAGCTTCTGTTTCCTACTGTTCCTGTTATAACTGCAAAGTAAATATCCTTTTTAAAAATTATTATTTTTAAAACTGATCTCCTTCATCCCTTCTTTCTGTTCCTTTATGTTCTGATTCCAATCCTGGCAATCATTTCCTTGTTCACTTACCACATTCAGATGACTTGTGCCTTCTCACTGTGGTTTAACTCTGTCTCTGAACAAATGCATGTAACAGAATTTAGACTGATTATGGCACAGGCCTGTGTAATCTCCTTCCTAGCATTGGGTTTGTGATAGTTTCACTGAGTTTTTATTCCTCCTGAATCCAAGAAGAAAATAAACCCACTACCCTCCTCCAAGGATTGGGGTCGCCAATCCTCTTATGTTTGTATGTATGTGATATATAAGTACACACACATACACACATACACACACACATGCACACGTGCGCACACAGACATTTTTATAAAATTGACTCCACTGCCTCATGAGGTTGAATCAGTACTTCGGGTCTCTGAACTTCACAGCTGAGATCACAGCTTGTGTACTGTAGGCTAAGGGTTCCTGGTCAGGAAGCACAGTCATCCCTTTAGCTGGTAGAGGAGCAGCCTGGCTATGCAAATTCCCAGCTTACTTCTCTCTCAGTTTCTCTTTTTGAATGTGTTTTAATGACATAATATAAGCCAATAATAGCAAATAATTAGGTGGGACAGAAAGTATCTACCAAATATTAGGTACAATAAAAAAGTCCCTCACAGCCACACATAAAGTTAAGATGAGACACACCAGGCCAGTGCCGATGGCTCACACCTGTTACCCCAGCACTTTGGGAGGCTGAGGGAGGTGGATCACCTGAGATCAGGAGTTCAAAACCAGCCTAGCCAACATGGTGAAACCCTGTCTCTACTAAAAATACAAAAAAATTAACTGGGTGTGGTGTCTGGCACCTGTAATCACAGCTACTCAGGAGGCTGAGGCACGAGAAACGCTTGAACTGGGGAAGTGAAGGTTTCAGTGAGTCGAGATCATGCCACGCACCCCAGCCTGGGCAACAGAGTGTCAAAAAAAAAAAAAAGAGACACACCAGGGGCTAAGAGTGGCTATCTCTGAGTGGTGTAAGGAGCACAGTAGGACAGTTGTTAGGGTTTCATGTTTACATTTTTGAAAAAAAAATTTTTTTAGATGGCGTTTCTCTCTTATTGCCCAGGCTGGAGTGCAATGACGCAGTCTCAGCTCACTGCAACATCCGCCTCCCAGTTTCAAGTGATTCTCCTACTTCAGTCTCCCAAGTAGCTGGGATTACAGATGCCTGTCACCATGCCCAGCTAAAGTTTGTATTTTTAGTAGAGACGCGGTTTTACCATGTTGGCCAGGCTGGTCTTGAACTTCTGACGTCAGGTGATCCACCAGCCTCAGCCTCCCAAAGTGCTGGGATTATAGGCATGAGCCACTGCGCCTGGACTTGGAATGTTTTATAACAACAAACCTGCATTTTTGTTACTATTAGAAAACATTTATGTTCATTTTTTTTTTTTTCTAACCATGACATTGGCAACTTTATCTTGAATACCCTGAACAAACCGTGTTAAGGGCTTAAATTTGTTTTTTTCTGTTTTCAATTTTCCCTGGTTCCCCAATTTCATCATATTTTAGCACTATTTTCATATTAATTTTTTTTACTTTAAAATAAGAAATGTTATAAATTTAAGGTAGTTTTTTGTCATTTCTGAAAGATGGACCTTGAAGCCGTCTCATAATAATGAGCACATACAATTCAGTTTTCAAGACTGAGATTTTGGAAACCTCCCATTTACATTCACGATCTGCTATCAGGAGCCTCCCTTAGCATATCAAAATCATAAAGAGTATCAGTGACTATTTCTAACCATTCTCAATGTGTGTTCTGAATCGCCTTTGTGTTCACATTAAAAATAATTCCTGGACATATTTGTACTCAGAGTTTAGCTTGTTGGTGAACCAAAGTTGGAGTAGTTTTCATTTTATCCCATTGAGGTAAACAGTTACATCTTCATTCTCTGGTTAGTAGCAAATAAGAAGAAACACCATCTCCTAAACAAAACAAGAAAGCCTTAGGTTACCTAAACTCACCATTTAAACTTGTTTCACTTCAAAAAGGTAAAATAAAATATTCATGTGCTACCATTATGTGGTTTAAAAAAGAGGAGGGCATTTCCTCTTACTCATATTAATCCATGACTGTCCATAGCCTTATACCAAGTCTATGATTTACCCTCACATCTACCTTATTTATGAATGAGGAAGGAAGAAAAAAACAATGGTTGTGCAAATGATGCTTGTCAAATGACATTAGAACCAACAAGTGAGACAACTAATCAGTATTTCTAAAATCATGACATACTGAATCACGTTTCCAACATTCACTGGGACTTTGAACAGCAAGCCCTACCTAGTTCATCCACAATAACCTATTTCCCCAACGGATGTCCAAAGATGCCCAAGGCAACCTACCCTCCCCAAGGATTTAGGAAACATACATGAACACTGAATGCAAGTTTATTTTCTGAGCTAAAATTTTAGGCACTTCAAGTGAAACAGCAATACTGAAAGTAATTTAACATCTTTTAAGATAATTCAAAGAGCTTAACTTAAAATAATTATGACTTAACGTTGTTAGATTGTCTGTATTTTCCTAGTGCTCTTTAGAAAGGACAAAATACTCTCCCTTCTACTATATTTTTCCCCTTGTCTATATCTAATTGAAGAGTTTTCTATCAAGAAACTTGAAAAATGGGTAATTACTGCTTTGGGGCCTTTCATCAACTACGAACTTGGGAATTCGAGTTTCTGGCCTTGCTTAATGAAAAGTGGCTGAATTAAATTTTCTTCATTTAACAAGTATCACTTTTTTTCTTTTGGTAAAAAGTTTCTTAGAGAAGCTCTCTTAATAGCCACTGGCAAAACCCATAATTCTACTTCTGAAACAATGAGATCTATTTTCCAGATCATCAATATTCATTCTCCAGACAGATACAATTGTTTGAAGAGTTGCAATTACATTATCCCTTGATGCTTCTTCAGCCTCCACATTTGACTGATTCCATAGTTAACAATTAAAAGGCCAAAGAATTTGAGGATTAATTTTTATCTCTAATAATAAAAAGTTCATTGCATTGAATTTCTTGGTATCAGCATCATTGCCCTCCTAATTAAAAGTGCAATAGTTATATAATCATTAGGAAGGAGAAATGGAATTCAATGCCCATTCATGGACTATAGATATAGTAACTGCTATCATCCTGACTGTACAGGCAGCGCAATTTTTTAATGCCTATTGATAAATGCTACATTTTAAGCGCCCAGCACAGGGCCTGACACAGAAAGGGCAAAAAAAAAAAAAAAAAAAAAAAAAAAAAAAAAATAAGTTCCCTCTTCTCATTTGCTAGGCTTAGCCTGTGTACCTAAAACTTTATCACCCTCTGATGCTAAACATTACATGATTTTGAAGAGCCAACTATATTTAGCAAAAATAGGTCTGGTAGATTCCTAACAAAAAGCTGATAACCAGGATGGACTACACACACTATCACATATATGTTCCACATTAGCTGGCATCAAAGGCCAACACGACCCTTTGTAAAGATGATATGGAAGGTTCTGACCTGGTTGCCTTCTATTAATCGGGAAGGGAGTAGAGGCCACCTCCTCTCCCTTCTTCCCTTCCAGCACCACTGCTCCTTTCAGACACAGGCTGTCTTTCATTTGCCCACTTGAATCAAGAGTCATAAAAAAACCTCCAGCTAATATGATGGGAAGAGTTTACAAATCCATTTATATAAACACATTTCCCTCTCTTTATTTGAGCACTAACCATCAGTTGTTCATGTTGCTGTGTCCCCCTTAACAGCTGCAGTGAGGGACAATCTCTCCATAGGTGCTGATTCCTTAGGCCTCTGTATTATAAGCAGCCCCAGTGTCTCTGAGCCCCACAGAGTGAGGTTCTGGAGCACTCCATGGTCTCTATTTCTCAAGGGCTTGCCACAGTGCTTACGATGTTATAAAAATTTAATAAAATGGACACCGAAAAGAGATGTTAGCCTGGAAAGGGGAGGATTTACATTAGAAATTGGCTTGGAGGAAGGAAGGCTGAAGGAGATCTGGGTTCTACCAAGTGTTCTCTTATATATTAGGTTCCTGAGTCTCACTTCCTTCACCTGTAAAGTTAGGTGGTAGGACAGGCAGAAGGGTAAACAATGTGAATGACTGGTTGGCAGTTAGGGCAATGTTTTGAGTCTACGATTTAGTATACCTTTCCATGATCCCAAAAACATGGTTCCTTCAAGCTCCCCGCTCCTAAAATCAGGAGAGAAACCCCAAATGCTCCATGAATCTTGTGAGAAATCAGCTAAAAAACATAGTATTTATAACACTAAAAATTATCTCAATATACTAAAAACTGAGTATCTTTCAACTGAAAAAAATCGAAATTTTGTTTGGAAATACACATCTTAGAAAATTACCTGAACTGTGCTGTAGCACAGTTCATCTGTGGGCTCCTGAGAATTATTTCACAGCTTTTGTGTGTATGTCAATACTCTTGCGGTAACTAACTAGTCTAGCCAAAATTTGTGCTAGTTTTTTTTTTTTTTTTTCAAAATATCTTCATATTTTATTCACTTCAGAATTAGTAGGCTAATTTCAGTGTCAGGACTCATCTTCCACAAAATTATCACAGTCATATTTTCAACTGAATGCAGTATACTTCCTTACCTTCTACTCTGATATTATTTGGCGTGACTAAGAGCTGTCAAGAATACCCATGGGTGCTTGAGTGCAGTCCAGTACTAAATGGGAGCCAATCATGGAGGAAATGATCCACATGACTGGGAAACTCCCCTGGGGGAAGATGACTATTATCAGATGATCTTTAAAGGAATACCGTGAATCTTCAATCTCTTCCAAATCTGAGAATGGGCTAACTGATAAACATCAACTTGAGGAATCTACATTTTGTAATCTGTCTTTTGGTTCCAGGTCCACAGACTCATCTGCTATTTCTGATTCTCTTCATTCATATTATAAACCCCAAATTTATCTATTTCAAAATTATGAGCATGGAATTTGTTGTATGACTAACTGGACTGCATTACTTCAAGCCATATCTCAATAGGTCCTATCACATTGATTCTTTCTCACTTCTTAAAAATATTCCCCCACCCCGGTGAATTATCTAGAATCATCCAGGGGATGAAAAAGGAGCTACTATATCATCCCTATATTCCTAATATATAATATCATAAAGCAGGTATCATGGGAACACTGAGCAGTGATTTGGAGTCAGATCTGGAGTAAGATAGGCCTTAGTTCAAGTTGTGGCTTTGAAGTATACTCTCTGTGTGGCCAACAAATTACCAAATTTTTTCCATACCTTAGTATCTTCATGCATAATAAAATAATTTAAAAATGAAATGTTGTAGGAAATCAGGACTGCCATGGAGACAGAGTCTACTTAATTTCCCAGGAGTGTGGCTATTGGAGGGAAACACCTTTAGGGCTCTAACACTCTGGGGCATGCTGAGGCAGATATACAGTCTGCCAATGGTTACGACAAGGAAAAAAGGCTTTATAGGTAAAAGCCAAGAACCAAGGAATTAGGTGATGAGGGAGGGGCTCCTCCTAGTGAGAACTGCCACAGTATATGCATCTCTGTATGGACTTAAGAGCAGAGTTGGAAAGAACATGAAGCTTTGTGGACACTGAGCCCGGTATTAGGCTAACGTCACTTAAGTGAAGGACAGAGCACTAATGGCCCTAGTGCAGAGCAGTGCATGGAGGGACAACTGCAGGACAGAAAACCTGGGAGAGAAAAGGAAGGGAACATGGAAAACAAGAGTTCAGGAGAAAGGAAGGTAAGCTTATTGGTTCACATGACCATGGCAGTGAAACTCTATGCAATGGATATTTTGCATTTGCCCTTCTAAATCTAATATTCACCATTCTTCACCCTGCACTGTGCCCAGGAGACTGACCTTTGTGGACTACATCAGTGCCTCCTTTCTGGTCTGGTTTCTGGTTGAGTTCCATTAATGCTAGCCACTAGCAAAAGACAAGACTACACGAAGAAGAGCGTGAGGGCAGGTAGGTGTGTGTGTGTGTGTGTATGTGTGTGTGTGTATTTGTTTTTATCCCAGACTTTGGTTCTACACTTCCCTGATGTCAACAAATTGGCTGTATCCTTTCCTGGAAGACAGCAGCTCCTTATCTGTTGGTTGTCTATCTCCTATAGCTAAGGCTTTCTTTGTCTTCTAGTAACTGCAGAGTCTAGGAACAATAATTGATTCCAGCATTGCTAGTCTCTTGTTCTTCACTCTTCCATTGGTTCTCTTAACCCTGCCCACACCTTAGAAAATGTTACCTTCATTAAACTCTCTTCAATTACTTTACTTGAATATACCATCTGTTGCCTGCCCAGGCACCAACTGATAGACCCAGGTAAGATGATAATGGCACAATGAGAAAATGTTGAGGGAGTGTGTCGCTTTCCTAGAGATGACAGACAGGGAAAAAAAAGAGAACTGAGATGCTGGACTGATGACCTTGGATTAGAGGATGCTTATTATCTTCAGGTGAACTCCGAGCTAGCTTCATGGAAATGTGATCTGCTTGTACAGTATTCTCTCAGTATAAGGACCATTCACATCTGTGCATACTCAAGTCTCACAGTTGGCCCTGCAGAACCTGTATATGAGGAAAGTTGGTCCTCCTCATATGCAGGTTTTGTATCCCATTAATACTGTATTTTGATCTGCATTTGGTTGGGAAAAGCCATATATAAGTGGACCATGCAGTTCAAAATCAAGCTGTTCAAGGGTCAATTGTAATTAATGTTCAATTGCTGATTTTTTTTAATATAAGGCAATATTTTGCAGGACTGTATTATTCTAAGAATGAGTTGATATGCAGTGTTGTAGCATAGAAAGAAACAGGTTCAAAGTCCATTTTCACCACTTGCTATGTCAAGTCACTTCATTTTTCTACGCCTCGATTTTCTCTTCTGAAAGATGGGGTCACACCTTCTTCACAGGATTCTTCCAAAATTAAATGAAATCATGCTTGCTCACAGTAAATCCTTAACAAATGACAGTTGTAATGGTTATTCTTGCACTTTACCAAATCCTTTTCTGCCACAAGTCTCAGTTTAACAATTCTTACAAGATTGTGGTATTATCAAAGGTGCTTGAATCTGGGTGAACTTGATCAGTTTCCTGAGCACTGATTTAGATCTAGAGGAAGGTGAAGATGACTCTGATCAACTCCATCTGCACCTACCTTGCTAGCAGGGAGGCAGCAGTAAGGCTCCGACAATTAGCACCTCTGTCATGTTTCTGAACTGAAATGAGTTCTGAACTGTTTTCTCTTTTTAGAAATATATTCCAAATCACATCAATTTGTGCTACATGCCACATCTTAAATCCTTAGGTTATTAATCAATTAAAGTCCTAAGAATTAATCTTGTAATTCTAATAAACTAATCATCAAGAACATTCAAACTCTAATATCACTCAAAAATTCATTTTCAAAATCTATCCTTTGTATCATTTATGTTACATTGAACATTCTTGAGAAGTTCGCCCAAGATCTGCTCTGCTAAAAAAAAATGAAAGATGAGCCACAAAGAATATTCTTTATGAACAAATATATAAATGTCAGTTCTGTTCTTTGTTATGTTAAGAATCCTGCATGCCACAATATTTTTAACATTACCATTTCACTCTCTCATTCAATAAATATTTACCAAATGCTATGAGTGATCTAGATCCTGGGGAAACTCTGAGGAACAAAAACACACAGAAACTCACATCCTGGTGAAGCTTGCATCCTAAATACAAGGTGAATAGAGGCTCAAGAAATTTATTGTCCTCATCTCCTATCTCTACTTACTAAAAAGTGCAGAAGTTTCAGTGAATCTAGTAATGCCAGATAAAATATAGGATGTCCAACTAAATGTGAATTTCAGAGCAAAAACAAATAATTTTTTAGTATATCACATATATTGGGTCTTATGAGAGTTGTTCATTGGACACATTTAAACTAAAAATTATTTTTCTTTATCTGAAATTCAAATTTAACTGGGTATCTTGTTTTTAAAATTTGTTTTGAATTAAAATATATATATATTTAAAATTATGAATACATAATAGTTGTACATATTTATGGTGTACATATGATATTTCAATACAAGCATACAATGTGTAATGATCAAATCAGGCTAACTTGGGTATCCATCATCTCAAGCATTCATTATTTCTTTGTGGTGGGACCATCCAATTCCACTCTTTTAGTTATTCTGAAATACGCAATAAATTATTATTAACCATAGTCACCTTATTGTATTACTAAACACTAGATCTTATTCCTTCTATCTAACTGTATTTGTGTACCCACTCATCACATCCCCTTCTTACCCCCCCACCCCTGGCCTCTGGTGACCCATCATTCTGCTCTCTATATCCAAGTGCTGAAGGGTGGGTCACTGTCTGCCAACCACTTGCTTAGGCACTTTGTGCACATAATTTAGCTTTCCTGGACCTCAGTTTGCTCACATATAAAGTGTGAGATCTGCCTCAAGAGACATTTAAGGTCCCTTATAGCTCCCTGGTTCCAGTTCTTCCCCAAGCAAAAGATCTTGTCACCGCATGTGTCCTTCCCTCTCCCCCATTCTCTACATGGACTTTAAAACTAGCTATTCATTACTGGTCTAATCCCCTCTTTCCTCAGTATCCCTTACAGATAATCTTGATGTGACCTCCCCAACCCCATGTCAGTTGATTTGCCCAAGGCTATTAGATTAATGATAAATGCCCTATATTTGAGTAGCACTTTACATTTCACAAAGTGCTTTCACATGTATTACTACATTTTGATAAGTCAGTTTCCTCTATTTCACTCAGAAGCTGGTTGCTAAAGTTATCTTTCATTCCACTGTGTAAATAATGTTTCTCATTCACCTCTCCAAATATTAGCAACTTTCTGAGAGACCTTCTCTCAATTAAAAGAAGTCTGTTGTCATTGGTGAAGATTTTGCAGGGATGCTGACTCTTATCACTCTTCCGTGGTTAGTGCCTCTCCCTCAGTGCTTGCCGGAGCTTCCTCCTTTCTCCTTCTATTCACAGGAGCAAGTACTTGTCTCCTCCTGCGACAGACCCTGTCATTTCACCTTTCAACTGCAGTACCCTAAGGGGACCACTGCAAACCTGGACCTCATAGACCCTGGCTACTCCGTGTGGTCCTGCACCAGCAGTGTCCATCTCATGGAAGTTTGTTAGAAAATACAGTCCTGGACTTCAATCAAGAACTATTAAATCAGAGCTTGCCTTTTTAAGTTTGAGAAGCACTGATGTAGAACACCTCTAGTCGGCACAAATTTTTCACATTTTTCCAAGAGATCAGAAGCATATAATTTGGTCCATACTTATTAGACTCTCCCAGGAGCAATGGCTCCTAACCTTGTTTCTACCAACTCTCAGGATAACGTACACCCATTTAAAGAAGAGAGGCTCACTTACGTTAGCAATTCTCATCTGACCCACCACACATGTTCTTTTGTGAGTCAAACTCTTTTAGTTAATCAGGTGGGATGCTGAATGACTGCAGGGAGAAGGGGGCAGAAACGTGGCCACCATGTCTCAATATCTGTAACACTATTCTCTAAATATATGAATAGGGAAATATGAATTATGATCTTCTATTCCTACTGGCTGTCTGACAGGGCCAAATAAATAGACCCAATGTAAAAATGGAGAGAATAATGCAATAAATTATTTCTGACACAGAAATGCTTAAAGAATAACTTAAAAACACAATTTTAAAGTTCTTAGAGCTCGTTAACTAATAACAATCCAGAATTTCATTGGCTATGTTTTTTTTACATTTGTGTTCTGCTCCACAGAGCCGTTCCTGAAACTGATAACCATGTAACATCATTCAAAATACTTTTCATGAAGTAATCACAGGTACAAACAGATTGACAGAACCAAGAAAGCAATAACTGCCTGTCTTGCTAAATTAGACATTTGGTCCCTCCATCCCCTTCAGCCCCAGGGGACAAAGTCAAGCAAATGTGAAATAATCAGGTGTTTGTCTGATTGTAATATTAATCTTTGGATATTATATCAAAAGACAGAAAAAGAATTCTGCTCTAGACTAAATCCTTAAATAACTCAAGTTTGCAGAGTCAAAAATAAAAACACATTTTTTTCTTACAATCAGAGCAATGTCATCAAAAGTATGTGACCCAATTGTATATGAAGCCTGAAAATACTAATACAATGATTAATAGACTCATTTATCTTCAAATATAGAACTTTATCTGTTTTAGACTACATATTAGAAATGGGGAATACTTTCTTAAATATTTGAATTTATTATTGTCATTAAATTCTAAACAAGAGTTTACCACATGCCATTGTTAACTCATAAATAAGTTGACCCGATAACCAGTTCATAGCCATGTAGATTATTTATCAGGTCTAAACTTCAACACTGTAATTCACTCAATAGAGTTATATAGTTAGGACAATGAAGCTGATATCCTTAGAACTGGCAGAGAGATGATACATCTAGAATTTGGAATAGCCCTCAGCTTAGCTGCATTAACACTTTTTTTTTGGACCGTGGATTTATATTACTAAAGTTAGCTAGCTGTGTAACTATTAGTCACTAATTCCAGCAAATTATGAAATTCATTTGTAAAATATATTTAAATTATTTAAGAGAAAATACAAAATTGTCAATAAACTGACATTTTAAAGTTAATAGACACCCTACTGAGCATGTTGACATATAGCCACAGTGCTTCAACAGCAAAAATTGAATACAATATTCTAGGAATAAAAAAGGGATTATACTTTGAGGCTTTAAAGTATGGTTGTAGGCTTTTGAAAGAAGACATCTGGGCTGGGCAACGTGGCTCATGCCTATAATCCCAGCACTTTGGGAGGTCAAGGTGGGCAGATCATTTGAGGTCAGGAGTTTAAGACCAGGTTGGCCAACATGGCAAAACCCCATCTCTACTAAAAAATACAAAAATTAGCCAGTGTGATGATGTGGGCCTGTAGTCCCAGCAACTCGAGAGGCTGAGGCAGGAGAATCTCTTGAACGTGGGAGGTGGAGGTTGCAGTGAGCCGAGATCGCACCACTGCACTCCAGCCTGGGTGACAGAGTACGACTCCATCTAAAAAAAAAAAAAAAAAAAAAAAGAAGACAGACATCTGTGAGCTTTGGTTTCTCTCTTACCCTGTGATGCATTCTATCTTATAAAAATGGATTTCTCTATATTTCCTTAGTGCCATATGACTCTTGCTTTTATATGTGGTTAATTTGAGTTGGTAAACTGTGTTAGAATATGATGCTCTTGAGATTACCACTAGAGTTATGATACTGTCACAGATCGGGGAGTTTTACTGTACTCCACTGACTGTACTGCTAATTAGGGTGACCATATGATTTATCACACAACCAGGGACATTTTAGGGAGTAGAAAGAAATGCTATTAATAATTATACTCACTTAAATCATATTTAAAAATTTCAAAATGGATCAAAAACCTAAATGTAAGAACTAAAACTAGAAGACTATTTTTAGAAAACATAGGGGTACATTTTCATGAATTTTTGAATTTGGTAAAGGATTTTTAGATATGATACCAAAAATATGAGCAACAAAAGAAAAAATAGATAAACTGAACTTCATCAAAACTAAACAATGTTGTGCCTCAAATGACACCATCAAGAAAGTGAAAAGACAACTCACAGAATGGGAAAGAATATTTTTAAATTATATAACTGAAAGAAACTTGTATCTAGAATATATAAAGATATTATATATTTATTATAACTCAAGAATAAAAAAACCAAAAAGTACAATTAGAAAATGGGAGAGAGATTTAAACAGATATTTCCCCAAGGAAGATACATAAAAGGCCAATAAACACATTTAAAAAATGTTTGACATGATCAGTCATTAGGGAAATGCAAATAAAACCACAATGAGATATCACTTTACACCCAGATGCCCAGAATTAATAAATCAAATAATAAGTATTCATGAGAACATACAGAACTGGAATCCTCATGCAGTACTACTGTGAATGCAAAATGATGTAGCCATAGATACACACAAAAGCTTGTACACAATTGTTTACAGCAGCATTGTTCATAACAGCCAAAATGTAGAAACAACCCAAATGTCAATCAACAGACAAGTGAATAAACAAAATGTGGTATATGTATACAATGGAATATTATTCAGCCATAAAAAGGAATGGTGTGTGGATACATGCCACAACATGGCTAGGTCTTAAAAACCTTATGCTTTGGGAGGCTGAGGCGGGTGGATCACGAGGTCAGGAGATTGAGACCATCCTGGCTAACACGGTGAAACCCCGTCTCTACTAAAAATACAAAAAATTAGCCAGGCGTGGTGGTGCGCACCTATAGTCCCAGCTACTCAGGAGGCTGAGGCAGGAGAATGGCGTGAACCCGGGAGGCAGAGCTTGCAGTGAGCCGAGATTGCGCCACTGCACTCCAGCCTGGGCAACAAAGAGAGACTCCATCTCAAAAAAAAAAAAAAAAACGCAAAAAAACAAAAAACCTTATGCTAAGTGAAAGAAGTCAGTCATGAAAGATAAGACATTGTATTAATCCATTTATATGAAAGTCCAGGATAGGAAAATCTATAGATACAGAAAGTAGATCAGTGTTTCCTTAGCATTGAAGGTGTTGTGGGGAGTGTAGACAGGGGAAAAAGCAGGTGGTAGGTAAAGGGTACAGGCTTTCTTTTCAAGGTTATGAAAATATTCTAAAACTTACTGTGGTGATGATCACATGTGTCTGTGAATATACTAAAAACTACTAAATTGTATGTCATATAAATTATATTTCACTAACTATGTTTTTTTTTTTTTTTTTTTTTTTTGAGATGGAGTCTGGCTCTGTCTCCCAGGCTGGAGTGCAGTGGCTGGATCTCAGCTCACTGCAAGCTCTGCCTCCCGGGTTTACACCATTCTCCTGCCTCAGCCTCCCGAGTAGCTGGGACTACAGGCGCCTGCCACCTCTCCCGGCTAGTTTTTTGTATTTTTAGTAGAGACGGGGTTTCACCGTGTTAGCCAGGATGGTCTCGATCTCCTGACCTCGTGATCCGCCCGTCTCGGCCTCCCAAAGTGCTGGGATTACAGGCTTGAGCCACTAACTATGTTTAAAAAGAAAAGAAATTATACTGGGGCACGAGGTACAAACTGGAACTTTTTTTTTTGCATCCTAGGCAAATTTGGATGCATTTTGACCCACCTCTAGCCTCACCCAAGTGTCTGACCAACTACTTTCCACTCTTCTGGAGAAGGGCTGGTAGTGAGAAAGCCTGACCAGTTCTAATAGCTATACTGACACTGTTTTGAAAGCACAAGTAAAACAATATATCCTAATGAAGTGGCTAGGAAAATATCTTCAAACGAGAAGAAATCATTTGTAGTCACTTAGTGATACTCACATGCACAGTAGCCCCTAGGCTCCTTTTAATATACCTATGAGCAGCACTGGCCCACCTAACAGGTAGCTTAGGCATGTGTTTAGAGTACACACAAATCCAGGTTTGGTTTTAATAAACTTTTCAAGAACTTTGCATTTAAAAAAACTATAGAAAGAAGCTACTTTCATATCAACATATGTATTATGCATCACTACCTGAAATCCAACAGAACTCAACATTGATATACTAGGTTTGGAAAGCTTAGTATGACTCTTATGTTAATTACAATGTTCTCAATGCTGGGACCATCTACCATTCTTAATTCGGCCCTGTAAAGGAAAAGGACAACAATAGTCAAACAACAATGCCGAAGCTTGGCATAGGCACAGACAGAAGCTCACAGCAAGGACCAGTGATCATCAAAGACCAAAACAACATTCCCATTCCCTAGTTTCTCTCAGTGTAAGAATTTGGTATTTTCCAGAGATCTTCAGTGTGTGGGAGCCTCCAGTTAATTAGGATTCAGTGTCCCTAACCCTTCAAAGTCTGATTTAACTTTGCTTATGAAAATAAACATATGTGCCTTTTTTGTTTTGGACAACTGATTTTGTGGAGTAAAGTTCATACTCGGTCTACTACCTATGTCCATCTCACTATGACTGTAAGTGATATGGTTTAGTTTTGTGTTCCCACCCAAACCTCATCTTGAATTGTATTCCCCAGGTGTTAAGGGAGGAACCTGATGGGAAGTGACTGGATTATGTGGGCTGTCTCCCCACTGCTGTTATGATAGTGAGTGAATTCTCATGAGATCTGATGGTTTTATAAATGGTAGTTTTTCCTGTGCTCTCATGCAACTTCTCCTTCCTGCTGCCTTGGGAAGAAGGTGCCTTGTTTCCCCTTCACCTTCCACTGTGATTGTAAGTTTCCTGAGGCTACCCAGTCATGCTGAACTGTGAGTCAGTTAAACCTTTTTCCTTTATAAATTACACAGTCTCGGGTAGTTCTTATAGCAATGTGAGAATGGACTAATATAGTAAGCTAAGTCTTTTGGCTTTCTCCACAGTCCAACTGGAGATTAGAATGGAAGATCCCTACCTGTGCTATCTGATCCCTACTTGTTTTCAGATGATTCTAATCAAAAGAATGGATGTGCTCTTTTCCTTTTTTGGTAAATGGAAACGACATCTGTAAATGTGAAAATTGTATAAGTGAATTCTGTAAGGAATGGAAACATCAAAAAGAACATGCTAACCAGATAACCATTTACATATACAAAAGATAGTTTTTAGTGAGTCCTTTCAGAAGGAAACATAGTTTGGTATTAGAATACACAGCTATCTTTCAATAAAACATGGTTAAAGCAATAGGTATGGTAAAAATTATTTCTATCACAAAGGTTTTAAATTGGGTTTTAAAATAACCATAATATATACTGAAGAGTCTAGAAGGCAATTATTATTTATCCAACTCTGACATCTCAAAAAAGCATTTCAGCATCTGAACAGGCAGAATCACTTAGAGTATCACATAAATTCCAGCATCATTTATTCAAATCAAATATCCATTTTTAAATCAAGGGCAACTACTTCTTCATAAAAGAACTGTGTAATATATTACCTAGAAATGAGTGTTACATATTTATAACTCTGGCTGGTAAATCCCAGTCATACTATTATTATGCCATTAAACTGGAAATATATAGAGTTGAAAAGAGGAGTGATCATAATAAAAGCACTTTATTCTGCACATAATACCTGAAATTCAATCTAATACAACTTCCAGATATCAGAAGTTTAATGTTTATGGTTTTTATTGAATAATCTCCTTCTTTGACTAAAGTCAATAAAAAGTCATCTCTGAACTTTGCAGTCAAGCTAGCAACCATTACATTAAACTACAAGGTCACAAAGATAAGAGTAAAATCGAAAGATCATCTTCTGATCCCTGCTAATTAATGTTTTAGTGTTTTCCTCCTCAATACCAAGACCAGTTTATTTAAATAATTTCACTATTGAAGTTTGACAAATGATTTTTGTTAATGCATTTTTTACTTGCATATTCATATTGGATTTAAAGTCATTTCAAGGAAAATGATATTATAAAATAATGTTATAAATAAGCTGGAAAGCTCTTTAGGAGACAATTAAAATTTTTTGTGTTAAAATATACATACATAAAATTTACCATTTTAAGCATTTTTAAATGTACAGTGCAATGGCATTAAGTATATTCATATTGTTATACAATCATCACCACCATTCACCTCTAGAACTTTTTCATTTTCTCAAACTGAAACTCACTCCAGTAAATAATATTTCCCCATTCCCTGCTCTCTTCATTGAGAAGAAAATTTAAATAACATGATTTTCAAAACGTACACTCATAAGCTGGAATAATACTCAAGCAGAAATCCTCAAAGGGCTCTAGTATTTTTTTTTTTTTTTTTTTTGAGAGGGAGTCTCGCTCTGTTGCCCAGGCTGGAGTGCAGTGGCCAGATCTCAGCTCACTGCAAGCTCCACCTCCCGGGTTCACGCCATTCTCCTGCCTCAGCCTCCCGAGTAGCTGGGACTACAGGCGCCCGCCACCTCGCCCGGCTAGTTTTTTGTATTTTTTAGTAGAGACGGGGTTTCACCGTGTTAGCCAGGATGATCTCGATCTCCTGACCTCGTGATCCGCCCGTCTCGGCCTCCCAAAGTGCTGGGATTACAGGCTTGAGCCACCGCGCCCGGCCGGGCTCTAGTATTTCTGTTTTGCACTTTAGAAACAATTATTTAACATAGTCATTTGTTGAAATATTGCTGGCACTAGTGACACAAGCCATTTGTAGACATAATTGTGGATGTTACAGAGCAGTTATATATTTTGGGTTTTTGACTACACAATTATTAAATATGTAAATATTAAAGAATAATTTCTTATATGATTGAATAATTCCTGCTTTCAACAAAAGATGCAGAATATATGTAGGGGGTGTGGCTATAAACAGTACATGACACCCTGACCCACTTGACATGACAACCCTGATCCACTTGAGCAGGGAGTTTTCTTGTGTAATTTCCCTAAAGGTGGCTACACATTTATATGAGTTCATCTATACCTGCATATCACATATCCTTTGTTGGCAATTGATGTCATACATTTGTGAGTAGATGAATACCAGAAATGGTGTATGTACAGGGAAATTCAATAACTGGCAGTAAAAACTAACTTAAGAAATAAATGAGGAAGAAAGAGTTGCTCATAAATGTCATATTGTTATATAATCATCACTACCATTCACCTCGAGAACTTTTGCATTTTCTCAAACAGCAACTCACTCCATTAAATAATAATTCCCCACTCCCTGCTCTCTTCATTGAGGAGAAAATTTAAATAACATGTTTTTCAAAATACACACACACACACACACACACACACACACACACACACACAAATACACACCCACAAACAAAACAGGTCTTGCCAAAAAAAAGAAAGTTACCATTTTCATCAAAAAAGCCTCCTAAAAGCACCTTTTCCAAATGACTTTCCCTGAATGGAAGGAAGCATATATCTATCTGTCTTAAATGATCCTTCTCTGTTTGTACTCACTCCTCAAGTTCTGCAGCTCATGACTTCAAAATGTACCCTTACATTATGAACAAACTGCTGACTGTCCTCACAGGTCACATTTATTCCACTGGATCCACATTCCATTGCTTGTATGGTATGGAATCCTTTCCACCTAACTTTTCCAATGCCTGAGTATATACCATATTCATTCACCTTAGGTTTTACATCCTTATTCTCAAATCCAAACTGCCACATCAATATGCCATGTGCCAGGGACGCCCTGGCCTTGTGTAAATGTTGCTCTCTTTAATGTCATCTTTTGATCTTCAGATTATATATCTTTACCTAAAGAACCTGGAGATGCTCAGAGATGATGGTAGAGAGTACAGTGCTATAGCAAAGAAAGACATGATTCGTCTTTGTGGAACGCTGAACAAATTCAATTTCAAGAATGGTAGAAATGATAAAGCAGAGACAATGTGTCCCAATTTTCAGAGTAAATCATGAATGCCATTTTTACAACAAAGCTCATTCGTATTGGCCGGGCCCGGTGGCTCACGCCTGTAATCCCAGCATTTTGGCAGGCCGAGGCGGGCGGATCACGAGGTCAAGAGATCGAGACCATCCTGGTTAACACGGTGAAACTCTGTCTCTACTAAAAATACATAAAATTAGCCGCACGTGGTGGCACGCGCTTGTCGTCCCAGCTACTTTGGGAGGCTGAGGCGAGAGAATCGCTTGAACCACGAAGGCGGAAGTTGCAGTGAGCCGAGATGGCGCCACTGTACTCCAGCCTGGGCAACAGAGCGAGACTCCATCTCAAAAACCAAACAAAACAAAAACAAAAACAAAACAAAACAAAAACACTCATTGGTATCATCTATATCAGCTTTATTTTTCAGAACTAAAAATCATTACAGTACAAACCACTATTAATTTTCTAATATTTTGTTAATATTGATAGAAAATTTTATAGGTCATACACTTTGAAAGTCTCACATGCAAGTTAGACATCCTCCCCACCTGGCTTCTGGCAAGAATATCACCCAGTGATGAATACAAAACAATCCACTAAGAATAGCCAGGGAACAGATTCCCTGGAACTATCTTCTTTCTATGCTTCTCATCCTTCTTTCTATACATTCTTCTTAAGATGCAATTTATACGTAAACTCCAGAGTCCCATTGTATTCTTAGACAATAATAACTAATGACTATTGAGAATTTACAGTGTGCTAGAAACTGTACTACTAGTTTTCTTACATTAAACTGTTCATCTTCACAACAATCCTGGGTAGTAGAAACAATTATTTACATTTAATATACAGTATAAAGGAAGCAAAAAAGATATTAAGAAGCTTACCCAAGTTCACCCAGACATTATCCAAAATCACTAGAAATGCCAGATCACACTCTTAATCACTAGTTTTAAATGTTAGTATTATTTTCCACACGTAAGTTGCTTTCATTTTTTATTTTACCATTTTTTAAAGATTTTACAGAAGTGAAGAGCATGCATATTGTTTCTCAGAAACGCCTGGCATTTGTTAGTAATGCCTGAGATTTCTGCCATCTCAGGTGCCTTTGCTGGGTACCTTGGACATTTCAATTCAGTAACTGGCATCTCAACAATGTTTTTAAAGCCAAAATCTGAAAATCCACTGGAAGTCATTCTGTAACACCTAGAAAATAGGTAAATCTCTAGCTCTTCCACATATAAAGGTATCCCCATGGAAAGGAATGGGCACTCATCCAAGTATAAACTGTTTGTTCCATCCTCAGCCTCCCAGAGATAAATTCTCAGCTAAGAAATGTGAGTGAAAGCAGACAAATACCCGTTGTATCTAGCAGTGCCCAAAGAGACCAGATTGCTGCTTCAAGAGACTTTTCACATTTTCATTTTTTTAAAAGTGACATTCCTTGAATTAAGATGATTTTCATAATGTATTTCCAAATAAATCATACCCAAATTATTTTAAAATACATGCTAGTGCAAATCTATTAATATAACTCTGTATTTAAAGACTTGAAATTCTGTGACTGCTTAAAATAATTCAATCAAAATAGAAAACAATCAGATTAAGTACTTTATTTCAATTTATAGCTATTAATATTATTAATATAGACACTAGAAAATTTGTGGGCAAAAGGCAGGCTTGCTTTATCAATAAATTCATTTAGAGTCATCTGGACTCATTTACTGAAGAGCGATCCAGGTGCTAAACAACTGCGGTTACAAAATTCAGGAAAATTGTATTACTAGAGCACCATGGTCCAAGACATTTTATGACAAATATCAAAACTAGATTTGGGTATTGTACGTGATATGCTTATCAAATAATGAGACTGGTTCCTGTAAGATACACAAACACAGACTAGTCTCCTTACGTTACAGTGACACCACATAAACAAAAACAAAAGTATTCAAAAACAGTTATTTATGGGACAATTTCCATTAAATATAGTTAAGATGGGTTACGTATGAGTCTGAAATTAGGCCAATGGGGCAAAAATAAGTAATTGCTTGGTAAATAGAATTTTTATTGCTTTTATGTTTTGAGAGATGGAGACTCTTGGTGTTATCCGTGATTCTGCTCTTTCTCTCACATCTCATGTCTGTACCATAAATAAACATCTTCAAAAGGAATCCACAATTAAGTCATTCACGGTCACTCTCACTGCCACCATCTTGGTTCTGATAACAAAAACTTCTGTCTGAATGATTGCAATAGCCTAACTGTTCACCTTCAGCCTCTTTTCAACACAGTGGCCAGGAAGAACAATGCTATACCCATCTGGCTTGCTACCTGCACTCTGACTTCATCTACTCGCTCTCTAGTTCTCTCTGAAGCAGCACCACTAGCCTCTTTGCTCCTCCTCCAACCTATCTCATATGCACCTGCCTCAAGACCTCAGCACTTACTCTTCTTTCAGCTTAGAATGCACTTCCCCAGAAACTGCATGACTAGCTTCCTCTCTAAAGGAAACAGACTTGCCTTCCCAGCCTGTTTAAACTATCAACCCCACTTTCAACTTACACACACTTCAAAACCCTCTTCCCTACTTTATTTTCTTTCCTTAGTACTCATCGCTCTTTAACATAGTATACATGTCATTTATTTACCTTGTATATTGTCTGTCTCCTCATTAAAATGTCAGGTCCAGGAGCTTTTGTTCACTACTTTCCAATACCTATAACAGTGTCTGGCATATAGTAGGTGCTCAGTCTGCTTTTGTTAAATGGAATGAACTAAAGAATGAGCAAATTCAAACTGTAAACACGGTTTATGTTAAAGGTCATATCTTCTTCCATCCTTCCTTGTTTCTGGTTCCAAAGACTTACCAAACATTTGTTTCCAAGACTTTGGTGTTGGGTTTACCATCTTTCTCACCATCCACAAAACCATCAGTATCCTACGTGATTTCAACATCCACATGGGCAGCCCATTTGGTATTCTCAGGTCCTTTATTGAAGAAAAATTTGAGGAATTTCAGAGACTCAAATTCATCTCACCTATCTGTTCTCAAGATCACCCAGGGCTGTGGTGACCCCTAGAAACTTTTGCTCTTTTCTCTTTTACCTCATCTTCCTATTCTTTTCCTTAGACACTATGCATGTTCTTTGACCTCAGTAAGAGAAATGAAGAAGACGAAACACACCAAGGGTTAGCATACTTTGTCTATAACAGATTAGAGAGCAAATGTCTTAAGCTTTGCCAACCTATTGTTGCAACTACTCAATTCTGCCATTCTAGTGCAAAAGCAGCCACAGAGGATGAATGATGAATACTAAACCAATAGGCAAGTCTGTTCCAATAAACTTGATGTACATACATAAGCAGTGGGTTGAGTTTGGCACATAGGACATAGTTTGGTGACCCCTGAAATAGATCATGTTCTTCCCTCTCTCTGTCCCCTTTCTCCTTATCTATTGATTCTTAATCCTCCTTTTAGTCCCTACCTCCAGCATTCTTTCATTGTGTAGCAGATGCTCCTGAAAGCAATAGGTTAACCCTAAGAATAGCCCTATGATATAAAAAGAATGTGTTATTTGTAATTCCAAGCAAAGAAATCTGAAAGTAGCGAACCCAGAGATTCATTTCTTATTTATGGGGAACACCATACCTCAGTTGATCCCATGGAATTCAGTCTGTACAAGGGATCAAGGCCCCTTTTTGGGTTAAATGAAGGTTGCCAGGTAAAGGTTTTGCTAGGGAGAGAATGCTAAGTGAAAATGCCATATAAACTGCATTTTTTTTCTTTTTTTAACAAGCGGTAGCAGTTCTCCTACCCAGCTCACTGCTACTGAAGTGCCCTGTATGTAAGTCCCCTCAATAAACACTGGATCCTCTTGACCATGGTGCCATCCTTATTTGAAGTCTATAGGGGTTTGGCATAACAATTGGCACGACAACTAGGACATCAAAGAAAATCCCATGAGCATCAAGATGATGGGATTGGGGAAGGGGAAATCCATGGGGGAAATCCTGGGTTGGCCATCCATGTCTACGTAGGGCCCTGTCTCTGTCCCTTTTCCATCCATCAAGGACAACCACCACTGTCCATGATAGATGGTTCCTACCGCGTGAGTACAGGGATGCCCTGAAAACACTGAAGATTCAGAAAGAGCTGTTACAGGGGTTGAAACTGACTGAGCAAGGGTCAGATGCCTGAGCAGCGGCAACTGCGGTTCACTGGCTGTTTTTGACTACACTCTGAGCAGCCACTGAGGCTGAGCTTGCAGCATAGGTGGGGGTTTGTCAGTTACGAGATGAGCTGTGACTAGAAAGAGATGCCAGATTAGCTCAGGTGGAAACATCAGAGACCTTGATGTCTCACCTATGGACACAGGATGACAAAATGGAGAGCCTGGCTTGTTGGGTAGCCTGTTTGAAGGGTTGCTGACCCCCACACCAATGAGTTAGGGCTATTATGACTAAATCATCCTGGGACCACAAGACCCCTGGGATCCCCATCGAGTGCTATCAGTGGGGAAGAGTGAGGGAGGAGATGAGCCAATAAAGGTTCCTGTCCTCTCTGCACATCCAGCAGTCACTATCAAGATAAAAGCTGATCAACTGTACTCACAGGGGGTAACTTCATAAGACTTGTCCCCATCTAAAAGATGGCAGCACACTACAATGCAGTACTGCATGGCTATGGAATTAGTGGAGTTGGGAAACAGGTTCAGGCAGAAGGGAAGAGAGTTTATGGTGGTGGCTTCTCCATCTATGGGACATGGCGGAAGAGAGTATTCTACTCTCCAGACTCAAGATGAGTTAAAATAGCATCCATCCCAAACCATCTGACCCTGAGGAAGCACCTCTAGAATGCCAATAATGAGGACTGGCCATCCCCTTCTTAGCTGAATGGTTGTGGGCTGCAAGGAAGCCTGGCCAAATGAGGGCAACATCCTCATGTCTCCTTTGCAATTACAGACTATGGAGGAACTGCAGGACATCCTCCAAGAATTAGAGATGAAGCATGCTATCTATGCTGGGTATTACCAAGGTCCACTGAGCTTTTCACTGCCAGCATGAAAGACACTTAGTTGGCACCCAACCAATGGTATAGTTCATCAGTGTCTATCCTAAGTCCCCTGGTAGGACAGCCACTGTCTTGGGCAGCCCAAGCAGCCCCCAACTTAGGGGAAATGGAGAAATTATACATAGGCACATGGTACGTGCTGCCAGGAAGAAAGACAAAGGAGCCAAAGGAAAGGAGACAGCTAAGGGACCCACCAGGGTGGTCTGGCAACAAATGTGGTATGACCTGGTACTGGCAGGGACACCTGCTGAGAAAACAGATAAACAGCCTAATGCTGTTCTGGTCAGACTGGGGCAGAAGCTCAAGCCAGAACAGTGGATCACTAAGGAGCTTCAAGTTCAGCCCACTACCCCTTCTGCAGAGGAATAGCAGGCACCAACCTCATTAGACTAGGATGAAGGCCAAGGCTCCAGAATCTTGATAAAAACAGTGGTGGCCAGGGTGTCCAGGGACCAGAGACGACAGGTGGAACTAGCTACATACTGGTCACCTAAGAATAGGCAGATTGTGCATGCCCTACTGAATACTGAAGCTGATATGGTTTGGCTCTGTGTCCCCACCCAAATCTCATCTCAAACTGTAACCCCCATAATCCCCACATGTCAAGGGAGGGACCTGGTAGGAGGTGACTGGATCACAGGGGTGGTTTCCCCCATGCTCTTCTCTTGATAGTGAGTGTTTGGCAATTCCTCCTTCACACGCTCTCCTCTCTCCTGCTGCCTTGTGAAGAAAGTACTTGCTTCTTCTTTGTCTTCCACCATGATTGTAAGTTTCCAGAGGCCTCCCCAGCCATGTGGAACTGTGAGTCAATTAAACCTGTTTCCTTTATAAATTACCCAGTCTCAGTTAGTATCTTTATAGCAAGCAATGTGAAAACAGACTAATACAAGAGCCGAATGCACTCTCACACATGGTGACATTCATCATCAGTTCCAAGGGCCTATAACAGCAATAGGTGGTTAGGGAGGGTAGCCATGATCAACAGGTTCAACTAGCATTATAAGTGAGAAGACTGCTACCAAAACTCTATTTAGTATACATGGCTCCCATCTTGGAATACCTCTTGGGAATCGATAACTTATCAAGCCTGACCCTCTAAACAATGGGCCTGGGAATTCGACTGAGAGTTAGGATGGTGAAGCTTGGGATCAGAGAAATGTGAAATAGACACTGTGGTACAGCTGCTAGTCCCATGGTGAAGAGTGGCACTGAAACAATACCAATACTCACTGCCAGGCACGTGAGGGGGCATGATGGAATTACAAGGATTATTAAGAATTTAGGCAGTATAGGGCCAACACATACCCCACACAAAACAGCCCTGTATGGCCCCTGTGGAAGCCTGATGGAATGTGAAGAACAATAGTAGATTACAGGGAATTAAATAAGGTGGTCTCTCCAATGTATGCAGCTGTTTTCAGTATTGCCTCCCTTCTGATGATAAGAGAGGCATTTGGCACATACTATTTTGCCGTAGATTTAGCCAATGCCTTCTTCAGCATCCGCCTTGCCCCAGAGAGTGAAAATCAATTTGCATTCACCTGGAAAGGAGGACAATGAAACTTTATCATCTTGCCCCAGGAATATTACATAGTCCCCCACCATCTGTCTTAGCCTAGTGGCCACAGATCTCAGTGGATGAACCAACCTGAGTGGGTTTGTGTTTCCATTACACTGATGATATCATGCTAACTTCTGAGTCTTTTTCCAGCTTACAAACTGCAGTTCCCACCTTGCTGTCTCACTTGGTCAGTGAGACTAATGTTGTTCTGTCTGCCATTATGGATAAGGTATAGGCCTTCTTTAAGGGACTCACCATGTGGCCACTACAATAGGAAGCTCAGGATTGTAGAAGTGAATGGTAGCAGGGCACCCCCTTTGAGGTGCTGACACATGGAAGGACATTCCCCATCATATTCGGGGCATGCATATAACGATCTACCATGAGGATGCCCACACGGTGTCTACACCACCTGGAAATCAACAGGCAGATGAGCTAGCCTGCATATGTCTTCTCAAGGAAGTCCCCACAGATGTGGCCCGTTGGCTACATAAGGTAACACTGGGGACAATGTACCCTTTGAGCCATAGTGAAGAACTGGGGCCTGCTACTACTAAATAAAAACATAGTACGTGTCTGACAGCAATGTCCTACTTGTGCACAGGAATGCCTCCAGGCCCTTGCCACATGATAGGCACAGATCGCTTGGGGCCAGAGCCCAGTGCAACAGTGGCAGGGAGACTACATGGAACCTTTGCCTCTACCTGATTGGTATGCCTTGACTTGTGTGGACACCTGCACAGGGCTACTGCAGGCATATCCCAGCAAGTATGCCACACAGAAAAGTACCACAGTAAGACTAGTGCGGCTGTATGTGACCTATGGCATCCCCACAGATTTCGACAGTAATCAGGGCTTGCACTTGACCATACACAAAGTGCAGGAATGGAAGGAGGCCCTGGATATTCACTGACGTTTCCACCTGCCATACAATCCTACAGCAGCCAGGCTGATTGAATGGATGAATGGACTGTTGATGCAACGACTCCGGAGGAGATGTGTTCTCTGGCTCTGTGGACATGCCACTTACCAGCAGCTACTTGTACCCTGGATGAACATGTATGTCTCATCACCCCAGCACTTACACTCTCCTGACACAAGGACTAGATACCACCAATGGGATCCAGGTAGACAGCGTGAGGGACAGTATACCTTTGCCCAACCTGGGACTCAAGGAAACCTCTATTGCCCTTGCCACAGGACTACCTACCCGGGAGCACAGCATTACATGGCCCTGGAAATAGCAAATCATTCCCCAATCGTTTGATATTTCCACTCCACGGAGGAAGGGCCTAGAACAGAATATACAGATTGCATCTATTTTACATCTGACTCCCCCTCGTACTTTTAAAATAATGAATGTTAGTTCTCCCTTGTGCAAGAGGACTGTCATCCTCCTATTACGGAACATTTTAATACCTCCATTGTCTTACTCTGTCCTCCTGCCATGTGCTGCAGAGGCGGGGCCAGTCCATTTGGTATTGTAATGCAGGCACCAGGCTACTACCAGGGGTGGTGGTCTCAAAATGACAGAACTTCTTGTGACTTGTTAAATGGCCATAACTTGTCCTTTCTTGCACCCACTTAAACATCTTCCCTTCCACCCACAGATGGTGTGGTGTGCAGCAAACCTCTTCACTGACTGAGCAAAGGTGCGGGTCTCTCCCTAGAACAAACAGACTGTTGTGTCTGCAGAGAGCTGCCCCTCTCTTCCACCACAGGCCTGCTCCAAGCAGCTCACCTGAGCACCTGGAGCCACTTCTGTACTTGGTATAATGACGCTCATCCATTTCCCTTTAGTGACAATTGCACCTCATGTAGTGAGTTTCCCACCATCAACAAGATGAGACAACATATTTTCCTCCTAGTATGGAAGCAAGTTAATGTTACCCCCACTGTGGGGTAGGCTGTACATGATAGGATAGGGTGGATAATGGCAGAGCAGATACAGGTAGTGGGTTGTGCACCATTCTTAGCAAAATCGCATGGCCCTGGACAGCTTAACTGCTGCCCAAATGGAACCTGAGCATTAATTAAAACCAAATGTGATGTATCTATCACTGATTTACTCTCACAATGTAACCCAAGCCATGCAGGCCCTAGGTATACGTATTCCTGCTATAGAATCTCTGTCTTACACCCCTATAACCATGTGGTTTAATCAATTCCCCAACACTTGGCAAAACTTTCTAAGACTGTTATTATATATGTTATTTTTTTTTTCTGTTGTAGTTTGTATTGCTGCTGCAGTGTCTGACTGCAGTGCTCCTCTTTATATACCTGGCCCCGGGGAAATAGTGGAAGAATGACATGATAAGAATGTGAGGTCCATTTGAGGGTATGCTGGGGTGGAATGTATGGCAGATGTACCTGATAGCAAGAGTTTAACTTAAGCATATGCTGAGAATGACTCTATGGTATAAAAAGAATGTGTGTTCAGAATCCAAGCTAAAGAATCTGGGAGTGGCCAACCCAGAGATTCATTCCATATTTATCAGGAACATCTGAATCCCGGCCCATCCCATGGAACGCAGGCTATAGAGGGAATCAAGGTCCTTTATTTGGGTTAAATGAAAGTTGCCAGGTAAAGGTTGCTAGGGGGAGGATGCTCAGTGAAAATGGTATATAAATTGCATTTTTAAAAATAAGTGGTAGCAGTTATGTTCCCTACTACAAAAATGCTATATAAACTGCGTTTTTTTAAATGAGCGGTAGCAGTTCTGTTCAGTCTACTGCAAAAATGCTATATAAACTGCATGGGTTTTTTTGGTTTGTTTTTTGTTTGTTTGTTTGTTTGTTTTGCAAGTGGTAGCAGTTCTGTTCGGCCTACTTCCACTGGACTGCCATGTATGTAAGTCCCCTTGATAAACTCTATGTTTTGGTTGCTGGCTTTTGGTCCCTTCTTTGGCCTCTCAAACATGATGCCATCCCTATTGAAGTCAATAGGGGCCTGGCATGACACTCATCAACATGGATAACTCTAGTGATACACTATCTTTGGCCAACACTCACAGAAAAATTTATATCTTACACTAATTCAACTATTACATTCTCTACTTCTGGGTTGCTAAGTTTTGTTGGATAAAATTATTCTTTCTCCCACTGATAATACTATCATTTCTAGTCTCCAATCCCCAATCTTCAACATTTCATAGTAAACTTTCTACATTTTCTTAATCCATGTTCTCTTCAATACTCCCTGGTAGCAACTTCAAACCATTTCCACTTTTCTCAAGAATTCTACCCTACTACTAGCCTCCTTGTTCATACACAAAACAGAATATGTTAAAACTCCCTAAACATCCTAAAGTGAGTAGCACTATCCACAACCAGTTACGTAAGCCTGAAACACAGACACCATCCTTAATATCTCCTCTTTTCACCATGCCTCTCATCTGCTTCACTATGCTCTTTTGGTTTTGTTTCTCTAATCTGAATTGAATTTGTCCCTTTCCATTTCCATCACCACTAGTGTAGTTTCATCCAGGTACTCACTGCTCAGAGTGAGATCTCAGGACAAGAATCGCCAGCATCACTGAGGGCTTGTTAGAAAGGCAGATTCTCAGGCTTTGTATCTAATGTACTAAATCAGAATTTGCACTTTAACAAGACCCCCATATGCTTTATAGGAACACTAAAGTTTGAGAAGCATCTCTCCTAATAATCTCCTAACTTTTCTTGCCCTTCCTTCAATCCATTGTGTAGACAGTCCTCAACTTATAATGGCTTGGCTTATTAACACAACATTTAGGCTTTATAATGGTGTAAAGTGAATCATATTCAATAAAAGTCATACTTCAAATTTTGACTTTTGATCTTTTTCTGGACTAGTAACATGCAGCACTATACCCTCTCACGAGGCTGGGCAACAGCAGTGAGCCACAGCGTACTGTCAACCATGTGATCAGGAGGGTAAACAACCCACACTCCACAGTGGACTGTGTCACCAGATTTTACCCAACTGTAGGCTAATAAAAGTGTTCTGAGCATATTTAAGGTAGGCTAGGCTAAGCTCTGATGTTCAGTAAGTTAGGTGTATTAAATGCACTTTCAACCTACAATATTTTCAACTAAAGATGGGTTTATGGGGACACAATCTCATCCTCCATCAAGCAGCATTTATATTTTCAAGAGTGGAAAATAGGATAAATGCATTGGATGAAATGGAATTAGTTCTTACCTATATTTACCTCTCTTACATCATTTCTGACTCCTGTTCCTCTCTCTCTCGGCTCCAGTCACGATGGCCTTCTTTAATTCTTCAAATTCATCATCACACTTTCTCCTTTTGCTTAGAATGCTCATTTCTTTTTTCAACTAGTTAACTCCTATTTAATCTTCAATCTCAGCTAATTTCCTCTCTGACCACTGTAACTATTCCCTCTCCCCGTAATCTAGACTCCTTCTCCCTGCTATTTATTCTAATTTTTCCCTAGGTGCTTCATTCACAGTACCTATCACATAATTGCATGATTATTTTTTATTAATGTTGGTTGCACCCATTTCACTGTAAGCTCCATCAGGACAAGGTCCAAATCTGCTTTACTTACCATGTATCTCCAGTGCCTAACATAAGGCTTGGCACAAAATAGGTTCTCAATAATTAATGATTGGCTGAATAAATGCATGTTATAAAAGAAATGCCTCTGGTTGGCTAAGGAATGGGATTAGATGAATCCTAAGTGTTATCTAAAACACTGAGCTGTGTGTTTCTTGCTTAACTCATACATCTTTATATTGGTCCACTCACAGTGTAATAATTTTCTTGTAATTCCAGTCCCCTATTTTTGTCCTATAAAAGGTTAGGACACACTAATTTTCTTAATAATCTAGCCTCCAGAATAGATATCATAAAATAATATTCCTTGATAAATACTTACCATGCCAGGAAAGGTTCTAAGCAAAATGGGTACAGTGGTAAACATATGAACGTTGGAAATTCAAGCAAAATGCCAAGTCAGTTTACTCTGCCCTGCAGACAGCCATGCCCAGTTAGACAAACCTATGAAGAACCGAGCTACTTAGAAAGTCTAAAGCATAGGAGGAGGAATAGGAAGGACCATGGAAGATGTAAGGGGCAGGAATAATACTACTACAAATAATAACAGTAACAATGACCATAGTTAATATTTATTGAATACACGTGCCAACCTCTGTTATTACAGCAACATTATCTCAGTTAATTCCATGACACCTTCATAAGCAAGAACTATCGTTATTCCCATTTCATATACACGGCAACTGAGGCAAAGAGCTCTTAAGTTACTTACCAAAGAATATCCAATAAGTAGGTGGTAGAGTTAGGATTTAAACCCAGCAGTCAGCTTTATTTTCCACCATGCAATGCCCACTTAACAAAGGAGACAGTTAGGAAAGGCAGATTCGGGCAAGTGCTGTATTATACAATAAAAAGGCTGTGGGATCAAAAGTTATGGCTGTTAAAAGGGTTAGGGTAACAGCCAGAAGTATCATCCTTAGGAAGGTTAAAATTTAGGACAACATCTATGATCCTTCCCAAACCTTAAACATTCATGCTTTTAAAAAGAATTTCCTGGCCGGGTGTGGTGGCTCGCTCATGCCTATAAGCCCAGCACTTTGGGAGGGGGAGGTGGGCGCATCACCTGTGGTCAGGAGTTCGAGACCAACCTGGTCAACATGGTGAAAACCTATCTCTACTAAAACAAACAAAAAATCAGCCAGGTGTGGTGGCACATGCCTGTAATCCTGGCTACTCAGGAGGCTGAGGCACAAGAATCATTTGAGCCCGGGAGGCAGAGGTTGCTGTGCGCTGAGCAGCACCACTGCACTCCAGTCTGGGTAACAAAGCGAGATTCTGTCTCAAAAAAAAAAAAAAAAAAAAAAAAAAGAGTTTTCTGAATGTAGAACTGTTCTAATGCTGGCAGTTTTATCTCCCATATCTGTCAAAAATTTTGCTGTTTATACCTACCCCCAAACCATGCACATCCAAGTCATCCATTATTGCTGACAAAATTAAACACATATATACACATGCAAGCCATTAAGACAAATAATCTCACTCACTCACAAATAACCTAATTCTAACTCTCAGAAGAATAAGGATAACTTTTATGTGATAATAGCTCATGCCAAATCCTGTACTTCTTGGTACCACTTGAACCCTCCCCTAAACTGGCCACATCCCCCCATTGTAGGTGATGACTTCCAAACTCATATCTCACTTGGAACCACTGATAATCCCAGAATCCACACCCCACCTCTGACTTCCTAACTTCCAGATGTTTGCTCTTTAGTTTAAATATGTAACATGTCATATACAGAGTAAACAACCACAAACCACAGATTTCTTCACAATCATAAGATTTAGAAGTGTGTTTGCATGAGGATTGTAGGTAGCTCCAGAAAAAGGGATTTACTGAGAAAGCACTGGGACCAAAAGTACAGCTGGTTCCATGAGTTAAGAATGTATGCTAATGGATACCCCATACCTAGAACTTTATAATCAGTTCAGGGTCTACTGCAGTCAACGTGTAATAAAATCTAAGACATATGAACACAATTTCTTTGCCCTGTGTGATAAAATATTAAATTAAGGTTGATATATGCAAAATGCCCTTTTACTTTATGATTGGTAAATATTTACCCATTACAAAATAATGATAAATACCCATCATAAATAAATATTAAATATTAAACTATTAAATAATGTTAAATATTAAGTTTTACTTTATGATGAGTAAATGATGACTATTCATTATTTACTCATCATAAAGTAATGATAAATACCCATCATAAATAAATATATATCATTAAATTTTGCTTTTATTCTTGATTTCATTAAAAATGAGGGAGTGGTATGCCCATTTAAATAATTTATGCCTGTATTTTGTCTGCTTTTCAATATCGCTGAATTCCATGGCCCATAATAGCTACATAATGCAATGCAAGGCATAATAAGGACCACCTCAAACATTTTGTCTAACACCCCATCAATCCTAACAAACACATGATTTTGTTAAGTTCGATGGGTTGGGCTCATCTTGCTTTTGAGGGGTTGCATTTGGAGACATCAGTCACTATTTTTTTTATGCTTACCAAATTCATCTAAAGAACTGTGCCAGTCAATGCTCTAGTGACAAACACACCCAGAGAAAAGGTTTAAGTGAGAGGAGAGTCATTGTGAAATTCTCATTTTGGCTTAAATAATGGTTTTCATAATAGAGTAGGTCATATTTTTTCATTCTTAAAATCCCAGTTGTGAAGAAATACGTCTTCAATAAATCTCAGATGCTTATAAAACTATGTGTAATCCCTGATTTATTTTCCATTTTATGTTGCAGTTCTATTACAGGGTAATCTAGACAGTTTCCGTATTTTCTTGGGAAAATGCTTTAGAGGCACTAAAAAAATCCTGAGTTAGATTACGTTCAGCACGTAAAAATGTTGCATATAAATTATGTATCTGCTTTACTTAAAACTTGTGTAGCAAACAGTATATTCCAAAGATATCTTGTCCCTCTTATTCCACAGTCTCTTCTAGAACCTTTAATTCATAAGGTAGTCTAATTCCTCTCCTTTTTATTCTGGGTGAATTGGCAAGTTGCTTTTAACCAACAGAATGTGGTAAAAGTGGCAGTGAATGTCTTTCTGAGGGTAGGTGATTAAAGGTGATGAAGCTGAGATAAAAGCTGAAACACGTTGGCTTGGACCCCTGAGCCACCGTATCAACAATCAGATTCTCCTAAGGCCACCATGCAGTAAGGAAGGTCACACTAGCCTGTTTGAAGAGATCACATAGCTGAGACGACCTGAGCAAAGACAGACAAATGCCCAGCTTGTTTCCAGCTGTTCTAGCACCAGCTACTGCCTACCTGTAACCATATGTCAGCCTCTGAGTCTGAACTGCCCAACTGAATTTTTCTTGAATTACTGACCCACAGATACTCTGAGATATAATTAAATGACTGCTGTGCATTAAGCTACAAAGTTTTGAGGTACTCTGTTATGCATCAATGGTAACTGAGAAAAAACTGTTTAAATTTGTAGGCCCTCAAAATGAATATTCAAAAAAACTAGGCCAAAAGTAGAAGTGTTCATATAAAATAAGAAATAAAAAATTATTTCCAAGTGACTGCTTATTTTCTCATACAAGAAAGTTTCCATTTTTGGCTTCCATGAACGTGAACAAGTCAAACAAATATATACATTCTAAAGTTTAAACTTTTGAGGAGATAAACACCAATTTTCTTTAGATTTTATGTAAATATTTTCCCCTTCCTAATGGCACCACTTCTACCTTGTTCTGCCAAGATAGACTGATAGATGGAGTGAGGGAGGGAGGGAGGGATAGACAGAAAGAGAATAAGAAAGTATGGCTGGACACAGTGGCTCATACCTATAATCCTAACATTTTTGGAATGCCCAGGTGGGAGGATTACTTGAGCCCCGTAGTTTGAGACCAGTCTGGGCAACACAGTGAGACCTTATTTCTACAAATTATTTTTTAGAAGCTAGCCAGGCGTGGTGGTACACTACTGTAGTCCCAGCTATTGAGAAGTGGAGGATCAACTGAGCCCAGGAGCCTGAGGCTGCAGTGAGCCGTCGTCATGCCACGGACCTCCTGCCTGGGTGACAGAGTGAGACCCTGTCTCAAACAAATAAATAAACAAAAACCTTCTCATGATAGTTTCAACTCTTGCTGAGTTGTTTCCTACCTCTCATTATACTTACAAAAACAATTATGAGGATGAGGAAAGGGAAAAGCATAGGACATCATATACAATTTGTTATTACATTGTATGTAATTATTTGTTATTACATGTTATTTGTTATTAGCTGTTATTATTTGCATAAATGTATTGGAATCCTTGAAAGTGACTTTTCCTTATAGAAATTAATATTGTCATCTGAAGACATTTTTACTACTAAATTTCTTGGCAAATAGGTTTCTCATTAGGTAGCTTAATGTTTATGCTATGCTGAGCCAGTGACATTCATAATATCTCATTTAGTAAATCCTGAATTAATGAAATTTCATTATTCTACCAACATTTTAAAAAGAACATGATATGAAGCATCAGTATTTCTTAAGAATAATCTTTACTATTACAAAGGATATTGTTCTTTAATGTAGAAAGCATTTATCTAAGATTTTATTTATCCACACGCATGCTGACACATCAATAATGAGAATTTTAGCTTCACTTGTTTTAAATACTGGGTCTTAAACTAGTTCAACCATTGTGTAAGACAGTGTGGCGATTCATCAAGGATCTAGAACTAGAAATATCATTTGACCCAGACATCCCATTACTGGGTATATACCCAAAGGATTATACATCATGCTGCTATTAAGACACATGCACACGTATGTTTATTGTGACACTATTCACAATAGCAAAGACTTGGAACCAACCCAAATGTCCATCAATGATGGACTGGATTAAGAAAATGTGGCACATATATGCCACGGAATACTATGCAGCCATAAAAAAGGATGAGTTCATGTCCTTTGTAGGGACATGGATGAAGCTGGAAACCATAATTCTCAGCAAACTATCAAGAACAGAAAACCAAACACTGCATGCTCTCACTCATAGGTGGGAATTGAACAATGAGAATACTTGGACACAGGAAGGGGAACATCACATACCTCAGCCTGTCGTGGGAAGGGGAGGGGAGAAGGATAGCATTAGGAGATATACCTAATGTAAATGATGAGTTAATGGGTGCAGCACACCAACATGGCACATGCATACATATGTAACAAACCTGCACGTTGTGCACATATACCCTAGAACTTAAGTATAATAAAAAAAAGTGTTTTCCTTACTTTATAATCACTGATACATATAATCATAAAGGTATATATAATCATATATATCTTTATCGCTTATATCTTACATATTATAATCATATATATAAAATCATATATTATCATAAAGATATATATATTTCTTCCAGCATATTCCTTACTTTATGATCAAAGATATATAATCATATATAACTTTATATATTATATATAATCATTATATATTATCATATATTATATATATTATCATAAAGATATATATACATACACATTTCTTCCAGTGTAGGACAATTCTAACATCTGTACTTTGAGCTATACTTAAATGTACTACTTTTACAGTTCAGTACACACTAAATCATCAAATTAAACATTGAGAATTATGAATGCCTGGCTTTTAAATGACTCCTTCTATATATATTGTTCCTTTACAAATTTCTACTTTCGGCCAAGTGTGGTGCCTCATGTCTGTAATCACAGCACTTTGGTAGGCCGAGATGAGAGGATTACTTAGGCCAGGAGTTCGAGAACAGCCTGGTCAACAGAGTGAGCTCCTGTATCTATTAACAAAAAAAAAAAAAGCCAAATTTCTATTTTCATTTTAAAGGTAATCACTCATAGAAGCAGACAACAGAAGGGGAAGACAATGTGAAGATTACAAATTTACTCCCACTTTAAAACCCTGTGTGTGTGTGGGTATGTGTGTGTATGTGTGTGTATATATATATGTGTGTGTGTGTATATATATATACATATATATATATATTTTTTTTAATAATTAATCTGATCTTCCTCAGGAATCCTCCTCACAAGCCAGCTTATCATGAACTGCCAGGAACTTCCGCATGTCTTGCCCTCCTAACCATACCATGCCACCATTTTCAGTCTCCTAAGTTTCTATATTTTGCCCATGGACAACCTAGTCTAGTAAGCCTCCTCTTCCTGCCTCCACCCATGAGCCCACCCGAGGTTTCAAAGGACATCCAGGGTAAACATCCATTGTTTTCTGGCCTTCCTATTAACCTATTTAAGATAACCATTCCTATTGCATGAGCCGACCAAGCTGGAGAGGAGGCAATCACAATACCTATGAAGCCTTCGCCACCTTTAACTTAACCTGTCTCTTGCAGTGCTCACTGCACCCAGGTGAAAGGTGTAGTTTCTCCACCTCCTCTTTCATTATATATCCATTACAAATACATCATGCTCCCTCTTTGTAAGGTGACACTTTGCACTGTGTTTTCCCCAGAGGCTATGATGACAGATGAAGGACAAGGAAATACTAGCTTACTAACATCTGAGCTTCAAGAAGGGATGACCAAAGCTATTGGTAAATATACGGGCTGCATTGCCCACTTGGTATGACAAGCAGTGGTTTGGGTTCAGACTAACTTTCATACAGGAAATGACAGATTTTAACTGCCACCAGGTTTGCTGAGAAAGATACAGCAATGGGAACAGCATGTTAACATGATAGCATCAAATACGTCTTCAATAGATGTTCTTACAGCAGCCTAGCTATTGCTTTCCTGATCCTAAAAAAATATGCTCAACCGAGTTTTAAGAAATGAGATCTCACAAATGCATGCAGGCTGCTCTGACATAAGGAAGCTTCATACACGAAGGGGATCATCTCTTCTAATTACCTGTGAATGTGTTTTCCAAGTCCCTCCAAGGTATGCACTCAGTTAAGAGGGAACCATCCAAGGAAGCTAAGGTTATGTTTTCTTCAACAGATTTTCATATATTTGTAATCAGATGAGCTCCCAGGTCTGTATATTAATTAACAGTTCTCTTAGTCCAAATCAGGAGTTGTTTTCACAGTAAACAATATTGAACAGAGCTAATGTTCCACATTTATCTCAAATAAGTATGTTCCTAAGGAAATAACATTGGGAGAGCGTAAAGCAAAGGTCATCACATGCAAAACAGATTTAGGCTCGATAATGCTTTCTCTCAAAGGGTAAATCCAAAAACATATCAAAAATTTAAAATAGTGACAATAATGCCTTATTTTGGGGAGAAATAGCCCGAAATGAAAACATCTGGAGTAACCACCAAAAGAATACATTTAGAATAAAAACTTCCAAACATGTAGAAAGCCGAAATGAAATTTTAAGAACAGACAAAGCGTATTCCATCCAAAAGCACGACAAAGGAGGAGAGGAAAGGAGAGCAGGGGAGAGGGGAGAGAAAGAGGGGAGGGGAAAGGAAAGGAGAGCAGGAGAGAGGGGAGGGGAGAGGAAAGGAGAGCAGGAGAGAGGGGAGGGGAGAGGAAAGGAGAGCAGGAGAGAGGGGAGGGGAAAGGAAAGGAGAGCAGGAGAGAGGGGAGGGGAGAGGAAAGGAGAGCAGGGAAGAGGGGAGAGAAGGAGGGGAGGGGAAGAGGAGGGGAGGGAATGGGAGGGGAGGAAAGGGGAGGAGAGGAACAGAGGAAAGAAGGGAAAGAGAAAACACATAAGATTGTAGGAGAGAAATCCAACCGTATCAATTATCTCTATAAGCATAAATGGACTCAACTGTTTGGATTCAATTCAAAATAAATATTAGGTTAAATATAAAAGATAAAAACATAACAAAATTATATGTTCTTTATAAGAAATATAAAAGAAAATACTAAAGAACCTTTAAGTAGTTTCATTATTATTACTACAGAGAGAGTCTTGCTCTGACACACAGGCTGGAATGCAGTGGTGTAATCATACTTACTATAACCTTGAATTCCTGGGCTCAAGTGATCCTCCTGCCTCAGCCTCCCAAGTAGCTGTTACTACAGTTGTGTGCCACCATGCCCGGCTATTTTTTTCTTTTTTTCGTAGAGACAGGATCCTGCTATGTTGCCCAAGCTTATCTCAAACACCTAGCCTTAAGTGATGCCCCCACTTCAGCCTCCCAAAGCACTGGGACTACAGAAACGAGCCACTATGCCCAGCCCCTTGAAGTAAATATGTTAATGTCAGACAAAATAGACTTTAAGGCCAAAGAATAGCTACAGATGAAAAGGTAAGTAATGATAAAGTTTCAATACATTACAAACAAATACACAAATGAACAATGTTAGCAATACAAAGAAAAACACAGAGATGTTTCAAAATTTTAAACTGGTTTTTAAGTGCTATAATTAATAAATTTATAACACAATGTGGAAAGCATAAATGCAATGAAAACATTCTTAGAAAAATAAAACTTAACCAAAATTGACTCAAGTAGAACTAGAAAACTCAAATCATTTACGTAAGATTGGTTATAAATGTGAGTTTTTCTAACCTTTTAAGGAATAAATTCAATCTCACAAATTTTCATCCAAAGAATGAAAATGGAAGACATATTTCTTAACTTATTTATCAGGCTATTATATACTATAACAAAACCATATTAGCAAAATGCAAGAAATTATTTCATTCTTCCTCATGACAACAGGTTGAACAAAATCATCAGCACTCTGAATTCAGTAATGGATTAAAAATTAAATATTGTAAACTAGGTGAATTTACCTGGAAATCACAACTGCTTTAATTAGAAAAGCAATAAATGTAATTCATTACATACATATATAAATGTAAAACCATACAATTATTTCAATAAAGTATTTAATAAAATGCAGTATTTATAACAAAAATTGTTAGCATACTACTAATATAAGAAAATTTCATAATATTTATAGGACAGCTATTAAAAAATTATCATACCTATTGATGAAACTTGAAAGTATTCCCTATAAAATAAGGAATAAAGGCAATAATGCATACTTTGACCATTTCCATTTAAGTTGCTGAAGGTTGTGGCCAATGGAATAAGACAGAAACAAACAAACAGAAAACAATACAAGGTCTAAGAAATAGACAAGATGAAGCAAAGACACTTAACATTTGTAGATTATGTGATTTATATTTATATACAATATAAAATAATATAAAGATAAATATTAGTATTGGACAATTTAACAAGATGAATACAAATAAACATACAAAGTCAATTGCCTTTATATGTATTAACAATGATCAATTAGCAAACATATGTTATAAAAATATATCACTTAAAATAGCAGCAGAGCAAGTAAAATACCTAGAAGTATATATAGCGAGATGTGTAAGCCATTTTGAAGAAAGTTATAAAACATACATGAAGATTTTAAAGAAGACATAAATTTATGGAGAGGTAAACCATGCACTTAGATAAAAAGACTCAACATTTGCATGGAAAAGCAAATGGCCAAGATAAATATCAATCCTAAAGAAGAAAAACAATGTGTAGTGCTTTGGTCAGTCAGCTGTGAATAATTTTTATACATTCACAGTTATTAACATATTATGACATTGGTGTAGAGACAATTCAATGGAACGGAACAGAGTATAAAAAGAAACTTGCACATACACAGAAACTTGATTTTTGGCACAGTGAATACTGAAAGCCAGAGGGGAAGAAGAAACTATTCACTAAATGACTCTGGAACAACTGGTTGTCTGTATAGAAGAAAGAAAAATGCATACAATTGACTGCATAAAAACAGTTGCTGGTAAATTCAAGATTTAAAGCTAAATTAGAGCAATCATAGATTAATATATTTGGGATCTGTATAATCTCGAGGTAGAGAAACACTTCTTAAATGGAATATTAAAAAGCACAATTCATAAAAGCAATAAAAATACTTGATTATATTAAAATTAAAGATTAATTTTACCAAGATTCACCAAAAAGAATAAAAACTCGAGCCATTCCATGTGAGAATTTATCTGCAACATAGAAAACTGAAAAAGAATTAGCTAGCTCTACTGTATAACTACAACAAATAAATTTTTTTAAATTAGTGATTTTATTAAAATGGCCACATGATATGAATAGGAATTTAACCAAAGAAGAAACACAAATGGCCAATAAACATGAAAAGATGCTCAGCCTCATTAGTTACCAGGGATACGCAAATTAAATCCCCAATGAGATAGCATTTCACAACCACCAGATTGTCAACGATTTTAAAAAGTCAGACAGTCTGAAGTGTTGCAGAGGATGTGACACAAAAGAATGATCATCTGCTGCTGGTCAGAGTGTAAACTGATACTACAACTTAGGGAAATACTTCGGCATTCATTCATTCACTTAATATATAATAATCGACTATTTACAATGCATCTGGCAGTACTCTGAGGCTGCAGCATGAACAAAACAGAAAAAAAAATACCATTTCAAGTTGAACATGCACATCTCTTAAACTGTAAATTCACTTCCCAGAGATTATATGCTCTAAGAGTATAATTATATAACCTAGAGAAAGCTGTACATATGTATATATGTGAATGTTCAAACCAGTACTGCTTCTAATTAAATTAAGAAAGGTAATAACCAAAATGTGGATTATCAGGAGAACATATAAATAAATTGAAATATAGGATATAAAAAAATTTATTGGGCCGAGCGCGGTGGCTCAAGCCTGTAATCCCAGCACTTTGGGAGGCCGAGACGGGCGGATCACGAGGTCAGGAGATCGAGACCATCCTGGCTAATACGGTGAAACCCTGTCTCTACTTAAAAATACAAAAACACTAGCCGGGCGACGAGGCGGGCGCCTGTAGTCCCAGCTACTCGGGAGGCTGAGGCAGGAGAATGGCGTAAACCCGGGAGGCGGAGCTTGCAGTGAGCTGAGATCTGGCCACTGCACTCCAGCCTGGGTGGCAGAGCAAGACTCCGTCTCAAAAAAAAAAAAAAAAAAAAAAAATTTATTAGTTTGATGCAAAAGTAATTGTGGTTTTTGCCATACTAAAGAAGCATTCAAAATGAATGAAATACAGCTACACATCAAAAAGTATAAATCTTAAAAATTATATTATGGATGAGTATGTGACAGTAGGCAAAAACTAAATATATTTAAAAACACGCATATTTAGTGGTAAACTAAAGAAAAGCAAGGGAATAATTAACACACAATTCTAGACAGGAATTACTTCTGGGAACTAAGGAAGAAGCAAGGGTTATCTGAGGTAAGGTTTTATTTTTGAATAAGGGGGTAGATACATCAGTGCCTGACTAATTTTTCAAAGCTACTTGAGTTTTTATATACTTTCTGAAAATATTATATATTTTTCATTTAAAAATACTCTACATTCTTAACATAGTAATTAGGCTAAGTTTCTTTGCTTGGTTATCAACTGGGACCAAAACAATAAAGTAGTAAAATCAAGGACTCACAAATGTCACTGCTCATACATCATATAAAAACTAGTATATTCTAGTATTACCAATTAGTATAATCTTATCTTAGTGAAAATTAAAAGAAGCAATTTAAAGACATCAGGTGTGGCACAGTGGCTCACGCCTGTAATCAGAGCACTTTGGGAGGCCGAGGCCGGCGGATCACTTGAGGTCAGGAGTTCGAGACCAGCCTGACCAAGATGGTGAAACCCTATCTCTACTAAAAATATAAAAATTCACCGGGCATGGTGGCGGGCGCCTGTAATCCCAGCTACTTAGGAGGCCAAGGCAGGAGAATCTCTTGAACCTGGGAAGTGAAGTTTGCAGCAAGCCAAGGTTGTGCCACTGCACACCAGCCTGGGTGACAGAGCAAGACTCCGTCTCAGTAAAATAATAATAATTAGTTAATTAACAAAGGCATCAGAAAACTAAATGAAGGCTTTGTGATAATATATGGTTATCAAGAACAAAATCTACAGTATTGAAAGAAACTGTCTAAATCTTCAACTAAATCAGTTCTCAAAAATATTTCAGTTATGTAAATTCTTTCAAAGACATGCCGATCAAGGTAGAATCACTCTATAATTTATCCTATTAAGACCTCAAAATTCACTAACATGTTAGAAAATAATTTGTAAGAGTTTATATAATGGAAAGCCATTCATATAGGCTGACTCAGCACAGCAGTTACAATGTTACAAATCATATTTAGTGAACATTATTCAAACATAATTTCAGTTTAAGACTAGCACATGAAGTTAAGGTGATACTTTGCGGGATAGAAATATTGAAATGGAAGCTCTTTTTTAGAGACTGATAATTATTTTGACCCTTTAAGCCAAATTCTTATAAATAACTGTTCTCTAGACAGTAAGCTGGGCAGCTCGGGAGGATGGGAATGTATCTATCATCCTTGATGCATAGAATAGTGTCTGTACATGTAAATGAATTATTTTTACAGAAATTAATGTAAGATTTTTATAATTTAAACCATTTTGCTATGAATTTACCCTATTTTGAAGGTGAATTTTAAATCTATGTCGCTGTTGGTAGGCATCTATAAATATTAGTATTTAACTTGAGAAACATTGTATAATTTATATAAAAATAAGCATTGTAATAAATTAATATCACTACTCTACATCTATGGGAAACTATGCAACAGTACTTAAATTTATATAATGTATATTTAATTTCACCTATCAGATCAGGAACCACATAGCCATTTTTCAAAACATAGTAAGAAAAGAGTCTTGCGTGATTAAAGGTTCAGTGTATACTCTTCAATCAAATAATCTAATTTCTAAACACCTAAGTATTCAGAAATGTCAAGTGAAATTACTCCAGCCTAGGAGAGTTGTAGATTTTCAATTAAAAGGTTAGTTATAAATGAAATACTGCTTTAACTACACTTCCCTATGACATACTTTGTATAGTCAATAACAAAAACAAGGTTCAGTTACGTTAAAATTTCTCATCACATATATAAAAACCCATACATGCTTGTATATATATTTATGTATATATAAATACACAGTTTCCCCTTTCTAATATATATATACACACACACATATATGTCATATATATTATATATATACATGAAGGTAATTTTTAGACATTTTCTTTGGATTCTATAAATTAAGTGTTGTCTTTTTCACAGTATACTTTTGATATGTATTCATAATGTTCTGTATTTCTCTAGCTCTGTCAGTTTCACACTGCTTTACAGTGTGAAATTAACAGGAAATGGTGCAAAACTGACAACTGAAGGCACAGAAATTTAACAAAAAATTACTATGCAAATTGTTTGAGAAAGGCTAAAAAATAGATATTTGATAGCAATGACTATGTTCCAATTGATAAGATGTTTCAAAGAAACCCTGATTCTTTTAACTATATGAACCTAAATAGATATACATCATATATATCATATATAAATAAATATATATATATATATATATATATAGAGAGAGAGAGAGAGAGAGAGAGAGAGAGAGAGAGAGAGAAGAGAGTAATCTAGACAATAGCACACTACCTTCCTACCTTACAGGAAAAGATCTACAGTGTTCTTAGAATGAAATATTAGAGTCGTAACTTCTGCATATCTCCCTAAAATAAAGTGGTAGCTCCTACTTTTGCATTCTTGTTGACAACTGTCATTTCAAACTTTCTCTCCACAACAACCGTCTCAACTTCCTTTACAACAAGTATGAAATACCAGTTAAAAAAAGGAGTAGTGTGGTAGGTTCACCTTTGGTATTCTGTATCTTCCCTTCATTAAAATCGCATCCATTTATTGCCCTATCAAACCAGTTACCATTGTTTGGGGGCTTCATGCCTCTTTTTAACTTCTTAATGCATGTCTTGCACCTCTCCATATCCTTTATGTGTTTCCTTCTATTATCAGCCCATTCCAATTCCAGACATTGTTTTAAAAATATAATTATATAAGTTTGGAATCACATTCCTCACTCTTTCACTTACTAGCTGTAAGATCTAGGGGCAGTTATTTTCTGGGCCTCTGTTGCTGATTAGGATATGGGAGTATTAGTACTATACTGAAGCAATTTTTTAATACAGTAAATGTGATTATACGTAAAGCACTTAACATAGTGGTTGGCACAGGATAAGACTTCAATACACTGTGGTGGTGGCCTAGTGTTTTTATTACAAGTCACCCTTGGGTGCTCCTGTTCTAGGCTTTCTACATCATTTCATGTCGACAAAGCCCAATATCAACACACAAATAGCAAAAAAATTATGGGCTACTTCTGTTTAATAAATAACTTGTGATAATGATGAGGAGGAGATAATATAGTACCATTACTACATTTGTGCTTTACACATATCTATAGACATCATCTTATGTAATACACATAGCATATCTGTCATTTTTGTAGATGTGTAGCATTTTTCTTATTTAAAGCATGGGAAAAATCACAGAGATGTTAAGTAGTGCAACTGGACATTGACTGGACATTGAGCTAGTTAATGAAGAATGGAGATGAGAATCCACATTACTTTAACCCAAGTACTTTAACCACAATGTGTGACTTAAATGAGTATATCACATTGTCCTTGAAATAGTCGTCTTGTGGTACAAGTAGAGTTCCATGTGTGTGTTTCATGGAGCACCCAGACCATAGTGTGAGTTTGGATGAGATGAACAGATACCCAACATTAAAAAGAGATCTCAGCAGCCTTTAAAGGTGGGTTGAGTGAATCAGAAGCAAGGCATTTTATCTGAAAACCACTCAGTTTTATGATTCTATTATTTTTATAAACTTAAAATATATTAAAATAAATTCTTACTTCAATTATCCCGCTTTTGAAAATCCATCAGTTTTAGCTTTCCAAAAATTAATCTCCAAACAATAGAAATACCACTGATTTAATTTCTTATCCACAGAATTGTCAAAGGGAGTTGTGTTATCTAAGCAATCTTAGGCTCTTGCAGCATGAGCTATCTTATAATGACACACTTCGGAAGTCCTACATAATAAGGAAAATAATATCTGAAAAATATATGATTGCTACAGCTATAAATGGCTACATCTGCCTTTTTAAGGAGTAATCATGGGAAACAGCAACGTTTGCCACCTCAGAACATTTATAACCTACTTAAGTAGACCACAGCAGTGTAGCCATTCTGCTTAGATATATTTTTATTGTTACAAACTTAGAATTATATACAACATAAGAATAAATTTGGAATTATATGATTAAAAATGTAACCAATGAACATGACCAAAGAAAAAGTGATTTGAATAACCACCATCGAAAAACATCATGTCACACCTAAATTCTATGCATTTAAGCCATATGGAGTGCATCAAAAGCTACCATAAAGTGACTAAAAAGATTTTGAACATTGAGGAAATCTTATTTGTGAGCAGATGCCCACACTAGCTTGGAGGCAGCAGGTTTTCACTGGGTGACAAATCATATCACTGGGGCATTTTTGTGAAGTCTATAAAAAGAATGTTTAATAGTAAAATGCATGAATATTGATAATAACAAACAATATGGGCACTTCAAGATGTTTCTGTAGAGCATCATAATCACAAAAAATGCCCCGAATCTTGAAACAAATGCAGCTCATTCCCATTCCCAGAGAGCAACTGCCCTTTTGTCAGATTTGACTCTTTTAGACAAAAATCAATGAGAAAGTTGTCTGAATAAAATGCATATGATTAAACCCTTCGAACGTAGTTATCTCAATAATAATCTCAATTTAATCCTTTGTGTTCTTAGAACAGCTAATTCTGGGGAAAATAAAAAACATTAACCATTTTCTTCTCTTTTTTTAAACTGCGAGTGCAGTCGAACTTCAAGCACCTACGAAATCACATAAAAAGTTTCCTTAGAATTTTCCAGCATATGAAGTTCTTAAAGGATACTAAAAAAAATTACTCTGAATTCCTTGTTTTGGAGATGAGGACTTTAAAACCCACATAACTACGTGACTTACTTAAGGTATCAAAATCCATTGGTAGCAGCCTCAAGATGAGAATCCAGAAAACCCAACTCTGATGTGGTGTTCTTTCCACCACACCATGACCTCTTTTATATGAAAGAGAGCAGTGAGTGTGAAAAACACACATTTGTGGATTTGGGGTCTTGAAAATTTTTGTTTCCCACAGCTAATTTTTTTAGCCCAAAACATAACAGCATTGTTATATATGAAATATATTTTTAAAACTTTGATTTTAAATTTACTATTAGCTGGTCCCAATATATAGCACTCTCTTCCCAAAGGACTGATGTCATCAAAAAATTTTTAATACTGGTTTGCAAACTCTAATCTTTAGGGAAGACTTTGGGACAGGAAGAAAACAACACTAAAGAATGAGTATTTTTCTGATGGCCAGTGATGATGAACATTTTTTCATGTATCTGTTGGCTGCATAAATGTCTTCTTCTTTTGAGAAGTGTCTATTCATATCCTTCGCCCACTTTTTGATGGTGTTGTTTGTTTTTTTTCTTGTAAGTCTGTTTGAGTTCTTTGCAGATTCTGGATATTAGCCCTTTGTCAGATGAGTAGATTGTAAAAATTTTCTCCCATTCTGTATGTTGCCTGTTCACTCTGATGGTAGTTTCTTTTGCTGTGCAGAAGCTCTTTAGTTTAATTAGATCCCATTTGTCAATTTTGGCTTCTGCTGCCATTGCTTTTGGTGTTTTAGACAGAGAAATGCAAATCGAAACCACAATGAGATACCATCTCACACCAGTTAGAATAGTGATCATTAAAAATTCAGGAAACAACAGGTGCTGGAGAGGATGTGAAGAAACAGGAACACTTTTACACTGTTGGTGGGATTGTAAACTAGTTCAACCATTGTGGGAGACAGTGTGGTGATTCCTCAAGGATCTAGAACTAGAAATACCATTTGACCCAGCCATCCCATTACTGGGTATATACCCAAAGGATTACAAATCATGCTGCTATAAAGACACATGCACACTTATGTTTATTGCGACACTATTCACAATAGCAAAGACTTGGAACGAACCCAAATGTCCATCAATGACAGACTGGATTAAGAAAATGTGGCACATATACACCATGGAACACTATGCAGCTATAAAAAAGGATGAGTTCATGTCCTTTGTAGGGACATGGATGAAGCTGGAAACCATCATTCTCAGCAAACTATCAAGAACAGAAAACCAAACACTGCATGTTCTCACTCACAGGTGGGAATTGAACAATGAGAATGCTTGGACACAAGAAGGGGAACATCACATACCAGGGATTGTCATGGGGTGGGGGGGCGGGGGGAGGGATAGCATTAGGAGATATACCTAATGTAAATGACGAGTTAATGGGTGCAGCACACCAACATGGCACATGTATACATATATAACAAACCTGCAGGTTGTGCACATGTATGCTAGAACTTAAAGTATAATAATAATAAAAAAGAATGAGTAATAGAAATCAATAGGAAAATATTCGTCAGAAAACGCGATTCCATTTTATATATTTATAACTTTAAAGCCCATTATGAATTCTTGATAAAAGATTAAGTCAGGGAACTGCTGAAAATTATTAAAAACTCAGGTAGCACAAGTACTTTTTAAATTTTTCTTAAATCCAACTCCCAAAGTAATGTCTTTTAAAAAGATTCAAGTATATTATGCTTTAGAGTATTAGCCAAAGAATAGACCAAATTCTAATGACATAGTGAAGTAAAAACATGACTTCAAAGAAAATTTAGTTCACATAAAATATTTACTCTGAAGTCAAAACTAGATTAAAGAAAACTAATGAAAATATTCTTCTACTTTCAAAAAAAAAAAAAAAGGAAATTAACTTTCTTTTTAGTTCAAGTTCCCTGAAAATCCCAAAAGGAAACATTTAATTTTCTAGGACATGCTGAAAGACACAGGTAAAAAGGAAACACAGTTAGAGCTGAATTAATCAAGCAAACATCATTGACAATCAACAGAACTTTCCTGGTGATTAAACACAATTTGAGACAGCTGGAGGTGGACCCAATCTAGTAGTAAATTCCAAGGAAACAGAATCTTATGAGTGCAAAATGGTGTTAGAAAAACAGAATTTGTAAACAGACGTAAACCTCTCAGAAGTTTCAAGACCACAGGGACAAAATCAGAGTGAAAATCAAAAGGATAAACCTTGCATTTTCAAGTTTAGAGATATATTATTAACTTGTAGCTTCTTGCCTGGTCTTGTTCTTACATTTCAAGTTACATAATGCTTATATGAAGTACTCATCTTCTCCAATTTTGTAAATATTCCAAGGGTCACATTACTATTAGTTTTCAGGAAGGCAGAAGATTAAATACCATATGATATGGTTGGGCTCTGTGTCCCCACACAAATCTCATTTCGAACTGAAATCCCCATAATCCTGATGTGTCAAGGGAGAAATCTGGTGGGAAGTGATTGGATCATGGGGGCGGTTTCCCCCATGCTGTTCTCATGATAGTGAGTGAATTCTCATGAGATCTGATGGTTTATAAGTGTTTGACAGTTCCTTCTTCACACACTCTCGCTCGCCTGCCACCATGTAAGATGTAACTGCTTCCCCTTTCGCCATAATTGCCAAGTTTCCTGAGGCCTTCGCAGCCATGTGGAACTGTGAGTCAATTAAACCTCTTTTCTTTATAAATTACCCAGTCTCAAGTATGTCTTTATAGCAGTGCAAAAACAGACTAATATACCATAGTATCCCCAGGGTAGGATTGCTTTAGTTGTTAATTCTAAATTGTTAAATCTAAATATATCTGGACTCTCGCTCTATCTATTTAACACTGCATTGGGACAATTTTAAGATTGATTATACCCCTGCTTAGAGTGACCACACATTCCAGCATGAGGTAACACTAAGTTTATGCCTGGGTCTTGGCTTAATCATTAATAACTCTTAAAAGTGTCTCATTTCAATGACAAATCATATTACCACCACCTGTAAATAACTTTAAGTTGACTCTTCTCTCATTCTTCTGGTCTTCGAGAAGACATTCTTTCATGTAATATAATTCTAGAAAAGGAGTTAAATGTTGAAGACCAACAGGGGAAGTAGCGGGAGCCGGTGCAGACGCGAACGACTCTGTCTGACAGCTTTGGGGAGAGCCGCGGATCTCCCAACGCGGAGGTTGAGATCTGAGAACGGACAGACTGCCTGCTCAGGTGTGTCCCTGACCCCTGAGTAGCCTAGCTGGGAGAAATCCCCCACTAGGGGCAGTCTGACACCCCACACCTCACAGGGTGGAGTACACCCCTGAGAGGACACTTCCAAAGGAAGAATCAGACAGGTACACTCGCTGTTCAGCAATATTCTATCTTCGGCAACCTCTGCTGCTGATACCCAGGCAAACAGGGTCTGGAGTGGACCTCAAGCAATCTCCAACAGACCAACAGAGAGTCCTTCTGACTGTCAGAAGGAAAACTATCAAACAGGAAGGACACCTATACCAAAACCCCATCAGTTCGTCACCACCATCAAAGACCAGAGACAGATAAAACCACAAAGATGGGGAAGAAGCAGGGCAGAAAAGCTGGAAATTCAAAAAATAAGAGCGCATCTCCCCCTGCAAAGGAGCGCAGCCCATCACCAGCAACGGATCAAAGCTGGTCAGAGAATGACTTGGACGAGAGGAGAGAAGAAGGCTTCAGTCCATCAAACTTATCAGAGCTAAAGGAGGAATTACGTACCCAGCGCAAAGAAACTAAAAATCTTGAAAAAAGAGTGGAAGAATTGACAGCTAGACTCATTAATGCAGAGAAGATCATAAACGAAATGACAGAGATGAAAACCATGACACGAGAAATACGTGACAAATGCACAAGCTTCAGTAACCGACTCGATCAACTGGAAGAAAGAGTATCAGCGATTGAAGATCAAATGAATGAAATGAAGCGAGAAGAGAAACCAAAAGAAAAAAGAAGAAAAAGAAATGAGCAAAGCCTGCAAGAAGTATGGGATTACGTAAAAAGACCAAATCTACGTCTGATTGGGGTGCCTGAAAGTGAGGGGGAAAATGGAACCAAGTTGGAAAACACTCTTCAGGATATCATCCAGGAGAACTTCCCCAACCTAGTAGGGCAGGCCAACATTCAAATTCAGGAAATACAGAGAACGCCACAAAGATACTCCTCCAGAAGAGCAACTCCAAGACACATCATTGCCAGATTCACCAAAGTTGAAATGAAGGAAAAAATCTTAAGGGCAGCCAGAGAGAAAGGTCGGGTCACCCACAAAGGGAAGCCCATCAGACTAACAGCAGATCTCTCGGCAGAAACTCTACAAGCCAGAAGAGAGTGGGGGCCAATATTCAACGTTCTTAAAGAAAAGAATTTTCAACCCAGAATTTCATATCCAGCCAAACTAAGTTTCATAAGTGAAGGAGAAATAAAATCCTTTACAGATAAGCAAATGCTTAGAGATTTTGTCACCACCAGGCCTGCCTTACAAGAGACCCTGAAGGAAGCCCTAAACATGGAAAGGAACAACCGGTACCAGCCATCGCAAAAACTTGGCAAAATGTAAAGACCATCGAGGCTAGGAAGAAACTGCATCAACTAACGAGCAAAATAACCAGTTAATATCATAATGGCAGGATCAAGTTCACACATAACAATATTAACCTTAAATGTTAATGGACTAAATGCTCCAATTAAAAGACACAGACTGGCAAACTGGATAAAGAGTCAAGACCCATCAGTCTGCTGTATTCAGGAGACCCATCTCACATGCAGAGACATACATAGGCTCAAAATAAAGGGATGGAGGAAGATCTACCAAGCAAATGGAGAACAAAAAAAAGCAGGGGTTGCAATCCTAGTCTCTGATAAAACAGACTTTAAACCATCAAAGATCAAAAGAGACAAAGAAGGCCATTACATAATGGTAAAGGGATCAATTCAACAGGAAGAGCTAACTCTCCTAAATATATATGCACCCAATACAGGAGCACCCAGATTCATAAAGCAAGTCCTTAGAGACTTACAAAGAGACTTAGACTCCCATACAATAATAATGGGGGACTTCAACACTCCGCTGTCAACATTAGACAGATCAACGAGACAGAAAGTTAACAAGGATATCCAGGAATTGAACTCATCTCTGCACCAAGCGGACCTAATAGACATCTATAGAACTCTCCACCCCAAATCAACAGAATATACATTCTTCTCAGCACCACATCGCACTTATTCCAAAATTGACCACATAATTGGAAGTAAAGCACTCCTCAGCAAATGTAAAAGAACAGAAATTATAACAAACTGTCTCTCAGACCACAGTGCAATCAAACTAGAACTCAGGACTAAGAAACTCAATCAAAACCGCTCAACTACATGGAAACTGAACAACCTGCTCCTGAATGACTATTGGGTACATAACGAAATGAAAGCGGAAATAAAGATGTTCTTTGATACCAATGAGAACAAAGATACAACATACCAGAATCTCTGGGACACATTTAAAGCAGTGTGTAGAGGGAAATTTATAGCACTAAATGCCCACAAGAGAAAGCAGGAAAGATCTAAAATTGACACTCTAACATCACAATTAAAAGAACTAGAGAGGCAAGAGCAATCACATTCAAAAGCTAGCAGAAGGCAAGAAATAACTAAGATCAGAGCAGAACTGAAGGAGATAGAGACACAAAAAACCCTCCAAAAAATCAATGAATCCAGGAGTTGGTTTTTTGAAAAGATCAACAAAATTGACAGACCGCTAGCAAGGCTAATAAAGAAAAAAAGAGAGAGGAATCAAATAGATGCAATAAAAAATGATAAAGGGGATATCACCACTGACCCCACAGAAATACAAACTACCATCAGAGAATACTATAAACACCTCTATGCAAATCAACTAGAAAATCTAGAAGAAATGGATAATTTCCTGGACACTTACACTCTCCCAAGGCTAAACCAGGAAGAAGTTGAATCCCTGAATAGACCAATAGCAGGCTCTGAAATTGAGGCAACAATTAATAGCCTACCCACCAAAAAAAGTCCAGGACCAGATGGATTCACAGCTGAATTCTACCAGAGGTACAAGGAGGAGCTGGTACCATTCCTTCTGAAACTATTCCAATCAATAGAAAAAGAGGGAATCCTCCCTAACTCATTTTATGAGGCCAACATCATCCTGATACCAAAGCCTGGCAGAGACACAACAAAAAAAGAGAATTTTAGACCAATATCCCTGATGAACATTGATGCAAAAATCCTCAATAAAATACTGGCAAACCGGATTCAGCAGCACATCAAAAAGCTTATCCACCATGATCAAGTGGGCTTCATCCCTGGGATGCAAGGCTGGTTCAACATTCGCAAATCAATAAACGTAATCCAGCATATAAACAGAACCAAAGACAAGAACCACATGATTGTCTCAATAGATGCAGAAAAGGCTTTTGACAAAATTCAACAGCCCTTCATGCTAAAAACGCTCAATAAATTCGGTATTGATGGAACGTACCTCAAAATAATAAGAGCTATTTATGACAAACCCACAGCTAATATCATACTGAATGGGCAAAAACTGGAAAAATTCCCTTTGAAAACTGGCACAAGACAGGGATGCCCTCTCTCACCACTCCTATTCAACATAGTGTTGGAAGTTCTGGCTAGGGCAATCAGGCAAGAGAAAGAAATCAAGGGTATCCAGTTAGGAAAAGAAGAAGTCAAATTGTCCCTGTTTGCAGATGACATGATTGTATATTTAGAAAACCCCATCGTCTCAGCCCAAAATCTCCTTAAGCTGATAAGCAACTTCAGCAAAGTCTCAGGATACAAAATTAATGTGCAAAAATCACAAGCATTCTTATACACCAGCAACAGACAAGCAGAGAGCCAAATCAGGAATGAACTTCCATTCACAATTGCTTCAAAGAGAATAAAATACCTAGGAATCCAGCTTACAAGGGATGTAAAGGACCTCTTCAAGGAGAACTACAAACCACTGCTCAGTGAAATCAAAGAGGACACAAACAAATGGAAGAACATACCATGCTCATGGATAGGAAGAATCAATATCGTGAAAATGGCCATACTCCCCAAGGTTATTTATAGATTCAATGCCATCCCCATCAAGCTACCAATGACTTTCTTCACAGAATTGGAAAAAACTGCTTTAAAGTTCATATGGAACCAAAAAAGGGCCCGCATTGCCAAGACAATCCTAAGTCAAAAGGACAAAGCTGGAGGCGTCACGCTACCTGACTTCAAACTATACTACAAGGCTACAGTAACCAAAACAGCATGGTACTGGTACCAAAACAGAGATATAGACCAATGGAACAGAACAGAGTCCTCAGAAATAATACCGCACATCTACATCCATCTGATCTTTGACAAACCTGAGAGAAACAAGAAATGGGGAAAGGATTCCCTATTTCATAAATGGTGCTGGGAAAATTGGCTAGCCATAAGTAGAAAGCTGAAACTGGATCCTTTCCTTACCCCTTATACGAAGATTAATTCAAGATGGATTAGAGACTTAAATGTTAGACCTAATACCATAAAAACCCTAGAAGAAAATCTAGGTAGTACCATTCAGGACATAGGCATGGGCAAGGACTTCATGTCTAAAACACCAAAAGCAACGGCAGCAAAAGCCATAATTGACAAATGGGATCTAATTAAACTAAAGAGCTTTTGCACAGCAAAAGAAACTACCATCAGAGTGAACAGGCAACCTACAGAATGGGAGAAAATTTTTGCAACCTACTCATCTGACAAAGGGCTAATTTCCAGAATCTACAAAGAACTCAAACAAATATACGAGAAAAAAACAAACAACCCCATCAAAAAGTGGGGAAAGGATATGAACAGACATTTCTCAAAAGAAGATATTCATACAGCCAACAGACACATGAAAAAATGCTCATCATCACTGGCCATCAGAGAAATGCAAATCAAAACCACAATGAGATACCATCTCACACCAGTTAGAATGGCAATCATTAAGAAGTCAGGAAACAACAGGTGTTGGAGAGGATGTGGAGAAATAGGAACACTTTTACACTGTTGGTGGGATTGTAAACTAGTTCAACCATTATGGAAAACAGTATGGCAATTCCTCAAGGATCTAGAACTAGATGTACCATATGACCCAGCCATCCCACTACTGGGTATATACCCAAAGGATTATAAATTAGTCTACTACAAAGACACATGTACACGTATGTTTATTGCGGCACTATTCACAATAGCAAAGACTTGGAATCAACCCAAATGTCCATCTGTGACAGACTGGATTAAGAAAATGTGGCACATATACACCATGGAATACTATGCAGCCATAAAAAAGGATGAGTTTGCGTCCTTTGTAGGGACATGGATACAGCTGGAAACCATCATTCTTAGCAAACTATCACAAGAAGAGAAAACCAAACACCGCATGTTCTCACTCATAGGTGGGAACTGAACAATGAGATCACTTGGACTCGGGAAGGGGAACATCACACACTGGGGTCTATCATGGGGAGGGGGGAGGGGGGAGGGGGGAGGAGGGAGGGATTGCATTGGGGAGTTATACATGATATAAATGATGAATTGATGGGTGCTGACGAGTTGATGGGTGCAGCACACCAACATGGCATAAGTATACATATGTAACAAACCTGCACGTTATGCACATGTACCCTAGAACTTAAAGTATAATAAAAAAAAAAAAAAAAAAAAAAGTGTCTCATTTCAATGACAAATCATATTACCACCACCTGTAAATAACTTTAAGTTGACTCTTCTCTCATTCTTCTGGTCTTCGAGAAGACATTCTTTCATGTAATATAATTCTAGAAAAGGAGTTAAATGTTGACCTCACCATAATAGGAACATTTCAATATATACCTTGACTTCTTGGGTTCTGTCTCCTGTTCCCGTTTCTTCATTACTTTCTATTAGGAGTATAAACTTTAGTTCTTCCTATTGAAATTGTGCACTACTCTTTTCTGCAAGATTCTTCCTTTATCTTTAGCTGGCTTGGAAGTCTATACCTAATTTAAAAGAGTAAATGTACGAGAAAATGCTTCAAAGCCACTAATTAACTTCCAAATCAATTATTGCAATAAAGTCAATTTATAAATTATGTACTACTTCTATACTGATAATTTAGTACAAAATTTAAGCTCAATAAATGATATTGAATGATCATGTGAATGAATGAATGAACAATTCAGAAAGAAATATATATACAGGCAGCTTAGTGTGAAGTAATAGAAAAATTATGATAAAAAGAGAAATAGAATGGTAACAGGATAGAGGAGAAGCAGTCTAAAATCAAAAGTATAATTAAATTTGAAAGAGTCCTTGCCACACAGTGATTGTCCACAATGACCAGCATATTCTAAGGCAACAAAAGTTATCAACTCAGTTTGTTGGGACCTTTTTTCCCCTTTTTACTAAACACCATCAAAATATAACTCAGACTTTATCATAAAAGTCACTTGTTAACATAGATTAAGGCTTTGAAAGTATGCACTTACCTGACCAAAATGCAACTATTTCTTCAAGCAAAATATGTATACATTTGGTTTCAACCTGTATGTTCAGATTTGGCTAGTACCATTCCCATTTTGTAAAAAGAAGTAGCCAAGATTTCAAACTTAGAAAGGTATACCTCTGCTTTTACTTTTTCCCACAATTACCATGTTCCTAAGCATTGCGCTATATTATGTGGCATATGTAACTTCATTTGATTGTCATACTTACTGGATGCGGTACATTTCACAAATGAGAAAACTGAGTTTAGAGAGGTAAGAGAACTTTCCCACACAGATAGTAAGAGTCAGGGTCAGTGTTCGAACCTGTGGCCGCCTGACACCAAGTCACAAAATCTTTGCCATTTGTACTTTCTTAATTTACTTGTAACCGTTTCTTCACAATCAATTCATTTGTGGTGCTTCTTTCAAAAACTCTCCAGCACCTACACCGCAGAGCACAAACCAACCCCTTTAACCAGTGATTCTCAAAGGTAACTTTAGAACAAACTGAGGAGTTCTTAATAACACCCATGCCAGCAATTCTGATTTAATTGATCAGGGTGGTGCGTGGGCATGGCATCGTTTAAAAATCTCCTGCCAGACATGGTGCCTCATGCCTGTATTCCCAGCTACTCAGGAGACTAGGGTGAGAGGATCATTTGAGCCCAGGAATTCAAGGAAGCAGTGAGCTGTGATTGTGCCATGACACTCCCACCTGGGCACCATAGCAAGACCCTGTTTCTAAAATAAACAAACAAATAAAAGTTTCCCAACTGATTATAACATGTGGCCAGAGCTGGGAAGACTACCAGAAATGTGCATACCAGGCCCTCTGCAACCAACTTGCCTGCTTTGCCAACTCTTGTTTCTTGACAGTCCCTCACAGCCACCACACCCTCTAGGCATGACACAAACAGACCACCATTTGGCACTAATCTGTACATAAAGAAAGAATGCCTAGCAAAGGAAAGAAACTTTTTTGGATTAAGATCTCTCTCTTTTTTGCACAAATGTTCAGCCTTTATAGTTTGAGGTTATAGTCTCTGAACCTATTAAAACTGTCTCACAGTAGGGGTTTAATGAAGCATCTTTCCCTGCTATGTTTCTGCTGTCATTTTTCATGAGGCAAAGAAAGATGGAAATTCAAAGAATTTTAGCATTAGGTCAACTGATTGTGTCCCGTTAGCTCAGCCAATTTAGAGGATGGTGCTAAGACTAATATCACGGTTTTTCTGTTGTCCAGTTGGCTCTTTATGGATTCACAAACACTAACCATACCCTTAATCCTCTATAGGCAGTACATAAATGCCAGCAATTATGCAGCTGATCATAATAGGAAAAGGGTATGTATGACTTGGTGAAAATCCAATAGCATCATCTTGAAACGCAAAGAAGAACATATTTCAAAGAGCAGCAGTCCAGCCAATTTGGACCAATTAGAAGACAGAAGGAAAATATCTAGTTAATCAATAGTCAGCTGATCATAATATTAATCAAACCTTTCATGCTTCAGTTCTGCAAGCTGATGTTGAATATAAAATAAAATCACTCCCATTTGGGCTCAGCTGGGATTTTGAGCTTATTAAACAAAAGGAATACGTTAAATTAACATTCTAACTCAGCATTAAACCCCTAGAAGCAAGAGAATTCATCATAAAATGTCCGTCATCTCATCATGATTCTGTATTACAACCCCAAAGGTAAGATCACCCCATGTTATGAGTTTCTCAAACAGAGAACTAAATGTATGAGATTAAAAAACAGGGTGAGCTCAGTGCAGCACTGAATCCCATCGCATTTGCAGATTTAAGGTATGCTTTATTATTATTTTAATGTGGTTTTGGCCATTCTTCCTCTATTTTTTAATATGGTGGTGTGACTTGCATCGAGCTCCCTTGAAAAGTTTTATTTCCAACACAAAGCTGAAATTCCCCAAGACCCTTAATGTTTTATACAGACACTCAAAAGTAAGAAAAGTAGAAGTTCGAGGGAGGGACACTCAGATGACTATGTACAATCATGAATTCTTGCAGAGTTATTTCCAGCAAGTATGGAAGGTAAACATGCATTATCAGTTAGGCTAAGCCTGGATACCAGAAATGATCATAGAGGGTCAATGCAACTCCTGCTGAGAACTTGACCGAACACCAGCTTTTTGTCTTGACCTTCTAGGCAACATACACTTAGGAGGACAAGGGCAACAGGCTGGATCATCATGCAGTTACCCAGTGGGATGAATTCTCCTCTATAGCTTTTCCCATCCATTAACTGCGAGTAGAAACCATAAAGTCATCTTCTAGCAACTTTACAAGCTTTTTCTGTGATAACTTTTGATCACATCATATTCCTTCCATTTCCCCTCCGCTTCTTTCATCTGTTACCTTCTTTTAAATATGAACATATTTGTTATTCTCAAAGTAAGCCATGTGTATGTTAAAAAATTTAAAAGTACAAGAGTAAAATAGTTAAATATAAATCTACTTCAAACAGCACAAAGAGTATACAGTTTAAAGTAATTCTACCTTGAACCCAGTCCCCAGTCTCCCATGAAATAAATTCATTCTTTTCTTTTTCCTGATCTCCTCCTCCTTCCCCCATACATATGTATATACATACATACACACATACAAACATACACACCTATCTTTTACACAAACAATATGAACTTTGTTCTGCATATTGCTAATTTTTCTTCTATTTTGCACATTATTCCATATCAGTTCTTACAGACATACCTTATTATTTTATTTTATTATTTTTATTTTATTTTATTTTATTTTATTTTTGTTTTTTTTTTATTATACTTTAAGTTCTAGGGTACATGTGCATAACGTGCAGGTTTGTTACATATGTATATTTGTGCCATGTTGGTGTGCTGCACCCATCAACTCGTCAGCACCCATCAATTCATCATTTATATCATGTATAACTCCCCAATGCAATCCCTCCCCCCTCCCCCCTCCCCATGATAGGCCCCAGTGTGTGATGTTCCCCTTCCCGAGTCCAAGTGATCTCATTGTTCAGTTCCCACCTATGAGTGAGAACATGTGGTGTTTGGTTTTCTCTTCTTGTGATAGTTTGCTAAGAATGATGGTTTCCAGCTGCATCCATGTCCCTACAAAGGATGCAAACTCATCCTTTTTTATGACGGCATAGTATTCCATGGTGTATATGTGCCACATTTGCTTAATCCAGTCTGTCCCAGATGGACATTTGGGTTGATTCCAAGTCTTTGCTATTGTGAATAGTGCTGCAATAAACATACGTGTGCATGTGTCTTTGTAGTAGAACAATTTATAATCCCTTGGGTATATACCCAGTAGTGGGATGGCTGGGTCATATGGTACATCTAGTTCTAGATCCTTGAGGAATCACCATACTGTTTTCCATAATGGTTGAACTAGTTTACAGTCCCACCAACAGTGTAGAAGTGTTCCTATTTCTCCACATCCTCTCTAGCAACTGTTGTTTCCTGATTTTTTAATGATTGCCATTCTAACTGGTGTGAGATGGTATCTCATTGTGGTTTTGATTTGCATTTCTCTGACGGCGAGTGATGATGAGCATTTTTTCATGTGTCTGTTGGCTGTATGAATGTCTTCTTTTGAGAAATGTCTGTTCATATCCTTTGCCCACTTTTGGATGGGGTTGTTTGTTTTTTTCTTGTAAATTTGTTTGAGTTCTTTGTAGATTCTGGATATTAGCCCTTTGTCAGATGAGTAGATTGCAAAAATTTTCTCCCATTCTGTAGGTTGCCTGTTCACTCTGATGGTAGTTTCTTTTGCTGTGGAGAAGCTCTTTAGTTTAATTAGATCCCATTTGTCAATTTTGGCTTTTGCTGCCGTTGCTTTTGGTGTTTTAGACATGAAGTCCTTGCCCATGCCTATGTCCTGAATGGTACTACCTAGATTTTCTTCTAGGGTTTTTATGGTATTAGGTCTAACATTTAAGTCTCTAATCCATCTTGAATTAATCTTCGTATAAGGAGGAAGGAAAGGATCCAGTTTCAGCTTTCTACTTATGGCTAGCCAATTTTCCCAGCACCATTTATTAAATAGGGAATCCTTTCCCCATTTCTTGTTTCTCTCAGGTTTGTCAAAGATCAGATGGCTGTAGATGTGTGGTATTATTTCTGAGGACTCTGTTCTGTTCCATTGGTCTATAGCTCTGTTTTGGTACCAGTACCATGCTGTTTTGGTTACTGTAGCCCTGTAGTATAGTTTGAAGTCAGGTAGCGTGACGCCTCCAGCTTTGTCCTTTTGACTTAGGATTGTCTTGGCAATGCGGGCTCTTTTTTGGTTCCATATGAACTTTAAAGCAGTTTTTTCCAATTCTGTGAAGAAACTCATTGGTAGCTTGATGGGGATGGCATTGAATCTATAAATAACCTTGGGCAGTATGGCCATTTTCACGATATTGATTCTTCCTATCCATGAGCATGGTATGTTCTTCCATTTGTTTGTGTCCTCTTTGATTTCACTGAGCAGTGGTTTGTAGTTCTCCTTGAAGAGGTCCTTGACATCCCTTGTAAGTTGGATTCCTAGGTATTTTATTCTCTTTGAAGCAATTGGGAATGGAAGTTCATTCCTGATTTGGCTCTCTGCTTGTCTGTTACTGGTGTATAAGAATGCTTGTGATTTTTGCACATTAATTTTGTATCCTGAGACTTTGCTGAAGTTGCTTATCAGCTTAAGGAGATTTTGGGCTGAGACAAGGGGGCTTTCTAAATATACAATCATGTCATCTGCAAACAGGGACAATTTGACTTCTTCTTTTCCTAACTGAATACCCTTGATTTCTTTCTCTTGCCTGATTGCTCTAGCCAGAACTTCCAACACTATGTTGAACAGGAGTGGTGAGAGAGGGCATCCCTGTCTTGTACCAGTTTTCAAAGGGAATTTTTCCAGTTTTTGCCCATTCAGTATGATATTAGCTGTGGGTTTGTCATAAATAGCTCTTATTATTTTGAGGTACGTTCCATCAATACCGAATTTATTGAGCGTTTTTAGCATGAAAGGCTGTTGAATTTTGTCAAAAGCCTTTTCTGCATCTATTGAGATAATCATGTGGTTCTTGACTTTGGTTCTGTTTATATGCTGGATTATGTTTATTGATTTGCGAATGTTGAACCAGCCTTGCATCCCAGGGATGAAGCCCACTTAATCATGATGGATAAGCTTTTTGATGTGCTGCTGAATCCGGTTTGCCAGTATTTTATTGAGGATTTTTGCATCAATGTTCATTAGGGATATTGGTCTAAAATTCTCTTTTTTTGTTGTGTCTCTGCCAGGCTTTGGTATCAGGATGATGTTGGCCTCATAAAATGAGTTAGGGAGGATTCCCTCTTTTTCTATTGATTGGAATAGTTTCAGAAGGAATGGTACCAGCTCCTCCTTGTACCTCTGGTAGAATTCAGCTGTGAATCCATCTGGTCCTGGACTTCTTTTGGTGGGTAGGCTATTAATTGTTGCCTCAATTTCAGAGCCTGCTATTGGTCTATTCAGGGATTCAACTTCTTCCTGGTTTAGTCTTGGGAGAGTGTAAGTGTCCAGGAAATTATCCATTTCTTCTAGATTTTCTAGTTGATTTACGTAGAGGTGTTTATAGTATTCTCTGATGGTAGTTTGTATTTCTGTGGGGTCGGTGGTGATATCCCCTTTATCATTTTTTATTGCATCTATTTGATTCCTCTCTCTTTTCTTCTTTATTAGTCTTGCTAGCGGTCTGTCAATTTTGTTGATCTTTTCAAAAAACCAACTCCTGGATTCATTGATTTTTTGGAGGGTTTTTTGTGTCTCTATCTCCTTCAGTTCTGCTCTGATCTTAGTCATTTCCTGCCTTCTGCTAGCTTTTGAATGTGTTTGCTCTTGCCTCTGTAGTTCTTTTAATTGTGATGTTAGAGTGTCAATTTTAGATCTTTCCTGCTTTCTCTTGTGGGCATTTAGTGCTATAAATTTCCCTCTACACACTGCTTTAAATGTGTCCCAGAGATTCTGGTATGTTGTATCTTTGTTCTCATTGGTATCAAAGAACATCTTTATTTCTGCCTTCATTTCATTATGTACCCAGTAGTCATTCAGGAGCAGGTTGTTCAGTTTCCATGTAGTTGAGCGGTTTTGATTGAGTTTCTTAGTCCTGAGTTCTAGTTTGATTGCACTGTGGTCTGAGAGACAGTTTGTTATAATTTCTGTTCTTTTACATTTGCTGAGGAGTGCTTTACTTCCAAATATGTGGTCAATTTTGGAATAAGTTCGATGTGGTGCTGAGAAGAATGTATATTCTGTTGATTTGGGGTGGAGAGTTCTATAGATGTCTATTAGGTCCGCTTGGTGCAGAGATGAGTTCAATTCCTGGATATCCTTGTTAACTTTCTGTCTCGTTGATCTGTCTAATGTTGACAGTGGAGTGTTGAAGTCTCCCATTATTATTGTATGGGAGTCTAAGTCTCTTTGTAAGTCTCTAAGGACTTGCTTTATGAACCTGGGTGCTCCTGTATTGGGTGCATATATATTTAGGATAGTTAGCTCTTCCTGTTGAATCGATCCCTTTACCATTATGTAATGGCCTTCTTTGTCTCTTTTGATCTTTGATGGTTTAAAGTCTGTTTTATCAGAGACTAGGATTGCAACCCCTGCTTTTTTTTGTTCTCCATTTGCTTGGTAGATCTTCCTCCATCCCTTTATTTTGAGCCTATGTATGTCTCTGCATGTGAGATGGGTCTCCTGAATACAGCAGACTGATGGGTCTTGACTCTTTATCCAGTTTGCCAGTCTGTGTCTTTTAATTGGACCATTTAGTCCATTTACATTTAAAGGTTAACATTGTTATGTGTGAACTTGATCCTGCTATTATGATATTAACTGGTTATTTTGTTCGTTAGTTGATGCAGTTTCTTCCTAGCCTCAATGGTCTTTACATTTTGGCATGGTTTTGCAATGGCTGGTACTGGTTGTTCCTTTCAATGTTTAGGGCTTCCTTCAGGGTCTCTTGTAAGGCAGGCCTGGTGGTGACAAAATCTCTAAACATTTGCTTATCTGTAAAGGATTTTATTTCTCCTTCACTTATGAAACTTAGTTTGGCTGGACATGAAATTCTGGGTTGAAAATCCTTTTCTTTAAGAACGTTGAATATTGGCCCCCACTCTCTTCTGGCTTGTAGAGTTTCTGCCGAGAGATCTGCTGTTAGTCTGATGGGCTTCCCTTTGTGGGTAACCCGACCTTTCTCTCTGGCTGCCCTTAAGATTTTTTCCTTCATTTCAACTTTGGTGAATCTGGCAATTATGTGTCTTGGAGTTGCTCTTCTCCAGGAGTATCTTTGTGGCGTTCTCTGTATTTCCTGAATTTGAATGTTGGCCTGTCCTACTAGGTTGGGGAAGTTCTCCTGGATGATATCCTGAAGAGTGTCTTCCAACTTGGATCCATTTTCCCCCTCACTTTCAGGCACCCCAAACAGACGTAGATTTGGTCTTTTTACATAATCCCATACTTCTTGTAGGCTTTGTTCATTTCTTTTTCTTCTTTTTTCTTTTGGTTTCTCTTCTCGCTTCATTTCATTCATTTGATCCTCAATCGCTGATACTCTTTCTTCCAGTTGATCGAGTCGGTTACTGAAGCTTGTGCATTTGTCACGTATTTCTCGTGTCATGGTTTTCATCTCTGTCATTTCATTTAAGACCTTCTCTGCATTAATTAGTCTAGCTGTCAATTCTTCCACTCTTTCTTCAAGATTTTTAGTTTCTTTGCGCTGGGTATGTAATTCCTCCTTTTGCTCTGAGAAGTTTGATGGACTGAAGCCTTCTTCTCTCATCTCATCAAAGTCATTCTCTGACCAGCTTCGATCCGTTGCTGGCGATGGGCTGCACTCCTTTGCAGGGGGAGATGTGCTCTTATTTTTTGAATTTCCAGCTTTTCTGCCCTGCTTTTTCCCCATCTTTGTGGTTTTATCTGTCTCTGGTCTTTGATTATGGTGACGTACTGATGGGGTTTTGGTATAGGTGTCCTTCCTGTTTGATAGTTTTCCTTCTGACAGTCGGGACCCTCAGCTATAGGTCTGTTGGAGATTGCTTGAGGTCCACTCCAGACCCTGTTTGCCTGGGTATCAGCAGCAGAGGTTGCAGAAGATAGAATATTGCTGAACAGCGAGTGTACCTGTCTGATTCTTCCTTTGGAAGCTTCCTCTCAGGGGTGTACTTCACCCTGTGAGGTGTGGGGTGTCAGACTGCCCCTAGTGGGGGATGTCTCCCAGTTAGGCTACTCAGGGGTCAGTGACCCACTTGAGCAGGCAGTCTGTCCGTTCTCAGATCTCAACCTCCGTGTTGGGAGATCCACTGCTCTCTTCAAAGCTGTCAGACAGAGTCGTTCGTGTCTGCTCAGGCCTCTGCTGCTTCCCCTGTTGTTTTTTAGCTGAACCCTGCTCCCAGAGGTGGAGTCTATAGAGACAGGCAGGTTTCCTTGAGCTGCTGTGAGCTCCACCCAGTTCGAGCTTCCCAGCGGCTTTGTTTACCTACTTAAGCCTCAGCAATGGTGGGCGCCCCTCCCCCAGCCTCGCTGCTGCCTTGAGGTTAGATCGCCGCAGACTGCTGTGTTAACAATGAGGGAGGCTCCGTGGGCGTGGGACCCTCCCGGCCAGGTGAGGGATATATTCTTCTGGTGTGCCCGTTTGAATTAAAGAGTGGTATTGGGGTGGGAGTTACCCGATTTTCCAGGTGTTGTGTGTCTCAGTTCCCCTGGCTAGGAAAAGGGATTCCCTTCCCCCTTGCGCTCCCCAGGTGAGGTGATGCCTCGCCCTGCTTCAGCTCTCGCTGGTCAGGCTGCAGCAGCTGACCAGCACCGACTGTCCAGCACTGCCTAGTGAGATGACCCCAGTACCTCAGTTGAAAATGCAGAAATCACCGGTCTTCTGTGTCGCTCACACTGGGAGTTGGAGACTGGAGCTGTTCCTATTCGGCCCTATTATTTTAAATTACTGCATAATATCACATGGCATGGATGAACCATAATTATCATCTATTGCTGAGTATTTTTCCTATATTTTTCTACTACAAATAACATTGCAATAAAATCTTTATGTATATGTATATACAGACATGCAAGGAAATTTAATATTTTATGTGTCTTTGTATACATATGCAAGTACATCTGTTAACTAAATCTGGTAGTGAAATTGCTGGGTCAAAAGAGATATACCTTTTAAGTTTTAATAGTTATTACCACATTGCCCTGCAAATATTAAATGAACCAATTCATACTCCATACAACAATGTATGAGAGTGCCCCATGCCCACACACCAGGTAGCTCATTGTGCTACCATATGGTTTGATCTTATCCATCTGATAGGTAAGAAAAATAGCATATTTGTTTTGTTTTACTTGAAGAATGAATATTTTTATGAACGGCAACATCAAATAAAGTATTGAGTCCTGCACAAGTATTCACAGATCCTATATTCAAGTGTTCTATCCTTTAGTCAACATTTTAAGTCTATCACCTATTATCATATGCCAGGTATTATACTGAGAGTCACATATTTAAAAGAATCAAGACATAGACCCTGTCCTCAAAGTACTCATAGACTAACAGGTGAGAAAGATATTGTAAAATAAATAATACACAGTATAAGTACAATAACAGAATATGTATACTGTCTGAGTGTAAAAGTGGCTATGGATAAAAAAACCTGTTCCTTAAATATACCTTATTTTATTATTTTTATGTAAATATATTTAAATGTGAAAAAGAAAAATAAATACCTTGGTCAGCAAGAACCATGATTGTGACAATTACAGCTAATAATTATAGGTTCTGATTAGGTGAAGGACTATTTTACTTCCTCATCTATATTTATTAAAATAAGAGTAGGCAGAATAATTTATAAAACTCTCCATCTTATTTGATACTTGTTTTGGGAGCTTACAACTTCGTCTAAAAAATAAATAATAGGATATTTTTTTCTCTATCAATTTTGCAGCTATTTTTTAGCTCTTATTTTGAACGACAAATCAAAGCACAAACTTTATCCTCTGTCCTTGGTTCTCCCTCAACTCATTGGACCATTAAACTTTTACTATATGGTGATTCTTATTAACTATTGGATTTGCTATGCCATGCTAAAGAAGTTTGCCCTTTAGCATGAGGTGTGTCAAGGATAGTTAATTATTTTACACAGAAAGCCCTTTCCATAGTCAGATATGATAAACTGTGATAATAACATTAACATCATTGACTGGTAAGTCTACTTCTTGAGCTTTTAATCATCATTCCAGACTTCTTTAAATGCTGTCTTCCAATCAATAGAAACGCTTTAAAACTTTAGACTAAGGCCAGGCACGGTGGCTCACGCCTGTAATCCCAGCACTTTGGGAGGCCAAGGCCGGTGGATTACCTGAGCTCAGGAGTTTGAGACCAGCCTGGGCAACATGGTGAAACTCCATCTCTACTAAAATACAAAAAATTAGCTGAGCATGGCAGTGGGCACCTGTAGTCCCAGCTACTCAGGAGGCTGAGGCAGAAGAATCACTTGAACCCGAGAAGTGGAAGTTGCAGTGAGCAGAGATCATGCCACTGCACTCCAGCCTGGCCACAGAGCGAGACTCCGTCTCCAAAAAGCAAAACAAAACAAAACAAAACTTTATACTGGAGTAAAAGCAACTCACTAATGCTATTCTCTTTTCACATCTTGCCTTCATTTCCGCATCTCATCACATTGTTTATAGTCTCTACTGTTAAGTTCTCATTCAAATGCAAACATTCAAGCTGGGTTGCACATGGAACTGGGTTGAAGTTGGTGTGACGTATGAAAGCTGTTGAGTGGGGGTGTGGGGTTCGAGAGGTCTAGGTTTAACTTCTAGTTCTCCTGTCTTCAGCAAGTCACTTACCTTTTTGATGATGCTTGTTTATTATCAGTATAATGAGAAAATGTTACTTTTATTTCTCAGGGTTATAGTAAGGATCAAATGAAATAATAGTTAGAAATGGGTAAAGAGTTAAAAGCAAAAAAGTTCCTCAATTCCCTTTCAGAAACTCCCTTTTTTTTCCTGCCCAGGCCCATTCTTTATGTGGCCCCCACCTACTCAAAGCCTCACATGTTGTGCCATTTAACTTGTGTCTCCTGTAATCCAGCTCCATATCTCCCATCAATAGCTACCTGTTTTAGGTTTTATCTTTCAGACCCTAATTTTTATTAAGACAGCTATAATCGAAAAAAGAATCTGAAAATAACAACAGCAGAATTTTTTGAGTACTTTACCACACGCCAAATCATAAATTCAATTGCAACCCCACAGCTTTTACTAGGATAATTTCCGATTACATCATATTCCCTCCATGTTCTCTCCACTTGCTATGCAAAAACCTTTATATATATTATTCTTACTTAATCTTTGCAACAAATAAAATTGAGCCTATTATTATTCTTGTTTTACAGATAAGGAAACTGAGACTTGGAAAGTGAAGTAATTTGTCCATAATCACACAGCTAAGTTGTGGTGGAACTGCACTTTGAATGCCTCAGAAACTGTTCCATAACCCCACTGCTCCACTGCTTCTCCTGAATGCAGAACTAATGTAATGAACAAATGGTCACTCATGCATTGTCTTTGAAATTTAACATGCTCATATAATCATAGAGTCTGAAGTTAGAAGATTATCCACTTTAACGATCTATCCAACCCTTAAACCTCCTTTATCATATGCCTAAGTCACAATCTGCCTTTTGCTTCAGTAACGCCAGTGAGGGATCTGTACCATGTCCAAAAAATGGAATCCCTTCATCTTCAGACTGTTCTAGTGGGAAGTTCTTTATATCAAGCAAAAATCTTTCTTCCTGAAAACTCGGTCTACTGACATTAATTTTACCCAAAAGCTTTATTGAAAAATTATAATTCAAATGTTACATAAAATAAGTCCCCTAATAATCTCTTCCCCTTGATAAGGTACTCAGTGCAACTTGACCAGGCTGGTCACCTTCATATGAAAACATCTAAAGCCCTCCTCTGCATTTCACCCAAACTCCAGGCATGCTCTGCCCGGTTGAGCAAAGAGCAGGACTCCGACCTTCATTGTTATAGAGACTGTTTCTACAATTCCCATCTATGAGATGATTAAGATTGTGTGAAGCAATCATATCATGCTTTTGACTCATATTATGAGTTTACATTTTATCAATATTCCTACATCGTTTTTCACTACTTCGTCCACTTACTGTTAGTTGAAACTGATCATGTTGGAGTTGGGCCACTTTTCTAGAATAGTTGTTTTAACTGAGGCTGCACATTAGAATCACAATGGGAGCTTTAAAAATATTGATTCCCAGATAGCAGCCACAGACATTCTAATTTATTTAGTGTGGGAGGTGGCTCAGCATTTACATCAATTGTGTCTTCCTATATTTGTATCATCCCAGTTTGATAATATCTACAGATTTAATGGCTAAGTCATCAATGTTCTCACCAAGTCACTGCAGAGTCCTGGAGCCTTCCCTTCAGTTAATATTGGCCAGGTAGATTTTAGGTATAGATATACAACCAGTTACAAATCCACGAAATTACACTGTCATTCAGTCCAGAGTTTTCTATTTTGTTCACAAAATAATATCAACAAATACTTTGGTGGTTTTCTGTTTGTTTGTTTTTGAGACGGAGTCTCGCTCTGTTGCCCAGGCTGGAGCACAGTGGTACGATCTCGGCTCACTGCAAGCTCTGCCTCCCAGGTTCACGCCATTCTCCTGCCTCAGCCCCCTCCAATAGCTGGGACTACAGGCGTACGCCAACACGCCCGGCTAATTTTTTGTATTTTTAGTAGAGATGAGGTTTCACTATGTTAGCCAGGATGGTCTCAATCTCCTGACCTCGTGATCTGCCTGCCTCGGCCTCCCAAAGTGCTGGGATTACAGGCATTAGCCACCTAGCCCGGCCACAAGACTTCGTTAAATGTCTCACAGAGAACTAGTCTAGAGCACTGGTTAAAAGCATAGATTCCACCCCCACTGCAAATTCAAATCTCAGCTGAGCTAGCTAGATGACTTTGGGAACGTACCTTAATCTCTCTGTACTTCAGTTTCCCTAATGCTTACCTATAGGATTGTCGTAAAGATTAAATGAGTTTATACGTATAAAACGTCTTGCATATAGTTAGCTTGAAAGTCAACTATCATTCCTATTATGAAGTCTCATTATACACCATTTATTGCATCCACTCCATTTTAAAAAGACAATGATAATATTTGCTGCTGGAGAGCTGATCTGATGTGATATACAGGCTGAGTGGTGAGAGATAGTGAGTTACCTCTAGGTTTATCGATCATAGAACAGGCTCCTCTAGAGGGATATAAAGCACCACCAAGTCTTTTGAGTCTTAAGCTGTTGCTTATAGTACTCTGATGAATAGTTTTGTTGGTTGAACTATTTGGGTTTAGAACTAAGCATAGTGGGGTATCCAATCCCAGTTTGAGTCTTAGCTATCATGTTTTCAGGGTGTTAAAGTCACTTTTCTAGTTTATTTTTACTTCAGTTGAAGCTTTTTACAGCTTAGATGGAGTTTAGCTTTATTGTAGGTTTACCTTAAACATGCTTTTCACCAGATTTTATTAGTTTCTGTTAATCATATGACCATGGAGGCTGGCACAAAACTGACCAACCCTGGAATATCAGTGTAGCTTAGTCAAACTTTCGTTTATTGCTGGTTAAATCAGTTGTAGCTGAAGCAAGTGATAAACATCAGAGATCATTTCCAAGCCATACCCATTTTCTCCTTACCCCAATTAAAGCATGACTCACAGCCCATTACAGGATTTCTAACTACTGCCGGAGTGGTATTCATTGCTTACTCACCTTAGTAAATCACACAAAAGTAGCTATGTACTTAAATTACACAAAATCCAAAAGCTCCTAGATTGAGTTAACTAATTTATTATAACTATACTATTACCCATTGTGTAATAATAAAAACACAGAAAGTATGGAAAAATGTCAGAAAAAAAGAAGTCCTTGCAGATACATTTCTAAATCTGCTTACTCCTGGATATTTTGAAATTTCTTCAAAATGTAGCCTGCCCTTTCCCAGCACCCCCCAAGAATCCTGAGTAAAGACATTTCCCTTTAACTTGCTGGAAGGAAGGGAAAGTTCTAGATATAAAGTCATTTCTTCCATTATCTGCTTAAAAAACACCACTAACGGAAAATGAATCAGAGAAATAGAAAACTAGCAATACCATAGGTCTCCAAGTGAAATTCCCACACCAAATTTGAAATATGAGCAAAAAGATGATTTGCTAAATATCTCAGTGGCATTGCAGAGTCCCTGGAAGAAGTCAGCGACAGAGGGCTCCTCATCTCTGACAGGCTAGGTGTTCCCTGGGGGAGGCATCTTTTTATCATTCAATTGTCATTTGCCAAGAAAAGATAGCTATTGACCAGTATTACGTTTTAAGAAATTAAAAGATATAGAGTCCTTCAAATTAATAACTTTAACTTACCCTTCAGCACCTTTTCCAAAAATTTGAGGACAAATGTCGGAAGATCTTTAGGGATTCAAATTTAGGTTATGGATTCACATTGGTATTTTGCCATAACAAACATGTCACACAACCAAATAGGACTGAAGTAAGTAGGAGGACATTGATGCCAACATGGGGACTGGAGTAAAGTATTTAAGGTAAAAAAAAATCAGAATCTTTTCCTAAAGAACATAGTTTAAATACAAGAAAAGGCAACCAATATCAGTTTAAACTAGTAGAAGAAGTAACGCATAACACAATAATGTTTATGATTAGGCCAAAGTAGGAAACAGATTGATGAGTGGAGGTGAAAAATATCTTGGGAGATTTAAAATGATCAGATTGAAATAAGGGTATAGTGTTAATAGACAAGAAAAAAAGGGAAGAAAATAGGAATTTGTCCGCTAGGGCAATAGACACTGAAAAATGAACTAGATCATTTGGTGGGAGTAACATTTAATTCAAAGAAGATATGGTTTAGTAAGAAGTACTTTCTTGAGATGGTAGACTTAATTCATTTCCAAAACTTGGGTTAATGACACTCACATTCAATTGATCAACTCAGGCTCAAAACAGGTTCCTGGTTTGAATGTTGCATAACTGACAGAGAACTGAGGTGACATTTTAGACTGGAAACAAAAAGGTTAGGTTTAAGAAATTATTCCAAACATATTGTCTATATTATTTATTAATCAACTGTAGGTTCTCCTAATAGCACATTCTGTTATGGTACATGTGGGTCACTTCTAAGATTTTTTTTCTCATTTTGAGAATCAAATTATACACTGATGTCTAGTTTTGACTGTTAAGGATATTAACAAAAAGGAGGAGGGGAATATTAGGAAGTGAGAAAAGAGAAGAAAGGTAATACAGAAGCTGAGTGGGCAAAGGGGATTTTGCAATATAGCCTGAAGTGACATGAAGACTCTTGGAAAAGGACCCCTTTATTCCACAGGGAGGTTGTCCCATATCTAAGAGTAACATTCAGATCCAGGAATAGAACATTCTGCTCTGTTCCAGTGTGGTTAAAATTGGGATAGCTTGGGTCTGGGAACGGAGTTTTGGCAAACAGCATGTGTACAATTAATATTACATTAATATGTTATAAAGTTGTTATAAGAATTCAATAAAAACCTACCTATAAATATTTTGACATCATAGGAGGCACACAGTAGGTACATAATAAATATTGTATCTATTCTATTTTATTCAGCTATGGTAAATTGAATAATTAAAGGATCCCATAGATTTTCTTCTAGGTCAAGTTTGCAAGTTACTCTGCCTGTCTGAGAAATCTAGCAGGTGGCAGTCAGAACTAAGTCCTAAAATCAAAAGGGTAACAAATATTTAAATAAAGGCCAGATGAACGGGTAGGAGAGGAGGCATTGAGAGAGGCACCTGTCATTATGCATCTTAACTACAACAAAACAAAATGAATTTATAAGTATCTCAAACCTGCTAAGGAAGGAAAATCCCGAGAATATTCTAGTTGACAAGGGATGACAATTAGAAATTAATTGTATAATACTCATTATTTATTCAAAACGTTACTGACACTTATTTAATGTGCTGCCTTTATTATACTAGTAATTGTAGGAGGCATTCATCTATTATTTGTAATTTAGATTCCATCAGTCCTTTATTTCTTGACACCATCTTAAGTTTCTCAGATAGCAACTTTCTTTCCCTAGGAGTTTTCAGGCATCCACCCTAACAGTTAAAACTGATCACTTTTACAGGCATGTGGAACCTCCATTCTGGCATTGGTAAAACCAATTTTCTAGGCCATTACTGGAGACTCACTTTCTTATTTAGAAAGTAGGTAGAGTTTCCGGATGAAATACAGGACACTTAGTCCAAGTTGAATTTCAGCTAAACAACTAACAATTTTCAATATTAAGTATGTCTCAAATATTGCATTGGATATATACTAAAAATATTATTTATTGTTTTAGCTAAAATTCAAATTTAACTCAGAGTTCTATATTTTTATGTGCTAAATCTGGAAACCCTAAAACTTGATGTTCCTAATTTATTAATAGGAAGTAGGATAAAAAGTAAGTGAAAAGACTGAAAGTAAATAAAGCTTTAAGGTAAGAAGCCACTTTCTCACTAAAGTATACTCATCTTAGCAATATACCTCAAAAGAAACTACAAACTCTATAAATTGCCCAAATTATTCTTGGATGTATACAATCAGGAAAGCCAAATTGGAAAAGTACTTTCATTTTGCAATCATGTTTCTCAGCTAAAACAGGTTTATATCTACTATTTTTTGTAACTAATCATTTTTAAGATCTGCTGAAGAACAACTCAAGATGCTATACCTTAATACAAAAGAGAAAAGATGCAGGCAAATCACTGAGATTTACATCCTCACGATTTCCTAAATCCTACTACTTCTGAAGGAGAAATTGCTACTAAGACTTCAGGCAGATATGCCTAATTAATCCCTTATTTCCTCCGAGTGAATGTCCTATGTTCTAGGTAATATGACAAATGTCACTATTCTAAGAGAATTCTAACACTCTGAAACTTTTTTTTAAAAGGTTTTCATTTACTAAACATGTTACATCATCAGGAATTTCAAAGAGAAAATGTCAATGCCCTCTAACTTTCTAATTCTCAACCCACGAATCCAATTTGTTTCATTGGCTTTGGGGAACTAATAAATACGAGATATTTATTTGTAAGTCAAAATCTAAAATTGAGTCCCCCTGACAATCCGATGATGATTTGTGATATAACAGTCCCAAAAGAATAGAAGAAAAAAAAGTTTCACATTTTGCTTCATCTAAAAACACAAAATTGTTTTCTAATTACAATGGCACATATTACACCCTGTATTTCAATAATATTTTATCTTGACTCTTTACATGTGTAACCACTTAACCTAGGCAAAGATCTAATAATTAACAAGAAAAAATCATGAAATTCAAGATTTATGAAGTGTTTTCAGTTCCACTGTCAAGACCACATGAGGGAAAAAGTATATTAGCACCATCACCATATGTACTCTATTCCACCTGCATATTCATTACCATAGTGCAAAGAATCAGCACAAAAATAAATACTCCACTAAACGTCCTGGTAATTTTGATCACCTCTATTTCAAAATGCATTATGACCAGCACAACTTTCAACCAGGGTTATCTTCTGATAGAAAGAGAAGGCTAAGGAAAGCATCCTTAGCACATTGACAAATGCATTTCATTTTTATTCTGTGGAAACAAACAAAAACTGTATTTAATGTTAGTATCATTTTAGCATTTAACAGCTTTTGCTTTTCTAAATGAGACCACTGCATGAAAGAAGGCACTTTTTGGGTGAAATTTCTAATGTATCTACAGGCTGTTTTCATTTTATTGTTTAACTCACCCCACTCATAGCATATACATGTACAACTAAGTATGAATAGCTTACATAAATTATAAGATGTATTAAAGCCTTTCCCTCTCTCCAACAGTGCTCTAGGATGCATTATCAGACAAGCAGATAAGTGTAATGATGAACTGCACAATATGGCCAACATTAATAGAGTGGTTTTCTACAAATGTATTGCAAAAAATAAATACTTCACATTTCAGAACATAACTATTTCAATGTCACATGTTAGCAAAGGACAAAGTGGCAGGTATTAGCAACTTTAAATCTGTAGGTCCTGGATTAAACAATATAAAGGAACTAGAGAGAAATGACAATGCATCTAGAGAGTAGATGAGGTTGAAGGTAAGAGTCTATTCTTGAGGGTCTGATTAGGTTCTTTCCATCTCTCCACTTTTCTTTTTTTTTAAATCTTCATAGAGACGCCTTAGCAGAAGCTATCAGTTTTGACAGTACACCAAAATCCTGGCAGTGAACCATAAATTGACCATTACCATAAAAAGAGCTGCTAAATGAGAAACCATGTGCTCAGTATAAAACTAATTTCATGCTTTCCAAAGCACACAGTGGCTTCTAGCAAGATAGTGGCCCTGGGACTTGCCGAGACAGATTGGCGAACACAAATGGTTTGCTCCTGATGCGTCTGCTTAGCCAAGCTTTACGTGTACTGGCAGTAAAAGAGGTTCTCGAGTCTTCTATCAAACAAATACACACTTAGCTATAACTTCAAAGCTGAAAGCTGTGAAACAGCTGCCTCAAATAAATATAGCAGGAAAAACACATACACACATACACACACACACACCCCATGTACCATGCTAGCTGCTTCCAATCAAAGAAAAATAGATTCCCCTGCCAACCTAATGTACTAAACAGACACTTAATAAGCATAATGCTATGTAATACATTATAACCCTCACACTCCATTCATGCTTAGAAACACAGGAATTAGAGTTTAGCCAAGCCAAAGCAATAGCACTTCATCTACTTGGAGGCTAAGTTTGTGCCTGCCCATATCTAGTTGGCTTTCAAATACCATATACTTACAAGCCTACATCAAATCTTTCCAAGCATGATGACCTAGTAATTTAACCTCTCCAGGTCAGTGCAGGTACTTTATGTATATTTAAATGATGAAATCTGCTGCCTTTAAAACATCTCAGCTAATAAAAACACACTTCATGAAGAAATACTGCTAATTTCCTCCCGTTCTCATTCGGCACACCGTCACTAGAAATTAATTACTGTTGGTTTTCCAGTGCATGACTGGTCATAACTTTTAATTATTAATAATGTCGAGCTTAACAAGGTGTCAACTCCAGTATGTAATCCACATCACTTACTTTCTTATCTCGAAACATGACTTGTCTCCTCCTATCTGTTTTCCATGTCAAAGATTCTACAAAGTACACTTAGTTTATAGCCTTTTAAATACATCTGAAACACATAATAACACTGCTAATTACCTTCTTTCAGTAATGGTAGCAAATTGCATGATATCACTGACTTGTTCAGAATGTTTAAAATGCAAAGGAAGTCACCTACTGGTAAGATGTCCTCGGCAAACAGCTAGCACAGAAAGAAAGGGCTGCTTATCACACCCATTCAAGGAGTTACTTCGCAACAAAATTAAAGAATCATATATTTTGCTCTTCAGTTTTACTCCTTCAGGTGTGTCAGTACGATGTGGTAAACACAATTGATGACTCCACAGGATTCAGAACAACGTACGAAAGAATCTGTTACTGACATCCCAGACCCCAGCATCCAAGTTTTAGAATAAAAATGCTCACCTCTGCTAGGAAGTCCACTCCACATCCTGGCAGGGCTCTCACCAGCGTCGAGAGCAACCAAGTTGGATAAACAAAACTTCCAGTATGTGACCAGGGTAATGCACAGCGCTACCGAGACTTGGCTCCAGCCCTGATTATCTGTGTGACAGCACCACGTTATATCAGTGCCGCTCCAAGCCTTCCCAGTTGCTGGCTTATTGCACTGCTCATTGAAAATCCTTTACACGCTGGCAACATTTTAGGGAAGGACAAGTACACTCTGAGTCATTTGTAAAGAAAGCAGAGCAATTTCAATTCTATATCTCCATGCATGCTGAAACCAGAAGCACTGTCAACGTACAAGTCTGAGGTGGATTTATGCTAAGAAACAGGCAACCTAAGCCTTCATTATCAATGCATGAAATCAGCCACTGTGATCAAATTCAAGCAAACCACAAAAAGGATATGATTATGAAAGTCTCCACAGATTTAGCACCAAACCTCATGGAATGAAGAATCATCTATTGAAATTGTGTAAATGTTAAAAATAGCTCTGGCTTTTCAACAATGAGCAGGATACAGGGAAGAAATCAGTAGTCTATATTATAAGGACTTATAAATGCTGCATAAACCAAAATAGCTGTAGGTTCCTGGGACTTTACTATAGACAAATGAAATCACTGGAGACTATTACAATTATAACAAAAATAATTCCATATATTTGACACAGATATCCATTAAAGGGCAGATCAAACATCCTTTAACTCCTAAGTGCCCATCTCTAAATTAAAATAATGGTGATAGTTAAAAATGTGCTATGCTATGCTAGCACCTGGACAAAATACCATCAATTTTACTCTAAGACAATTTCATAAACAATAAAGATTTAAATCTATTCTGTGTAACAATAAACATGCAAGATAGATATTTTTAACACTATAATCTTTGCTCATTATTTTGAAAAATCTATAGTTCATTAAACCCATGTATTCTTATCCCAACTACCCCCAAATTTATACCTTCGCTTTTTATCATCCTTCCTCTTTTGTTACTAAAATATAAGATGCAAGACCTACTGGACATCATCTTTAGAAGACACAAGGTCAGAAAGCAGTATTAGATATACCCCAGAAATACATATACCCCAGAAAGCAGTAGCAGTGATTTGAGATTACAAAATATACAGCTTTGACATGCACATGCAAACTGCAAAGCAAAAAAGAAATAAAACATTTATTAGAAATCACAAAAATAAACTGGAAGAAATTCCTAGGAGGCAACATTGACAACACATTTAAGGTTCTATTCAATTTTTTAAAAAGGGTTTCAGGTTCTCATTGAGACTCTGAAGGCCAAACAAATTAGAATTCAGTAAAGGCAATTCCTGATTTGAGGACCTCCTATAAATGACTAGGGAGGGTTCAGTTCTAGTAATCCTACCAGCTCTGAGATGACACATTTAGATGTGTCTACAATATGAAACATCCGTGTAAACCTAAGCAGCACACATTTATGTAACACAGCATTCTGGAGCAACATTAAACACAGCACTCTCACGGGTATTCTCACTATGTCCCCATATGGAAAGTTGACTCCTTATGGGCTGCTGGTTAGATGCCCTCGCTTGGAGACAGATTAGACACCAGTGGATATGCACATAAGTGTGTATGTATACCTATATGTATGCCATTGAACACACTTGCCCCTCACAGTCACTTTTCCCACCTGAATTCCATTTGTTTTGTGTCTCCTGAGGCCCCTAGGGCAACATTTGAATGTATTATGAGAAACAGCATTGGGCATCACTGACTTTGCAGTTGTTCAGTGTCCTCTCTCTTCTGTCCTCTCTGGCTCACCCACCAGACACATAAACTTTCCTTAGAAAACAGTCATAGGAATAGTTCATGAGAGATTGTATGCCTAAAAATCTTTTTATTATTACCACACATGAAGCTCCCTAGTAATAAGATAAAAGTTTAAAATTAAACCGGGATATTTGATTATAGGCCAATCCTTTATCTAAAACCCTTAGTGCTTGATGCATTTCAGAATTCAAATGTTTTCAGATTTTAGAAAGGTAATACTCTACATATGCCAGGAATTATATAATGCCTCCAGTGGCAGATGTTATATAATGCCACATTGAGGTCTGGGGCAACAACTCTATAATCAGATACATTAACATTCTATAGCAAAACATGTGCATATTCATACTGGTTGGGATAAATAAATGCTATAATTTAAGTTCACATTAGTTCATGTCACATTTTCCCATCAACAAGAATTACAAAATCTTCCAGTTTTCATTGCTTCTTGGATTTCAGGAATTGCAGGTAAGAGACTGTGGACCGTATAAATGTTTACTTAAACTGCTAGAAAGTTATGGATTGGGAAATGGTACCTAAGCAGGTGTTCTCTTGCTTAGGCAAGAAATTTGGAGGGTAGTGTTACTTTAACGGGTGGGCAAAAATATGAGGGAAGGTGCTAGTAAGACTGAGACACAAAGCAGAGCAGAAATGTGGCAGTAATGCACGATGACAAAACTAGGACATGGAAAAGAAAGGCAAGAAGAAGCCACTCAGAATTACCGAATCAAAAAAAAAAAAAAAAAAAAACATAATAACAATAGTACTCATTGATCACCTAAACTCTATACCCAGTATACCCAGTAGTGTGAAAGGCACTTGACATAAATATTTTTTAGCAACCTACCTCAATTTTCAAAAGGAAATTTTAAAAGGATGAATGTATCTTCAGAGTGAGGCAAAACATTTGGTTATCTCACCCTCTTCTCATTGTACCCAAAAGCAAAATATCCATAATGTTATACAGTGCATATGGCACTGTCAGAAACAAACAAAAAAATAAGCTTTGCCTTATGAAGTAAAGATTTCTGTTTTATTTGTATATGCTATAAACTACTTGCATTAGAGGTTCTTTAAAATCAGTTTTAGAAAAAAGTAGCAATATTTTCTGCCATCAAGAGTCAACTGTTTAATTTTAAAATTCATTTTAAAAACAAATGTTCTCAAAAAACAATCATAATATATTGCATTTGCTTGGAGTCTTTCTTATGAGTACACTTCCCAAATAAATACTTTTCTTTAAGCATATTAAAGAACTTTAATATAGCAGAGCATTGACACTACACTTAAGATAAGACTTTGAGTCTATAGAACATTCAGTCTTCAAAGAGCATTTCCTGGGTGCCTTTTGGGGCCTAAATCTGCACTGGGGAAGTGTCCAGGAGGCATTTATGTGAAGAGTGGTCTTTCTACTCACTGAACAAACTAGACTGTAATGTGTGGCTTTTAGTATCTAGAATACAATCACAAAGTCATTTTCTACGTGAAGAAGGAAACTGCATTTTATTTTTGACATACAACATAATTCGGTGAATTCTTCTTTTTTAGCAACCAAAATGGTGCCCTGATGGTTTGATGGAGTTATAGCAGCTTCTAAAAGTAACTTACTATCCTATAAGATGAGTAACACTTCAGGGCTATGATTTTAAAAAAAGCTCCCTATGCATTTTACATCAGGTTCATAAAATAATAGATAAACACCCAGTGTCTACAGGACAAGAGTCTCTGGATTGCAGGTTCACCAGAGCGCAAGCTCTTTAAATGAAGTGGGTTAACATTATTTGTGAGTGCCAGCACACTCAGCCCATTAAAAAGTACAATATCCAGCCCTTCCACCATCTCCAAATTCCATGTAATCAGAAGAGCAAATGTGTTTCACAGCTCGAGAAAAACTGTTTAGTGCCAAGGACATATACCAACCTCACGGTCAGCTGTAACATTCCACAGGGATGTCTAACCCAGAACACTGTCCAACAGCCTCCTTGGCTGTGACACTGTTAAGATGTGAAAGTCAAATGTCTGTGTGAGGAAAGTTGGTCAGTCCAGGTGAAAATACATTCATCCCCCAGTGGAAACTGAACTCACTAATTACCACTCGGCTTGGCTCACTGCTGAAAACCCTTCTCCCTAGATTAGTTTAAAATGGGTAACACTTCTATTCCAGGCAGACACCAAGGTTTTAAATACACCTTTGATGATTTAAATCACTCAGACATGTAAACACTTGCCGTGATTGTCTAAGACTCAGTTTCCACACTGAAAGCTGTATTTGGTTTTCAAAATCTTAAAACCAAGACTTGATGTTAACCAATTCTTATCTTTTAATAGATATAATATGTAAAAGTTTATATTCAAAAGCATTCTTTAAGAAAAAGACAATCTCTCCTTCACTAAAAAAGGGCCAACCACCCCTTTTAACCATTTTATCAAAGTTCCATTCAAACTCTTTTATGTGTCAATCCCTTAGAGTTCTGTACTTAATTCACACCCTTGTATAATCCACACCCTTGTTTGACAGTTTTTAACCACATGTACAGAATATGGAGATGTTCTATAATGACTTTTTCAAGTCTACGTCAGTTGTAGTTTTAGATTTCTGACACCATTGAAGATGGCTGGAGCTCCGTCTCAAATTCAAAGCGGCAGGAAGTGGTTAGAATTGTAACTTGAGACTTGATCCTATTTCCAAATTTCTCTACTCTCCCAAGGAACTTCAATCTCAATAAGCCCTACAATATCAATCTCAATTAAATTTATCTGGGGAGAACAGATAAAGGGTACCAACTCTTATTCTTGCTTTGAAAAATAGTCAGGATTTTGTAAAATACTTGGAAACTAAACAGTGATCAATTCTGAGTAAGACAATGAATGAGAAAAGTGTATCAGTATTCCTTCTACTATATGTATCATCACTGGGTCTGAAGTACTACAAGTAAGAGACAATTCCTGAGTGTTCTTATAAGGACCTGGGACATATACAAAGAAAAGCAGATGCTCTGTTTTCAAAGGTACAATTTGACATATTTTGACCAAGGCCTTTTCCCCTTCTAAGTCTTCATTGTCCCTTCATTAAAAACCATAAGTCATATGGGCTCTATCTGATACATGGATTCTATAATAATTATTCTACGAAAAGAATTTTCTGAACTTACTAATTAAGAGGTTTAAAGAAATAAGTATGTTGTAAATAATTTAACTCACCTACCTCACACTGAAATGATTTACTTATCTAGTGCACTTACTGACAGAAACTCAATGATTTGTTACATTCACCATGGTAATTATATTTTGCAAAAGTCAGATTTCTTGGTTGAATGAAAAATGGCAAATTGATTCATCAAAAATTAAGTAAAAGCAAGCATTTAAAACTATGTGTTTCTACTGAAAAGGTAAAATCATTATTGTACTGATGAATTCTAGCCTTATCTCTAAATCTGTCATACAAACCTAAGGTTGCCTCATTTAACACTTATGTTCATTCCTAATATCTCTTAAAATGGAGATTTTTCCAGACATGGAGCAATATTAATATATTTAAGTACTAATTTTTATTCCTGAAAACTAAAGAAAGATCTCTCCTGCTCTTCCCCCTTCCAAACACCTAACCTCCCCAACCCCTGCCATGTCTCTCCTATACATTCTGCCTAACGCATACAAGGTGCTCAGAAAGTCTATCATATGAGCATACTCTTGCCCCCGCATGCATGTCCACACATCCTCACTCCTTGGTGTGGTATTTCTTCGCTTTCCTTACTCACTAATAAGTTGCATCAGAATGCTGATGTGGGCAAAGGAATGAAGAAACTACCATACTTTCAATATACTCATGGCACCATCTTGTGGTAATTCTTGGTATCGTGTTTTCAAGTTTAATTTTTAAAGTTCTTCAAACATGTCTGGGAAAACACATTTGAGGATAAATTTAACATTTTAAATATGCATGAAATACAATGTGATAAATATGGCCTATGTATTTAAAACCCCACACACATATTTTAAGAGTTATAATATCTATCATTAGTGTCCTGACCCCAGAAGCCATTTAATACCAATAACCGTTTCTTGAATGTAGAATAGGAATGACATTAACAAATCTTTAAGCAGGAGGGGAGAAACAATAACTGAGGATCCTGGGGGTGTCAAAGAACAGCACAGACTATAGCAGCCAAAAAAATAAAATAAAATTATATATAACACTGCAACTGACAACCCATTTTCCAATCCCACTGTCCATTCCCACGTCCAAACTACTACTCCACTTCCTGCTGCAAAATACCCAGGTTTTATCACCCTTATCTTCTCCCCCATCCCAAGCATCCTGACTTTAAAATCTACTCAAACTCAGTTTAAAATTTCTAAGGCCAAATAAAAGATGCCACTTCTTGAATCAAGAGGCAGAGCGTATTTTTCCACCCCTTGAATTTGAGCTGGCATTGTGTCTTAGGCCATTCCTGCTCCTGTAAGAGAATACCACAGACTGATGTGATTTTTTAAATAATAGAAATTTATTTATCACAGTTCTGAAGGCTGAGAAGTCCAAGATCAAGGTATCAGCAGATTTGGTGTCTGGTAAGTGCTTGCTCTCTCCTTCTAAGATGACGCCTTGTTGCTGCATCCTCCAGAGGAAACCAACGCTGTGTCCTCACTTGGTGGAAAAGCAGAAGGAGTAGTCAGCTCTTGAAGCCTCTTTCATAAGAGCACTAATCCCATTCATAATGGTGGCACCCTCATGGCCTAATCACCTCTCAAAGGCACAACCTCTTAAGACTGTCACGTTGGGGTTTAAGTTCTAATGTATGAATTTTAGAGAAACACAAATATTCAAACCATAGCACCTTGTGACTAGCTCTGACCAAAGGAATGCAGTAAGTTGCAGCTGCTGTTCTTGCTGTCTTGCAACACTGCTCTGTGACTGCTGGGTAACAAAGCCTGGCCTAATCTCCTTGAGGAGGAGTCTGCTGGTGAGAATTATCCAGCCTACAGCCAGCAGCAACTGCTAGATATATGTGCAAAGCCATCTAAAACCATCTAACCCAGTTACTCTGTAGCAGCCTGCAGCTCCACAGGTGTTCACCCATGAGTTCAGCACAAGAACCACCTAGCTGAGCCCAGCCCACATTTCTAACCCACAGAATCACAATTAAAGTAAAACACTGTTTTAAATTTTTTTCTGAAAGCTTCTGCCTACCTTTCCAAACTTCTCTTGTGTTTTCTTCTATCAATAATTGCCTTACTCATTTTCAGCCAAATCTCAGGTTTTTAGACACACCAAGTTCTTCCTCAAGTTGAGCTTTTGAGCATTCTCTTCATTCCCTTTGGATCACTTTTCTCTATTCTCTTTGCTTGACTAACTTTTTTTTTTTACGTCTTAAAATTTTAATCTTAAATGAGAATGGATAGCAGAAGGCAGGATGTCAGTCACTAGCCACCCTTCATAGAGAACTAATATAGTCAGTTTTATCTGGACTTGGGAAGCTGTGGATGGGTCATGGAAAAAATAAGCTCTGCAATTGTGTGGTATCCTAGGGAAGCAATACTTAAGTGAGATATCTGGAACTGATGTGGAGGCTCCTAGTTAACATAAACCAGAGTGACAGCAAGAACTCAGAACAACTTAGCTCTGAATTCCAGCAACTACCTGTGACTTTCTTATCTATGTCTTTGCAGCTGTTTTCCCTGTACCTCTGTTCCCGCAGGACCGGAAGACCCCTTTTCCTGTTCTGATTCCTTTCTACCTTTGCAAAGGGATCTTCCTCTTTCCCCCCAAATCATACTTCACTCCAATAATACGAAACTATTTATAGTTTGTTCCTACATGCATCTGTGTTGCCGTTGCCTATACCTGGAATGTTTTTTCTTGAATAATTTGAAACTCATCTTTGAATACTCATCTCAAAGATCACCTCCTCTGGGAAGCCTTCCCTGACCTCCAAAAAGTTAATCATTCCTTTTTCTGTGCCACATCTGCGTTATTTGTAGATCTGCCATTGTTCTTAGCATACCATATTGCAATTCAATTATTTAAATATTTATTGTCTCTTGATACTTAAGATATTGTTTTATTAATCTCTGTAAAATAGGCACTTGGTAATATTTAAAATAAGAAAAATCCCCAAGGTTCTGTTTCCTATTATCTCTAATTATGCTACTAGAAAACTAGGGGGTTGAGGTGGTCATCTTTATTAAAATTTTTAACTGAAATTTTTATCAAGATAATCAGAGATTCACATGCAATTGTAAGAAATAATGGAGTTTTCTTGAACACCTTGCCCAGCTTCTACCCATAGTAAAAAAATTTTAAAGCTATAGAATAATAGTGTAATCAGGATATTGACATTGATCTGATGTACAAATCTTATTCAGATTTCCCCAGTATTACTTGTATTTGTGTGTGTGTGTGTGTGTGTGTGTGTGTGTGTGTGTGTGTGTGTGACCTGTGTAGATTCATGTATCCCCCACCAGGGGTCTCTCATGTTGCAGCTTTGTACCCATATCTACTTCCTTCTTGAAACTCACCCCCATCCCTTACCAACCACTAATTTGTCCTCTACTTCTACAATTTTGCTATTTCAAAAATGTTGTATAAATGGAATCCATACAGTATGTAACCTTTGGGGGCTGGCTTTTTCCACTCAGTATAATTCCCTGAAGATCCATCCAAGTTGTTGCATGTATCAAGGGTTCACTCCTTTTTATTGTTGAGTAGTATTCCTTAGCACAGATGTACCACAGTTTAACAAGTCACCCCCAAAAGATATCCATGTCAAATCCTTAGAACCCCTGAGTGCTATCTTTTTTGCAAAAAGTCTCATTGCAGATGTGATTGTTAGAAATCTTGAGATGAGGAAACAATCCAGGATTATACAGGTGAGCTCTAAACCCAATAGCAAGCATCCTTATGAGACATGGAGAAAGGAGATCTGAAGAAAAGACATAGACATACAGAGCAGAAGATGTCGTGAAAACAGAAGAAGAGACTGGAGTGATGCAGCCACAAGTCTAGGAATTCTGGGGCAGCCACCAGAAGTTTTAAATTTTTATGTTTTTACATTTAAATCTATAATTCATTTTGAGTTAATCTTTTTATATGGTGTCAGATTTAGGCCTAAGTTTTTTGTTTTGTGGCCTACAGCTGTTCAGTTACTCCAGGACTTGAAAAGGTATTCTTCCTCCATTGACTTGCTTTTGTACCTTTATCAAAAAATCAATTGAGTATGTGTGTGTGGATCTATGCCTGGGTTCTCTAGTCTTTTTCATCTCTCTCTCTCTCCAATAAAACTACTGTCTTGATTACTTTAATATATGATAAGCCTCAATATTGGGTAGAGAGATCCCTCCTTTTTTCTTCTTCGTCAAGTTTTAGCTAGCAGCTAAACTAGCTAAAAGGTCTGTGCTTTTTCATATAAATGTTAGCATAATCTTGTCTACATCTACAAAAAGAAATTGCTGAGATTTTGATAGAAATTACATGAAAGTTATAGATCAGTTTAAGGAGAACTGGCATCTTAATCTTGTTGAGTTTTCTAATCCTGATTTATTAAACACATGGGATGTCTCTCCATTTATGTAGGTCTTCAATTTCTTTTCTCAGCATTTTGTAATTTTCAGCATATAGATCCTACACATGTTTTTTAAAGTGTATATCTAAGTATTTCATTGTATTGGGGAGTGATTATAAATGTATTGCATTTTAAAATTTTGATTTCCATATGTTCGTTTTTAGTATATAAATATAATATGTGATTTTTTTTTTTTTTTTTTTGAGACAGTCTCACTCTATCACCCAGTTGGGAGTACAGTGGTGTGATTGCAGCTCACTGCACACTCAACCTCTTGAGCCCAAGCAATCCTCCCACCACAGCCTCCTGAGTAGCTGGGACTACAGAGGTGTGCACCACCATGCCTGGCTTTTTCTTTTTTTTTCAGAGACAGGTTGTGTTTCCCAGGCTGGTCTTGAATTCCTAGGCTCAAGTGATCTTCTTTCCTCAGTCTCTCAAAGTACTGGGATTACAGGCTTTTATTTTTATTTGTTTTTCTTGCCTTAATATAGTGGCTAGAACTTCCAGCACTATGATGAATAAGAGAATTGAGAGTGGACATCCTTCCCCTGCTCTTGGTCTTAGAAGAAAAACATTCAATCTTTCACCATTAAGTATGATGTTACCTGTAGACTTTGTTTAGATGCTTCTATTAAATCAAGATAGTTTCCCTTTATTCCAAGCTTGCTAAAAATGTGTGTTGGGTTTTCTCGAATGCTTTTACTGCATTAATGGATGTGATCATGTGAGTTCTCTTCTTTAACGTGTTGATATGGTAGATTAATTTTTTTTTTTTTTTTTTTTTAAGATATGGAGTCCTGCTCTGTTGCCCAGGCTGGAGTGCAGTGGCGTGATCTCGGCTCACCGCAACCTCTACCTCCCAGGTTCAAGTGATTCTCCTGCCTCAGCCTCCCAACTAGCTGGGATTACAGGCATACGCTACTATGCCCAGCTAATTTTTTAATATTTTTAGTAGAGATGGGGTTTTGCCATGTTGGCCAGGCTGGTCTCGAACTGCTGACCTCAGGTGATCTGCCCACTTTGGCCTCCCAAAGTGCTGGGATTGCAGGCGTGAGCCGCCGTGCCCAGGTGGTAGATTATTAATTTTTAAATGGTGAGCCAGTTTTACATACCTGGAATAAATCCCACTTAGTGATGGTATACAATTCTTTTCATACATTGCTGGATTCAATTTGCTTATGTTTTGTTGAGAATTTTTTACTCTAAGTTTATGATATACTATTCTGTAGGGTTTTTAAAAATAATGTGTTGTCTGATTCGGGTATTAGGATAATTCTAGCCTCATAAAATATGTTGGGAAGTGTTTCCTCTTCTATTTGCTGAAAGCAACTGTATAAAATTGGTGTCAATTTAAAAAATCTTTGGTAGAATTCTCCACTGAAACCACATGAATCCAGAAATTTGTTTTTCAAGTGCTTTGTAACGATAAATTCAGCTTATTTGATGGCTATAGGTCTATTCAGATTGTCTACTTTTAAATTTATGTTTATGTTTATTTATTTTTGAGATGGAGTCTTGGTCTGTCTCCCAGGCTGGAGTGCAATGGCATGATCTTGGCTCACCACAACCTATGCCTCTGGGGTTCAGGTAATTCTCCTGTCTCAATCTCCAGAATAGCTGGAATTACAAGCACATGTCACCACAACAGGTTAATTTTTGTATTTTTAGTAGAGACAGGGTTTCACCATGTTGTCCAGGCTGGTGTAAACATCTGACCTCAAGTGATCTGCCCACCTTGGCCTCCCAAAGTGCTGGGATTACTGGCATGAGCCACCACACCCAGCCCAGATAGTGTATGTTTATTTTAGTTGAATTTTAGTTATTTATGGTTTCTGAAGGACTGGTTCATCCTTCTCACTTGTCAAATTTATGAATATAAGTTTTTAGTATTTGCTTATTATATTTTTAATTGCTGCAAGTTCTGTCATAATATCATGTATCTCATCGGTATCTCCTTCTTTCTTGTCCTCATCAGTCTTGCTAAAAGCTTACAAATTTCATTGCTTTTATTAAAGAACACGCTTTTTGTTTTATGGACTTTTCCTCTGTCGCTTTCCTATTTTCAACTTCACAGATTGTTGGTGTAGGTCTTTATTACTTTCTTCCTTCCATTTGCTTGTGGTTTGGTTTTTCTATTCTTTTCTAGCTTCTTGGTTGGGAACTTACTTGAGAACTTTTTTTCTTTTCAAATATAAGCATTTAAGGCCATAAATTTCCAGCTCTGCACTGCTTTAGCTTCATCCCACATATTTTACTATGTTGTGCTTTCATTTTCATCTAGTTTTTGCTTTGAGACTTCTTCTTTGATTCATAGATTTAAGAGATACATTGTTTAATTTTCCTGTTGTTTTTCTACTACTAATTTCTACTTGATTTCATTATGGTCAGAGAAAATATTGTATACGATTACAGTTCCTTCAGATGCATTAAGGTTTGTGTTATGGTTCAATATATGGTCTATCTTTGTGAATAGTTGTATAGGCACTTGGGAAAAAAAGTGTTCTACTGTTATTAAGTAGAGTTCAATATAAATTAATTAGATCATGTTAGCTGATTGTATTATTCAGACCTTCTAAATTCTTGCTTATTTTGTTTAATAACCCTATCGGTTGCTGAGAGTGGGTCCCCAACTGCAATTGTAAATTTATCCATTTCTTTTTTCTGCTCTATCAGTTATTGCTTCATGTATTTTGAGGCTCTGCTGTCTGGTGTATGAACGTTTAGGATCATTATGTCTTCCTGGTGAGTTGAACATTTTATCAGTACATAATGTCTTGCTCTGTCTCTAGTAAATTTCTTTACTCCCTACTTCATCAGACATTAATATAACTACCCCTGCCTTTATTCTTTAAATTGCTGTTTGCATGATATATTATTTTCCATCCTTTTACTTTCAGCATACCTCTTATTGATTTTGAAGTGAGTTTCTTGTAAGCAGCATATAGTTGGGTTTATTTTTTTAAATGTACTTTTTCTTTTGATTGGTTTATTGAGGCTATTTACATTTAAAGTAATTATTGACGTTAGCCTTTAAGTCTAACATTTTATTATTTGCTTTCTGTTTTTTCCTTTGGCTCTTGGTCCTCTGTTTCTCTCTTCTTTCTGTCCTGTGGCTTACTTGAACACTTATTAGGACTCCATCTTTATTTATTTATATTTTGGTTGTATCTCTTTGTATAGTTTTCATAGTGGTTGCCATTAATATTATAATGATATATGTATGTGACTTATGGCAGACAATTTATTGGTATCAGCATTTAACATCCCTACTTTCAAATATCATTGTTTTTAGCATCACATGCTTGTAATTTGTTTCAGTCATCAAATATGATTTACAAAGCTAATGAAGAAAATGATAACATAACGATTAATTTTATGTGTCAATTTGACTGGGTCACTGGATGTTCAGATATTTGGTTACACATTATTCTGGGTATTTCTTCCTGCCTGACTGCCTTCCACCTGTGACATTATTTTTTTTTTTTCCCTGCCTTCAGACTCAAATTGAAACATCAGCTCCTCTTGGGTCTTCAGCCAGCCAGCCCTCAGGCTAGAACTACACCATCAAATCTTCTGAATCTCATGTTTTTTGGACTTAGGCTGGAATGACACCATTGGCTGTCCTGAGTCTCCAGATATCCTACAGATCTTGAAAATTAGAGGCCTCCATAATTGTGTGAGCTAATTCTCCTTTCTTCTACCGGTTCTGCTTCTCTGGAGAACCCTACCACAGGTAGTTTATTATGTACCATATTTCTATTCTTTCCATTGTTCTTTCTTCTTTCCTTCTCAAAGCTCCAAGATTCATTCTTTTATCATTTCCTTTCTAGTTGAAAAATTTCTTTTAGCCAATATTTAAGGATACACCTGTTAATGATAAATTATGCTGCCTAGTACAAACTCCATCTCATGTGATGATAGATATTTAATTTCAGGCAGTATGAAGTGACTTTCCCCAGAGTTGCATCTAGATTTGGGGTGGGCTGAGGAGGGTACTTATAGGCTTACATGGTTCCAGGGCTCAGGTAGGAGTGTTTATGGCCTGGCTGTCACTTCTGCACATGGACATCTGCTGAGGCATGTTTATTTCTGTCTGATATTTAGTCATTAGTTCCTGCAGGAACTGTGAGGTATTTCTTTGCTGTGTTACATGTAAAACATTATCCTGCCACTGTCCCAGTCCAACAGAAAAGACTATGTCCCTGTGTTTCCCAGGTTCTACAACAGCTTCGGTACTCCCTAAGCCCATAGGAAATCATAAGATTGCCTCAGCTCCACCTGCCCACCCTTGCTAGGGGCCAGGAACACCAGGGTCTTACTGTCTTTGTGGACCGTTCTGTGAGACAGAAACTCACAACTACTTTTTCTGGAAGCCAAGACCCATCTGTGGTTTCTGTTATTTCCACTTACCCCTTGGAACTGGATGGGGAAAGCATTAGGGATCTTGTATATGCAAACTAAGTTACCTCAGCTCTTTTTCTTTCCCCTTTGAGTCTCTCTTTCACAGCCCAGTGTATTCATAAAACATTTGGCTACGGAGACAGTGCTGGGAAAAGGACTTTGCTGCTGCTTATCATAAGTCCCTTGCTCAAGTACACTGATTACACACACACACACACCAGACTGGTTTCAGGTACACTCTAAGAATCTTCCTGTTGTTCTAAAGCTCAGATCTAAAAGTTCTTTTTAAATACCCTGAATACTAAATTTGGCAGAAGAACTTCCAGTGGCTAGGGGTCAGCCACCTTTTATTACTAGAAACATGTCTCAACCATCACCCTGTAGACCCAATTCCCATCCATGCCAACTCCAACACTATAAAACCAACCCAGAAGAGGGGAAGTCACCTCTTAAATTAACAGTTCTTGGGAAGAATATCTACAACACATATTTTTTTCTACAGGGGTGAAATGGGCTTCGATTTTCTTCCCTGTGTTTGTTTTCTGGGGCTGTTGTAACAAAGTACCACAAACTAAGTGGCTTACACAACAGAAATTTATCATCTTATAGTTCTAGAGGCTAGAAGTAAAAAAAAAAAAAATCAATGTGTTACTTGGGTTGGTTCCTTCTGAGGGCTGTGAGGGAAGGATCTATTCCAGGACTCTCTCCTTGGCTTGTAGATGGCTGTCTTCTCCCTGTATCTCTTCTCACATCATCTTCCCTCTCTGTGCATATCTGTCTGTGTCCAAATTTCTGGTTTTTTTGTAAGCATATCAGTCACATAGGATTACAGCCCACCCTAATGACTTCATTCCTCTGTAAAGACCCTCACTCTAAATAAGGTCATATTCTGAGGTACTGGGGGTTAGAATTCCAATATAACTTTTTTTATTTTGTGGAGAAACACAATTCAACCCTTAATACTCTCTGAAGCCAAGTGATGGGCAAAAAAGGAAGACCGGCATTTTGTTTCTTGTTTAAGTGCCTGCTTTGTCAGTGGGCTTGCCAGCCTTCCCTGTGCTACCTGAGCAGGAAAGAAAGCCCCCCACAGTCCACTCCACCTGTACTTGCTTGGGCCCCAGTAGTTTCAGGTTTTCAAGAGGAATGTTCATTCTCAGATGGATTCTGACCTCAATCCCCAAGTATTGATGCATATGAGCACAGAGGACACAATCTTGTCAGGACTACCATAGTATGGAAGAAAGAGGCACATACAGTCAAGGAATGAAGGTTTTTGCTAACAACTATGAGCAAGCTGGAAGATGCAGCTATCTCACAAAGGACTCTCAATGCCTAAGGAACCACCTGGGGGATCCCTTCATCCACAGGGTCTGTTAGGAGGATGTATGAGCCACAGAGACAGCCAAAATAGTAGCCAGCAATTAAGAACAGTATTGCCACCTTGCGGAGGCTGTCAGGTAAGATAAATCTCCGCCTTTTCATCCTTCTGTTTTCCCACCACTAGGCTGAAGAGCAGGCTGAGGCAGGGGCAGGGTAGAAGCTCATGTGCCCAGCCCTCCACTCAAAGTTCTAGAGTCCATCTAGACAAATCTTAATTTGGCAATAAAATGTTGTTTTCATAAATAGAGTTGAATCTTCTAAATCAAAGAATCTTTCTGAATATACAAAAGTGAAAAGCCATGAGTTGAGAGAGTGTTAAGAGAGCTGCTACCCAGCGAAACACAAATTTGACAGATCAAAAGTGAGGAAAGTGACCGAAAAAAATGAAATGATGTCAGGCTTGAACCTCATTAAGTGAAGACTCTAAATAGTAGATAGTGTACACATGCACACATGATAGCACTAGGTATATTCTGCTTTAGTTCCTGCTGTTTCACTTAGCATTATATCACGGACAATTTCTCCTATCATGAGATATTCTACAGAAATATAATTTTTGGCCGGGCGCAGTGGCTCAAGCCTGTAATCCCAGCACTTTGGGAGGCCGAGACGGGCGGATCACGAGGTCAGGAGATCGAGACCATCCTGGCTAACACAGTGAAACCCCGTGTCTACTAAAAAATACCAAAAAAAAACTAGCCGGGCGAGGTGGCGGGCGCCTGTAGTCCCAGCTACTCGGGAGGCTGAGGCAGGAGAATGGCGTGAACCCGGGAGATGGAGCTTGCAGTGAGCTGAGATCCGGCCACTGCACTCCAGCCTGGGTGACAGAGCGAGACTCCGTCTCAGAAAAAAAAAAAAAAGAAATATAATTTTTAATGACTATGGTATTCATAGACATTTACACTCTAACAGATGCAATTCAAACTTTTACTCAGGCTATTTGTGCTCTAACTTAGGTATCAGTTTTGAACCTAACACTAAATATATATATATAATGTACAATATTATTAATTAATAATATATATTATATATATAATATAATATATATTTTTCTCTGTGGGGTGAAATGGGCTTTGATTTGTTATACATTATATATTATGGGTGAAATGGGCTTTGATTTGTTATACATTATATATTATTAATTAATAATATAATATTATACATTATATGTGTGTGTGTATATATATATATATATATATATTTTTTTTTTTTACTTTTTTTGAGATGGAGTCTCACTCTGTTGCCCAGGTTGGAGTGCAGTGGCACAATCTTGGCTCAATGCAACCTCCACCTCCTGGGTTCAAGCAATTTTCCTGCTTCAGCCTCCTGAGCAGCTGGGATTACAGGTGTGTGCCACCATGCCTGGCTAATTTTTGTAATTTTAGTAGATACAGGGTTTCACCATGTTGCCCAGGCTGGTCTTGAACTCCTGGCCTCAAGCAATCCACCTGCCTCGGCCTCCCAAAGTGCTGGGATTACAGGCGTGAGCCACTGCGCCCAGCCGTAACACTAACTATATTTTTAATATATAACTATAGGTAAATCAATACGCCTTGGAATAATTATAATTATCATAATGAATAGAAAATGGAAAAATAGTTTTCTACTAAGTGTGTATCTTATATCCTGTAAGCCCCTTTACTTTCTTTCACAGCATGTTAAATATTGACTGAAGAAAATAATTTAATGACATTAAATCATCAACGGAGTAAAAAGTAGTTAGATTTGGCTTGAAACACAAAAATTATTTATTTACAGCACACCAAGAAACATGCAACAGCACTGAGTGAAATTCCAACAAATGTTTTCTCTGTATCATCTCACTTCAAGCTGGGGCTTCATTACAGAACAAACCCTTGCTTGAGCAGGATTTGGAGCTCTTCCCCCACATTTGGGAGGAGGCTTATCTTGGCCTCCCACCTCAAACCTTGGGAGGAAGCCCGCCTTTTGTAGAAATCTTCATCATGGATAACGATAAATTTCACATTTTTCTTTAACTCTGTCACAGTGAAGTTACCCAATGACCAGCAATGTAGAGGAGGAGGGGCTGCGCAAGAATAACATAAAAGATGTGAAAGATTGTTTAGAATTCAGGGCAGAGGCAGAAATGCAAAAATTCCTGAGCTTCTGCCTCTATCCAGCCCACAAGGAAAGGGTGAGAGGCAAGTGAAAGCGATAGATGATGGTGCTGGATTTCAGAGGGAAGCCTTGTTGGTTTTGGCAATGCCTGTTCCTATTGTTAGAACACCCCGCACACTGCTGGCAACTCTCTAAAAGAATATGACAAGTTTAACATGCAAGATTAATGCTCCTCTCCTGCATCATAGGATGTTATAAATAAAGCTGTAGCTTTTTATACACTATCAAATGGTATGCCACCCAATAGAAAGCAGATAAAGGAAACCCAAGAAAGCTAATTTTAAGAGAGGGAAAAAATGACATCACTGATGCATTTTAAACACATTTCAAAATACATTCAGAAGTGTTCACACATTGTGGGGATACAGGAAGTCTCTGGCCCCCATATACAAATTGCACACATGTGTGTACATGTGTATGTGCCAGTGTATGTCAGTGGGTGTAACAAATATTTCGAGAGGTGACAAACAGTTCATGGATTTTACCTGTAGGAGAAAGAGTACATGTTATCATGGTGGCCCAGTTTTAAGGTAAAAATTAAGTCTTGTTCTAAATCCTTCATTTTCCAGACCAGGACCATCTCTCCCCACGGCACACGGAACCCGGGACCCTGCCTCCTACCTGTGCTGCTGTTGCTGCTGGGGTTGGCCTGGGCGGGCGGTGGGGGCTGCCCATCACTCAGCTGCTTCACTCGTTTGCGGTGGGATTTACCGTTGGAATGCACCTGAGCCTGGGCTGCAGAGTTCAGCTGGATGTTGCACACCTCACAGAAGGAGAAAAGAATTTTCTTTTTCTCTTTGCTCAACTGTTCCTCAGGCCTGTCGTTCTTTATCCCCTTTTCTTCAAAGCCCCGTAGAAAATTTGCCATATTCATGATTCCATCTTCAAGATGGTTGTCAGGACTTAAGGAGTACCTCATGCCTGATAATCAAAACAAGTACAAGTGCTTCTGAAATTATATAACCCTTCTTATTTTCTAGTATGATTACAATTCATCTTTAATGGTTTAAGCTAAAGTTGCCCAGCTACCCAGTGGTTACTCCTAGAAAAATAATCATCAGAAGTACCTAAGTAAGCAAGTATGGTCTTTGAAAGTGAGTTCCTTGTGCCTGGGGGTTTTTAAACAGAAGTTCCTTTTGCCTGGAGCCCTTTTACCCCATCCTTGCCCGTCTTCTCATCATGTCCCACCCTCTTTACTCTTTTAACTTCCCACCCATGAGATCTCCACTGGCAAATTACCTTCTTCATGAAACCCTTTCTGACCCTGGACACAAGGCAAGATCTGGTTATATGCTCACATTGTGCTATGTGACACCTATCAGAGTATGCATTTCTTAGGTAACTGTGCAATTACTTGGCTTATGTCTGTCTCCCCATTACAGTATAAGCTCTATGAGGACAGTCACTTCATCTCTGGATATCCCTTAGGCCTACAACTGCACCTTTTACATAATAGGCATTCAAATTTTATTGAAGAAAGGAATAAATGATGTTATGAATCTGGGATTGTGAAAATGTTCATGTGTAGACACAAATGTATACACAATCAGTATATGCCTAGGCATATACAAACAGATACATGCCTTCACTGCAGGGGAGGTAACAAAGAACAAAACACCATATGTCTGCAGCTTACATTGGGTTGTGTTCTAAACGTCCCTTGATAAGTCAGCCAACAGGAATTTGGACATATTTTCTTATCCTTGTAGTGAAACAAGTTGTTTTTCGGTTTCCAGGTTAGCCCATTAACATCAATTTAATATTTGATGGAGTTGAAATGTAGAACATCTGAAATACAAAATAATATAAAATTTTAGTAAACTGGTAATTGAAAAAGAATAAAATAGAATAAGACATAATTTTGTATATTTTTAAGTATTGATATTTTCTTCATTTGTTTAGATAAAAGTACAGAGGTAGATTACAGACTAAGGGAAGATTCTAAAGGGATTTTCAAAACTTTGAGACCCTTGGTTGATGAAGATTGTCTTGACATTTTTTTTCAGTGCCCTTTTATGTAATTTTTCATTTTAGTTACTACCAGGAATACCAGCATTTTCAAAATTATCAGTGGGATTATAACAATGTTTTGGTTTACAATTTGAATAAATAAAAAGACATTTCCCAAAAAGAAAGGGGAGGGGAATTTGGCAAAAATTAAGGGAAAACGGTATGTGTGAGGAAGAATGGCTGAGGTGGCAGTGCTGTGCCATAAGAGATGAAGAGTTTATATGAAGGAAGGATCGTGGCTTGTAACGGACTTCTGCTCATAGAACAAACAAAGCAAGGCATTGGCTTTCAACAGTCCTTTTGATCCAAGTTGTCTCGGAGCGCTAAGAAAAGGAATGAGCTACTAGAGACAAGTCCATATTTGGAGTGTTCACAAGTAGGATGTTTAAAATTCAGAAAAGGCATGACCATAAAACCAGATATTGATTCTAATGTACAGTATGCCAAAAAATCTCCCTATTCATACCCATACATCCAATTATGAAGGTTGTTTGAACACTGTTAATTTCGATATGCAAAACCTACTTGTCCCTTTTAATACTCTAACCTGATAATGCCATTTTAAGGAACTCTCTTACACAAAATTTTCCAAGTCAATCTATTCCTTTTAGCTCTGGCCTTAAAGTCTGCTCAGACTATGCAGAAATCAGGTTTAAGCAGTTCCTGTAGCTAAGCTACAGAAAATAATTCAGCTATAATTGAAATGGGGTTTGAACTGCACATAAATATTTTTTCTTTTATTCCTTAAACCTAAGATATTATGTTATCACAAAGTCACTTTTCTCATACAACTTAAGAAAATATCAGTGCCATATTAGTTATGTTCAAATATCTATATCTTCTCTTAAAATATTAAAACACATAATAAAAAACATAATAAGAATTAGTTGAAATAAGTAAGTGATTTTTAAAATGAGCTCATTACTAACATTTTGCCCTGTCTAGAAAACTAATCCACTGTGAAACATAAGAAAAGCCAATAACGTTTAACCTTGCAGAACGAGGCCAGGCACCATCGTACTCAATCATTGAAACCTAAGTTTATATTTCAACTCAAGTAAGCAAGATCCTTGACTCAGCGGAGAACTGTTGACACTTTCATCTGACAGTTTAACCTTTGGAGGTGCCCAGGCTTGTCCATATTGCAAACTAACACATAGTATTTCACAGACACGGGACATACATCATAATGTTCCTACGACTCTTTTGTTTGCATTATCTTATAAAAAATAAAGCCATGTTACCTGTGCTTTTATGATTGTCATTTATCCTGGAAAGTATTCTACTTTTGATTTATTTAAATATACATATTTTAAGTTGGAAGAAAGAAATCTTTCATATAAAATAAATGGCTCTTCTAGAATTCTGTAACCTTTCAGCGTACCAGCATCTTTCATAACCTTTCAGCTGTATTTTACCTTCTCCAAGAGTTACTTTCACAAGTGATCTCCCAAACCTCCAACATCGCATTCACGGGCCACTCTAGAAAAGATCCAATGCCTGGGGGTGGGGTATGCATTCTGTTCACCAAATCCCAATTTATTAGTCCTAGTTCTGCCTTCACACTACCTTTTCTCTCAGGGGAAAAATAAGGTTAGCTTCTGCTAAAAGCCACTTGCAACCAAAGTATATTTAGCTGCAGAGGTCTTGGGGAAAAGACCTAGAGGTGGCAGAGAGGCAAGCTATCAGTCTCAGCATCCACTTTTGGCCTAAGATGATATAATTTCTAGGCTTATAATATGTGTGAATGTGATAACATTTATAATGTCAGCTTTCTCGCTAAGGGGAAAGTAACAGTGAGTTTAAATGGAAGAAGAGAGAAAAATCTCACTTTCTATTTTAAAGTTTTTCATCAGACTATCTTAATTACACATTTCACTTGAGTGGGAGAGAAGGACTTTCGGGGGTGTCTGATTTTAAACAGAGCAGTGGGCAGCACTGTGCTTTGGACTGCCAGGAATGACTGTAAGAAAAGTCAGGAAAACTGAACCAAAAATTCTATGCTTTTTTTGTATTATTTTGCCAGATTAGATGACCAACAACTTAACATTTGTAAGAGAATAAGATATTTTAGTGCAGGCAAAAGAATGAGAAAAGGTTGGTTCTTGAGTTGCTGCTTTTGGAGAAAAGAGCTGATGAATTCAAACTGGACAGTCAGGGAATATCCAAAGGAGTGATTTTAAATCACTAGGAGGAAATCCATCAGGAAATTTTCCAATGTTACAACTTTCCCTAGGATTTTCCCTGACCTGCATTGTTATCCAATTGTTTTCTATAATTATTTGAAAAAAAAAATGACACTGATCTGGGGGTAAAGACATCTCTGTTGCACATGTACAGTAATACATCCTTTGACTCAGAGTGGCCTCATCAGATGGAGAACAAGTTAAGAGACTGCCTCCCCTTCTATGTAAGTGTGAAAAGGCTCATTCTCCAACTCAAGTCAATCAGTTTTATCCACTTCCCATAATTCCTTAACCCCTAACAACTTGGCTTACAACTCCTTTCCACAGGTAGTGCTTGTCTTTGCAAAGTCACTATAAACACTTCTAATTGCCAAATCCAAGATGGCCGTTTCCTTACTCCCCACTTTCCCTGATGTCCTCGTGATGCTCCCTTGCCAGGGTCTCTTCCCACCTCTGCATTCCTGAGGCATCGTGTTCACAAAGTTAGCACAACACACAATTCTTATATTATTGGTTTTATTATTTATATAGTTTTATGATATGTATATGGTTTTACTTATTCACTCGCTCATTTCAGTATATTGTTACAGACTAGGTAGGCAGAGGGCAGGATGCCAGGGAGAAAACAGTGAACATGGTCAAGGAGATGTCTGAGAGGACCAAACAATCCAATGAGAAATACAGAGGAGAAAACAAGGAAGTTACAACAAAGTACAATAAATTCTTTGGAAAGGTATACATTTTCTTCCCTTGCTAGATTTCAAGCTCCTTGAGTATAAAAACTATGTTTTATTCATCTTTGTATCCTCAGCATCTCAGATTGCATTTTGTATAAAATAGGCACTTAATAAATGTTGGCTGCATAAATGAACACACTGTATTTGCGTGGGAGGGTGTGAGGTGAGCGGGGTGGGAGGTGAGTGTGATGTGTGTGTATATGTGTTTTATGTGTTTGTGGCTTGTGGTATATGTGATGTGTAGTTTGTGTGTGGGGTGTGTGTGGTATGTACTGGGGTGTATAGGTGTGGAGTGTGTGTGATATGTGTGTGGTCTGTGTGTGGTATATGTGAGTGTGATGTGTATAAGTGTAGTGTGCATGGCGTGTGAAGGATGTGTGGTGTGTGGGGGGATGTATGGGGAGTGTAGGAGGTATATGGGTATAGTGGAGGGTGTGTGTGGTATATGTAGCGTGTGTAGTATGTGTGTGGTATGGGCGTGGGGTGTATGTGTGTGTAGCATTGGTTGTGAACACAGTAATGAAGGTCAATATTTTCTTTCTTTTTTTTTTTGTTTTGAAACAGAGTCTTGCTGTGTCGCCCAGGTTGGAATGCAGTGGTACCATCTTGGCCCACTGCAACCTCCACCTCCTGGGTTCAAGTGATTCTCCTGCCTCAGCCTCCTGAGCACCTGGGACTACAGGCACACATCACCACACCCAGCTAATTTTTGTATTTTTAGTAGAGACAGGGTTCCACAATGTTGGCCAGGATGGTCTCGATCTCCTGACCTTGTGATCCACCTGCCTCGGCCTCCTAAAGTGCTGGGATGACAGGCATGAGCCACTGTACCCAGCCAAGGTCAATGTTTTCTAATTATTTTAGCTTGTATGTGGGCTAAGCACACAGGTGTTTGCATTCTGAGATTAGGAATGGTAATAACGGTGTGCTCCCCAAGGAAAAAGCATCATCACTCATCTGCAAACTAAAATCCCAACTGTTTAGGACAGTCTTTCATCCTGTAATTAAAAATAAGGCTTAAAGTTCAAATTCTGACAAAACATGGGTATATTGTGTCAGCATCCATGTGACATTAGCTCTTTCCTGCAACCAACTTTCTCAGGCAATGGAACATGGGGTATTTTGGGAAAGTTTGGGGAATACTTTGTGAAAATTAAAACACATAGATGGAGAAGATATAGGGCTCTGGCACTGCTTTTTACCCGTTTAACTATGTTGAAATGCCGGTACTGCCTTCTGAACTTGTACGCATAGGGAGGCAAAAAGTTGAGTTCTGAGTACCAGACTACAAACAATTCCTTTCCCCAAAATACAGTTTCGGAGAAAACTAGGAGAATATTCGGAGAAAACTAGAGAATGTTCATTTCACTGAATGTATTGGTATATTTCATAATAGGATTCAGATATGAGAGGCTATATTTGATCAAATTCAACTAATCATTTATTAAACACTGATTATAGACAATACGCTATACTTGGCCCTATGGTTAAAGAAATGTATAAAATTAAGAATCTTAAACAATAAAAAGCTTGTGATACACTAGAAGAGGCAATCCTTCTGCTACTCATTGTTTAGGAGAGTGACTATGGAGAACTCTCTGCATAACAGTCCCCAAAATACTTTGAACTTTTTACATTTGAATGAAGTTATTGCTTAGTAATTGATTTCACTAGACAGTTTTTTGGTCTCATTTTTTCCCCAAGTACTTACTGGCACTTTGTTGAGTACTAGTGAAATAGATTTTAATTGGGGTGCTCTGGTCTAGTGTGAATCCCAAGAGATTGGGATTATTTGACATCAATGGCTGAGTCAGAAAAACTGACATTTAAATGTTCCTAGCAGTTTGTTTCCCTTGCAGAAAAATTTTGAACTCAGCTTTGGAGGCGCACTACATCTTTATTTTGGAAAAAGCATCTTAGAGGATCTTCATATTATGTAAAGGTAAAGCATAGACTCTATTCTGCAATGGAAGCTCTGGAGATAATACAGCTCCAAGGAACTTAATCTGCTTTCCACAATCATATAAAAGGTTGTCTTCACTGTGACACAGCTGCATCTCTACAAATTATCTTTTCTTTCATAAAATATTTCTTTCCTGCAAGTGGATTTAAATTGTATTGCCCCTGAAAGTTTTTGTTAGATACTGGGAGATGAATGTGTTCAAGTAGTTAACTACAGGAGATCAGTGGGGACTGGAAGCTGCAAGAACATGAACACATCTTACTTCCAAAAGAACAGCCTGGAACTGTTGAAGCTTGAACTGGACTATATTGCATGGACCCCATATTTGGGGTCATTCCTGATTGAATAAACCCAGCTTTGGAGAAAGTACTGATGTTGTTCTGAATTATCCTAAGAACTAAAGAGAAAGATCACACATTTGTAGAAGGGTGCGAGAAGGAAGAGATGTTTTCACTGTCAGTCTTACCAGAAGATTGACAGGGGGCAGGAAATGGACACTGAGAGGTATGAGACTGTGACTGTCTCTGGGCCTGAGGGAACAGGAGGCCTAGGATCTAGACATGTGAATCTTGTTCCAGGCCTTCCTGCTGTGGAAGGGTAAGCTGACCCTTGAAATGGGGTGACGGGCCTGAGACCGGGCAGAGAAGATTTTACACAATACAAAACACCTGAGGAGGGTTTTGGTCCATGAACTCAGGGAACCCCCATATCTATTTACAATTGTTGAATTATCCTCTTGTATAACATCCTGCACCTTTTTAAAAAATCTTCAAACCATCAGTGAAGTCATGCAAACATCACAATTGATCTTCCTATTACTGTGGGGAATTGTGCAAGAGTCTGGGATGGCATCTGGGGTGAAAGCCATATATGGAAGAGTAGAACAATGGGCTGAGGGATGCTGGTGACCAACGACAAGGAAGTTAGTGGTCCAAAACCACACAGCTGGTTAAGATGTTGAACAAAAACTGGCTTGGGATATCTCAGGGGCTCAAAAAATGCTCAGGACGGGAAACAGATAAAACATTGGAATTCTTGCAGCTAGTAGGGGAGATATTTGAACTATTTTTTGAATTAGGTAATATGATGGGCAAACAGGTTGGGACATTTATGTTACCTAAATGTAAAGAAGATAAGGCTACTTTATTCTCACTTATTATTGTAGATCCAAAGCCAGTCAGATATCTAGCACTTATAAGGTTCTCCATAAATCTTTGACAAAATAAAGTAAGTGTTATGATTAATTCAGCTACAGTTCAGCTTCAGCCAAAAGCTGATAGTTAATTTGTTCCTGGCCTTCAGAAGAGCCAACTGTTCAATACCTATGTAAATCAGTATCTTTTCCGGCATACTTGTTCATCAAAGTATCTCAAGTTATGGTCACATACAAATAGCATAATGATGACAATAATGAGAACAAGGAATGGATTTTATTTTTAACGCAAGAATATCAATTGTATATGTATATTTCAGATAAAACTAGAATTGAAAGTATTATTTTATGCTTACGACATTGAGACTCTATCGATAGAAGGAAAAGAATTTCTTCTTACAAGCATAAAATGTCACAATAATTAACATGAAAGCTGTTAATTTCATGAAAAACAACTACAAAATTTCTTAATTAGTTAAATAGAAAAATAAATTGACAGCTAAATGTAGCACTAGCTAAGTAACTATGGACAAAACATATACATACTTTGAAATACACGTATCTATAAACAAATACTATTAGGATGGAAATTAGATTATGCTATAACTCGAATCTTTGTAATGATATTAAATAAATACTTAAGCACTATTTTTTTAATTTCATGAAGGCATGAACTTTTCTAGGAAAAAATGGAATCTATTTGAGAATTATTCTCATCTTTTAAAGATGAATTAAAAGCAAAAAACCAGCTTTGCTACCTCTAAATAAATTATTACCTCAAATAGATAATTAAGTAATACTTAACTCATAATTTTTACTTCCTCATATCAAGAGGCTTTTTATTTATTTATTTATTTTGGAGGGGGGAGCGGGGATGCATGCTTGCTCTGTTGCCCAGGCTGGCAGGCAGTGGCACGATCTAGGCATGCTGCAACCTCTGCCTCCTGGGTTCAAGCAATTCTCCCACTTCAGCCTCGCAAGTAGCTGGAATTGCAGGTATGTGCCACCATGCCCAGCTAATTTTTGTATTTTTAGTGGAGACAGGGTTTCACCATGTTGTCCGGGCTGGTCTCAAACACCTGAGTTCAAGTGATCCGCCTGCCTCATCCTCCCTAAGTGTCAAGAGTTATTTTTAATCATAGAATTGGGCTTTATTCTTAGTCAAATACTGATTTTAACAGTTAGCTTTTGGTATTCAACCAAAATGTGTATGCAGTATACCTCTAACTACGAGAAAGAACAATCTTTATTGACTGGGCTCCATAGTCTTCTTTATATGAGGAAGTCTAGATTCCATTCTCCCTCTGCCCTGCAGGGCACTGTTATACAGCATGAAACAGCAGCAGAGCACAATACAGCAAACTGCAAAATATAACCAACATAAAAACCTGGGCAAGGGCAGATCTTGCAGCTCTGTTCCTCCTACTACGATTGCCAGGGCTGGAGTGCAACCATATACACTTTCCTAAGAGGGTCCTGGAAGCACTCCACCAAGTCAATAGCTGAGTCTTCCTGGGAGGTAGGACTGAGCTCTCCTACCTGCTATGGAACATTTTAGGGGTGGAAAGGAACACACGCAATTGAACGGATGGATTCTTACAAGACAGACCCATCCATCGAGGAAGTGATATTTTCAGTTCACTGACTTCTCAGGTCATCTTTACAAGTTTACAAACAAGAATGGTATTCTCTGGATTTTGCTTTGTGGGAAAGTATAGGTAGAGTCAATCAAAGAGAACACATTACATAGTCTAGTTTTATTTCCAGTCATAATTTCTATATGGTCCATCTAAACACATTTTTGAAATTATTGCATTTTTATTTATTATAAAAGTAATTTATATCATTCTAGAAATTCTGGAGAATACAAAGAACAGAAAAAAGATTGGAGAAAAATCTTCCATATTCCTACCTAAGTGAACCACAGTTTGTTACATGTGCATAACAACAAAAAAAAGTGAACCAAAAACATTATATGTTTACTTCTGGTCTTTTTCATTTATAATTGATACACAATAATCATTCATGTTTATTTCTAGCCTTTTAAATGTGCATATGGTTTTCACAGAGTTCCGGTTAAATAACAGACTTGTTAAGAGTTGAAATACATAAATGTATTATGACTGAGCTCTTAAATTGATTATATTCAACTACAATTTCATTAACAAGAAGTTGATGATCTGTTTTCCTCTTGTATGGATCAAATGCAACTGTAACCAGTATTCTAAAAACCATAGTGCTGTAACAGGGGTTGCCTTGGTCAGGGCGGTCAGACAAGATGTGACGATGGTGAAACTAAGAGCTAAAGAATGAAGAGCAGTAGAGGGAAAAACACTGCAGGCAAAGGAGATCCTATGTACAAAGGTCCACAAGCGAGATGAAAGATGGCAGGTGTGACAAACTAAAAGCAGCTCAGTCCATCTAGAGCGGAGAGAGCAGGGCAGAATGAGATGTGAAATAAAGCTGCAGAGCAGAGCAGGGGCCGGCCGTTCATGCAGGCCTTTGCAGGCCGATGTGAGCTGTCAGTCTAGGGAAAGTGCAGAAGTGCCTTAAACTGGGGGCCTGATATGATCAGATTTGAGCTGTGAAAAAAAACCACAACTGGATTCAAAAATAGGGTGCAGAAAAAAGAGGGTGTCATGTGAATGCGGACAAGTTCAGGACTATTTCAATTTTCCAGGTGAGAGAAAATGGCACCTGGACCTGGAGGGTGATGGTGACAGCAGTGGAAGAAGTGAATTAATTCCAAACACTTAGAGAAGAAACATCCCATCCACATGTCTTGGTGATGGATTAGGTGCCCCTGGGGGCAGAGGGAGAGACTGGTGTCAAGTATGACTCCATGGTTCTAACCCCTGACTGGATCTTGAAAGTACCTGGGCACAAAAAAATGATAAATGTGTGAGGTAATGGATATGTTACTTACCTTAACTTAGCCATTCCACAATGTACCCATATATTAAAACATGTTTATATATTTTTTATTCATTAAAGACATAATTTTTAAGCACCTAGGGAAGTTTTTAAAAATATTGATGCCAGACTCCCATCGCTAGAGATTCTGATTTAATTGGTTGCTGCTGGGGTTGGAAGAGAGGGTAAGTGGGTGCAGCAGCTGGGCCTAGTAGCATAGACCTTCACAGGGGATTCTAATGGGCAGCCAATGTTGAGAACCACTGCGCTAGATTGCCGCTATTTGACAGTAGGTTCTTCTCTAGTCTGAAACCCTACTGGGCAGCCACCAACAGACTTTACCCTGCCACCAACAAGATGTGGAAAGAGCATTTGATTGCTTCATGTTAGAGAATGAACAACAGTATTTCCAGGGTTTCCTTTGGCCCTAGAAAAGTCCAGGCTGTTTGTCTCAGAACCTTCTTCTCAGATCATGGATGCTTCCCTCTCATCTCTAAGGCACAGGTGTCCTAGAGCACTGGCAAGATGGGGCTTCCTGACCCACACCATGGCTGGGAAGCTAAAGTCCCATACAAAATTCTCAGGAGTTAAGCCCAGCTCTCATTCTCTAATTTGAAGAATTTCTTTAAATAAACATACCACTGCCTCTCTGCTTCCTTGTGTTTTCTGTTTTCCACACTTCCATGCTGTCTCCTTGGAGTAATTGTCACTTGGTTCCCAGCACATACCTGGAACTGAATCAAATGTGCCATGACCTTGTTTGAACCTCATCCCTGACTGTAGGCAACTTCCCTACTAATTCCCTTCTCTCCCAGTTAAGAAAACTTTTTATTCCAAACATCACAATAGGGTATTCTTCCTAACTCTTCCTGAAAGGTTTGTTGACAATATGTATTTGGAAAATCAAGTATATGTAAGGATAATTTTTCCAAAAGTGACATTTAGAAATATTTGAGAAATATTAATTTAGGATAACTTATTGCCAAAGACAACTGTTTTCTTAGGCAATAAATTGATACTGTATTTGTAATAAAAATAATCAAACTTACATAGGCTAGTCAAATGACTAATCAGACAAATAAGAGCACTTTTGCCCAGGGAAAATGCTAAATTGAACAAAATGCCCAGTCAACAGATTAAACTGGGACTGCCCCAGGTAAAATGGAGCATGTGGTCACCCTATGCTTAAAATTACTTTGCATTTTCTTATTACAAAACTAATTTATTTATTCTCCCCAATTAATCTGTAGATTCAATGCAATATTACCCAAAATCCCGGCAGATTTACTTTTTGCAAACTGACAACATGATTCTGAAATGTATATAAAAGGTAAACGAACCACGAACAGCCAGGGCAATTCTGAAGAACAATGAAGAAGCAGGACTTACACTAAGTCACAGCATATTATGAGGTTCTATTAATTAAGACAGTCTGGTTTTGGCCCAAGGAGAAATAAACTGACCAATGTAACAGAAGTAAGAGTCCAGACACACACACACACTCGCATATATATATTAATCTGATTTATGACAATACTGACAAAGGTAACTTATGACAAAGTGGTAAAAAGAGAGTAATTTCAATGAATGGAATAAGTTGCTTGAATATACATATTGGAAAAATTATCTTGATCCTCACCTTCACAGTATGTCAATTCCAGAAGGATTGCAAATCTAAATGTTAAAGAAAAAATAATCAAGTTTTTAAAGGAAAAGAGAACATCTTCATGACTCTGGAGTAGGTAAAGACATAGAAAGTATTAACTATAAGAGAAAAAATTGGGACACACTAAAATTAAAATTGTTTCTTCAAAGAAAAACAACCAACATAAACTACTACAAACACCTCTATATACACAAAGTAGAAAGACTAGAAGAGATGGATAAATTCCTGGACACATTCATCCTGCCAAGACTGAGCCAGGAAGATATTGATTCCCTGAACAGACCAATAACAAACTCTGAAATTGAATCAGTTGTAAATAGCATATCAATAACAACAACATAAAAGCCCGGGACCTGAGGGATTCATAGCCAAATTCTACCAGATATACAAAGAAGAGCTGGTACCATTCCTATAAAAACTATTCCAAAAAATTGAGGAGGAGGGACTCCTCCCCAACTCATTCTGCGAGGCCAGCATCATCTTGATACCAAAACCTGGCACAGGCACACACATACAGAAAAGGAAATTTTCAGGACAATATCCTTGGGTGAACATTGATGCAAACATCCTCAACAAAATACTTGCAAACTGAATCCAGTAGTACATCAAAAAGCGAATCTACCATGATAAAGTAGGCCTCATCCCTGGGATGTAAGGTTGGTTCAACACATGCAAATTAATAAATGTGATTCATCACATAAGCAGAACTAAAAACAAAAACCACATGATTATCTCAATAGACACAGAAAAGTTTTTTGATAAACTTCAACACCCCTTCATGTTAAAAACCTGCAATAAGGCTGGGCACGGTGGCTCAAGCCTGTAATCCCAGCACTTTGGGAGGCCAAGACGGGCGGATCACGAGGTCAGGAGATCGAGACCATCCTGGCTAACATGGTGAAACCCCATCTCTATTAAAAAAATACAAAAAACTAGCCGGGCGTGGTGGCGGGTGCCTGTAGTCCCAGCTACTCAGGAGGCTGAGGCAGGAGAATGGCATGAACCCGGGAGGTGGAGCTTGCAGTGAGCTGAGATCCGGCCACTGCACTCCAGCCTGGGCGACAGAGTAAGATTCCATCTCAAAAAAAAAAAAAAAAAAAAAAAACCTGCAATAAACTAGGTATTGAAGAAACATACCTCCAAATAATAAGAGCCATCTATGACAAACCCACAGCAACCTTTTACTGAATGGGCAAAAGCTGGAAGCATTCTCATTAAAAACCAGCAAACGTCAAGGATGGCCTCTCTCACTATTTCTATTCAACATAGTATTGGAAGTCCTAGCCAGAGCAATCAGACAAGGGAATGAAATAAACGGCATCCAAACAGGAATAGATGAAGTCAAACTATCTGTTTGCAGATGATATGATTCTATATCTAGAAAACTCCATAGTCTCAGAAAAGCTCCTTCAGCTGATAAACAACTTCAGCAAAGTTTCAGGATATAAAATCAATGTACAAAAACCACTAGCATTCTTATACACCAATAATAGCCAAACTGAGAATCAAATCAGAAAGGCAGTCCCATTTACAACTGCCACAAAAGAATTAAAGTATCTAGGAATACCATTAACCAGGGAGGTGAAAGATCTCTATGATGAGAATTACAAAACACTGCTCAAAGAAATGAGAGAAGACACAAACTAATGGAAAAACATCCCATGCTCAAGGATAGGAAGACTCAGTATCATTCAAATGGCTATACTGCCCAAAGCAATTTACAGATTCAATGCTATTCCTATCAAACTACCAATGACATTCTTCACAGGACTAGCAAACAATATTTTAAAATTCATATGGAACCAAAAAATAGCCTGAATAGCCAAGCCAATCTTAAGCAAAAAGAGCAAAGCTGGAAGCACCACATTACCCAACTTCAAATTATACTACAGGGCTACCGTAATCAAAACAGCATAGTACTGGTACAAAAGCTTTGACCAATGGAACAGAATATAGCGCCCAGAAATAAGGCCATACGTCTACAAGCATCTGATCTTTGACAAAGCTGACAAAAACAAGCAATGGGGAGTAGATTCCCTATTCGATAAATTGCGCTGCGATAACTTGCTAGCCATATGCAGGAGATTGAAGCTGGACCCCTTCCTTACACCATATATAAAAATCAACCCAAGATGGATTAAAGACTTAAATATAAAATCCAAGACTATAAAAACCCTGAAAGACAACCTAGGCAATACCATCCCGGACATAGGAACTGCCAAAGATTTCATGACAATGACACCAAAAGCAATCACAAAAAAAAAAAAAAAAAAATTGCCAAGTGGGATCTAATTAAACTGAAGAGCTTCTGCACAGCAAAAGAAACTATCAACAGAGTAAACAGACAACCTACAGTATGGGAGAAAATATTTGCAAACTATGCATCTGACTAAGGTCTAACATCCAGCATCTATAAGGAACTTAAACGAATTTACAAGAGAAAAACAACTCCATTAAAAAGTGGGCAAAGGACATGACAGTCACTTCTCAAAAGAAGACATACATGCAGCCAAGAAGCATATGAAAAAAAGCTCAATGTGACCGATCATTAGAGAAATGCGAATCAAAACTACAATGAAATACCATCTTACACAAATTAGAATGGTGATTATTAAACAGTCAAAAAATAACAGATGCTGGTGAGGGTGCACAGAAAAGGGAACACATATATACTGTTGCTGGGAGGGTAAATTAGTTCAACCATTGTGGAATGCAATATGGCAATTCCTCAAAGAGCTAAAAGCAGAAGTAGCATCTGACGCAGCAATTCCATTACTGGGTATATACCAAAAGTAATATAAATTATTCTGTCATAAAAACAAATGCACATGAATATTCACTGCAGAACTATTCACAATAGTAAAGACATGGAATTAACCTAAATGCCCATCAGTGACAGGCTGGATAAAGAATATGTGGTAAATGTACACCTTGGAATATTATGCAGCCATAAAAAAGAATGAGGTCATGTCTTTTGTGGGAACATGGATGGAGCTGGAGGCTATCATCTTGAGCAAAGTAATGCAAGAACAGAAAACTGAATACTGCATGTTCTCACTGGTAAGTGAGATGGTAAGAACTTGTGAACACAAAGAAGGAAACAGCAGACACTGGGGTCTACTTTAGGGGGAGGAATGGGAAGAGGGAGAGCAGCAGAAAAGCTAACCATTGGGTACTTGGCTTAATACGTGAGTGGTGAAATAATCTGCACAACAAACCTCTGTTCATGTGTTTACCTATGTAACACACTTTCACATGTACCCCTGAACCCAAAATACAAATTAAAAAAAGAATCAAACTGTTGCTTCATCTAAATACAACATTAAGATATTTAAGAGGCAACTCCCAGAGTGGAAAAAGATATGTGCAATACATATATACAACACATTACTCTCATATGAAAACTCCTTTAAATCAACAAGCAGAAAACCCAATAGAAAAATAAACAAAAACTGTGAATTCAGAAAAGACGTGTCCCAATGGCAAATAAACATGTGAAAAGGCACTCAGCCTTATTTGTCATCAGGGAAATGCAAATTAAAGCCACAATGTGATATCATTATCTTCACCAGAGTGGTTAAAGTAAAAATGACAGAAAATATGCGTTTCATGAAGATGTGCAGCAACCAAAACTTGTATATGTCGGTGGAAGTATAAAGTGGTACAGCCATTTTGGAAATTGGCAGTGTCTACTAAGCTAAGCATATGTATCATCTAAGACACAGCAATTTTAATCTTAGGTATACTATATCCAACAGAAATATGTATATATCTTCACCAAATGGATACATATTCACTATAATGTTCATAGAAGCAGGACTTATAATAGTTCCAAACTCAAAAGTACCCAAATATATTTACCTATTCACAGAATCTCAAGATTAATATTGAGCAAAATAAGCCAGTCCAGAAGTTTACAAATTATACAATTTCATCTATTTACATAAAGCAAGAAAACATGTAAAACAAATCAGTGCTCTTAGAAGTCAGGCTAGTCATTAGCTTGGAGGAGGTGAAGGTTCAACGGGATGGGTAATGACTTGAAGAAAGCACAACGCAGACTGATACATGTTCAAATTGAGGTATACTCAATTTGTAGAAATCCATCGATCTGTACATTTACAATAGGCATACATTTCTGGATGTATACCATACTTTAATAAAATTATTAAAAGTTATATGTTCACAAAGAAAATTTATTATTTAAGAAATACATTTTGAAAGGCTATGGCTGCCATCAGCAGTGAGTCCTCTGGTGAATCCAAACAAAATAAATCCGGAAAAGATTTGCCATTTTGATGCCATTAAGAACATTTGTGATTCACAGGAGGAGCTCAAAATATCAGCATTCACAGGAACTTGGAAGAAGTTAATTCTAACCCTCATGGATGACTTTGAGGGGTTCAAGAAACACTTAAGTGGAGGAAGTAACTGCAGGCGTGATGGAAACAGCAAGAGAAGTAGAATTAGAAGTGGAGGCTGAAAATGTGACTGAACTGCTACAATAGCATGACAAAATTTTAATGAATGAGGAGTTGTTTCTTATGGATGAACAAAGAAAGTGGTCTCTTGAGATGGAATCTTGGTAAAGATGCCGTGAACGTTGTTGAAATGACATTAAATAATTTAGAATATTTCATAAATTTAGTTGATAAAGTAGCAGCAGGTTTTGAGAAAATTAATTGCAATTTTGAAAGAAGTTCTAATGTGGACAAACTGTTATCAAACAGTATTGCATGCTATAGAGAAATCTTTTGTGAAAGAAAGAGTACATTGATGTAGCAAATTTCATTGTTGTGGTTTAAGAAATTGCCACTGCCACCCCAACCTTCAGCAGTCACCACCCTGATCAGTCAGCAGCTGTCAACACTGAGGTAAAACCCTCCACCAGCAAAAACACTGTGACTCACTGAAGGCTCAGATGATTATTAGCATTTTGTAGCAATATTTTTCAATTAAGGTGTGTACATTTTTTAGATATGATTAGATTATAGTATAAACATAACTTTTACATGTGCTGAGAAACCAATAAATCTGTGCGGCTTGCTTTATTGGGATAGTTGTTATTTCTACTGTGGTGGTCTGGAATCCAACCCACGATATGTCTGAGGTATGGCTATATTTTTAGAGTATATTTTTCTAGTTTTATAAATGTAATTATATATTTACAAAAATCCAATTGCTCTGCATATGATTTTGTTCTCCACTTTTTCAATTATGAATATATTTCCATGCATTAAATATTCATCTTCAACATCAGTCCTAATAACGGCAAAATATCCACAATATAGAGATGCTTTAGCCAAACTGAGGTCTGATTCCTGGATTGTACTGACCCTAGGAGGAGAGAACATGGGCAAGACTAGAGAATCTTAGGTAACCCCCCTGAAGGCATTGGTAGCCACTTGTCCCAAATACCTTCAGATGTAAGAGGCTTAGGGACCACCTAAAACCACTTCATTTTCCCTGGAGCCTAAAGACAGTGATACGACACATTTCTTTCTTTTTCCTTTTTTTTTTTTTTTTTTTCATTTTTGACTAAAGATATTTAGAATTTTTTTTAATTTTTGTATTTGTGCCTTCATGTATATCCATGATTATTCCCTTAGGATAAGTTTTTGGAGGTAGAATTCCTAGGTGCACTTTTAATACATATTGCCAATTTGATCTCCAGATTAGCTATACCAATTTACACTTCTATCAGCAGTGTATGAGAGTGTTTATTTCTTACTCTCACAATACTGAGAAAGCTGGTGAAATAACTCAATCTGAAAAGCATAGCGTATTTTCAAAGGCACTTATTTGCAATAATTGAGTAGTTTTTCACATGCATATTAATCATGTAGTATAGCTTTTATTTGTGAATTTCCTAAGCATGACCTTTGCTTTTTTCCCCATCGGAACTTATATTTCATTATTATAAGGGATTTTTTTGTATATTTAACACACAAACTCTGTCTCTCAAATATTTACAAATATTTTCCCATTTATCTTTAATTTTGTTCGTAATTATTTCTGGATCATTATGGATGTACTTAAGTTTTTATTTTTAATATATTCAAATCTATCTACCTTTTCATTTTTGACCTCTGCCTTTAGCTTAGAAAAATTGTTCTCGGCTGTTATAGAAATTTTTAATACTTAAAAATAATTTTATATTTGTCATTATAGATTTAAACATGATACACAGTAGAAAACATATAGAAGTATAAAAGCCTTAAAACCAATACAATATCTCTTAATATTGGTAAGGACATATGGCATCTTGGACTACTGTGTAAATGGCTGTGGCCACTATTGGGTATTTACATTGGAAGCCAATCAGGAAGATAATAGCAGGAAAGTTTCTTGTTAGACACTAGCAAAATATTTCTTCTTAAAGACTGTCCTCCTCTTCAACTCGTTGAAAGGGACTAGGCTGTATCTTGGAGACCATTCCAGTGTAATCTTATCAGAAGCAGAACAGGGCTGTCCAGTTTCCATTCTAGAGTTCTGACTCTAAAGGAGCGGAACACATGTTCAGTAAGTAACATCTGTTTCCAATACACTTCTCTCCTTGCTTCACCTGCAAGTTGTGGACACTAGGGGTTTGCCTATTTCACTGCTCTGAAAGCTAAAAGATAAATTGTGAAACACAGCAAGTATCAGATAAAGGAATGGCTCTATAATTAATCCACTGAAACAAATCTTAGGTATCATTTACCACTTGTTCTTTTTAAACGTCCCAGAAGTTGTGCTAATTGTGCAGCAGATGCAAGGTTTTATCTGTAGTTATTTAAACATAGAGATAATATAAGCTTTCTGATAAACCTTTTCAGGTCAAAAAGTGTAACTTCTGACACTAACGTGATTTTCATTCTTTTCCTCTGTTACAATATTTTAAAACTCGTTCTGAAAGAATTGAAAATACAATGTTGGATGCACACATGTGCGCGCACACACACAATTAGGTAACAGTTAATATGGAAACATCAGTGAATTTGAAGTCAGTACCTCCTGTGAGCAATATTTTCTGGTCCTTTGGCAGGTTCTTATCTTCCCCTTGTAGTTACCCTATTACAAGCTACTGTGACTAATAAGGAACAAATTTAGGTTTAGACAAGGGACTTTGTTCTATTGGGTCAAAGCACACAGTAAATGTAACATACTCAAGAGTAACATGAGAAGAAAATAGCAATTCCTGAGGCTCCCTTGAGAGTTCAGAACACCAGGTCAAGACTCAAAGTGGGCAGCTTTGGTGGGTATGATACAGCTGTCAGGAAATGAACCTGCAAACTTTGCTGGATAAATTATTCCCAAAAGTACTACAGTCAGAAGATGACCCAATTACCGAGAAGAAGGTCAGGTATATAAAAGACAATGATGAGAACAGGCCACAAAGACTCAATATCAGAGCAATTGAGATTGTCAGACATTTGATTGTAAGAATCAAAATCAGAGACTGTTCAGAAGAGAACAGAAGAAAACGTTTTGTTGAACATCAGTGTTATGATGGTCCTGGGGCATGACCCACTCTCCAGGCTGCAAACAAAAGAGGATGTTCCTGTGACCTGTTCATTTTGTCATCACCCCGCTGCAAGTTGGAGTTGATGCGAAATAGAGAAGGCTGCCCAGAAAGAGGATGTGTGGAACAAGAGCCTGAGGACGAGCTGATTTTGCTTGAACTTTTAAATTCATTGTCACTCCTGCTACCTGTTCTTTCCATATTGATTTTCTTTTGAATAGTCTTTTGTCCCTTCATAATTGATCTTTTAAGTTTCCTTGCCAAATATCTCCACTGCCTCTAATGTTACATTTGATGACATTTAAAGTCTTTATGTTCTCACTTTCCCCATAAAAGAAGTGGTCAGCTTTGACTCAATTCTATTATAGAAAAAAAAAAAAAAAAAAAAAAAAAAAAAACCCTGGAAAATAGTGAAAAACAAACTTACTTATTGCCCCTAAGTGTAAATGTTAAATTTACATGTTCATAAAGTACATGCCACACTATTTTTAGATAGGTTCTTAAATCAAAGTTATGAAGTTGTTAAAATCACTGTGACTTATACACAGAAAAAACTTTGAGAAAGAACTGCATGCATAAAATTTGTTCAGCTACTGAAACAAATCTTAATATCCTCAGGTGACTATATCAGACTGTGGACCAATTTCACGATTTTCAAATATATAAATGGGTACAAGGTAATTTCAATATATAGGCAGCTGGCAATAAACCATCCAATCACCTAGGGACTATGGAGAAGATGACAGGCAGGAATAAGCTGGACTGAATTTGTTGTTTTGAATTCTTCGGATACCATGTTCATATCAACAAGCAAAATTTATATGGTATTATACCACCAAGAAAAATTGAGAGGACTGTAAAGCATTTTGAAATGGAGCGTCCAAATGCCGGCCTGTTGAAAGCACACTGAAGCATCTGTCAAACTCCTTCTTTCCTCTCTTTTCTCACCTCAATGACCCAGATGAGGAGCATAAAACATACTAAAACACTAAATGTATTTATAGCATGTTGGGATAATTTTAAAAGGACTCATGCCAAACGTAAGAGAAGTTTGCCTATTTGGGCATGAGAGGGAAGAAATGGAAATATAAAGAAATAAATATAAGAAAAGAGCCTCTCATGAACCAGTAATGAGTATTAACATGTTATGATTTGAGGAGCATAATTAACTCAGTTCTCTACATCTGAGGTTAGCAAAAAGAAAAAAAGATCAGAAACAACTTTTCCTTTGAAATCATTCCTTGATGATGAATACTGTAGTATTATGTTCCATGACAACTGGCCCATGTATGATTCTTGATTAGCTCCAGGTAGGGCATTAAGGAGATTAGTCTGGTTATGAGAAGAACAAGGAAGAAAAATCCCTGGGGGGTTGTTAACTATGGATCTCAGTTCCTTCCATTCTTACACTGATGAAACAAAATTGAAAAGAGGAAATACTTGCTTTGGAAGATTTATCCTCTTTTACCTTTTCATGTATTTCTTTCCTAATACTCTTATGCTTCACCCTGCACTCCGACTCAAGCTCACCCCTGAATTAATTCACTTTGTTGTTATTGACTGACAGCGACATATTTGTCAGAAAGAAATGACTCTCCAGTGCAGCTATGTTTAATGCAAGTACACATCAGAAACACCCCGGGAGCTTTTACCCAAATCCATATGCCCAGGCCTGTAGTCTCTGATTCAGTAAATTTGGCATTTGTGTAATTGATGGAATGGGGCAGAAAGAAATAAAAGTACTTCTTGAAATGCTAAGAAACTTAAGTGATCAGCTGGTTCTGAGTAGGTATCCAATAGTGTCTCTCCACTTCCCAGTCCCACTATATCAGATGTAAAGACTTCTAAGCCATTCTCCTACTAGGACAGGAGAACAGTACTACTCCCTATTGTACCACTCATCTGCTCTACCACCTAACAAACACTCTCATGGTGATGCGGAAGAAAGTGACAGCTCTGTCAGTCACTTGATAGTTGAGTAATCTTGAGAAACCAGGCATCTGTCTGGGCATCAAATTCCTCTTCTGTAAAGGGAGGAGAATGAACCAGATGACCTCTAAAATTCCTCCCTGTTCTAAAACTCCAAAGGTTTACACAGCTTTGTTTGTTATTTGCTTTTCTTAGAGTTGAAAATTATAATGTCCCCCTATTTATGCTGTAATTTATCAGCTGCATTTTATTGCCTTGGGAAAATGATTTGCTGTGATCCTTCAGATCTATAGCTCATCCTTCACGGGGAACCCAACAAGTGCTGCTGTCAGTTCTGGGTTTGCATAGAGAATATTCCTTCTCATCTCACTTGGTGATTGAGTGGGAGGCAGCAGGCAATATTTCAAAATGCAAACTGACATTTAATTATACAAAAATCTCCTTCCGTGATCATTTCTCTTGCCAGGATGATTCTGATCTACATGAACATTTTTCCTTTTTTGTTGACTCCTGGTTTTCCAGTTTTTATTGCAAACAATCAGAAATGAGCTCCAAACAAATAAACATTAGCAAGCCCTTAGATTTATAGTCTTGCTACTTCTCTACCTAACACAGTCTTACTGACACTGTCATTTGCAAAATCATGTGTGTTTTGGAGACTTATCTGAAACCCTGATAGCCACAATGACATCATCAAAATGTGGTATTTTCCAATATTTGTATCGAAAGTAGAATATTTGTACAAATGTCACTTAAAAGTATAAATGGAGATTCTCCAAGAAAGTGCATGAAAATGAAGAATTCTGTTTTAGCTAATTAAATATGAATGATTCAGCATGAAGATAAACCAAGGCCAGTGAGGCAGGTGAGGCACTTGTCTTAGGTGTGAAATGTAAAAACCTCAGCAATCAAGATAAGCAATATTTTAATATAGTATTTTAGACAGTAACAGTGCCATGGCAAGCCATTGGAAGCTGAAACAAAAAGAAAAATAATACTGAGCCTATCTTTACTTAAAATTTTGACTTTTTGTTCTCTAATGAGTTATTTGTTTATTTGTTACTTTTTCTTTTCTTTTCTTTTTTTTTTTTTTTTTTTTGGATATGGAGTTTTGCTCTGTCTCCCAGGCTGGAGTACAATGGCACAATTTTGGCTCAGTGCAACCTCCACCTTCCAGGTTCAAGTGATTCTCCTGCCTCAGCCTCCCTAGTATCTGAGATTACAGGCACCTGCCACCATGTCCAGCTAATTTATTGTGTGTTTTTACTAGAGACAGGGTTTCACCATCTTGGCCAGGCTGGTCTCAAACTCCTGACCTCAAGCGATCCACCTGCCTTGGCCTTCCAAAGTGCTTGGATTACAGACATGAGCAATCGCGCCCGGCCTTACTTTTTATTTTCTAAACTATCAAAATATTATTTATCCTGATTACTGGACTTTTGGCACCCCTTAAAGTTTGTACTCAAGACAAGTGCCTTTTTCTTTCACCCTCATCCCAGCCCTGGGGTAACTCTATATTCTGTTATAAACCTACATGAACATTACTGCTTCTTATTCTTAATAAAGAGGGACCCCTACAACTCTAATGATTTTTATTATAGTTACCATTTGTGTGTGTGTGCCTTTTCTAAGTGATTGATACCACTTTAATAATAATTTATTCCAAGCAGTGACTGAAGAAGTAAACCATTTCATTTTCTTTCCTTTTTTTTTTTTTTGAGACGGAGTTTCGCTCTTGTTGGCCAGGCTGCAGTGCAATGGCGCCATCTCGGCTCACTGCAACCTCTGCCTCCCGGGTTCAAGCAATTCTCCTGTCTCAGTCTCCTGAGTAGCTGGGATTACAGGCGCATGCCACCACACCTGGCTAATTTTTTGTATTTTTAGTAGAGATGGAGTTTCACCATGTTGGCTAAGCTGGTCTCAAACTCCTGACCTCAGGTGATCCACCTGTCTTGGCCTCCCAAAGTGCTGGGATTACAGGCATGAGCCACCACGCCTGGCCCATTTCCTTTTTACATAAGAGAAAAATGAAACTCTGAAACACGAAAATAACTTGACAAAAAACATAATGCAGTTAGTACCCTAAAATTCTGGTGCTTCCTGTACATTTTCCTGTTAATTGAGGTAAAGAGAAAAAGAAAAGAGAGAAATAAAAGAGAGAGAGAGAGAGAGTGAGAGAGGGGAAGGGAAGGGAAGGGAAGGGAGGGGAGGGGAGGGGAGGGGAAGGGAAGGGAAGGGAGGGGAGGGGAGGGGAGGGAGGGGAGGGGAGGGGAGGGGAGGGGAGGGGAGGAGAGGGAGGGAGGGAGGGGAGGGGAGGGAGGGAGGGGAGGGGGGAGGGACTGAGGGGAGGGGAGGGGAGGGGAGGGGGGAGGGACTGAGGGGAGGGGAGGGGAGGGAAGGGAAGGGGAGGGAGGGGAGGGGAGGGGGGAGGGAGTGAGGGGAGGGGGAGGGGGGGAGGGAGTGAGGGGAGGGGAGGGGAGGGGAAGGAAAGGGAGGGGAGGGAAGGGAAGGGGAGGGAGGGGAGGGGAGGGGGGAGGGAGTGAGGGGAGGGGAGGTGAGGGGAAGGAAAGGGAGGGGAGGGAAGGGAAGGGAAGGGAAGGGAGGGGAGGGGAGGGGAGGGGAGGGGAGGGGAGGGAGAGAGGAAGGGAGGGGAGGGGAGGGGAGGGGAGGGGAGGGAAGGGTAGGGAAGGGAAGGGAAGGGAAGGGAAGGGAAGGGAAGGGAAGGGAAGGGAAGGGAAGGGAAGGGAAGGGAAGGGAAGACAAATGGAGGGGAGAAGAGGAGAGGGGAGGGGAGGGGAGGGGAGGGAAGAACATGAGTATATATCCTAGAGATTTTTGAGCTCTCTTTCCATAAGGCTCAACTGGTAAATTTGCTTAAAATATAGATACCTGCAGTTTTAAATTAAACAGGCTGAGGGTAATACCCAGTGTCTTCATTTTAAGTGATTCTGATGCAGGTGTTCTAGGGACCACATATTGAGAAACTTCAAGGAAAAGCATCCATTCTGGCAGAAACTATGCTATTATCTGGAACACATTTTGTCACAATCCCCCTCAATAACTTTAAAAGTAAGAATTAATGGCCACTTTCTTTACACAGGAGGAGAAAAATTCTAAGACTATAAGTAAACTGCAAACTCACATGTTGAATGATTGGAAAAACCAGACATGAAACCAGATCAGGCTCTTTCCACTGTACTCTGAGACTTGCAAGAGAAAAGAAAGGGATGCATTTGTTCAGGGAGCACTACCACTCAGCAGGAACACAAGACTGTCTGAAGGAATCCAGCTGTGGCTAAAGTGTTAGTGGGTGATAAGGTTAGGCTTTTGTCCCCAACCAAATCTACTGAATTGTAATCTCCAGGTGGTGAGGGAGAGACCTGGTGGGAGGTGATTGGATCATGGGGGTAGTTTCTGCCATGCTGTTCTCCTGATAGTGACTTCTCATGAGGTCTGATGGTTTTATAAGAGGCTCTTCCCCTTTCACTTCCCACACACATGCTCTCTTGCCCACCATCATGTAAGACATGCCTGCTTTCACTTCCACCATGATTTTAAGTTTCCTAAGGCCTCCTCAGCCATGCAGAACTGTGAGACAATTAAACCTCTTTTCTTTATAAATTACCCAGTCTCAGGCAGCTCTTTATAGTGGTGTGAAAATGGACTAATACAGTGGGCAACAGCTGCCATGGCAGGTGGCTGGGGGCAGATGTCAGTGGTGCATACAGGTAAAAAGAAAAGATAACAGAAATACTGGAGTTGGTAGGCAGGAGAGGAGGCAGAACAATTCAGGAGGTAGGAAGAAAGTAATGTTTTGCACATGCAATGGTTTTACTTTACAGTTTAAAACTCAAAATGAGATGTGCAACCATTATGTCAATGTTAGCTATTATGTGAACAAATGACATATTTATAGTTTTGGCAATAATTTAGTTTGGAGAGGAAAGAACAGCATTTTGGAGTGAGACTGTTTTCTAGTTTAAACCTACATCTCTGGATTTGTCTCCATTTCTTACATTGCCTTTCTGTGCTGACTCCAATGTCTGCCTTCTATATTTGATCCTAAACTCAAGCTGTTCTTATGAGGCCAGTCTTCTGTTTTTACAATCTTAAACCAGAATCTATAGAAGTCCATCGCCCTCTGGGAAATCACTCTGGCTAACTCAACATCCTTTCTACTTGACACCTTATCATTATGCCCAACCAACTTCCACGAGTATTTATATATTTATCATAGATAATATTTATTATTTATGCACCCATACCTGTGTGTTTGGTCTACTAGAGTGTATATATTGTAGCTAAATTTGTAAACAGATTATCAGTTTCTGGAGGTGTCAGAATATTCTAAAACTTAGTGATAGAAATTCTATAACCTAATAAAATGCTATTTACCATGCAAAGGTTCAATGAGCACTTATTACTAAAATAATAATAAAACAGCAACAACTTTGTAGGTCAATAACTCTAAAATTCTCCCTTGTCATTTAAGTGACATTTTCTTCCCCCAAAGAACACATTTATTGCCTCCTAATATTAATAACTGTTTGATACTTGCTATTTCTCTAGATTTGATTTGGAGTAGGGATAGGAAAGAGAAACCTAAGATATGGTCTTGAGAAACTTAAAATCTTACTGGGGAAATAAGAACGAACACACACTTGTCCATAACTTTAGGCCTAGTTACCTTGAATCTGCAATCATAATAGAGGAAAGAGGGATCAATGTGACTTCAGGAGTCATCTTGGATGAGATGGGGACATGGCTGAGCAGGATCTGATTAGGTATCAAAGGGAAGAAATTGGTCCTTAAACAGAGAGAGAGGTTATGGGTGGAGATACCTCTGGGGTTTCATCAGCATAAAGCCAGGATCTGAAGTCATGAGAGTGTGTAACAGGAAGAGTATGCGAGGAGGGGAATTTTAAAAAAATGAATGACAGGGCCGGGCGCGGTGGCTCAAGCCTGTAATCCCAGCACTTTGGGAGGCCGAGACGGGCGGATCACGAGGTCAGGAGATAGAGACCATCCTGGCTAGCATGGTGAAACCCCGTCTCCACTAAAAAATAACAAAAACTAGCGGGGCGAGGTGGCGGGCACCTGTGGTCCCAGCTACTCGGGAGGCTGAGGCAGGAGAATGGCGTAAACCCGGGAGGCAGAGCTTGCAGTGAGCTGAGATCCGGCCACTGCACTCCAGCCTGGGCGACAGAGTGAGACTCCGCCTCAAAAAAAAAAAAAAAAAAAAAAAGAATGACAAAATAAGGAATAGGAGAGAACAGTAATAGGTCTTGCATTAAAGATTCTGGCTAAGAAAGGAAGAGGCCAGTGGGTGCAAGTGAAAAATATTTTCTAGAGAGAAAAAACTTGAGCGACTTTGAAGATATAATACAAAGAGCCTGAAATTAAGGAAGCTAAAAAGAAAAGAGGGGTAACTAGGACAGAAAGTTCTCAGAAGAAGGAGGTATGGAAAGGATGTCAAATATAGTTGGAAAGAAAGCTTTAGAGGGAAGAAAAGGTTTTCAGGGAAAAAAAAGCAGAAAAATATGGATGCAGGGAACTGTTGGGAAAAGTTAGAGTTACAGAAAGGAATTAACCCTAGAAGGTTTCTATGATTTTCATTTTGTGGGGGTGAGATCATCCCTTGAAGGCAAAAAGGGAGTAGAGGTAGATGAAAATACCCTGGTTAACTGTGGTGGGGAGTTTGTAGGTTGTCAGTGCTATCTTCAACATCTATGGGTGCACTGTAGTGTGTGCATTATAAATCATTTTTATATAATGAGGTTATAAATTTGATACAAAGAGATAGCCATAGCTTCTCCCTCATAAAGTATAAATAATGTAAAGTCTAGATATATTTAAAGATCTAGAAAGAAATCTCAGTTTTCATTCTCTTATATTTTTTTTCTATGTTAAACAACACTTAAGAATTTGGTTTTGCTAATTTCAGTTGTTATTACACAGTGTTTTGAAATAAGGAATAGTCTCAGTGACTTGGGTTGGCTAACTCTAATAAGATACAAATTTTACGATAATTGATATCAGAAAGCTGACATTAAATTCTTGTTAGAAGTAATCACATTTTAAATTATGAAGCAATCCCCAGTTTAATTGAATCTCTTTTTGAACATCCATATATCTGGAAGCCATTCAACACCTACACATAGTAAGTGAGAAGTATCTCCAGTCATAAAGGTAATTTTTTCCATTTAAACCAAAAAACAGACTGCTATAGACCATGCCAATTTATTTCCCTCTTTTTCATGCAACAGAAACTATGGAGGGTTTAACTTGATTATGCTTGCTTGGGGTATAGAAAAATCCACCCACAAAAAAAGGTGGGGAAACAACTTATTTTAAGATTGAAGAGTATATACTCTTATACCAATCTTGAGGAAATTTGTAGCAAGAAGCAGCAACTTTACAAGAGAGGATCACTTTGCAGAAGATTTTACTAACTTGAGGTTTTTAATTTACTCACCTGGAGATGACTTATGCAAAACTTTCTGACAGTACACAGATAACTTGAATTTTCACCTTTTAAAAGATGTTATAAGCTCTCCTAGATCCGAGATGAGGGAGCTATCCCCCCTGGGACAACATCAGAGTTTTACCCAAGGGCTGTTTTCATTTCTTAGTACTGAAATTGCCATTTCTTACTAGATTCCCCCTCTCCTGTGTGCACATGCATGATAAGGAGAAGGTCTCACATTAGGATGCACCATCCTAGCACTGCCTAAAGACAGTAGTCCATTTGAATACACTATACTAAGGAAAACCACTTTGGGGCAATTGATGGAGAAAAATGTGAAAACTAAAATTGTGCTTTCTTTCCCCCCCATCTTGTGCGGAAGTGAAACATCTTGCCTCATTAAGGATTCAGATAGTGGCTAGTACTGCCTTGCAGCAGGCTGACTAGTTTTGGAGTCTCTTATTTAGCCTAAATGCAAATTACGATCTCTCCAAAATGTCTTGAGTCTGGGCAAAGAGTGCTGACCAAGAAAATGTAAAAGGTATAACAGCAGACACTGTCACTCAAAGCCTCCACTCCTGTGGACTATTCAGGCCAAACAGAGTAGGCTTGAGCACCCCAGCACTGAAAGCCAAAGAGCAGCATTCCGAGATGGCACCCTCTACTCGCTGTGTCTTGGTTCAAGATAGCTAATCTCTCGGAATGATCTGAAAAGTGAAGACAGTAGAATTTCTTCACAGGATTCTGGTAAACTTTAAGCAAGATAATACATGTAAAGGGACTAGAGCAACTGTCTGGCACATACTTGACATTTAAGAAATGTTAACTACATTTTATTATGAATGTACTTTTGAGAATGGGGTTAAAAAAAACCCTAACCAGTGATTCTTCTTAATATAATAACTGTTTCACAGAACGATTACTTTTCTCCATAATACAATCTCTGAGGTCCATCTTAAGTATACTTTTATTCAAAATCTTATTGTGGAAAATTTAAAACCTACACAAAAGTAGTAAAAATAGTATAGTTCACTCTCAGTTTTGACAAATTAACATCTTGTGTTTCATATATACTCCCTGCCACGTCTCCTCTCTCCATATAATTTTGAAGCAAACCCAGAATGATATCATTTTACCTATAAATATTTTAGTATGTCTCTAAAAGATGTGAATTTAAAAAAAAACCATACAATATGTTATCGCACTTTTAAAATTAATGACAATTCCTTCATAGCATCAGATATCCAGTCAGTGTTTAAGCTTCCCTAATTTTCATCTGCATGTTTTTCCCCAGTTATTTCCTGAATCAGGATCTGAATAAGGTCCAGATAGTTCAATTGGTTGATATTCTTTTGAGGCTAATATTTTATTCTATAGTTCCTCTTCACATTTTTTTCTCACAATTTATTTGTGAAAGAAACCAGATTATTGGTACTTCAGAGTTTTCCACGGGCTAGATTTTGCTGATCGTATCCCTATGGTATGTTTTAATGCATTCTTTCATTTTTTTTTTTTCTTTCTGAAAACTGATAGTCAGATCTAGAGGCCTGATCAAATTGATATCTAATCTTTGTCACCAATAAGTTATGGGACTTCATCAGGAGGCACATGATGCCTTTATGTCTCTCTTTCTGTGACATGACCAGCTGCTTAGTGGTCATTACCTCCATCTATTATTGTACAACAGTAATACTCAAATCCTACCATTCATTCTTCATTTATTAGCTAATATACTCCTACAGAAAGAAAACCCTGTCATCAATTCTTGATTATCCTGAGGTACAGTTTATATAGAAAAGAGGAAAATTATTTCATTTTTTCGCCTGTGTTTATTTCAAAATACTGAGTTGGGCCACTAAAATTTTCCACAGGTGGCCATGGAGGGATCTTTTTTGTAAATACCATTACCAACTTATGGATTCTAATATATCTCATGTGTTTCAATCTATTACTGATATCATTTGAATTTATAATCAAATTGTTCTATCTTTGGTTAGTAAGAGCCTGTTCAAATGGACTCCTGAGTCACATACCTAGTAACCTTTTTATTTTCCTTGCTTCCTGTCTCTTCTTTATTTCCTGCCCCAGGCCTAGAATCAACCATTTTTCCAAGGCCCTCCCCCCCAACCCCATTCCTCGTAGTGGGACATGCCTTTTAGATACCACAAGTCTGGGGGCCAGGAGTACTCAATATTATACAGTCATTGTTTGTGGGCCATTTCAGTGGATAGAGCTAGAATTTTTTTTTTTTAATAAAATATATCACAAGTCCATACTGATATTGTAATTCAAATTCAAGACCACAAGTTTTACATTAACCTCATTCATCTTCACTGATCTTCATCTTTATCTTCCTTCTCCAATGCCCAAAATTCCAGTATGCAAGGACACCAACATAATTATTCATCTGCTTTATCTCACAGTACTACTGTCAGGATCACAATATGATTACTAACCCCAATAATACACTCACTGTAAACGATTTAAATTCTTTTTACCTTTTATTTTGTTCCTATGGTATATATTCCTTGGTAAGTATAGTCAAATTACTGTGGTTAAGGTTTTAAGAAGCTCTTTTCCATGTGCTATGCCATGTACTTGTTACATAGTTAGGTTGTTTATTTCACTTTGCTTTTGACTTTTAGGAATGGCTTTGTACATTTAATATTGTTTTATAATTATTTAAAACATTTATGTTGTTTCCAAATTTTATCTAAATAAAAGGTTTTATTCGGGGAATTCTAACTTAGCTACTTGCCCTTTCTTCCCCTAAAAGAATCATACTTTATATTAATGGTTTATCCACTCTGTTTTAGTGATTTGGTGATATTTAGACATTTGATTTTAATCTAATCAACACACTCCCATTTCAGATGATTGGTAAGAGTGGTACACTAGACATACATTTATTTGTCATGCTTATTTTACTCCATAGTTCCTGCATTGTACAGCTTTTCTCATTTATACTGAATTCTATTGTTAATTATACAATTACATATTTATATACAATTACATAATGATTATACTGATTCAGCAATGTAGTCGAATGAAAAAGGTGTCCTGCTTTATGGTGAAATACCCATCGATGATTAATTTTAAAAGCATACCTCAGGCTTTCATTTAAAGCGTCAATGTTAAAAGGGAACAATCATAATCTATTTTTTTTAAAGCTGGCTATTTCTGCTAGAGTCATCGTTATATTCCTTTACATTAAAATCTGCTGAAAATTAGTGTATGATTTTCATCTCCTCTTTGGGCATCTCCAGGAACAAATATTCCATTGATTAAAATTTTGAAATACTGGTATGTAAAAAACATATAAGTTATTTTTCTTTTTACCAATTTCTTGCTTATAGAAATTTATAATAGAAATATTAAAATGGAAAAACTAGTAGTCAAAAGAACTGGATGGAAATCTTAGCTAAACTGCTAAGTAGCTGAATGACTTTAGGCAAGTCATTTCACTTCTCAGTTTTCTTATAGTCAAGTGGAAATAATACTACCAATGCCAGAGTACTGTTGTGGGAAAAAATAATTATTTGAAAGTAATATGTAGACCCCAAAGCACTCTGCAAACTTAAAGCATAATAACCAGGGAATTAAATGGCTGGTTTGCTAAAATTCTATCTCAAAGTGTTAATTTGTTTGTTTAAAATGATGGTAGCATCAACTGTGAATGAGAGCTTTGCAATCATCCAAGCCGCAGTCCAGAAACTGAGTTTTTGCCTGAGCAGAACTCAGTTATAAATATCTGTCTTTGGATTTGACATTCAATTCTGAAATGAATCGAACATGCTTCAGAATTTTAATCTGACATCCAAGAGCTGAAACTCTGAAAGCAGATAAAACATTTTCGAAAAAAGCAACCTGCTAATCTCAAGTGACTTTTAATTCCAACTCTGATTATTCAATATAGAAAATACATCTTCAGATAAAAACCCATTTCTGAAAATTCATCTCCAAAGCTTTTACATAATCTAAGTTGGAAATAAAATGTATCTATATTTTATGTTAAGGGAAAATAAAACACTGAAATTAATCATTTTAAAAAAATATTTTAAACAGGCATAAACTTTGTTAAACAAAGAATATTACATGACATCAACTTTGAATGTGATTCTGCAAATAATAAAGCAATGGGAATAAATAAGAGATTTATTTATAGTTACCCTTTTTGGACACTACAAATCATATCCATTAAAATTGCTCATTCCTGCCTATGAACTCTGAACATGATTTCAGTTTGAAATCAAAGCTGAGGAAATTTGCCTTTCTGCTTTTAAATGGATATCTGCTTTAGGGATTGCACATTGAAGGGGTATACCTAAGCTCATATGTAAAAATAAAAATATATATTGTATACAGATTTTTTAGTTCTAAATTTTGCAGTTACTTATTATTTTCTTCTTTTCAATTAAATCTTGCATGCTGCCAATACTTATATGTCTAAGCTACCAATCTAGTTATGAACACTTACTGGGGGAGGAAGAGCAGAGGAGTTTAGCTATGAAAATTTTCAAACACTCTCAGAAGCAGAGAGAACAGGTCAATGAGCCTCCACATATCCATCACTCAGATTTAACAATATAAAGAATTTGCCACATTTACATCATCTCTTCTTTACTGTTTTGCTGAAGCCTTTTAAAGCAAAGCTCAGACTTCAGACACACCTTAGCTTATATCTCTTAAAAGGATAGACAATTTCTTACATAACTACAATGTTATTTCGACCATTCTAAAGCTGCCAGTGGTTCCTTGATTTCATCTGTTACCCAGTTCACAAGCAAAGTTTCCTAATTGCTTCAAAAGTCACCTCAGAGTTGGTATGTTCAAGTTAGAATCCAAACAAAGCCTTCACATTCCATTAGGTATCCCTTCCTTTCTTTCAATACATATTTCTACAGTGTCTATTTCTTGCTAGGTGCTTTTAAATTTATTACCCAATCTCAAAATATCCTCAGGAGGTAATGTGGCAAAAACAGGCACTTTTCTACTAAAACTTGTGCATTCTCCTTCATGCTATGGAGTTGTTGCTAGGAAGTAGCTGCTCATTGAAGCCTTGCCAATGAGTGATTATATGACCCATAATGATCAAGGTTGATCTAAAGTATTTTCCAGTGCTTTAGACCAAGTTTCTCCTGGCATGGGGTAGAGACAGGCTCCAATGACAAGTGTCCCCAGTAACTTCCCCTTACCTAGATGTACTCCCTGCAACGTGGTATGAGGGCGTATTTGGTGGTGTATATATCCTCCCAAGACAAAGTTCCCAACTCCCTCCTCTGTGCTAAGATGCCATGTCACATTTCAATTACATAACTTCTAGCATTTTATTGTAGTCATGTCTATCTTCAACCCATTACACAGTAAATCCCAATGGTAGAGAAATTATGCCTAATTCAATTTTGAACCTCTAGGGCTTATCATGGCACCTGCCATATAAAAATTTGTAAAATAAAAAATGAAATGGAACAATTACACATCACACTTTTAGAGTGTGTTTTAAGAGGCAGACATATCATTTATCTGAGAGGACATCTTCTAATGCATTTACACAAAATCACAGCACTATGGAGGAACTAAGAAATGGAAAGTGGCGATATAGAAAATTACAGAACATCTGACAGAAACAAAGGGTGGCAGAAGGAAACAGTCTGAGAAAATTCTATACTTTCAAGTAAGAAATTGCTATGAAATACTAAAATATAAAGCAAACCAAATAATAGTTAAGATGTCATGGATCCATCACTTAATCTTTGCATGGGAATATCTCTGGTCGATTAGCAGTTAAGCTATTTCTCAGTATTACCAGGGCTGAGATAACGTAATTCAAATCATTGTTTAACAATCTTTATTGTTTAAGAAGCCTATCCCAAATCCTTTACACTTCAGCTTAAGCATATTTCTTCTTATTTCATCATAAGAGGTAAGCAGCTGGCTGCCATGCTAACCAGATCTCTTTATATACTCTGAGACCCTCCAAATATGTACTGCTTATTCCAATCTTTAAAATAGACAGCCCTCTTCACACTCTTCCTTATGCATCCTGTTGGGCATGTTCATTTATGTAATTCATCATTTTAAATCATCCATTTAAAATGCTACATTCCTTAGCTTCACCTCTTTCTAAGCCCCTTCTGTTAATGTCTCCAGTCCCATTTACTACATTAATTCCTTCCCCCTCTCAAATTCACATTCTGCTCTCTACATCTTAAGAGAAGGGCTATTTTAGATAATAATTTACCCTACATTTCATCCCTTCATTTGAAGTATCCAATGATAAAATTAAAACAGTCCCAATCAGAATCATGAAACCAACCTTAAAACAGTCTCCATCTGTCTTGGGAAGATTTGCCTTGCTCTAGATGTGTTGATGAATTTTTAGCACAAATTAAACCTCACAGACTCATTCCTCAAGTATTTCTACAAGTGTTCTGTGTTCTACCATTATGTCACCCTCTGATACTTTAGAATGGTACAGCTGTTTTGAAGCTGAATGACAGTGATTCAAACAGCCAGGCTTACAACTTATAAAACTGGTGGAAATTTCTGGGAGGTAAAGTGACTGGTCCCAGAGAAGGAGTGTTCTCCACGATACTATGCTGCTTGTTACAAAGTTTGCTGTTCTGCTTTATTTTACTGCTACCCAAAAGGTTGGGCAGATAAAACTACCAGTAAAATGGAACTTAAAATAAAATGTATTTGCCAGTCTTAGAAACTAACAATAAATAACAAAAATGCAATAGCTAAGCCTTATTTATACAGCACTGACTACATGTCACGTGCTTTAACAGTAAATTAACTCATTCAACAGTTGACACATTCAATCTTTAGAATACTGCTGTGAGGGAAACATTTTTATCATCCTCATGTTATGAGGAAGAAACTGAGGCCAGAGAGTTTAAGTAACTTGCCCAAAGTCATACATGATTTGGATGAAATTAAAATGCAGAGAATCTGGCTTCAGAGTCAGTGTTGTTCATCATGACCTTTATTATATTATAAATAGCTCAGTAGATTAATCTTTGTGACACAGGGCATATGTCTTCTAACGTAACACGATTTTAGTAAATATGAACATTTCCACAGTAATGTTTCATTATACTTAACAAAAAATATAAAAAATAATCAACATGGTATTAATGTGCCACCCATGGGAAGCAATAAACTGCTGAGAACACTGTTACTACTGCATGGCTATATATGACTGATTTTGAACAAAAATGTTTTTAAACCTAAAAAACAGTCTTAATGTAAACATCAGCTGTTTATATAAAATTACTTTAAAGACTCAAATAATGTTTAGACCAATTCTCTTGTCTAAGTAATGGAACAGCTCAGAGGTAGAAGCACGATATTAAAAAATAAGATTTATAAACTGTGCATATTTTGCACATTATCATTATTTGACCATGACCAACATAAAGGTTACAAATCTCAATGGACAGAACAATCAATCAGCAAATATCAGTAGCGTTTACTGAGTGCAAAGCCCTGGACTAGATTCTATAAAGCATCAAAGAAAGATAATTCTGATATAAAGAGGCTCAGCCCCTTTCTTAAAAAAAATACAGCCAATAACAGAGCATCTGCTGAGAGCTAAATATCTAACTTAGTTGGGATCTTTCAATTATAAGGGTAAAAATTCACTCAGGTTACACTACATAATGGAGATTGATTATAAGCCTGTATCTGGAAATAAGAAAGACAGGAGTTTCCACCACATAACCAGAGCACCCAAGAACAAGAACTCAGCTCAGGCTTGGAGAGACAGAAAAGGGTTCAAGATTGAAGGTCATTTGGGATCCAAAGCAGCTCTGGCAACTGTGTTACCAACACAAGTCTGTTTATTCCTGCTCTGCTTATCATTATCTTTGCTTCTCTCCAACACTGGGTTTTGTTTTCAACTGCTTCCCTCTCTCTGTGTAGCCCATTCAAAGATGCCCAGAAAGGGAATCTTATTGTCAATTTTGCTACTACCATTTTTGCTGGGCTGAGCTTTCTCACAAATACCACCTTCAGCATTACCAGAAGATGTACTCACATAAAGGGAAGACCTCTTCACTTGACCTAGACCTCCTGAAACCATGGAGCCACTATCAACATCTGAGGGACTCAGAGACTCAACTGCTCCTAAGAAATCTGGACCAGTGTTAAGAATACAGCAATTAGAATGCCAGTGGGATTGCTCCAGTTTCTTACTCAGAGCCTGATTTCCATAACATGACATACACAGTCTGTGGGAGGCAAGATGATAATATGGCATAAACGTTTTCATGATCTACAGGAGCCTGAATGGAGTAGTGGGGAAGAAGGTACTCTAAAGGCATATTGCCTGTGTTCGAATTTAACTCTGATGCTTGCAAGGTATGTGACCATGTGCAAGCTATTCAGCCTATCTGTACCTCAGTTTTCTTGTCTAGAAAATTGAGATAATGGTAGTCTCTCCTTCACAGGATTGTTATGAGGATAAAAGAAATAAATTTATTCAAAGAGCAGGATGTGCTGGGCACACAGTGAGCACTTGATGAATTTTAGCTATTATTTTCTTACAACTTCGAACACACCTTATCAATTCTATCCCTTGTGACTCCACAGCACAAAACTCCTATTCAAACATATTATGCTCCTTCGTGCCTCTGTTCTTACCCACTGCCGGGATCTTCTTCCCCTAGTACTTTCTAGTGAAGCCCTTCTCATCCTCAAAGTTCAGAACAAATTGCCTTTTGGAGCAACGCCCTCTGTGATTGGTAATCTCCAGAGGGGCTTCCAACAATTCCTCCAATTCAATATACTCCTGACACTCCTCTCATCAAGGGGTGGGCAATTCAATTCCCTCATGTTGAATCTGGCCTTGGGACTGCCTTGGACTACAGAATGAGGTAAAAGTGACATTCTGGAACTCCCAAGCCTAGGCTATAAGAGAATTCTCAGTCTTCACTTTCTGTTCTTGGAACCCAGCCACCGTACTAGGAAAAAACCATGCCATATGGAGAGGTTATATGGGGGGAACCAAGGCATACTGGTTAAACACCCCAGATTAGTTCCCAGCCTGTGCCAGGACCAACCCTCAGCCATGTGAATGAAACATCTTAGACGGTCCCCCAGCCAAGTCCCAAATGAATGCAACTCTAGACATCATCACATACTCAGTAGATTTTAGCCCATAGACATGTAAGGCATAATATAATGATTGTGGTTTCAAGCCACTAAGTTTTGGGTTGTTATAGCAATATGAAACCAAGACACCATTCATGAAACTCCTGGACAGGGTAGGTATTTCTTAGACTAAGCTCTTAGAATTCTAATCTGTAACTTAACAAACTATATTATTATAATTATTTATTTTTATGTCTGTGTCTTCTCCTGAGGGTTTCAAGGCTAGTAACCATGAACTTAAGGGGGGAAAAAAAAAAACTTTTTCAGAATTAATCTCAGGAGAAGTAATGGAATATACAATGGCTAGAATAAAGGTATAACAAAGTAGAAAAATTCTGAAGTTGCTCCCAGCCTATCATTTTGGCAACCTCTAACTCTTCGAAGATTTGAAGTTATAGAAAGGGTAAGATTTGTCACCCCAACATGATGATCAAATGACTTAATATCTATATTTAGCACCCTGTTTACTATACCACCAGAGCCCTTTTCTGATAAGAAAGAGAGAAGGAGGAGAGAGAGAGAGGGAGAGGGAGAGAGGGAGAGGGAGAGAGAGAGAGGGAGGGGGGAGGGAGAGAGAGAGAGAGAGAATGAGAATAAAAACAAAAGAGAGAAAGTGGACAAAGTTAACTAACATTGTTCTCTCTCTCTTTTTTTTTTTTTTTTTTAATTTATTTTTATGTTTTTAGAAGAAGAAGGAGAGGGGACTTGGTTTACTAGCCAACATGACTTTTGGGAGGCTGGGTAATAGAGTGGTTTTAAATATGGACTCTGAAGCCAGACAGCCTGGATTTTCATTCACCTTCAGAGCCTGGGTTTGAATCCCAGCTATAGGTTTATGTGGCAAATTACCTAACTTGTCTGTGCTTCAGTTTCCTTATTTATAAAATGGAAATAATGAGCGTTCCTACTTCATAGGATCCAGTTAAGGTTTAAATGAATATGTAAAAAACATAGAATGGTGCCTGGCATTCAGTAAGACCTATATAAGGGTTAGCTGCTACTGCTGCTGTTCCTCCTCCTTCTGCTATTACAAAGACACAGTAACAAAGGCGGTGTCGTTTTACATAATGGATAGACAAAGAGGACACTGAAGCCCTACAATAAATAGTACTTGGACAATTAGCTCTCTAACTTATTACGCTAGACATAAAAAAAATTCCAGAGAGAATTTCGCTTTTAAAACACAAAAACTTCGTAATATTTAGAGGAAAATATGGGAGAGTATCTTTAATAGCTTGGCTTACAGGGAAAAATATCTTAAACCTGATGTAAAAGCAGAAATCATTAAGGAAGATTGTTAAATTTAACCATACTAAAAGTTTTAAATTTTGTACCAACAAACAGACAAAAAAATGTCATAAACATTGTTAAAAGACAAGCCAGAAACTGGGAAAATAAATTTATCCAGATTCATGTCCAAAATACATACAGAACGAATTCTAATCAATAATAAAAAGCAAATAACCCAATACAAAATGTACAAGATGATAAACAAGCTATCTGCATAAGGAAAAACTGAACAGTTAATAACATAATAAAATTCTAAGACAACATGCCCTCAATTTTAAATAATAGGATATTTTGTGCTTCGTAATTGGCTCCTTGTCTTCTGCCTGGACCCTCAGCTAAAGTTATCTTTTGAATAAGAAGAGGGAGAGGTTGGTGAGGCAGGAAGTCATGAAGGGAAGCCTAGGCTTCCTTAACCCCCAGAATTTTTCCATCCCAGTCTTTCCAGATAAGGCTGATTAGAGCCGTTAACCTTTCAATAATGTAACCTGATATTTTACATCATTACATTTTTGCACCCCATTTATCACATCTTGGTCATGTTTTGTAACAATGACATCTTACTTAAGGCTCAACACAGTTGTAAGACATTCTCACATGTTAACTCAGAAAAACCCCACAATGTAAGTATGATTATTATTCCTGACTTGCCAATGAGCCACAAAATGGTGGTAAGCCCAAGGTCACCCAGAAGAGTCAGAATTTAAAACCAAGTTATCTGGCTTTAACATCCAGCTCTTAACCCAATACTGTCATTGCCTCCAAACATATGATACATGAAAAGAGGCTCAATCTCACTAGTAATCAGGGAAATGCAAAACTGCAAAATTCAATTTCACACCACATACAGAACGGCAGAACATTTAAAAGTCATAGAGTACCATGAGAATGTAGAGCAATGGCAATCCATACACTTCTAGAGGGCTTATAAATTGGTACAAACACTATCAGGAGGCATTTGGAAGATATGTATTCTTAATGACAGAGCAGTTTCACTTCTAGGTATACGGTTGAGAAAATACTTGCCAAGGAAATAAGGAGAGAAATGTTCATTTCTACCGTGTTTGTATTGGTAAATATATATGAAATATATATATTATTTACATTTATATAAATGTCTATAAGTGAATGACTAAATTTGGTATATTCACACAATGGAATGCTATTCAACAGCTGAAATGAATAAGTTGAAATGACTAGCTTTATCATAGATAAATCCTAAAATTATAATGTCAAATTAAACAGTAAATTAAAGAATAAGGCTGGACGCGATGGCTCACATCTATAACCCCAGCACTTTGGGAGGCCGAGGCAGGCGGATCACCTGAGGTCAGGAGTTTGAGACCAGCCTGGCCAACATGGTGAAACCTCATCTCTACTGAAAATACTAAAATTAGCCAGGCATGGTGGTCTATGCCTGTAATCCCAGCTACTTGGGAGGCTGAGGCCAGAGAATTACTTGAACCCAGGAGGCAGAGGTTGTAGTGAGCCAAGATCTCACCACTGCACTCCAGCCTGGGTGACAGACAGAGACTCCATCCCCCTACCAAAAAAAAAGAAAGAGAAAAAAAAAAAAAAACAGGCGCGGTGGCTCACGCCTGTAATCCCAGCACTTTGAGAGGCCGAGGAGGGTGGATCACCAGGTCAGGAGATGGAGACAATCCTGGCTAACAAGATAAAATCCCATCTCTACTAAAAATACAAAAAATTAGCTGGGCTTGGTGGCGGGTGCCTGTAAGCCCCAGCTACTCAGGAGGCTGAGGCAGGAGAATGGCGTGACCCTGGGGGGCGGTGCTTGCAGTGAGCCAAGATTGCGCCACTGCATTCCAGTCTGGGCGACTGAGCGAGACTCCGTCTCAAAAAATAAATAAATAAATAAAAATAAACAAACAAACAAATAAAGAATAATACAGCAGGCTACCATTTATATAAAATTAACATACAAATATCATTTATAATATCGTATGTAATTCTTTTTTTTTTTTTTTTTTTTTAGACAGTCTTGCTCTGTCTCCTAGGCTGGAGTGCAGTGACCTGATCTCAGCTCACTGCAAGCTCTGCCTCCCGGGTTCACGCCATTCTCCTGCCTCAGCCTCCCCAGCAGCTGGGACTACAGGCACCCGCCGCCACGCCTGGCTAATTTTTTGTATTTTTAGTAGAGATGGGGTTTCACCGTGTTAGCCAGGATGGTCTCTATCTCCTGACCTTGTAATCTGCCCTCCTTGGCCTCCCAAAGTGCTGGGATTACAGGCGTGAGCCACCACGCCCGGCCTATAATTCTTAAATGATACATGCATGCAAAGTAAAGTGCACACTCAAGAATGGAGATGATATACACTAAATTCAAAGCTATGGTTACCCGTGGAGAGAAAGGGATAAGGCAAAGGCACACAGGAACCTCAGCTGTAGCTGTAATGTAGTGCTGCCCCCCCGCCCCGCAAAAAGAAAAAAGGCAAATATGTTGAGGTTTAATAAAATTGGGTGGCAGGTGCATGGTGGTAATCTAGTTTGTATACTTGTCTCTATATTTAAAGTATTTCATAATAAAAATATAAAAACAAATGAAGTGTGGTAAAACAGAGAACATTCCAAAAATAAATGACAAAAGGGAGATTTACATCTATATCATCGAAGACCTTTTTTGAGAAACATTAATTTACAGGAGCATCTGTTACTGTGTCTAGGCCCTTAACTTTGATGGGTCCTACCTCCCTTTAGAGCTTTAACAAAATAAATTGTTTCTACTACAGCAATAACATTACAGCTTTGCAAAAAACAACAAAACACATATTATGATTAACAGGAAAATAAAGTCAGTGGCAACGTGTTTATGAAAATATCAGCAATGTGTTCGTCCTAACCTGTAAAAATATGCCATAGGACAGACAGATAACAACAGGTGAAATAGATAAATGAAATATTCTTTAACTACCATTTAATAGAGAATTGGTAGTTTCTCCTCCATGCAGAAGAGAAAACATTCAGGATTAATAATTCTGAATCAGGTTGATAGCTGTCAAGCTATGATTACTGCCTCTAGAATATGAAAACATAAAAGCTCAGGGTCAAAGAAAAAAATCACTTAGTATTCATGTATTAGTTTACTGGCCTCTTAACTTTGTTCATTTATACTACACCATCTAAGTTTCAGGAAAAAGTAATCTAATCTGAGATTCAGTTACATGGAAGGACAGATCAAGAAGTATGGCATGTAAAGAACTTTGCCTCATGAAGAGAACTCATAAAGAGTTTCAGTAAAACTCTCTCTCTTCTATCTTTGCATTTCTTGTCATTGAGTTATGCTCTATTACCTTTATAGCTTATTCTATCTTGTATATCTTCATATTCACATGCAAACATAGTAATGCTACATTTAACTAGTCATTAAAATGGCAATCTAAATTACATGAAACATGGCCAAAGAAATATACACATAAGACCCAAGAACAATCAAAATACAAGGCACAGAGTTCTATTGTTGGGTCTTATGTTACATACAGTGCTAAAAAATTTAATCATAGATTCAACTACAGACAAAAGGTGTTTAAAAAGACATAAGTATGACATCTGGAAGTATTACTAAAGAAACATGGCAAAAATACAAATTTATTACAGAAATTTTGAGAAACCTAATGAGTCATGTGGGACATGAGCAAAAAATCCATTGTATCTAAGTAACTCACAAAAATGCTATAGTACTTATGATGATTCACAATGAATCATGGCCCTGAATTATCGAGAAAAAAATGATATTTGTTCAGTATACCTTAAGAACTGTGGGGAAATGACTTTAAGCCACTGATTCTAACATTCATCCAGAAAAACAAATATGTAAGCATATTCTGAAAAAAATAACATTTGTCTTATCAGTTTTAAGATACACTGTAATGGGATAATAATGAAAAGAGTGAGGTAATACCACAAAAATAGCCAGACCAATGGAACAGAATTATCTTCAAACAGAAAGATTGATATATGTCAGTAATCTTTGAAAAGGGAACATCAGGAGTCAATACGTAATTATCTAATAAATGTTACTGAAATACTTGGTCAACTATTTTGTCTTCTTAGGGGGATTTATAATCCCCCTAATTGTCTTCTTAGGGGGATTTATAATCTCATCTGAAACTATATATCAAATAAATTCCAGATAGGAAGAGCTTTTAAAAAAAATGTTTAAGTGACTGTTTTATAAAGGAAGGACATTAAGCACAGAGAAAAATGACTTTAAAAAGAAAAGAAAAACAGACAATTTCAAAATGCAAATAAATTTTTATAATTATAAAAGTAATTTGTGAGAAATTCTGAAATCTTCAAATGCATATAAAAATAAACAAGAAAGTTTGTTGATTTTCCTATCAAGAGAAAATATTGTTACATTTCAGAATATATTCTTTTTTTAGTATGTGTTTATATATATTTACACAGATATATATATCAAAAAAATCAAAAATTATTTCATGAATGGGACTGTAGTTGCCTTGTAATTTAAAGTTTGTAAATTCTACATTAAGGAGCTCGTTCCATGTAAATAAATATGGATATACATTGTCATCATCATCATCATTTCCAATGGCTACAAAATATCTTATTCTATTAAAATACCTTATTCTATTAAAATAAAACATTTGGAAGTAAACACAAATAAAACCAATTTTCTCTTTCAACTACTGGTGTAAAAGTCAATTTTGGTTGTTTTCTTTTCCAAGATGGTGGAATAGAGACTTTTAACATGCCTTGGCCTTTTGGAAATAGCAAGATAGCGCATAAAGATTAACTGTGAGCTTTCATTCAAGAAGGAAAATGGGAATATAAGAAGTCAAACTGTCTCTCCTCACTGAAGATATGATTTTATACCTAGAAAACCCTACAGACTCCATCAAAAGGTTCCCAGAACTGATAGATGACTTCAGTAAAGTTTCAGAGACAAAAATCAATGTATAAAAATCAGTAGCATTTCTATACACCAATAATGTTCAAGCTGAGAGCCAAATCAGGAATGCAACCTCATTTACAATAGCCACACAAACAAAAAAATAAAATACCTAGGAGTACATCTAACCAAGGATGTAAAAGATTTCCATAGGGATAACTTCAAAACACTGCTGAAAGAAATCAGAGATGGTACAAACGGAAAAATATTCCATGATCATGGGTTAGAAGAATTAATATTGTTAAAATGACCATACCACCCAAAACAATCTACAGATTCTACATGAATTCTATCCCACTACCAGATTATTTATCACAGAACTAAAAAGAACTATTATTAAATTCATATGGAACCAAAAAATATCCCAAATATTGAAAGCAACCCTAAGCAAACAGCACAAAGTTGTAGATATTGCATTACCTGACTTCAAACTATACTATATAGCAGTAATAACCAAAACAGTATGGTACAAAAACAGATACATAGATCAATGTAACTGAATAGAGAACCCAGAAATAAAGCTGCACACCTACAGCCTTTTGATCTTTGACAAAGTTGACAAAAATAAGCAATGGGAAAAGGATTCCCTATTCAGTAAATGGTGCTGGGATAGCTGGCTAGCCACATGAAGAAGAATAAAACTGGACCCCCACATTTTAACATATGCAAAAACTAACACGACATGGATTATTTAAACATAAGACCTCAAACGATAAGAATCCTAGAAAGAAACCTAGGAAACACCATTCTGGACATTGGCCTTGGGAAAAAGTTTATTTGTGAGAAAATTGTGACTAAATCCTCAAAAGCAACTGCCACAAAAAAAAAAAAAAAAAAAAAAAAAAAAAATTGACAAGTGGGACCTAATTAAAATAAAGACCTTCTACACAGCAAAAGAAACTTATCAACAGAATAAACAGACAACCTACAGGAGGGAAGAACTTACTAATAAACTATGCATCTGACAAATGTCTAATATCCAGTCTATATGGAACTTAATTGAACAAGCAAAAAAACAACCCATTTAAAAATGGGCAAAAGACATAAACAGACATTTCTCAAAATAAGACATACAAATGGCCAATAAACTATGAAAAATGCTCAATATCACTAATCATCAGAGAAATGCAAATTAAAACCACAATGACAACACCATGTCACACCAATTAGAACAGCTATTATTAAAAAGTCAAAAACCAACAGGTGCAGGCAGGGTTGCAGAGAAAAGCGAATGCTTATACACTGCTGGAGGGAATGTAAATTCGTTCAGCAATTATGGAAAGCAGTTTGGAGGTTTCTCAAAGAACCTAAAACAGAACTATCATTTAGCCCAGCAGTCCCATTACTGGGTATCTAGCCAAAAGAAAATAAATTGTTCTACCAAAAACAATGATGTGCTCACATGTTCATTGCAGCACTATTCACAATAGCAAAGACATGGAATTCAAACTAGGTGCCCATCAATGGTGGACTGGATAAAGAAATGTGGTACATATACATCATAGAATACTATGTGGCCATAAAAAAGGAATGAAATCGTGTTTTGCCACAATATGGATGCAGCTGGAGGCCATTAATCTAAGTGAAGTAACACATGAACTGAAAACCAAATATTGCATGTTCTCACTTATAAGCAGGAGCTAAACATTAGGTACTCATGGAAATAAAGACAGCAACAATAAAAACTGTCAACCACTAGAGCACAGAGGGGAAGAAGGGGGAAAGGGTTGACAAACTATTGAGTACTATGCTCAGTACCTAATGACCTTACTGAATGTACTAGAAAGTATCAAAAACAAAGCACATTTATATATTTCCAAAGATTATCTCTATGTATTTATTTTACTTTCTTTGAAAGCTAGTAAAGTTTGATTTTTTAAATATTTCTTAGTCATTAATATTTCTTCTTTTCTAAGTTATTCCTTCATGTTCTTTGATCAATGTTCTATTTGGAATTTTAAAAATTGATTTGTAAGAGAGCTCTCCTATAATAGCTACAAAATTAATAGTTTCCATATTTTTTACATTTTTTCCTGCTTGTCATTTGTATTTTATCTTTAATTTTTATTGTGTAGAGGGTTTCAAATTAGTCACATTCAAAAATATTTACTGGTTTCTACCTTTATTGACGTACTGATAAAGATCATCACTAACTCATGATTATATAAATATCTACTTAGATTCTTTCACATGCTCTTACGTCTTTTGGGTTTTTTAACATTTGAATCTTTAGTCTACTTGAAATTTATTTTGGTATAACATATGATAAAGAATTCGAACAGTGTTTGCCCCCAGATTTGGACATTTGTCCCCAATGTATTAAATGCCTTAAACTTATACCAGTTTATTATATTTACTTGGCTCTGTTTTGGGGCTTCCAATTTTGTGGTCAATTTAATTTTAAATTGGTCATTTGACTCCTAAAACTTTTAATTAATAAATGCATGAAAGTAAAAGGCAGAAAACTGGAAAAAAATTATTATAGCCACTATGAAAGACAAACGGTTGACAACAATAATATGATAAATCATACAAGTCAACAAAAAACTACCAAAACATCTTTGAGGAATGTGGAAGATGGGTAAAGGATAAGCAGAAAATTCATAATAGAAAAATAAATGACTACTGCAAGCATGATAAAGTGACATTCACCCTGTAGTAGTCAAATAAATGTTTAAAAAATTAGATAACATTTATTAAATTGTCCAATTAGCAAGGACTGTCTCATAAAGCAACTTTAAAAATCTCTCCAAAGTTAAGAATCTCAGGAGAAAGGCATTCTTACACTTCCCAGCAGGCATATAAATTGGCAGAATGATTTTTAAAAACAATCTGGCAGTAGCAAACAAGAGTCATAAAACAGTATACATCCTTTGACTCAGCAATTTCCTTCAGACTCTAGCCTAGAAAATAATGTGGAATGTAGTAAAAGATTTATATACAAAGATATTCACCTTAGTTTTATTTAAATCAAAATAGAAAGTAGGTTAAAAAAAATCCAGTAAAATATTGAATATAGAAATCATAGCGTAACTATAGTATCGAATATTCTAGCTATTTAAAATAGTTATTTACGAATCTGTTTAACAGCATGTGGAAAGTGTTACAAAGTTATGTGAATGAGGCAGGCCCAGTGTTTCTGGGGGGCTATGGGCAGGCCCTGGGGGTCTTCAGGGACCTTGCGGGCAAAAGGGGTTGGGAAGTGAGAGGCCGGCTGCGCTCACCACGCAGGGCCTTCCTTGGCACCCAGCCTTGTGAAGCAGCAAGTGTGTGGGCCAGCATGTCACACATGCTCCTGCACCTCCACAGCAGCTGGCAGGTGGACCATGCCACCCTCCCAGGGAAGGATGGCAAGGTTGTCATTCGCTTTGGCCATGACCGGGACCCCACATGCATGAAAATGGACAAGGTCTTGTACAGCATCGAGAAGGTTCAATATTTTGCAGTTATTTTTCTTGTGGATGTTACCAAAGTACCTGACTTCAACAAAATGTATGAGTTATATGATCATGTTTTTCTCCAGGAACAAGCACATCATGGTTGTCTTGGGGACTGGCAACAACAAGATTAACTGGACCATGGAGGACAGGCGGGAGATGGTCGACATCATAGAGACCATGGACCACAGGGCCATGGTCTTGCCCATGGCGGCGGCCTGGTCTTGTCTCCAAAAACTACTCCACCAAGTACAGATACTGAGGTGCCCTCAGGCTGTGTGGATAAATGCTGTGGAGGCCTTTTCATGTGGAAACCTTTTAAACTATTTCAAGCCTTTGGAAAAGTATATGAAGCTCCAGTGCTGGAGGACTTCTGAGACACAATTTATTACATGACCTTAACCAGCTGAAATAAACACATGAAAAAAATAATAATACTGATCTTAATGGAATACAAGGAAGATTTTAAAAGTGTATATATAGTTGCATCACAGTTGGTAAAAATGCATATAAAAAAATTGAGTAAACACATAATGATCATCATGGGTGATTATGATTTTCTTCATTCTTCATTTCCTTATTTCTAAAATACTTCACAATATGTCTCTATCGTTTTTGTCTAGTTAGATGGGAATACAAACTGTGGAAAGGCCTGTGTTTTCAAAATGGGAAAAGCTATGAGCAAACAAATCTATGAGCTGGGAGAAGCAACAGAGAGAGGGAGAGGACAAAGGCTTAAAAGAAAGGAACAATGAATGTCACCAGGATCCTGCAGAAAAGAGACATCAAGAGAACAGGTAGAGAGACTTGTCTAGGAGGGACATCTTTCCTTTGATACCTGTGAGGAGGAAGTACTGGAGAGGTGCAAATACAGATCGATTTATGTGCAGGTAATGGGAGAAGAACATTCACTGAACTCAGAGATGTTCACTTTTACTACCTAAGTCAAGCATGAGGCAAGCTCATCAGCTGAGACTGAAATAGAACTTGAGAAGAGTGATAAAGATTATGAAAACTGAATGGGAGCAGGAGTTCATTAAAAATAGGGAAAAGAACTACACTGGTATTTCTGTTTACCTAAACATGTCAGGATCATGAAATCATTTTGTCTCAGGAACCAAATACAGTTACTATCTTCTTTACCAGAGAACAATTCTTTTAACATATCTGTGCCATACCTCGACTGATTGCTTGATTCATTGATTTAGATTCTTTGATTCATTCAACACTAGTCTAGTGCTTAACCAGGTCACTACTGCCCTCCACATTTGCAAATTCAGTGGTCAATTCACAGTCCTCATGCTATTTGACATTTGTTATGTGTTACAGTACACACTTACAAATCCTTCATTCTTGAAAATCATAATACATTTGTTTCTAGGACACCACTCTACTGTGCTATTAACCCTTCTTAGATGCCTTTGCTGGTACCTTTTCATCTATCTGATTATAAATGTTAAAATGCTCCAAGGCTCAGTCTCCACGCCTCTTACATCCATTTATTCACAAGATGATCTCATTCAGGCTCTTACCTTTAAATACGTTTGTACACTGACAACTTACATATAACACACACATACTCACACACACATACACCTGCAGATTCAATTTCTCACCTAAACTTCAGACTCAGTCAGAACTGCCTACTCTACTTGAATATTCATCAAACTTCTAAGAAGCAATCCCCACCCCAAGTACTTCTCATCCCCAAATTACCCATTTAACTAAACGGAAACTTCATTCACCAAGCTGTTCAGGCTAAAAACCTTGGAATCATCAATGGGTCTCCATTTCTTTTTGCCCACTTCAAATAGAGCTGCAAATTCTATTTACTCTGTTTTCAAAATATACCAGGATCTAACCACTTCTCTCCACTTTCATTCTAGTTTAAGCCACAGTCATTTCTCCTCTGGAAAGCCTTGGTCCCCCTCCCCCCTGCCGCAAAGGGACCCTCTCCCTCATCTGTTATGCCCCCACAGTGTGTTCTCCCCACTGTAATGCGGAGAACATTTAAACAAACATAAGTTAGATCATGTCACTCTTCTGCTCACAAGTCTCTAATGACTTCATATTTCACTTATAGTAAAAACCGAAGTCCTTATGAAGACCTTAAGGCCCTACCTGATCAGGCTTCCTGGGAGGAGGGCAGAGAGCAGGAGGATCTTCTGCCTAGGTTTCCATATGGGAGACAATTTATCTAAACACTATACCTAGTGGGGGCTTCCTCAAATAGAAGTTCACTGTTTGTCCTAGGTACAGTTACCTAAAGTTTTCTTATCTAACTAGTAAGACTAAGAAAGTGACTGAATAAAATAAATATCTAAATAAAAGCTTACATTTTTAAACATGAAATTTCAGAAATATTAGTGGTTCCTTTCAGAATATAATGTATTTTACTCTAATTGCCATTCTCTCATCTCATTTTACTTTTCAAAAGATATGCGCCAACAGGCCAGTGTGATTTATGGAAGATTTTTTTCCCTTTTTCTTCTTCATTAGTAACAAAATCCCAGAAGTATGATTTCCAGATTCTCTTCAAGAAACAAACATCTGCTGTGTCCCGTATGTTGCTTTCCAATCTTTTACACATTGTGTAAAAGCTTCATTGTGAATGACACTGGGCATTTTCGATGTTCTGTTGAAAATGGAAGAAGGACAAATATCTGTCCTTATATATTCACAAACAGAAAGCTCTCGATTTCAGAAAGGCAAGCAAGCTGCCCACCTTTTCGTTGTCTCCTACTGAAATACTAAATTGTATCACTGTTCTTTTGCATAGTGTTTATTATTATAATCAGTGAAAGCAAGTAACAGAAAGTAGCACAAAGTGACATAAGAACATTGATCTACAATTTGGCAAAATAGAGAATTGTTTCTTGAATTTCATGATCTATTATTTGCCAATTTCCCATTTGACCCTGTAGACACAACAAGTATATATTAAAAGGCAATTTTCTTATCTACTTACATAATCTCTCAACTTTCACTTTCACATATTAAAGCAAAGTCCATGAGGTTTTCTTAAACTACACGCAAATAATAAAAGTGAGCCAGTATCGAAACAATTAATTTCACTCCAAATGTAATCACATGAAATAATTGGTCTGAGTCACCCACCTTTAAGTTAAAGATCAAGAGAATGTAAACGAAAGGCAGAAAAGTCAGAGGTCAGCAACAAAACACTGGGGAAGAAAAGAAAGCCAAAGCTTAACTGTGTGTGAGTAGGCATTACTGTCTGTGTGTGTAACCCTCTGTGTGTGTGTGTGTGTCAATTTGAATGGGTCTATGTGGTTATGTTCACATGACTGGCTGTGTGTGTGTCTGCATGTCAGCTTGAGCATGTGTGAGTGTGTGTGTGTTGGCCTGCAGGAGACAGTGTGAGTTTATGTGTGTCAATCTGAGAAAGAGAAAGTTCATGCGCATATGCACTTTTCCCCTTAGAAAAGTGGGTAGAACACGTTGGCTACACAAATTTTTATGTTGTGTAGGTGTGTCAGCCTGAGCAAGAGTGTGTGTGTTTATGTATGTGTCAGCTTGAACAAGCAACCATGTATAGGGAGAAGGGAGAAGACTGTGTGTGGCAGACTGAATGTGTGTGTGAATGGGTGTGTAGTATGTTGTATGTGTGTAATATGTGGTGTGTGTCAGCCCAAGTGAGTGCATGTGTGGGTGTGCGTATGTCAGCATATATCTGGGAGGAAGAACTAGAGAGACTTTTTATTTCCCTGGATCCTATGTGGTAGGAGAGATTTCTTAGAAAATCATACAAGTGCCGTTTTATTAAAATTTGCCTTTCCGACATAATGGCAGGTCCCTCCAAGTATGTTAATTAACCTCAGTAGAAATTAGGTGTGAAAAATACCCTAAAATGATTTAGCAGCAGGGCACGGAGAATTCAGTCAATTTAAACATTGCCACTTTATAAGTCAGCAAAATGCTATTTTTCTTTCAGTTTAAAATAATCTGATATAATAACTAATTTTTCCTTCACTAAATGGCTCTTTAAATCAGTGCTACAATTGATGTCTCTCAAACATCATTTTATTTTAAATTAAGGTTTAGCAGATAATTTCTGAACAATCATGATTAATCCCTTGCTAGAGTGTTAATATTACACATAAACATAAAATACAACATTGCTAGAAACAGTTCAGCTTTCAAAACTAAGTACCATGAAGCACTGACATGGTATGCTGGACTAGAACTTCATTTTTGATTCCCACAACACACTTCTGGTCACTCCACTCGGCCTCACTATCCAGAGCTGACTAGGAGGAAACACATCACACAAGTGACTCACTGTCTGTCTACTCAATGGAAAGAAAAGAAGGTTCTCATCCTCAGTACTGACCCTAATGCTCATCAGATTTTATAAACCACAAGATAAACCTGGAAAAATATCAAAGTAGTCAGGGGAGCTGCTCTTCCCCAGAATGCCAGTTCCAATGGCCTCTGGGTAGAAAGTAACTAAGGTAGGTTTTCTTTCTGGAATTCAGCTATTATTCTGGTGTTTTTGCCAATACCTCATAGATATATATGCATAAATATGTGCATGTTTATAAATACACACACACAAAATTTACTCCACAAAATAGAACTTAATGTCACCTTGTTTTATTTTTCTAAATCAAATAAAGTATGACTCCAAGTATCCATTTGCTAACAGTGTTATTCGGTATTTCATACTCTTTCCTGCTCTGGCCCTGTGAGAGCACCAGGAAATTCAGCAAACTTGAGAAGGGACTTATGGCTTTCAATTTGTTGTGGTCACCATTGAGATGCTGGTGTTCAAACCCCAAGGACAGGTGGGACACTTCCAAGGCAGTGCAGACCTTGGAATCTTTAAGTGCCTGGAACACAGTGGCCTCCCTCACGACATCACCTCCCCCTCCACCACATCATCCACCTGTCACCCACAGGCCTTAGCACTTCCTGGGATGCCCCACAGGACTCAGAGTGGACCTGCCACTGTGCTTCATAACCCATAACTCTGGGTGAGACCTTTCCGCCCCTTCCAAGTCTTGAAACTTCATTCCTTCTTGGCCAACCTAATTCAATGCTCTCTCAGAAGATAAATACAGACACTCTTTGCTTTTCCCCTTGAAAAGGTGGGTAGAACACTGTGAGGTGCTCAGGCCCTCAGAAACTTGAGGATGGCCTTATGGCTTTCAGTCTGTCGTAGTCACTGTTGAGATGATGTTGTCCAAACCTCAAGGACAGGTCAAAGGTCTTTAGGCCTCTCCTTTCTGGGAGGATGGGGAAAAGGTACATTTTAGTCAACAGTAGCCATGTTGTCAAATTCTATTATTACACTATTTTTGCCTTGGTTTACAGACTTCCTGGATACACTGTAGTATATGATTGTATTATACTTTTTTCAAATTAACAGTTAGACATATTGTACCAGGTACTTCCCCTAACAAGGTATCTGGAGATAGATGGAAATTATAGCACATTTTTAAAAAATGTCACTAGCACGCTGTCGAAAATAAGTTTATCTTATGTTTCCAGACTTTTCAAACACCCTTAGAATGTATACGTATGTACATGTATATGTCAATATGTGTGTGTATATGTGTGTGTATATATACATATTTTTTATATTGCTCAAATTTTTTTCATTGATGTGTTTTCTTAAGTGGTAAGACCTTTTTAAAATAAAAGTTTGATAATTTTCTATAATAGCTACTTAAAAACCTCTTTTCCAGTTTACTATGTGCCTTTGGTTTTGTTAATGTGGAATAACATGCAGAAGATTTCATGACTCAATTTTTAAGTATATTTGCATAAAGTTACATAGGTATTTGCATAATTTGTAATCTTCTTTGACTCTGACTATAGCCCTTTTCTCATTTCTAAATTTGTTGATTTGTATTTTCTTTCTCCTTCTCTTTTTAAAATTTAGTTTACCAAATGTTTATTTCATTGTTTGATTTTAAACCAGGCTTAATCAGTTCTATCATTTTTCCATCTTCTAACATTAAATTCTGTGTTTTATCTTTACTCTTAACATACTCTTATCTGCCTAAGTTCTGTTTATTGGTATTACTTTGTTTCAGGATTTTTTTTTCCTCCCAATTGTCTAGAATTTAATGTTTCACTCATTTTTAAATTATATTTTTAAATAATAAAATTTCTTAGAGTGATGAATTTTTCTATAAATATGCATTTGTCTGCCAAGCATAATTTTGACATGAAACTTACTTCTTTGATTATTTTCTTAAAAGGCTAGTATTGTATTTTTTATTTCCTTACTTACTATAAGGAATTTCCTTACAGTAATGAATTTCCACGGTTTTACAAGAGAATATAAATAGTGGATGTTTGCTTTTCCTTGTAAGTATTCTAGGTCAGAAAAAGAAGTTTTGTAAATGGAAGTTCTAGCTAAGACTTTAAAACCTTAATGATATTATTAGCTATTGATAAGTCTACACTTACTATGCCACATTTATTTTTTATATTCCCATTCTAGAAATAATGGCAAAATTTCCTATTTGTGCACTTCAGAGCAACCTACCAAAACTAATAAAATTTGAATGGAACTTTTAACAAAAGTTTTCAATGAATACTTTTTTCTTTTTCCTACTCAAAGTACATATTAAAGAAAACCTGCCAATCTTTACAGGTAGTCCTCGAATCTTCCTGCAGCTGACTGGTGGATACAAACTCCCAAGTGTCAGGGCACAGGGCATTCTCTCTCCCATTGCCATGCCCTCCTCTCTTTCCAACTATCTATATCACTTCTTAAGTAGTCATCAAAAATGGAGTCATTTGGGGGCAATTAAAAAGATCCTTGTGAGTGAATTTCTTTAAAGCCATTTAATATCAGAAATGCTCATATTACCCATTAAAAATATCCTCTCAGACATTTGGATTCCCTCCAACAGAGGATGCAGTGGGGAGTTCAGGAGGTTGAGAACAAGGTAGGAGCTGCAGAGAAAATAAATAAAGCCTCCAAATGAGAGTTTGGTTCTTTTACATTTTATACCACACCCCTTGGTTTAAAAGCCATAAATAAAACTAAAAACAATACTCTTGAGTAATGACTTTTACTTTTGTTGAGGACACTTCACAGTTTCCCAGGAGATTCTTCAGGCCTCTGACAGAGATCTAAATAAGAAGCAATTTTAAGATGTCATTCCTTATCTAGCCATTTTACCAAGACATGCTTTACCCAAGATAGACTAAATGACAACCTGTTTCCCACCTTAGTACATGTCAGATAAACTAGCATTCTCAGTTCTGCCTTGACTATAGATTGCAGAATATGATTAACGATATATCCAAGCAGAAGTCCCCAAGGAAAACATCATCTCTTAATTCTGACTATCCTAATGAAATCTCATAGTTCATAATTCATTAATCTGACTGCAGTGACAAAAATAGGATGCAAGAAAAAAAAGTACTTCTATAGTGTCCAAAGAGACAAAGCTGAGACAATTCATTAGCAATAGCATATGCTTAAATTTCACTATGTTCTGCTGCATAGTGCAAGGTTTTCTGTAAAAAAGTAACAGCAAGAAACACATTATGTTCCTCTTTTTGAAGAAAATGATCACCTTCAAAGAAGCCAACAGAATTCTTATTTAAAATATTCTTGTTTCTCCAAGAAAAAAAAGTCCTACACAATAGGTTCCTAAAATACAAATTTTATTAAGGCAATCAGTTAAATAAGAGTCCACTGAGCACAGGCTTTTGTCCTTCTTTTTCTTAGCCTTCCCTTAGAGGAAGACTGCCTGTCATCCTATTAACCATACATTTTCTAAGTGCGAGGTCATTTCACTGTTTAGTTTCTTAAATTAGTGGAGCTTAATGTATCACTTCACCCAAAATTAGCTGTTATAAAAGGTAATATACTAACGTGTAAAACACGTTGCTTTTTCTAAAGTACTTAGCATTCAAAAATAAATACTGTCATTTAATGATGGTGATAATGATGAAAATTAGAATATTCTATCTGATTCAACATATTCTTAATTATCAGCAGCAACAACAGCAACATAGACCTTGGTGGTCAACAGAGTCTGATGGAGTCCTGCACTCACAGAAAGTGCCACTCCTAAGTTGTGGAGGACATTTGCACTGTGAATGTCATCCCCACATCATGAACCTAAAGACCCTTCCATAGACTTTTGAATTTTAATTTGTAACTGAGGCTGGCATGTGATTACCACTTGGGTACAGAGGTAGCAAACCTACATATCTCCCCCTTAAGGGAAAGGCCAAAGAGCCCAGATCATTCAGCCTTAAAAAGTGAAGTCATTGGAATACCTTTTTCCATTCTAAAGAATTATTCTTTGCCCACAAAAATAAACACATAATAATAGAAACTCTATGCTTATGGGAGTAAGCCATCCATTACATATAAGGCATACCAGTCCTGGACTTTTTATAGAAATTTTCTGTAAAAACAGCTATAAAGATGTCAAAGTTCTATTAGTTATTATATTACTTTGAACGTTGTGACGGATAGAAAGCAGGTTTAAGGTTTTGTTTGGAAATTTTCATCTAAAGATGGGTTCTCTTCTTTTGGGAGGGGAGAAAAACAGCAAGTGTTCAAGAGCTCAAAATTCATGCTGAATCAAAGATAACTTTGCACTGGTCATAAAGTTCTAGCCAAAGAAATATCCCAATTCACTAACCTTGGTTCCATGAGTGAGATTAAGTAGTTGAGGTGATAAAAAGTGAGACCTACTCTTCTGCCTGGGTCTTATCCCCGCATATCAAATTCTTCAGTTACCATAAAATACCACATAGAACTGCTATGCCATATTACAAAGCTGCAGCACAAGTTTCACAAACAGGTGAATTTTAATTCTAGATTAAAAAGATGAAAATGCTTGCTATGTCTCAACATAGCAAGTTTAATTTTATACCTACTTTTCTTTTCCAGGCTATCCAAGGTCACAAAGCTGAGCTCATTTATAAATCCTCCTTTGCCTTTTGTCAAAATTTGGTTCACTATCAAGTAACATTTTCCTTAATGCAAATTTTTATTTGTTCCCATTGTTTCAGTACAGAGGCATTCTTAGATAACTTTTCTTATATTTTACTGTTCATCCTTCTCTACCTCCATGACCCAACATCCAACTCTAAATCTTCCTCTGTCAGTCATTGAAATAGCATGTCATTCTTCCTCTCAAAAATGATGGTTTCCAAATATTTGAAAACACAATGGTTTGCAGTTATTTTTAAGTCTTGCTTCAGCTAGAAGTTTTTTGGTTGCAAGTAACTGAAACTCAAAAGGCTTGAGCAATTAAAGGTATTTACTAGTTTGTGTAATGAAAAATTCCAGTGACAGGGTTTAGCTTCATCCAGCTGAACGGTGTTACCAAGACTATCTTCATACCTTAGTATGAAGATCTTAGATGTTGTATTCACCCTAAGGCTTTTAAAAAATCTTTTTTTCTTTTTTCTTTTTTTTTTGAGACGGAGTCTCGCTCTGTCGCCTGGGCTGGAGTGCAGTGGCGCGATCTCCACTCACTGCAAGCTCCGCCTCCCGGGTTCACGCCATTCTCCTGCCTCAGCCTCCCATGTAGCTGGGACTACAGGTGCCCACCACCGTGCTCGGCTACTTTTATGTACTTTTAGTACAGACGGGGTTTCACTGTGTTAGCCAGGATGGTCTCGATCTCCTGACCTCGTGATCCGCCCGTCTCGGCCTCCCAAAGTGCTGGGATTACAGGCGTGAGCCACCGGGCCCGGCCTTTAAAAATCTTTAGATGGTCTCCCCTACCTCCTAAGGGTACAAGTTCAACTACTTCCAGCAGGAAAGTCAGAGCCTGTTTTTACAGCCGCTCTATTAAAATGCTAGTATCTAGTCCAGTTGTGCGTGTGTGGTCCATGTGACCATTACTAAAAAGACATCACTGTGGCGTCTGGGCGTGGTGGCTCACGCCTGTAATCCCAGCACTTTGGGAGGCCAAGACGGGCGGATCAGGAGGTCAGGAGATCGAGCCATCCTGGCTAACACGATGAAACCCCGTCTCTATTAAAAATACAAAAAAATTAGTGGGGTGTGATGGCGGGCGCCTGTAGTCCCAGCTACTCGGGAGGCTGAGGCAGGAGAATGGTGTGAACCCGGGAGGCGGAGCTTGCACTGAACCAAGATCGAGCCACTGCACTCCAGCCTGGGCGACAGAGTGAGACTCCGTCTCAAAAAATAAAAATAAAAATAAATCATTGTGGCTAAAGGGATGGGGCACACTGATGCTCAAACCAATGAGAGCCCTTTTTGGAGCTGGAAGAGAAGTCTATGTTACCCAAATTGCTCAGAAAATTTGGGGCACTGTACTTTGGAAGGAGAAAGGGTGCTTGAGAGTCAGACAACAAATGTTAACTACAAAAGTAAATCCTTGACATTTATCAGATTGTGACTCTTCTGTACTTTTTATGTTTTAGAATATCCTACACAGAACAGCATAGCATTCACTATACAGTTGGTGCAATATGAATAATGACATTAGTAAAACATAAAAATACAGAGAATAAGTGCTTCCTAATGCAATACATTTCAAAATGACGAGAAGAAAATAAAATTTGCGAATAATATTTAAATAAACTTGGCACTTTAAATACTCATTGTGAACATAGGTCTGTGTTTGTTTTGTTTAATTTTGTTTTTGTTTTTTCATTTCCAAAGCACCATATATTTTGAACACATATGGAAGGGCGTATGGTTCCCTAATATCTTAAGTGTGACTTCATCATTTTATTGGAGAATTTTTTAAAAGTTAAAAATACAACTTTTAAACAGGGTGGCCATATATGCTAGCTTGCCGAGGAGATGCTTGGTTTATGCATTGCTCTTACATGGGTAGTCTGATTTTAAAAAACAAACAAACAAGCAAACATTTTGGCAACATGTATATCATATTCTTAAAGAAATTTGAGACAAGGGAAATACCTAATCAAATAAAAGTGAAGTTAAATAGGCATACTCTTTGTGTAAGCAAAGAAATAGTTCAATTTATCATGTAGTAAGAAACACAGCACTGCTTCTAACGTACGAAAGAAAATTCATTTGAAGCCACAGCTGTTGTGCTTTAGGGATTTGGATTAAAACTCATTATTATCTTTCTGGTAATACTCTTCCCTGGACCAATCAGTGGTCATATGGTGTTTACAGACCCTGAACACTGAACTGACTTGAATGGCCTTTGTATTACAATACAATCAGATTATGTCTAATCTAAATGCTGTGTGTCCTTTATAGGACAGACGAATCCTAATCCCCCATTTACAAAAGCAAAGCCAGTCCAGTTCCCAATGGCTATCTAGTCACCATTTCCTGTTTTGTTTTTTAATTTTCAATTGACATATCAAAATAAATTTTAAATTCACTCAATCTAAAGTTAGTGTAAAAATAAATATGTGGTGGTTTTGAGCTGTGGTCAAAGCACTTCTTTTTTGATAGTTTAAAATATGTTACTACAAAAACACAATTCTTCTCCTTCTAAAGAATAAAGATTAACAAAATAACCACCCCTACTATTCTAACAGTTTAAAGGCAAGCTTTAAAAGCATCTCATTTCCTCTTTCCCAAATTACTTGAGAGGTTATCTTGAAGCTCAGATTAGTTAGCTGTGCCCAGGCTTTATCGGTTAAGGAATAACGATGTTTTAAAGCAGAAGTCCCCACAAGATGACCCACCAAGCCATTTGGTAATGGACCTTTCTACCCCTTGCAATTTCATTACAGTGTTGTCAAGTCTTGCTTCACTTTGAGTCTCTGAAATAAGATGCCATTTTCAAGGAAGTGAGGGAGTAAAATATTATTGATGACAACGACTCCTCCCTTCCTTAACTCATGGCTTCCACCATCTGCGAACCCCAACTTTCTTCCCATTTACCACCTCAGGATTGCCCCCCCATCTCTGTCCTCCCATGATTCTAGGATTCGTTGTCAGTATTCTGATGCCATCCTCTCCCATAGCTCAGCAGCTTTATTGACACTAAATTTGGGGTATCCTTTTTAACACCTCTTTTATCCTCCTTTTTACATCGCCTCTGTGAGCCACCTGGCCAGCAAATGAGAGCCTGCAATTAGAAGAGAATAGGTAAATAAGCTACCAAAGTATGAAAAACAGCTGTCGAAAATTCAGCTCCCACCCTCACATATAACAGAGTTTAGGATTTGGAATTGTCAAACAAGAATGGAGTTCAATGTTTAAATAGATAAGGAAGAAATTTTTCAAAAGGTATCAGGAAGGCACGTTGTATTTTAACAAAGACTGATAGTGCTCTGTTTCTTGATACAACTCTATAAAGCCACAAATAAAACAACGACAAAACATGCAAGAGCTCTGATGCACTCATGGGTTTTCTTCAGGGATAGAGGTAGAAGGCTGGCTTGTTAACAATGAAAAGACATCACTCTAACTCTCACTTGATGACTCATTTCATTCCTTTTGGAATACTCAGACACCGCTTACCCCAGCACCATCCATCTCTATGAAGCAAAGAGCACTATTGATAGCCCTGCAGAGAAGCAAAACTATTCCCAATAGGCGCCTTTCAACTATGCAGCACTCTCCCTTAAAGCAGGGGGTCAGCAGCAAGATATTTCTCCACAATACACACAATAGATCTAAATGGACCTAAAATGAACATGTAGGTTTTGTTTTATTCTTTCTTTTTTTATTTGCTTTGTAAATTATTCAGAAAAAAATTTATTTAACTTGCCTGGATTTCTCTCACTGCCTAGCACCTACCCACAAAACATATACTAAAAATAAATACCAACTGCTTTTGCATCTATAAATAATGCAGTAAGAAAGGTAAATTTGAAGCTAAAAATTTATACGGCATACATCAAAGACAAACCTAGTTGACTTTGGTTTCTGTATCAATTCAAAACTTCAAATCTTTTGTCCATTCCACACTTAAGTTCCTAGTATGGTCTAAATACTACAGTAGAATAAAGACAAACTGGAAACTCACACTGCACTGAGTGTCTTAAAACCTAACAAAGAGACACAAAATTATCTAAGAATATAAAGTGATACAGTATACTATAAGACACTGATAGAGTCTTCATGCTATCTTCAATTAACTGACATCCTATCAAGTGCCAGATACTGTATTAAGCACTAGAAATCCATTAGTCAGAAATATGTAAATATGATAGGCATGCAGGGGAGAAGGAGTAGCTAGAGCAAAGACTAGTTGGTGTGGAAAAACCAATGTCCAAGGAGCTGCAAGAAGCTGGGTATTTTGGAGACAGTGTGATAGGGAGGGTTGGGGAAGGAGGGGTAAATAGACTTGGGGAGAGTTCAGATCACATTGGGCCTTCTATGCTTCCCCAGGAAATCAGAATTCTGTCCTGTGGGCAACAAGTCACGAAAGACTTTTAAGCAAGGATCTCTCTTCTATTAATTCAAATATCTGATAGCTGATTTCATAACAACACAAATACCATTTTAATGAAATGATTATGTATTTCTAGCAGTGGGAAATCTGAGTTTTATATTTACATAAATATAAATATTTATTTGAAAAATATAATTCTCAAATGCAAAATGTAAATAATAATTTAATGTTAAATAATCTTTAAAAAATAAACCTCACACATCTCTTACAACCAGAACTGCCCCACATTTCCTAGCTTCCTATTATTAACTGCTCCCTATTAAATGCTGCCTTCACTGGGGACAATGTTGATGTAAACATTGCCTTTCTTATAGCATGCTGTTAAAACATAACATACGTGCATACAAGCAAACGTCATAGAGCCTATGAATTGTCACAAAGTGAACGTGTCCCATGTAGCCAGCATTAAGATCAACAGGATTACCAAAACCCCAGACTCCATCTCATGCCCCCTTATAATCATTTTCTGCCTCAAGGGTAACCACTACCCTGACTTTTGATGCCATGGGTTATATTTGTCTGTTTTTAAGCTTCCTATAAATGCAGTTATGTAGAATTTATTCTTTTGTGAGTTTTGTCTGTGCTGTTGGGTATAACTGTAAACTATTTGTTTTAATTTATGTAAAGTGTTGTATTTTTATGAATATATCATTTTATGACTATTTTATAAATATATCGTTTATTTAGTCTACTATCAATTGATATTTGAGTATTTTTCAGTTGAGGGTGTTATAAATGATGCTGCTATGAACATTCTTGTGTTTGGTGGAACATAGGTACATATGCCTATGGAATTGCTGGGTCTACCTTATTTATTTTTTATAATGTCAATACTTTTAAACAGAGGGCAAGTGTGAGATAACGATATGTGGGAAACTATATAGAAGGATAAGAGGACAATGGACAGCTAAACAAAATCCAAATGCTCATCATTAAATTGTCCATTAATTCCTTCACCATGAGCCCACCATATTACACACAACATTTAGCGATAATGGCCTGTATTTGAAAACTCCTTATTAAAAGTAAAACATGCCCTCATTTCTGCTTTGTAGCTTAAGTAAAATTTTGTTTTTAAATATAAATCCTTTATTCACTTTTTGTTTCAGATGATTTGGTTTAACACTAAGCAAACCATCATAATGTGAGTGGCTACATTATTGCAAAAAAGAATACCAAGACAATCTAAAAGGGAAGATTTGGATAAGAAAAGGCTTCTGGTTTTCATGAAGTTTGAGAGTATGAAAATTACAAATCACCTCAAGAACCCTAAAATCTTTTCTTTAAACAGGCCTGTGTAACCAAATCACTGGCAACTGTATTTCTGAAAATATTTCACAAAACTGGCATGATTTGAAATATATGGGTTTTATGGATTGCCTGGGCTCTGTGCCTAGAAATATTTCCAGAGATCATCTCACGTTTTTGTTCCTAGGATCAACAATGTCAGCAGATGTTAAGGTTTGTTAGCCAAGTACAGTGATTTAAAAAGAAAGAAAGAGAATAAGAAAGAAAAAAGAAAAGAAAAAAAAAAAGAAAAGAAAGGAAGTCAGGTTCATTTTAACAATCTTCCAAACCAGTAACTCAAAGGATGGGATGGATTTAAAAAAAGTTTTAAGAGAGCACCACTATTTAAACAAGAGCAGCACTAAACATTTTAATTAAGGAATACAATCAGCTCCAAATCATACATACCATTCTAGTCTTTCCAAATCATCCCAAAATACAATAAAAGACCAAATGTCAAAATACTTCACTGAGAAAACAATTTTATGTTCTAATAATATTTCTCTTCATAGCTGAAGAGACTATTAGCTGAAAAACAATATTCTCCTAGGTCTTCAATGATTAAAATATCTTCCTATAAATATATCCAAGAATAATGTTAATTCACTTACCAGAGTGAAAATTAAACAACTGTACATACACATATAAAAATATTAATAATAATCTAGACATTGACCTTACACCTTTAACAAAAATTAATTCAAAATTGATCATAGAAGTAAATGTAAATCACAAAACTATAAAACTTCTAGAAGATAACATGGGGGGGAATCTAGGTAACCTTGGGTGTGGATATGACTTTTTAGATCCAACACCAAAGCACAATCCATGAAAGAAGAATAATGATAGAAGAAACTTTACTGAAATTAAAAACTTTGGCTCTGAGAAGATATTTTTAAGAGAATGAAAAGACAAACCAGAGATTGGAAGAAAATATCGGCAAAACATATATCTGATAAAAAACTTGTATCCAAAATATACAAAAACTCTTAAACACTCAACAAAAGAGCCCAATTGAAAAAGAGCAAAATGATCTGCATAGGCACCTCACCAAAGAAGACATGCAGACAACAGGCATATTGAAAGACTCCATATCATGTCACTGGGGTGATGCAAATTAAAACAACGAAGAGATATCACTACATACCTATTAGAATAGCTATAGATAAAATTCTGTTAGGATGGCTAAAAAACTGACCACACTATATGCTGGTAAGGATGTGGAGAAACAGAAACTCTCATTCATTGCTGTGGAGATGCAAAATGGTTTAGGCACTTTGAAAAATAGTTGGCAGTTTCTTACAAAGCCAAGCATTGTCTTACCATGGGATCCAGCAATTGCACTCCTGGATATTTACTTAAATGAGTTGATAATTTATGTCCATACAAAACCCTGCATAAAAAGTGATTATAGAAGTTTGATTCAGAATTGCCCAAACTTGAAAGCAGCCTAGATGTCCTTCAAAAGGTGAACAGATAAAATGTGGTAAATCCAATGTAATATTATTCAGCAATAAAAAGAAATGAGCTGTCAAGCCACAAAAGACTTAGTGGGACTTTAAACGCGTATTACTAAGTAAAAACACCCATCTGAGAAGGCTATACACTCTGATTCAAACTATATTACATTCTGGAAAAGGCAAAACTAGAGAGACAACAAAAAGATCAGTGGTTTCTGGTGGATGGGGAGGCAGAGATGAATAGGTGGAACACAGGAATTTGGGGGCAGTGAAACTCTTCTGTAGGATATTGGAATGGTATACACATGACAATATGTATCTCACAAAATCCATAGACTGTACAACACAAAGAGTGAACATTAATGCAAACAAGAGCCTTTAGTTAATAATAATGCATCAATATTGGTTCAACAACTATAACAAATGGATCATACCAATGCAAGTTGCTAACAATAAGGGAAAATGAGGGGAAAAGAGGGAGTACAGAAGAACTCTCTATACTTTCTGCTCAATTTTTCTGTAAATCTAAAATTTCTCTTACAGTCTATTAATTTTATTTTTTATTTTCAGGCAGTTAAAGATATGTAAAAATATTTGTAATACTTATGAAATGGGAAACAGAGAAGTTGCACATGAATCCTGAACTAAAAATGACTGGACTGTATGGACTTCCTTTTCCAGGCAATATCAGTAGTAATAATTATGATAATAATGATGATAGATAATAGTTACTATGCATTTACAAAGTGCCAGGCACTGTGCTGCAAATTTTATACACTAATTTAACTGTCACATAACTTTATGAGGTAGGTATCCTTGTTTCCTAAGGCAACAGGAACTTTCTCCAATTCACATAGCTAGTAAATAGTTAGCAGGCTGACTGACTCTGTTCTGCACTCTTAACCACAGTGCTGTATTGCATTTTACTGCCATAGTGAAGATCCAGCAAAACTGCATGAACATTTCCACTTAAGATGCCAAAACTTACTGGATCAAGTTGCTTTGAAAAAAAAAAAAAAGGTAAAAATGTGTTTATCATCTAAACTAAAATTTTTTGTTTAAAAAAAAAAAACTATCTTTAGAAATACATACACTTGGAAATACTTGCATCAAATGAAAATATAATCTCTAATTTTCCAGAAGTAAACTTCCTTGCAAGCAGATACCAGTGCTCTCATGGGCCCACAAGTTTGCTTAAATGCTCTTTCCAAGAGAAAAAAGGAAAGTCAGTTTAGTAGTAGCAAGTTCCGGGTATTTGGGCAAAGCGTCCAAGGCCTGGTTCAGGAGTGGGGAGGCCATTATTGTAGCCCAAGCTCTGCCACTCCTCTGCCAAGCACATCTGTCTGTTAAGATCTTAATTTATGGACTCACAAAGAGACTGACAGAGAAAATCTCTGACTCCCTGCTATTTCTCTGATTCATGCATTTGAAGCTTGAAGATTATTAATTCTTGTGACAGAAAGAAATAGTTCAGGCATAAGGCATGAGCAAATTATGATAGGGTGTGGAGTTTCATTTCAATTTAGGCAAGACTGCCCGCATATAACATCCAGCTGTGGGTCTGAGGATACGTGGCAGAGCCTCCTTCCATCGACAAGTCTCAGTAGCAAGCACAGAAGTCAGATTAATTAAACTGTGTTAGGATTAGGAAGATGAGATTTGGACAAGTCTGGCCTTTTGCTATATTTACAAAGGAATCTTCCTTCTCCTACCATGCCCTCTCCCTCTCCTCCCACCTTGGTTCCCCAGTACACTAGGCATCCATTCCAGGATATTCCTTGAAGTTCCCTATGTGCTACAACAGATTCACCTCTCCCTTTAAAAATGCAGTCTCACTACAGCTCTTCTAGGATTTAGAAGGAAAGCAATCAGATTAAAATGCATCAGACTACAGCATAAATGACTGAAAGGAGCTTAACACTTCCAGGGTCAGTATTGCATGTAAAAAAAGTTAATGTATAGAAACCTTTCAGGGCCGGGCGCGGTGGCTCAAGCCTGTAATCCCAGCACTTTGGGAGGCCGAGATGGGCGGATCACGAGGTCAGGAGATCGAGACCATCCTGGCTAACATGGTGAAACCCTGTCTCTACTAAAAAATACAAAAAACTAGCCGGGCGAGGTGGTGGGCGCCTGTAGTCTCAGCTACACGGGAGGCTGAGGCAGGAGAATGGCGTAAACCCGGGAGGCGGAGCTTGCAGTGAGCTGAGATCCGGCCACTGTACTCCAGCCTGGGTGACAGAGCAAGACTCCGTCTCCAAAAAAAAAAAAAAAGAAACCTTTCAAAAGTGGAATTTAGATAAAAGCAAGTTTTGTGAACTTTTCAAAAATAATTATTAGGTTTTAGGAAAGGAAAGGGCACTATTCGAGGCATCTTGCCTTAGTCTACCAAGTCAGAAAGCAAATCCAGATGTCAAGCAACCCACCACCTCATTTTCAAAAGCTTACAAATCCACACTCTAGCCACCCTGTGAGATTCCAGGGTATGCATGATCTTCAGGCTAATGATTTAAATAACGAACTTAAATGGACAAGTATGCATTTTATAATAATCATCACATTCCACACTAAATCAAAGCATCCGAGAATTAAAATAAGATATGCTAAGAGAAAATAGTCAAGACCTAACCAAATACACATTATGCAATTAATTTTTGTTGCATGAGTAAATGAACCATGCTGAATTGAAGTGATTTTGCTGACATTACCTTCAACAAGAAATGTTATATTCATTTGAAATTCCTCTGCTTTGGGGTGAAAATAACAATGTTATATCAAATATTTTTCAAGGTTAATTTATAGCTTCTTAAAAATCTGCACAACCCATTATTTCACATTTCTCAAAGTATATCACTTTTTAATATAGCCCTTATTATATAGAGACAAAACATCCAGAAAAAAAGCATATGTATGTGTATGTGTGTGTGTGTATATATGTATAAATGTATGTATATGTGTATATATATTCAATCAGATACTTGGTATAATTTTATTTAGACACAATTGAATATTTGACCACATTTTTCAATTTTCAGTTTTTGTTTCCCCAAATGTGCCCATATTTTGACTATTTCAGGAGAATACACAGAAAAACCATACAAATAAAATGTTCTTTTCAGTTTTCTTTGAAACTATTTCAGATCTCACAAATAAGATGTGGTAGCTAGAGAAACACTGCTCTATAGATGATGTACACCTAAAAAAAATAAAAACATACACACGGTATTCTGCTAAAAATTAGTATACAACTCTCAGATATAAATTTAAAAGATTTACAATTAAAGAAGAAAGTAATAATGCAGAATCAAACCAAGAAGAATTATTATTTGGATGGTCCTTTAGAGTTCTACCAATGTACTGATACCCCTTCTGCCATTTCATAAAGCTGCCCTATTCACTGGTGGTTACTATACACACTGTTGCCTTACTAGATTTTAAAGCTAAAAATGACTAATTTTTAAAAAACACCTGGCAGTACTGAATATGCCTTTTTATACATTTTTGACTTCTGAATCAAGTTAGTGTTTTACATACTAAAAAAGTTAAATTTAAATAAGAAAGGATGGGAAAAACTAAAATGGAATTCACTCTGAAAAAAAACCTAATTATATATCCAATAAATAACATAACTGTACAGAAAATAGAAAAAGAATGCAGGTAACTTTTGGACATAGTGTATGACTTTATATCATCAATGAAATATATTCTAAGGACAAAAAGAACTGCAGAGATCTTAAACTCCGTGAGTTTGTTGTTGGTATTGATATTGGTGTAGCAATTCTAAAATTAGGGAGAGCATTATTGCAGCCACAAACAAGTAAATATTAATATGTTCATGTTATTGGAACCATGGTTTTCTCTGCGGGAAGAGATACAGCTACAGAATGAGGGAAGGAAAAAAGAATGCTGTGGTATAGGATAAGAATTAGAGGTGTCAGTAAGTACTCATAATCTTGTATATGTATGTGTGTGCACTGAATAGTACTAAAAGCAATGCTACCCCCACTCTGGAAGCAGTAACACCCTCATAGTAATAAACATAGCTAGTTCCCAGATTTTGGTTTCTAAATACCGTTCCCCATTGGAAGAAGTCAGAACCTTTTGGAGAAATCAGTGATTGCTGGTCTTGAGCAGGGAAAGTACAAAGTGAGCCTGAACCTCCTTCTAAGCTAGACCAAAAAAACTGGGTTGGGGGGAGTGCTCAATAACTAATTAAAAATACCAGCCTGAAGGGGCTCTTACTAGTCAAATTTGGGACAATTACAATATCAGAATGTATTATGATAGCAGTGAATGATAAATAATGCATTTTTTAAAAAATTACTGAGTCCATACTGATATTTTAAAAGGAAAGACAGGGGAGAAAGCTTTTCTTTACAAAGGTAAGTCAAATAATGAGTGTACAGGGAACAAGAGAAATGGAGAGTCATCATTTTTACAACCACCATAGTAACAACTGATTCTGGAAAGATGCACCTGTGGATGCTAACCTCATTAGATGAAAGGCTATTAGAAAACAAGATATTCAGAATCTTAGTTATTGACAGCAAAAGAGAAAAAGATATCTTTACAATGGGGAAATCTGGCAAATACACCTTTACCAAATAATCAAGTTAAATATCATCAACAAACTAACATCATAAGCCTCCTGATATTATATACTATGAAGGACACAACATCACCCATGAAGCATGCCTGCCAAATACATTTAGCCAAAATCTACTCAGGAGGAAACTTCAGATATGCCCAAATTGAGAGATACTCTGCAGAGCAGTTGGCTTGTCTCTTCAAAAATGTCAGTATCATAAGGAACAAAGAAGGCTAGGGGACCATTCTGAATTAGAGGAGACTAAATAAATAGGACAATAGAAAAAATGAACTATAAAGGACAAAATTGGGACAATTTGGAAAATGTAAGCATAGGCTGGATAGTAGATAAAAGCATTGTATTGTTAAATTTCCTGGACATGACCGGATATACACTGAAGTATTTAAGGATGAAATGTCATGATGTCTACAACTAACTTTGAAATGTTTTAGCAAAAACAAAACAAAAACAAAACTAAATGTGTATACAGAAAGAAAAGAGATAAAGCAAAAGTGGCAAACTGTTTCCAATTGTTGAACCTATTTCACATAGCAACTTTTAAGCAACTTTTTCATCTATTTGTAATTTTTCAAAATAAAACGTTGGGCAGGGGGAAGGTGGAAATCCTTGAAGTAATAGGAAACTTTTTAGATGTTCTGGCCTTAGAACTCTCTAGCCCATTTTATTCAGGTGGGGCCTAGACCTAATGGAATACACGTAAGCTAAATACGTGCACCATAGCTCCACTGATGTGTTGGTAGGGTGGGGGCCAGGAGAACTATGGCAAAGGTCTAAGGAATACGATGCTTGCTGGCACTTCCTTACTGTGGCTGTCCAAGCACTGCACTATCTGCCCCTGTCAGTTCTCAATTCCTACCTTTCCTCACCCTTATGCATGAGTCCCCATCCCCACTTCCTTCTTTCTATTTGGCATTATTGTTAAGCTTGTTCTTCCCTGGAACTGTGTTCTCTGTGCCCTGTGCTTGGGAAGTTCTGCCTCTAGACCCTTCATATCATGTGGGTCCTGGCTGGGGTGTCACTCCCTTGGCAGGCCTTCTCTGACACCAATTCTACCCTAGCCCCTCACTTCGGGCACATGTCTCAGTGCACCTTGTTTAAAGTTGTTGTTGTTATTACGATTATTATTTTGTAGTAAGAACACTCCACATGAGATATGCCCTCTGCACAAATCGTTAAGTGTATAATACATACTATTGCCTATAAGTGAATGGATACGTAAAATGTGATACATATATACAATGGAATACTATTTAGTGTTAAAAAAATATGGAAATTCTGAAATAGGCAACAACGTGGATGAACCTTGAGGATATTAAGCTAGGTTAAATAAGTCAGTCACCAAAAGACAAATACTGCATGATTCCACTTATGTGAGGGTTTCAAAATAATTTCATAAAGTTTTTTTTCAGAATACTCACTACATTACACAGTGAGAAATTATCATATTTACGCATTTACTTATTATTTGTTGTCTGTTCTCTCATGAAGGGATCTTGCCTCTCTTACCCACTGCTGTAAGCCCAATCCTCAGTTTAATGTATTTCGTAAATACCTGTGGACTTCATAGACCCACAGTGTTAAAACACTGCCAAACCCTGCAGGTTAAACTCTGTATTGCTTCTCCTGGAATATTTGCATTTAGAGCAATAAAATAAAAATGTAAAATAAGAGAATTTGAGTCAAAATCCTCTCTCATATTTCTTTTAAAAAACTATTTCAAGATATCTGAATCAAGGTTCTTGTGTTTTCTAATGAAACAAAGGTATACTTGCAAACAATCACAGCAAACTGGACCTTCCTGTCCTTGTAACAATAAATGAATGAGGGAATCCAATTGCTGCTTCACTTGCCCCCAGCACCCCAGTCACCAGCCAGAGAAAAGCATTGAACAATCAGAGGTGGGAACCTATTCTGCCTTTCCAGTTCATTAAATCATATATCATTTTTACATGTAAGCCACCAGGCTATAAATCACACAAGACAGAATGAGAGCTAATTAAAGGGTCAGCTGAGCATATAATTTTTAATTCCTAGGCACCTAAAAACTGAGATTGACAATAAAATGTGATAAAACTCAGAATCATTTGCTAACTAATAAAGCAGGGATTTTCAAGCTGCCAACTTGCTAAGCCAAATTTCAAGCTGCTAATATTTAAAGGAAACTATACGGAATACAATATTTCTATTATAATGAACTATCTATCATTTACCCTAGCATACTTCATTAAAATGTACTTGGATTTTTTTTTATATATTTTTGGTAAGGATTACAAGGTCAAAAGAAATATCGACAAATTGTGTTCTCATTTCAGATTGAAATTCACTCCTGACATAGAAAGTATTACTGTTAATTAGTATTTATATAGCATCTCTTTTCTAAAGCACATTCAGGAAAAGCAGGTTAGCAGAAAGAAATTCACTTGTCAAAAGGAAAACTAAAATAGAATAAGACCAACATGGCCAAGGTCACTAAACAAGTCAGCAACTGTTTTGAAAGCAAAGCCTGAAGAGACAGCTGACTCACCGTGGTTTTCCCTTCTCCAAATATACTGCTTCATCTAAAAGGTATTTTGAGGGTATTCGAGTTTACGCATTTTAAATTTGCACTCCTCACAACAAAGAGCTTGCGTGGTTTTAAAAGAAAATACTCATTATCTTATTTAGACACGACAATAAATATCAAGCTTATTTTCCTTTTGAAGCTCTTTATAGTTATAAAACAAGGCTTGTAACCTAACACATAGAGAACAGCAGAGTTGGATATAAACACTAAGGTTGTTTAAAAGAAGAAAGGTAATAACGTTCTGTCATCACTATAATTTAATGACCAAAAAAAAAAAAAGGTGTATTTTCAGAGTTGTTGCATTATAATTGAAATTTTATCTTTTATTCACTTTAACACTACTTCAGAATCACAGCTAAAAGAAACTAAAATTTTAAGTGCGCAATATACCTACAATTTATTTATTAATTCTTTAAAAACATAAATCTCTGATATTTCCTACTCAGGGTTCAGTGTAGAAAAAAAGTCTTTCACTCTGGAATACAGAGGTGAATAAAATAAGAATTCTTGTGTTATACAGATCAAGGTTCCAATGCTGTGCTTGTTTTTAAATCCTTTTTCTCAAATAAAATGACAAACATTTCTCTCCATGATCAAATAACTATGGGAGACTAAAAGAAACCACAGTCTGAGAACAACATATTCAAAAGATTACTTGGATCTTCCCTAATCACACGTCCCAAGCATGAACCACTGATTACAATGCTAGTACTTCAGTTTGTACAAAACAAGAAAGCCTGCACAGCAAATGCTGCTTATACAATAGATTTGTCTTGTTACCCCTCACACCACAATCTTCATGCACATGGAGTGCCTAACTTCTAATCACATGGAAAGTGTGGTTACTATCCTTTGCTCCACATCATCCCAGTATCGTTGTTACAATACATACAGCTCCTTCCCCTCTGCAACTCCAAAGGAAATGCTTGCTATGTTGCCATTTCCAAAACAAGATTCCTCAGGAAAGGAAGGCACATGCTTCTCTGGAATGTAAAGCTATATATAGATAGATATATAAATATCTATAAGGCTAGATCTATAAGCAAAAAATAGCTAACAAGAATACTGGAAGCTTCAGGATATCTCTAGTCTGTCATATTTAAGCACTATTCACTCTTCTCTGAAAAACAATCAGCAATTTGTAGTTTTCTTCATGACTAGAATCATAAAAGGTGAAATTAATTTATATAAAACTACCTTCAAAATACAAGTTTTGCTGAAAATATGAACCAATAATAATTAAACTAAGAGCTAAATGTCAGTTATTATTGCAAACCAAAAAAAAAAATAAAAAATAAAAATGGTTGTGGGGGGGGGCATTTTGCTGCTCCTTGCAAAAGTGTGGTCCTTTTAGCCCTGGCACTATATATTCTGTCTTAACTCAGAAAAACAAAGAATCCTATAAACAGTCTGAAGGAGGAAAAATATCTAGAACTGGCCTTCGACCTGAATTCTTTCTGGAGAATTCTTCTCAAGAAGATTCACACCGGGATCCAGAAGAGAACTGCTTAGCTGTAGCTGTGGTCAGCTGGACAGCCTCTCACCTATCCTTGAAAGCATATTTGGCATTCATTAAAAACCAGCTACAAAAGCTGTAGCCAGTGAGCCATTCGATGATTCCTGGGTCTTTGTACTCCAATTAACCTCCCAACACACCTAATCTTGAGGACCTTACCAGAGAGAACCGTGAGCAGTTGGAGTCTTCCCCACCACTTACACCAACTCAGAGCTCTCTTCCATTAATTTTTATTAGTCAATGGATCACAAAAGAAATGACCTTTCTGGGCCAAAAAATACATACTATCCTTATTCAAAGTTATTTTTAAACTTAATATTCCATGCCATAATTTTATGATATTTGAAATATGAGGTAAAACATTAAAATGGACATTTCATAATGTATCTGTTTAGTTCTTCATCATTTAAATCTTTACCATTCACACTCAAAAATCTCAGTGTTTCAGATGGTCACCTATATAAGTGAGGGTCCCAATGGGAAGGAAATACAACATTCAAGTTGGGGCAGTTTGAAGAGGGTTTATTTTTAAAGAACTACTTACAAGCATACAGTCAGAGTGTAGAAGAGCCACAAGGATACTGCAGGAACCAAGGGCTAAAGAAGGAGTGTGTTACCACCACTACGCTCAAGGGGAGAAGAGAAGATGGTAGTTACTTAAACCTTGAGAAGAGAAAATATGGTGGGAGAGGCCACCTTGAGAGAAACAGAGGCCATCTCAGGACATAGCCGTGATGCGGTGCCCTTCCAGGGGGGGATCTGGTGAATAAACACCCTGATCTCAATCTCTTCCCTCCCTCCCATCCCCCACCAACATTTCTCATTAGCTAAACCCATTTTAAGACAGTGGGCAGGGGAATACAAAGAGGTCAGCTTCCCAGAGCACAGAGTAGACAAGGGTGAGGGTCGATCTAGAAGGGCAAATGGAAGACAACCGCATAGGCAGAGATGGACCACACACATCTTCATTCTATGATTAGGTCACATTACAGATATATTCATAAAGCATATGGAATCAAAGCATTCACACAGAGCAGGAACAGATGCGTGATCCCCCGGCACAGTCTGCCTTGTCCCCCAAGGTCCCTTAGAGGCACATAAGTACTGGCAGTACACAGTGAGGTCTTGCTGAGTAAGAGCCGCTCATTTCTTGCCACACTAAGTTGTATGTATCCATATTCAAGAAGTCATTGACAAGGACCTCTGAGTACTATGCAAAGGAGCTTGGATTGTCTGTGCAAAATTGAACCATCAAAGTTCTGTGATAAGAGCAACGTCATGATTATGTCTTTGTTTAGAAAGATTTTTTTGCTGACTTTGTGGAGTTGAAATTAGAAGAGGAAGTGAATGAAAGCTAGGAGACCATTTAGAAAGCCATTACCATAATCCAGGAGAGAGATAAATTCAGTACCATCATTTGGTGGTTTTCACTTTTAAAAATTCCAGGAGCCTAATACTTTGTGATATATAAGGAATGATACAAAATTTTTTCCTTCAATTTTGAAGTTTCTGTATTTATCTTTCCATTGATTTCTCTTGCTTCCTTACCTCCTATAACCAACCATTCATGAAGTACTAGTGAGTTTAACTTTTAATATCTCGAGAACCTGTACTCTTCTCTATGCCAGTGTGTTGATAAAGGCCACATTTATCACATAGACTAATGTTTCTCAACTATGCACAAAATGTTCTTAGGGATTCCATGAAAAAAGGAAAGTTGTCTGGTCAAACACTTTGTGAAGCCCTGGGATAAACAAATTTAAATAATTTGCTTTTCTGAGCTTTAAAGAATGCTTACATGACTTGGGAATTCCTAGAGAGAAGTTCCCTCTTTTCATAGAAAGCCTATTAACATCTCCAGTGGTCCTCAGAATATAGATTGGAAAATGCTGACACGGACAAATAAAGGTTTTTCCCTGCATTTCTGCAAAACTTCTTTCAGTCTGCTGACTTTCTGCATGTATTGCCCCCAGGAAAGGGATCACATCGCATAAGACAGAGAATAAGGTAATCAATTCTTACAGTTTGGATTTCAAAAGTTAAGGGAACAATAATTCATGGGCCATAGATTTGAAAGACTAAGATGAGTAAGAGCAAAGCTGTCTATATTCAGACTAGATAAAAGGAAGAAAGGGGGAAAATGGCTGAGATTAAGTGGAGAGTTTTGATACAAGAGATTAAGAGGGCCCAAGTCCCAACCCACTCACTAGCCCTGAACTGAGCCCTGATGGAGGAAAAGAAATCATTTTGAAACCCCAGGATGGTTTGGTGGGATCTAAGAACAAAGGGAACTTGTGCCTACCCAGCAAGATAGAGCGCTGGGAAGAAAGCAAGACTTTGCAAATAAAACTGTTGAAATGTAATTCATGTCTGTGTTAGGGATTCTCAGCCTCAGCACTACTGATATTTTGATCTGGAGAATTTTTTGCTGTGGGATCCTCATGTGGGTTGTAGGATGTTTAGCAGCATCCCTGGCCTCTGCCCTCCAAATGCTTGTAACATACTCCCCATCGCCAGTTGTAACTACTAAAAATGTTTCTAGACGTTACCAAACATCTCCTGGGGGCAAAATCTCTATTGAGAGTCACTGGTTTAGGTTAAGTCCTAGGGAGAATTTCTTCCTATCTGAGCGCAGGGCATGAGTAGTAGAAAGAATCATTTGGGAAGATCCAGAGCAACATACATGGATGATGTCCTAGAACCAGATGAGATTAAAAGCAAAAAACTCCAATGGCGATGGATGCCAGAGAGGACTGATCACTCTCAAGAACAAAATGATACACTCCCCAGAAATACCTCCACATTGCAGCTAAATTAGTTAAGAACACAGATACCAGAGCATTCTGGAAGCCAGGCTGCCTACCTTTAAATCCCAGGAATCACTCAACTGTCTGGGCCTCAGTTTCTTCATATCTGTGAGATGGAGATAATGACAGTACATACCACATAGGGTTACAATGATAATTAAATGAGTTAAATTTTGTGAAGTACTTGCTCTTTAATTAAATTTTGAGTAAGCGGTGGTTTTTACTATGTATATAAACACCCCTGGGATTAGTTCCAAGTCAGAGAAGGAGAATGTGACCCTGAATTATTAATATAACTAAACTTCTGCCATCAAATCAAATAGGTTCACACTATTCTATGAAACTGAAACTTACAGAAAAATAAAGTTATTTTTACATAACCAGTTTGTGCTCAGAAATTTCTCCTCATTCACTGGTCTCTTTACATGCAGTCTAAAATTCCCTGTCTTTGTCCCTTAATGTATCTTCATGCCACCATTGTGGTCATCTTATAAAATCTTCAATCTGATCGGATATGAGTTTTCCATTATCCACAGCTATGGTCCCACAGAGATGCCTCAAGAACTCAGGGTTGTATGGGGAGGGCATGGCATGAAACTCCGATGTGCTTCTCCATGATTAATTCTTTCATAGATTGAGTTTCCTTGTAAGATTTTATTTGAAAAATTACATATGTTCCTACGAAACGTCACTGGCCCACAGAGACCCCACCAGATGGCAGTCGAAGCCACCATGAGCAGCCCTTACCCCTCCCTCCAGCTGTTCAGCATAGCCCCTGTGATCCAGATGAAGAGTCACTGGTAAAGTCCACGTGCTGTTAGCCTCATAGTTTTGCACATGCTATTTCATCTGCTTAAAATAGTCTTCTCTATTTCCTGCAGGTAAGAAGCCATCAAAGTTATCTTTTACTGGGAAACATGCTTGGATTTACATTTTTAAAAGGAAACTGATGGACTAAAGGCTCTCCAGACTTTGGCATCAAGGGAGCCTGCCTCAGGTGCTGTAGGATCCTTTGCCAAAGCTAGGGATATACAGCTTCCCTAGGTGTCACCACCCCCCACCCGAAAGTTCTGCCACAGCATCGAGGGTGCTCCAAAGATGCAGACCATTGTATCCACTAACCTTAGAAAATCAATCTCTCTCTTCCATTCTTTCATATCTTCCTGTTTACCTTCCCAAAGGTCTCTGCTGCTCCTACCTCCCAGGTTAGAATCCCCTCAAGGGGCCTCTAGCACACCAAAGCCATTTCTCTTCCAGTATGGACAATTTCTCCTTCCTCTCTGCAACACAACTCTCCCCTGAAGCAAAGGGAGCACAGGGGAACTAGCTAACTATTTGGAAAGGGAAAAGAAGTGTGCATCTAAAGTAAAAATCACAACCAATCACCTTCCACCTGCATATATAGCTCAGTGAATCGAAACTTCTTTCTTCGTACCTTCTTTGAATAAGTTTAGATTCATTTTGTAAACAGAAAAATGTAATATTTTTAAATCCAATCAAGACACACATCTATATCGAAGCATTACTATGCAAGGTAAATATTAACTGAGTTATGTATTATCCACATACTTGTGACATAGGTATATACCAAAAGCAGTACCTCACACAGTAGCTGCCTCTCTCTTCTCCAAACCTTCAATGCTGTTAAATCAGTGACGGAAAACGCTGCTATTTCCTCAGGAGGGTCACCATTCATTGCCTTCATTTGTGCATTGGTATATATGCCCTTTCAGTTTAATGCTACAACCCATCAGATCACCTCCTTTTCTGTCCCATTTGGCAGCCGGTCTCAGGACTGCTGCTGTTTTTCCATCTGTAAAACTCAATCTACCTTCAACATAGAGGCAGGGCCTGGAGAATGGACTGAGTAAAGAACAATCAAATCAGGCTGGTTACACCCTGAATTTTATCTACTTTGAGGGGAAAAAGGAATTCTAATAACATGGAAAATTCCCTTTGCAGGAGTCTGCCTAGAACTGGGCTTCCAGCCCTGGGAGATAGCAACCCCATTGAGTGAACAGCTTTTGCAGTCTCTGCCCAGTCACAAGAATTCCTTCCCTTTAACCCCCAGAAAGAAGGGAGCAAGTCATTTTGAACAACTCTGTACAATGAGTCCATATTCCTTGTTATAGCAGATTGGTCCAGAGATGATACGTGATCCAAGTTGGTCTATTAGATAGAACAGAAAATGCCAGCATAACCTCCTTGAAAATGGACATCAATTGAAACCGCCTCCCCATTTGCTTGTTGTATGACCTTTGGGTAAAGAATTTAGCTTCTCTTGACCTATTTCTTCATCTGTAAGGAACATAGTTGGAACTAAATGGTTTTTAAATTTCCTTTCTGCTCTTGCAGTATGGTTTTCACAATAAAGGTGGGTTCTAGAGTCAGTGAGGCCTTGGTTCACAGTCATATCCTGTCAGTCACTATAGCCTTATGACTTAAAAAAGATTTCTCAACTTCCTAAGCATCAGTTTCAAAATGGGGACTATAATAATGTCTACCTTGTTATTAAACAATATAATACGTGTCCTGGGCTTACAACACTACCACACACAGTCAAGCACCCACTCTCTGGTTGCTATCACTGGTGTTATTTCTATTTCAGCAAGATTTAAAATTAAAGAAAGAAGCAAGGAAGAAAAGAAAAGGAAACTAAGGTGAAAACATCATAATTGTTCAGCCAAAAGAATTATCTAAATAAAAAAAATCAAACCATTTGATTCATCGATACTGCAAAAAGGTTGGGAGAGAGAGTAAATAATCTGACTCTCCAGGCAAGTGAAAATGTGCAGGATGTTTAATTGTGATCTTAAAAAAGATAACACTACTTATATCAAGCTCTATCACTCCCAGAACTTGAAAATCCAATAACAAAGGGTCCTCCAAATATAAAGAGCATTGGGCAAAATCGTAACTCTCTCATGAGTGACAACATCTATAAACTATTAAACTTAAAGAACCATGTTCAGGACTTATTTATCCCATTGTCTTTCTTTGTAACCTTGTCTTGGTAACATGTACAGTATCCATATACCTGGGATATTCTTTTTTTCCGAATGTCAGGAGCATAATGATCACTACCCAAACACCATACAAGACTGATGCTCCAATACAATTGATTATCTCAATCCAGAAATTAATAGCCCTACAGGTAGAAATGTTTTAAGATGATCAGAAGAATAAACTGATGTCCATCATAGAATATTTTCTCCATATAAATATATATTCTGACAGCAAATTATTGCCACAGGTTTACTGAAATATTCAGCCTTTTCCCAGTTCAATTCTTTTGTGAGTCATATGAGCTGATTGGGTACAATACAATAAATTGAAGAAGGATGAGGGATATAAGACAGGTAAGAAAAAAATTAAAGAACCAGTGATATACAATATGACATAATATAATGCCAGTCTAAAAAGATGAAAAATCTCAACAGTAGGTGGGCTGTGGTTAGTGTAGGCAGTTCGACCCAGGGTACTCAGCCAGTACAAAAATGTCATTCTGGCCGGGCGCGGTGGCTCAAGCCTGTAATCCCAGCACTTTGGGAGGCCGAGATGGGCGGATCACGAGGTCAGGAGATCGAGACCATCCTGGCTAACACGGTGAAACCCCGTCTCTACTAAAAAAAATACAAAAAACTAGCCGGGCGAGGAGGTGGGCGCCTGTAGTCCCAGCTACTCGGGAGGCTGAGGCAGGAGAATGGCGTGAACCCGGGAGGCGGAGCTTGCAGTGAGCTGAGATCCGGCCACTGCACTCCAGCCTGGGCGACAAAGTGAGACTCCGTCTCAAAAAAAAAAAAAAAAAAAAAAAAAAAAAAGTCATTCTACTTCTAAATCTGAGAGCAAGTGCCACCAAAATTGACGGGGACAAGGATCAAGGATAAAGTCATCATCCAAAGAGTATGTCACACCTGCCACACATGCAAAAGAAATATATGGATCACATACATCATATTTTTCAAAACTCATTTGTAAAGATTTGCAGCCCTTGTTCCATATTCTGAGCTTGTATGTGCAAAGCAACATGTGTACACATGACCCTTTCAGATGGTCACAATAGGAAACTGGCAAGAGTTTCACTATTTCGAGATCCTAGAGACCTCCTAAGGAATGCAAGAACTAAATCGCCCATTATCGCATATTTACAACTTGGTATATTAGATGCCCTAGAATTCAAAGTATGTTTAAGGTGGTCCTGGAGATCTTAGAACAAAATGGGTCACTATTGTGCATCCCATTTAATTATCTGGACACTATTAAGAGTTGTCATGTCATGTGGCTAGCAAGATTTTTTCAAAGCCAACTTGTTCTTTTGAAAGATAAAAGGGGATGTTTTAGAGATTCTCTCTTAGACTACATTCTCTTCACTGGCATACTTGCACATGATAATGACTGAATACATACTTCTGGTTGGCTACGGAAAGTCATCCCCTTAGAGAAGCTGATGACTTTTGCTGACTGTCAAAATAGTAATTACAGCATTTTTAGGTCCCAAATTTGATGCTGTTCAGTTTTTTTACGTTTACATTTCAGACCCATAGTCTTATGAAACATCTGTAATGGCTATTTTCAGAATTTGGAACCATGAACTAATAGAATGTGTTTCAACAGTCTCAGCATCTAAAGTCATTTTAGACACACAGGTACAAGACTTAATTTAAATTGTTCTAATCACTCAGATGTTTAATCAGATATGTTGCTGGCTTGTTCTGTTACATTTGCATATTTTCAAATGGAAATTTGCTGACACAAGGTGGTGATGTTAGAAAGGGGGTTGCCCAGGAGCTAACTTACAAGGCCTTTGAATGAGACAAGCATTGCATATCCTGCTTATCTATTTGTGTGGTTCTAAATAGCCCATTTACCTACGTGGAAAATAAAGACAACTCTTTTTGTTTTATTTCACATACCAAGTCCAGGAAGCTGTCCTGGGGTACCTCAGGCATGCTTCCCCTGTACAGGCTGGCCTCTCAGTGAACCCAGAGGGCCACACCTGCGCCCAAAGCATGAAACAGAGAAGAATCTTTACTGGAGACAATAGTATCCACTAGATTACTGTATCTCTTAGAATTTAATGTGCAAACAAAACCCCTGAAGGTTTAAAGTAGAGATCCTGATTGTGTAGGTTTCAGGCAGGGGCTAAGATTCTGCATTTCTAACATGCTTCCAAGTGATCCTGGGTGCTGCTGGTCCACGGACTCACCTAGAGCAGCTAGGAGACCATCCTCCTCAGTGAGACATGACTCCTGCTCTGCCACCACACAGCTGTATCATTTGAGCACATTATAGCATGTGTCAGTGCTTCAGTTTCCTCCTCTATAAAAGTAGGCAAGAAATAAAGGCTCTTACCAAATTCAAGGAGTTAAAGAGAATGTGAATAAATAAATGCAGTGGAAGTATTCTTTAAAAGTTTAACAAGCTACTTGGTTAACAGTGTTTACAATCGCTGAAGAACACAAATATACTCTTCCCCTAAAACTGACAAATTTGGTGGCACTGCTTCTTGTCTGCTACACATTCCATTCTTGGATTCTTCATCAAACTGCTGTGCTAGGTGCCTGCCCTATGACCAGGTTATAGCTGATAACTTAGAAAGTTTTTTTATCTACACAAATTTATTTCTGAGTGGTGCCCACACTATACCCTGCAGGGTAGCACAATTATTTTGATAACTCCTCTTCCAAAGCCCCAGATTCTACCAGCTTATTCTCAAGACACCTAATTATTGCATTAAAAGAAAAGACGGAGGTCAATTTTCCATGTCTATATAGTTCATAATAACATTTTCCCTTAAAATGTACCTATTCCTACTTGTTTCACACATGTCAAAAGTGAGGTCCACTAAAAATCTCACCACAATAATTAAAAGTGGAAACAGGGGCTGGGCGCGGTGGCTCAAGTCTGTAATCCCAGCACTTTGGGAGGCCGAGACGGGTGGATCACGAGGTCAGGAGATCGAGACCATCCTGACTAACACGGTGAAACCCCGTCTCTACTAAAAAAATACAAAAAACTAGCCGGGCGAGGTGGCGGGCGCCTGTAGTCCCAGCTACTCGGGAGGCTGAGGCAGGAGAATGGCGTAAACCCGGGAGGCGGAGCTTGCAGTGAGCTGAGATCTGGCCACTGCACTCCAGCCTGGGTAACAGAGCAAGACTCCGTCTCAAAAAAAAAAAAAAAAAAAGAGTGGAAACAGGACCAGAAACTATGTATTTAATTCCCAGTTTTGTATGGCTGTCTCCACTCCACTGGGGAGAAAGCTTCCCTAAACCCTTCTCTTTTCCTAAGTTCCTTGCAGTCACTTTTGATTTTGTAGTAGCAGATAGTGGCAATGCCATTGGACCAAAGCAATGTTGAACCAGAGGAGAGGGAGAGAAGCCATGGGGGCCACAGGGCAGCATGGATGGATGCTCTGGAAGGGACTGGACTAAAGAAACATGTGGTATTAGTAGCAGGTTACCCCTTCTCTGACCCCTCAGAAGAGACTCAGAAAATAAGTGAAATATTCATTGCACCTACCAATGTGGTCCACAGATGCTGTTATTTGTTTTAATCCACTTGAAACAGAGAATCTTTTTAAAAGTCTACTTCAACAAAAAGTCTATAACTAGAGTAACTGCTTGGACAGAGGGTCCATGGTGGCACATAGCTCTAGAAAGAAGACTGAGGGGAGTCTAGCATGCCAAGAGGTGAGGTCTGGAGCAAGGAGGAGGTGCTGCACATGAAAGGAGTCAGACTGGATATAGACTGATTCACTGTAAAAAAGCAGTCATGGGTACCAAGCACAGAATGAATTATGGCACTGTGTGGAGAGAAATGGGCTCAGGGCAAATTTATTATGCTCCATTTCCACTCTGCTAGCAGGCTGCATAGCGTCTCAGAGGTACAGGTTTACTCAGGACTGAAATTTTACATCCAGAGACACTATCTCTAATAATCTAATTCGGAGAGATGAGAAAATCATATCTTATAAACCGATCATCCCTTTCCAAAAGCCCATATAAAAGTTTACAGGCTGTTGAGGTATCTAGCCATAGCACAAGCTTCTATTATAGGCACTGCAGAGACAATGCACCTAAAGATGAAATTATTTTAGTAAGAATGCTACTACTCGGTATGTCGGTTTGTTCTTTACAACCTGAACTTCATAAATTTTTATAAGGTGTCTATTTATTGTCAGGCTCAGGAGCTGCTATGTCACCATTGCTCAGTCAAAGCCTTTCAAATAAAGGAATTTTGATCTGAGTGAGATACATTATGTGATATTAAGATATATGACCCCATATCCATTTCCAGAGTCTCCTCAGTAACATTTGTGTCTTCTATGCAAATGTTAAAATAAATATAATCTCAACCACTATGAAATGGGCTGCTCCTTTGGCCATTGTACATATTGAGCAGAATGCCTCAGCAGGAAGGAAACTTGACTGTCCTCTACTAAGTCTACAACAAGAAGAAATTATGTTCAAGAGTACAACAAAACCCATGCCAAGGAAACTTCTTCAGGACTTGGGTGTTGGTATCTTTCAGGTGTTGTAGAAAAGAGGAAGAGAAAAAGAGAGGGGACTATTTCCAAATAATAGCAGCTATCATTTCTAAGGGTTCATCAGGTTTCTGGCACAGGAAAACACTTAATATACACTATCTCATTGAGTCCTTGCAGTCCTATGAGATACATAGCATTGTGCCCATTTTACAATAGAGGAATCTTCAGTTTAAATATGTTTATAATTTGCCTAAGGCCATACAGCAGGGACTCAATCTGGAGGTGTCAGATCATAAAGAATATAGTCTTATCCCAATGCCATCTCCCAAACAAGCTTCTAAGCCCAACACTGCTTCCCTTGTCAGCATCATTTTGGCTTTGTGGTTATTCGGGAGAATACCATGCAGAGGAAAAGGACAAGAGGACTTCAGAAAACCTTTGAAGGGAAATGAGATTATGAATTACAGAATTTAAGACTGAATGAGTCTTAAAATCATCATGAATGAAAAAATGAGGTGGTCACAGGACTAGTTACAGGTTACACAGCTAGTTAAAAGCAGGAGAAGGATTTCCTCCTCATCCTTCCACTAGTGATGCCAATGACAACATATCTATTTGGGGAGATGAAGGAGTTGCATAACAGCTGGTTTTCTCTTCTCTAATTTTGGAGATTTTTTGGCATAATTCTTTCCCTCCATCTCTGAAATAGAATGGGTGGGGTAAGCAACGAGGATGTGATTAGTATTGGGAAGGTAGGGTCCAGAAGAGAAAGAATATTCTGGTATTTTTCCTTTTAGTTTCAAACGTTGAGGATAAAAGTCATCATGGGTATTTCTTTTGAGGGAGTGGTGTGATGAGAGGAGCAATCAAATATTGAGTCAATAAACATTAGCATTTACTATCTGCTAGACACTTATATAGTCATTAACCTGATAAATAAGTCAAGGGGTCTGCCCTCAAGTAGCTTACAGTCCAGTGAGAAAAATCAACATAAATATATCATTACAATTGAATATTGCAAGCACCATAAGAAACACAGAAAAAGTGAAACAGAAACATGAAAAGATTATCAAGGAGTTGAGCTCAGCTGTGATGGGTAAGGAGCACAACCTGTGAGAAGTCACTGAAGATGAACACAGAACTTGACCCTTGTGTGAAGGGTAGCAAACAATTGCAGAATTCCGGCTAAGAGGGAACACACTGGGATCTGTGCCTTTTGCTGTTAAATGAGATAATGCTTTGGCATATAGTAGGTGTTCAATAAGTGCAGTGTGCTCAAAAGTTGGAAAAATAATAAAAAGCTGGGGGGAAAGGTGAAGTAATTATTCTGTCATCTTTCAAGGAATTCAGGAACACCTCTCTCACTTCCTTTCTTTTTACATATCCCTCTTCCCTGTAGTCACTCCTCAAATTATTTTATCAATAATGCCAAGAAGGGGACAGATTGTAGCAATGAGCTCAACTGAGCTTCCACTCAATGCAAGAATTCCTTCTGTTATGTCTAGTGGCTGATCCTCTCATCCATCACATATTTTCAGCTAGAGGGAGCATGAAACTTCAAGGCAGTCATACCATTACTGGACAGTGAATCATACGAAAGTTCTTTCTTATACTGAGTTGAAATCTGCCTCCCTATAATCCCATCCAGTGAATCTGGTTGTGCCTGCTGGAACTTCAGAAAATGAGTCTACTTCTTTGTCCACATGTCATCCCTTCAAGTGTTTGCAGGCAACTAGTCTGTTCAAAGCCTTCTCTTATTCAGAACCAGATGGGGAGGAACATGCTTTGTCTGTCCTCTAGCTAAAGGGGGTTAAGAAACAGCAGCCAGGGAGGTGCGGGAGACTCACACAGATTCTGTTTCGTGTCTTTCATCATGTGAGGCTGCTTAGAGTGGCTTCAACAAGTGCTGAAATCATGATCCTAGTGCACACTTTCTTGTGGTTATAATAAGGCTTGCGAGAGAAGAAAAAGTGGGCTAGACCGAGAGATCCTTAGTGTGGTATGACCTTTCCAATTAAATGCAGGCCCTGCAGACTCTTAAAAATCCATCCCGTGGAGGGCTCCTCAAATTACCACCATAATTAGCTTTATGCAACAGTTCAGATGTTGCATTTTGCATTTTTTCCTTAATGTTAGAAGATAACCTTGCCATGTGACCAGTAATTTGCCTCTTAAGATGATCTGGAAAGTCTGACATCTCCTACAAGCAGAGTTCCCTCTCACATTTAATTTGGTCGATTTTATCATTTTCTGAGTAGGTCAACCATTTTCTCAATCACCCCTTTCACCAATATCTTCAGTTACCATTGAGCCCTTCCTTACAGCTAAAGAAAGAAGTTGAGGCCAGACACAGTGGCTCATGCCTGTAATCCCAATGCTTTGGAAGGACAAGGCAGGAGGAATGCTTGAGGCCAGGAGTTCAAGGCCAGCCTGTGCAACACAGGAAGACATCACCTGGACAGTATTTTTCAAATTAGCTGGCCATAGTGGTGCGCACCTGCCGTCCTAGCTACTTTGTAGGCTGAGGTGGAAGGGTCACTTGAGTCCAGGAGTTGGAGGCCACAGCGAAATATGATTTCACCACTGCACTCCAGTCTGGGTAACAGAGCAAGACCCTGTCTCTTAAAAAATAAAAAGAAAAGAAAGCTGACATCTATGAGGGCTGAATCAGGCTGAATGTAGGGTTCAATCATAACATGACCCTACAACAAAAAAATGCTAAGCTGTCACTTTATGCCACCTTCCTCTCAATCACTCTCTGAGGTTTTATAGATAAAGCATTACTTCACAGGATAGAACACTACTGCTGGATTTTAAAATAATCAATGATCAGAGTAAGAGTTATTCATGACAAGATGCTTCAAAATTTTTAATGTCATTTTTGTTCATTACATATAGCAACATGAAAAAATTCTATAGTTTGCAACTATAAATGGATCTACAGAAGTACACACTGAAGACTCAAAAGAATTGTTACCCATACACAGTAAACATTTTTTCTTGCTATAATTAATAATTCAGAAACGTGATTTCAAGAATCAAATTTTCCTAAAGATCAGACTACCTTTGACCCATGCCAGTTATTAGTACATTACACTGTTCATTTTCCAGTGTAATATAAAAGAAAGACAACAGATCTGAAAACCTGTGAAATTCTCGACAAATTTAAACCTTGCTTATGAAAGCTATGCGCAGTGAGGCAAGAAAGACTTCAAGGATTTGCAAGGGCTGAAAGAGGAGGTCTCTGCCAGGGCAACAGCAGTGTGAATGTGCACCATCACATCTGTACGTTTGGCACAGTCATCTCAATCTCCACTTGGCAGCTATGGAGAAGGGAAGGCAGGAAGGGACCATAGAGAAAGGAGCCTATTTCTCACCATAAAACCACAAGGACAGAATAAATGGCTTTTCCTAGGATGCAGAGAAGGAAAAAGCAGCCTGCAGACTTGCAAGGGGAGAGACACTGCTCACATTCAATAGCCATAGTGGTCTCAATACTATCCATCTGGTCACTGCCATCAATGTGGTTACAAAAAGACTGTGAGTCATGGAGGCAAAGGTGAATCTCCATGTAGTCAAAATTATCATCTTGGTAGCCAAAAATTGCTGGCTCCAGCACCTCACCCCCTACCACCTCTTTTAGATTTTGTAGGGTTACGTTTGGGCCCTGGAATCCATATACCATGAGTGAGCTCACATAGATACTGCGGCAGGCGTCCAGTGGTTCATGCTGGCATGGAAGCCCATCATGGACTAAAACCTGCAGGTAAAGGCCAGTGAATACCCAATGAGAGAGCACAGACTGGTTCTCCAGAATTCACACACGACGGACTCCACGTGGGTGATTTCTCAGAGCAACTTAAGGTAGGAGTGTTCTCCAAGTGTGGTCTGTCAATCACCTGGGATACTTAGATTACTGGGTCCTACCTCAGACCTAGTGAGTCAGAGCTTTCAAGGGTTAATTACATGAATCCGTATCTTTAGCCAGTTCCCAGGTCTTCTTTCACATGCTAAAGTCCAATAATGACTACACTAGAGATGGTTTTAAAACCAGCTTGATGACGACAAGCATGGGAGAAAAGATGACTATGCAAAAGAGGAACGAGACTAAATCTTGCCTTCTTCATTCTGAGTCTTGAAGATTTTATTCCTGTGAAAGTTAGATTGACCCTTAAGAACCACACATGTAGTAATGAGGTATATATGGACTTAAGCTCTTTGGTAATACTCCCCACAGTTTGCCAATGATATCTTTCTCTTACAAATTATTTTTCTTTCTATATTCCAATTTACAAAATCAAATTTGAATGTGAAAACAAATGCCTATGAACCCAGGAGAGGTGACTATCCAACTATTAATACAATTCTAGTGCCTGAAAAAAAGACTGTCCTTAAATGAGTCTGCCCTAGTTATACAGACTCTGTTTACATAAGCTGGCTTCTCTACCTGGATCACTCCCTCACTTGGGTCATTTCCAAACATTCCAGGTTTACACATGTGTACTAAGTTCAGAAAGCATATTCACAAGAAGCTATGTGTTAAGTTACTTGGTCTTCCAAAAGTCCAAGAACCCAAGTGCACCTGTGCTTCATATGGTTATAAATTTTCAGAAGTCCTCGTAGTGCTTAGAATTCCACATTTTTGTGCTCTTTCATTTCATTGTTCTTTTAAAGTAAACAAGGAAAGGCAGATGAGAAAACAGAAAATACACAATTGAAAACTACCTAGTAAGTTTCAAACTGAAGGTTTAAAAGTCAGAGTTGCAGAAGTTATCTTGGCAAAGAAATCAGCGTACCTATAGGTGTTTAATATTAATAATTAAACTGTATAATGTACAATTATGGCTACCTATATGAGTATGGTAGGTGCCAAGAACTTTGTGAAGTATGTTATGTGCATTATCTAATTTTATCTGATGACAATCCCATGGAAGATTCTTTCATTATCTCTCAGACTTGGTAAACTAAAGCACAGAAAGGTTAAGTAACTTAGTCAAAGTCTCACACAACTAATAAATAGAACGGAAATTTGCATCCACAAAGTCTGACTCCAGAAACAAACTCAACATTTAAGCTCTGCTACTTCCCATCTTCAATAGTGCATCACATGCAGAGACTAAGATGTGTTTAATCATCAGCATTTCCAGATGTCTAAGAACATGCACAATGGCTAATTTATTTAAATAAAGAAAATTTCATATATATAAAATTGAAATGGCTGTGTTTATATACCAGTATGTGTATTTGTATACAAACAATGGCATTTTTGTGCTCTTATTCTAAGCATTAGATTTTTCATACCGTGTAAGTTTTACCTTCTACCTCAGTCTGTGAGAAAAAGTTTTTTCACACCCAAAGTATCAAATCTAAGGAAATCACAGGGTCCACACAATTCCTCTGTGAAGCTTAAGTGCTAGTGTCAATGCCGGAAGTTTTCTATTCTTACTAGTAATGTTTAATTTCCCTAGACTCAAATTTTAAATATTCTAAATTCTCTGGGTCTCATTTTTCTAATTTATCAGTGAGGATTTTGTATAAAGATCTCTTTTAACTCTAAACATACAATGACACTGATCTAATGATGGTCTTTGAATGAATGGTAGTCATTACCATATCCTTACCTATTATTAGGTTGCCATAAAAAAAGGCAAAAACTGTAACTACTTTTGCACCAACCTATTTCACAGGAATAGGAATCCGTTAAGCCTAAGAGGAATTTGAAGCTGAGCCCTGGCTCGAAATCAGCGTAAGCCAACCAAGAGTCCAGGCCTCCAGGTGATGAAAACTTTATTTACTACATTATTAGTCAGATGGACCTCTTTAACTAATACACATCAAAAATTACAGCTCTCTGTAGAATTTTACACAATTTTAACACTGGTACTCATTATCTCTCACAATGGGCCTTTTCTTAGTGTAGCTCAAAGTACTTTTTAAAATTTCATCATGAATTCTTAATTGTGTTATAAAAAAGTACACATCACATCACAGTATGGAAAATAAACATTAGGCTGTTGGTGAATATTTAACTGCAAATATTCTCCTTGATCCTAAAGTAAATAATACAGAAAAGAAACTTTTTATTCCAAGAGAAAACAATGAAAAACCGTACTCATCTACAGTTCTTTCACATGCAAAGGATATAAGCATAACAATCTCTGATAATCATGATTGAGTAACTCTGCCAGGCCCACTGGAATCACAGAGCACCTCTTTTATTTATTTTCAGATGTGTACAGAAAAAAAAAGTGGAATATGGGCCCCAGTTAATATTGTTTATGTCCATTTATCTAATCTTCGTTCTGCTGATATAATGATAACATAATAACATAATGGCTATTTCAGAATCTCAGCCAAAAAGAAAAGAAAAAGTTGATTAGCTTTAGCCCGCATAGCACAGGATATCGCGCGCTCTCTGTGCTTTTCTTATTTTTAAATTCCATTTCCCATTATAAACTCAGAAATGTAAATGCTTTGTACATTCATATTTATTTCCAAAATAAAATGCTCTCTTAGGTCCATGAATTTCAATCTTTTTTTTATTTGTTGATGATAGAACTGTCTTTATTAAAAGACTAAGTCATTTTTCATAAAGTAGGTATGAAAGCCTGGTCATCTTTTGTACCAGTTTATATGTATTTTAATCCATCTCTGCTATTTATGAGATCATAGAGTTGATGTGGCACCAAATAGATCAAAAGCAAAAGGGTGATTGTTTTTTATTAGTATATATGCTTTCTTCTGTATTTTTTCACTGACTTCTAAAAAATATGCTTATACATTTCTTTTCAGACTGATTACCTGGTACTGAATATCTTGAAACTGACCAGGAGGGCAAGAAAAGTGTTAACTTGGCTAAGGCAAGATGACCCGTAACCAATGCAGTAAGTTTGAATAGCATGATTATGGTGATAAACAGCTACTACCATTTCTTGAACAACCACAGTGTGCACAGTACTCTACTGCTGGCTCGAGAGACATTATCCTATAACCAAGTCAGCCCATTTCACAGATGAAGAAATTGAGGGCCACAGAAGTTAAGTAACCCCTGCCCCTAAGCTCTCAAATCTGGTGGTGAGTGGCTAAGCCATGGTTTGATCTAGAAAAATGCTGTGTTCCTAAATACCACACTACACTGCCTTTACAGACCAGGTAGCTCTCCATCCAGACTGGAAAGGGGGAGATTTTTAAAATACTGACAGATTAAACAATCCCCTAGAGATGGCTAAGAGCATCACTGTTTTTCTAAAGCTCCTGAAGTGATTACAGTGTGAATCCAGGAGAGAGAACAACTGGATAAGAGGATACCAAGGAATATTCCTTTTCTTAAGAAATAGGAATATTTCTTCAATTAGTGCTAGAATAACAACTAAAGTTCAAGTTGTTTATCTAGAACAGGAACCTGAACCAGGAACACCAGACGGGGGCATACATCAGCACTGGCATCATCAGAAGATTTTTGTTTCCTCCCCTCAGCCTGCTCCTCCTTCTGCCCCACGTGCAGATCCCACATGGCATTTTAGTGCTTAAGTAGACCCAGGAGGTAACCCACGCCCTTCATCTATAAGTGATACAGGAGCCCAGAAAAGAAACAGCTGTGCCCAACATCTTACCCTAGCAATAAGGAGAGCTTGAGTCTCCTGAGCCCTATTTCAGCACTCCTTTTGCTGAAAAATTTTGGAAGCAGTAGGAAAACAGGTGGGGCATAGAGTCAGCCAAAGCAACTGAAGAGAATTTTAAGAAATAAAGAGAGCAGAGACAAAAAAGAGAGAGAAAAAAAGTCAAAGCAGAATGGGAAAGGAGAACAGCCACAATCTGCAATCTGCAAATAATAGGGAAACGAGAAGGAATATTTAACAAAGCAACGCAACTGGCCAGAGAAAAATGTAGTAAGGAGAACTAGCAACTGCAATCATGTATCAGTAAAATGAGGTACAAATACAAGGGAATAAACAAACCTTCCATTCAGCTTCGGAAAGCATATCCAAGCCCACAGTACTTTCAAAATAGAAAATAATATTGAAGCAAAAACAAACTGTAGAAAATCTCTAGGCAGAGAGGCAGGGGCTGCTAGAAAACCCCAAATCTGTTAAGCATCATCTACTGCCTTGCTTTTCAAAGCGTAGTTCAAGGATCACCTATTTCAAAATTACCTGGGAGCTTGTGAGAAAGGCATAATCCTGGGCTTCATCCTAGACTTGTTCAACCACAATCTGCATTTTAATAGGATTTTCTTAATGATTTATACGCACATTAAAGTTTAAGAAGCACTGGTTCTACTATAAAAACCATGTCGAGGTGTTAATAAAAAATAGTTATTACACAAATTGGGACTACAGAACTGGGTAAAATTCAATCCAACTAGTTAAATTATTTGTTGATGTCCTATGATACGACAGGCTCTGAGCTGTGTATTTCAGGAAATGAAGGTCCCATGTTAGGCAACGTTGGTGCAGTGCTCTTAGGTGAGAATGCAGAAAGCACACATATATCAGGAAGACTCTGACTCATAGTCCACAGGGAAGAGGTCAAGCAAAATATAACCGAGTTTGCTGGAGCAAAAGCTGGAGTGCAGAGGGAGATCAGGAGGCATGTAGCAATTACACTGACTCTCTGACAAGTGGAAATGATTGTAGGGAAGTGAGAGGGCCCTTCCTAGCAGAGGGAACAACATAAGCAACGACACAGAGCTCAGAGACCTGCTGTGTTAAGGAAACACTGCCTTCAGCCTAGAGAAATCTCAAATTGTATCAAGGAGACTTGGGACTCTCTGATGACGCCTCAAGACCACCAAGGGTAGGGAGGGGGAGCTAGTGGGATTGTTAGAACCCCATTCCAACCATTTAAGATTATATTTTAATAGTAGATTCCAACATTGAAAAATAATCTTTGAAATGTATCATGGAGCCAATACATACGGTGCTTTTAAAATTATAACCTAGCGCTGTGCTGGTCATGTAGTAGGCACTCAAATATTCACTGAATTAATAAATTAATGACTGGATCAACCAACCAATGAGATCAAAGTAAAAAAATGCAGTGCTACTTTGAGGCTGGACTGCAGAGGGTCTTCACTGTTTGAGGAGGGGTTTATATGTCACTTGGTAGGACACTAAGGAAAAGTTTACTAGCCAGTGATTAAGCTCGGTTCTCTTCTGGGAAGCTTATTCTGCAAAACCGAGTGAAATGAATTGGGAGAGAATGGAGAGGGGAAATGAGTCAGGAAGCCACTGTAATAGGCTTTAGAAAGAGATAAGAAGACAAAAAAAATAGCCACCATGGGAATAGAAAGATGAAGAAGCAGGCGTCATAAAGCATCCTGGAGATGAAGTCTGTGGGACTTTGTGAATTTTATGTGGAAAGCAAAGATATTGGGAGGGTCATCAATGACTAGGAGAAATATTAAAATTGACACAAAGTCACCCTTGTTCACTTAGGAGAAAGATGTTAATTAGAACTTAGACCTGGTAGAATTGAGGCACCTGAGAGCAATATAAAGCTATCTCTCAGGTGGTTCAAAATGTAAATATAAAATTTTGGAGGGAGAGTAGAGCTAGGATGTCACTTCAGGAAGAAATAATCTAGCACTAATAAAAAGAAACAACTGAATAAAAAGTAACATACAAAACAGCAAAAAGGAGATAACCTATAACCTATGCCACAGAGATCAAGAGAAATCCCCCAAGTTTTTTTTAAAAACAGAAAGAAAGAAAAAGAAAAGGTAAAAAGACCATACTGAGACACAGTGGGGACACAGACAGGAATTGGGTGGGGGGGCGGGGTGGAAAAACAGAGATAATGAAATGGCATGGAGGGGTTATAATAAAAACCAGAGGCACATAAAGAGCGGTGGGAAACTAGGACAGACACACACTCCCTGTTCTTTAGATCTTTGAAGACATATAGGATATTATGGGAACAGCAGAGCAAATTTTGCTCTTTATTTATGTGAACAAAGACTCACTCCTGTAAGAAGTTAGTTAATTGCTCAATTTTTTAAATATAAATTGTTGCTGTTAAAAATCAAGCAATGATATCTTCAAATTCAGCTGGGGAAAAAAAAAAGTCTAAGGGCAGCGGAGGCGGGGTGGCCAGTCCAAGGACTTAAGATTCTTGTCTTTTTCATGCTGCCCAACTCCACATAGCATCAGTCTATATAGGCATTTCACCTTTCAGAATTGTTTTGAAAGATTTTTTTTTTTTCCTCTGAATCAGGTCACTTGCCTGAGGAAAAGAATGCTGAGGGCACCTGATGTGCTTTGATCGAGACTCATTGAATAGTTACACTTTTTAGAGTTTTCCTCCAGCTGCTGACAGGTCTCACTAATTGGCCATATTTGGGTGACAAGTACTAATGACAGTTTCCTCTCTGATTTGACTGTAGAGGAGACACCTCCATTTGGTTTTCTTTGTACCTCAGTTGAAGAAAAATACATTAAATTCATTGTTTTTTCTTTTTGTTCTGTGAATCTGTATATTGTTAAAATTCTGTAAAATATCAACTTTTTTTCAATATAGATAATACTTAGTGGTTATTAAACTTCTATAAAGAGATCATTACTTATGTAATGTAAAATAATATACTGCAAACAAAGCACATAATGATGCTGCAAAACATTAATATCACCAAGATGATTCCAACATGGACAGTAATTTTTCCTTTGTTAGGAGAATTCACCTTCCCCAAAGCATTTTGCTACTAATGCATCCAAGAGAGGTCAAGGAGATCTACAAGAACAGCTATTTGATTTGTGGTTTTTATCCCAAGCTTCCTCAAATCACTTTTGGAAATAGGTAAGAGTGTAAATTATAAATCCACAAATATTTAATTTATGGGAATATAGAATCTGAAAAACAACCAACACTTTGATCAAGTAAGCATTTTTTTCAATCTTAAAAACCTCAAGCAACAGAACTTGCAATGCTGTATTTTGCATTCTAAAGGCATTTATCTGTTGTTACAGGGAAGGGGCATCACATACTCAATGCACGTATGGCATCAAAATAAGATTAAAGGACGCTGAAAACCGGTGAAATTTGGCCCTGGAACATTTAAGGGAGTTCTTTCAAGCCAAAGCCTTTAACTTATCTAAGATGTAGTTTATTGACTTTATGAAAAGCCTTCTTTTTAATTAGATAAATGCATTTCCTACCATTTCATGAATTGTGTGGAAGCTGCCAGTTTCCACGCTTTATGCTGGGCCCTGTAACACAAATGTTTTGTTCCTTCTATAGGCACATCTTTTGCTACTACATCTTGACAAAGTTTGCATTCCCCTTGGTGTGATATTCCTCAGCAAAGCAAAACCAAAAGGAAATGCAAACCTCATCTCTGTATGAAAATGAAAGAAGACGTTTCCCAACCCAAGAACTTTTGAGAGCATTCCAAAACTGCGTTTATTTTGTATTCATGGGTGTAGGGAGAAGGGGGATACTTCTTGGCAATTTATTTCCCCTGAAGAACAGCACTCCCTATCCAGGTTCACCATAAAAACTGTCCTCCAGAGTCTAGGGAAGCATCGTCCTGCCAGCTCCCCCTTCTCCCCACGGGCCCCCGCACATAACAGTGGCGAAACAGATGGTCCTCCCCCTCCCCTTCTCCTCGTCCCTTCCGCAATCCCACAGTGTCCTCCCACCCTTCCCTGACACCTTCACGAGTGCTTAGTGTCCGAGGCCGCCCCTCAGGGCTTCCAACAAGTGCAAACTTTGGGGACCTTCTGAAGTCTCCCACGACCCCAAGCTTCGACCACTACCCTCCTCCCACACCTCGGTCCCCTAACTACCCATTTGCCGGTCATTGAGAGAACGACAAACCCCAAACTTCCAGCCCAGGTGACGAGGCGCTGCGGCTAACCACAGCGGGGCACTCTCCTCGTCCTCTCTCCTCTCCATCCGTCCTTGGAAATTGGAGCCTACCATGGGGAACTGAGGAGTCTGCTCCTGTGGCTTCCACAACCTAATCCTAACTCCAGGGACTCGCAGGAGTTAGGATTAGGTCGCGGAAGCCAGAGGCGCCTGGGCGCCCTCCTCTACAAGTGGGACCACAAGTGCAAACTCTACCGGGAGGGGGGCTCCCGGCCATTCCCTCGGGCGGCGCGTCCAGGTGCAGCCTAGCTAAGCGTAGGCGGGCGGGGGCCAGGCAAGCAGAGGGCGCCCATTCCGGGAGCGCCGGGCTGGGCTGGGCGCCCGCAGCTTACCTCGGCGCGCGGGGAGCGGGCGCGTGGGGAAGTGGCTCCTCCAGCCGGGAAGCTGTTGCTCACGCTCCGGTGGTTGCTGCGGTACCGCCAGGGCTGCACCGGGGCTTCGCGCAGACGTTCTCTCGCGATCTGCTGCAGCCCAGGCGGTGGCGGTGGCGGCGTGGAGGTGGCGCCGGCGACAGCTCGGCCCGGCACGGCCCCTGAACTGTCCAACTCTTGCCCTCGCGGGGCTTAAGCGCCCGGCCGCTGCCCCCGCGCTGAGCGCCTGCGCGCCGGGCCTCGCCCAGGTGAGGGGCGTGTGCCCGGAGCCCGCTGGGCGCGCCCGCCCCCCTGGCCTGGCCGAGGACCCTGGGGTTTGGACGTGCCAACGCCACTCTCGCGCGCCGAAGCTGTGACGGTTTACCAAGCAGAGACTTGAGAGGCACACACAAGAGAGTGAATGAGGCGGGACCGTTCGGGGGCTCGTTGACACTGCAGAGCCTCCCGCAGCATCGCTGCCTTAAATCCCGCCTTTCCAGGCGTGCGCGTACAGCGAACCAGAGGAGGCTCCGTCCCAACCAGGGGTCCCCCGCGGTCCTCAGCCCCGGGGCTCGCGTCCCCGAAGAGATCCTTGGCAATGGCCGAGGTCCCAAAGCCGAGATGCCAAGCCCCGCGATGGGGCGGATGCGTCCAAAAAACTCTCTTCTTGGAGATCGTCAGACCAACTATTTGTTTTTTCTCTTTGACCACCCCTGGGCTCGCAGAACACAACTAGCAGCCTCGGCATATTTGGCAGAGCCGGGAAGGCCCGGAGCGCAGAAGGCATCGCAGCCTCCCCGCGGATCTGAAAGTGTTGTGGGCGGGGGGCTCATTTTCCTCCGGGTTTCTTTTCCGTGTTTAAGTTTTCAAAACTAAAACCTGTCATCGGTTACCCTGATGTAGAGGGCATCTTCTGAAAATTAGTGCAAACATGGCCAAAGTGCTTGGTTCTGAAAGGGAAAGCACTTAGAACACTTAAGAAAGGGAAAATAATTTTAAAAGAGCAGTTTTCTGAGATTACTTCTTTGGGGAGAAGTTCAAGAGTCATAAATGACAAGAGAGCTGTGTTATATAGCAGAGATTTTTGTTTTTTTTAACCAGATGATCTTAAAATATTTTTCTTTGGTTCTTGTCTCAGATGATTGACACTCACTACTTAAAGAATTAATCCTGCAGCTGTTAATGTATTGGCATAATCGTCTAGAATAAATATCTTAACATCCAGCCAAAGCCAGTGTTGTTCTCCCAGGGTGGGCTTGAGACGTAACAAACAATCACACCATCCTAGAGCTTTCTAAATGAGCAGGCTGTGTTTATAACCCACCTTGAAATGTAGGGTTATTGCAAGCACCAGCACATCTGAGGTACCAGCGTGAGAAAGGGCATAAATCTGACTTACAGTTTTTTCTATTCTTAGAATCCAAATATGTTCACATCCAGGTCAGCAGTCTCAATACTAAGGACAGACGCTTATTGGTGTGTTTATTCTGAAAACTGTAACTTATTTGAAGTTGCTACAGAAGGATAGCACCACAATTCAATCATTTTAACCCAAAAGAACATGAGCTATGATAATTGCTTAAATTATCTTTCCCAAAATTATGATCTTAAGGTCTCATCTCATCAATAAAGGTTATGTTGAAAACAAGTCTTTCACGAGTCCCTGAAGGTCAGTAAGATGGAGCTCTGGCAGACTGGGACAAGCAGGAAATTCCAGAGGCAAAAATCTTCCATGAGAAAAACACCCAGCTGCCAGTGCCATGCACTTCAGAGTTGGGACAGCGTGGTTGTCGAGGTTGCCTCTGAGCTCAGGTAAGTATTGGTATCTCCAGGAATCTAAGATGCAGAGAAAGGGGTGAGGGCCCCTTAAAGTCTCCAGTCAACACCTTGGATTGCACTTGGAGGCAAATGAGTAACCTCTGCAGAGTGGAACACCTGTGAGAAGTGTTCTCCGTGGCTTGCACAATTTAGCAGCATGTGCAATTTTTATGTCCTGCAAACTGCAACTATATCCTTTCCTCCTCCCTGTCTATTTTTAATCACCTATAGCTAAGACTTACGGCAGAGAATAATTTGAGGGTTGCATTTCCGAACAGCTGAAAGAAGCATAAAATCCATGCAGACAACTCCCAATTTTTCACCTGTGACATAACTGACTAAGAATCCTGCCCTTTGTGTCCTTAGCCAAGGCAAGATTAAGGCCTCTGGAGCCCCAAGGCAAGATTAAGGCTTCTGGAGCCCCAAGCACAAAACAATTGCAGTGCCTCCTTTGTAAATGCACTTCAATATGGAAACAACATTAAATTTAAAAACACAATATTTAAATACATAGAGAAAAAACAGCTTCTGTCTAGATTTTCTGATTGCAAATGTGTTTCTATTGTATAATTTGGCATTGAACATGCCTTTACAGTGTTATCTGACATAGGGGATTCTCTGGTCCTCAAAGCCTCCAAGCACCATTTTCCTGGAAACATTCTGGCTCACTCCTGGCAGTAATGGAGTAAACCAACTCAGAGAACTATAGCCCTAGGTTCAGGGCATTAAGAGAGTGGTCAGGATAGCAGCAATACTGGAAGGTTAGTTCATCAAGGAAAGAGCCCAAATATCAAGGAGGAACATAACAAAGTGATTAATTTAAGGTTTTTCTCTACTTTTGTGTTTATGAAGTGTGTGTGGTGCATTGGTTCCTAAATATTGAAGACCTTAGCTAGACAAACTCCTTTTAAATGCATTCACAAAGTTAAACTTTCCAGTGAAACAAGAACTTGGTGATAACAAGGAACATCAACAAATGTGGAGACTTCATAGTTCCCTCAGTTTTACTATATGAGAAATGGAAATGAGTTCATCCATAAGATGTATACTACTCAGGTGATGAGTGCACCAAAATCTCACAAATCACCACTAAAGAACTTACTCATGAAACCAAATACCACCTGTCTCCCAAAAACCTATGGAAATATTTTTTAAAAGTTGTCATATTGTAAAACAAGGCCCTACAGACATTTTGGATCACTTTGCAGTCATCAGTGAGACTCTGTTCTCCAGGCAGGGTGCCATATTTTGAAAACCACTCCTGCAATGGAAGAAAACTGGACTACATAGGAATAGAAAACCTGAAGTCTAGGGGTATAGCTCAGTGGTAGAGCATTCAACTGCAGAAAACCCATTTCTTAGTAGGCTACTAAATTATATTTGTTTACAAGGTTGCATGAATATCTTGCAAATGTCAGAAAATTCTGTATTTTCAACTTTCATATGTTGTGAGAAATTAATGGGATAGATGTTTTGTAACATTTGTTCTTAACAGTCCTAACTCAGGCTCAATTTGTTTTAAAAAATGTATTTCTTCAAAGACACTTACAGTAATTTTCTTAAGGAAGTCTGTCCACTCAAGATAAATAAAAATGAATTGTAACAAAAATTGGGGATTTATTGTTCAGTTAATTTTCAGTATCATTTTCTTGTATGTTTGAAAAAATAATGGAATTGATAGATCTTTAAGGCTAATGAGATGATTTTAGGTAGAAGTTCCAAATTTGACCTAGACCTATATCTCTAAAAATGTATGAAAAGTATAGTTTATTTTAACTGTAAATCTGAAAGTTGTTCCTAAGTTGTCAATTTGTGTTTTATATTTGTCTCATTTTTAAATCTATTTAAAATCTAACTGTAGCATATGTATTTGGAAGGTGAAAGGATATAAAACTCCTTACATCTCAAGCCTACTTGAGAAACTATGCTATTCTTTTTTTCTCTGTCTTGGGGGATTCTTTTTTTGTGAATCTTTAGTTTTCTTTGAAAAAAATTGTCCTCTTCGCCTGTAATTATTTTTTAACTAGAAATTGGGTTCCCTTTCATCTTCCTTTTTTATTTGAATACTCTTAGCAGAGAAGGGCCATGTATTTAAATTCCTTGCTCACTAATGTGTCTTCCTTTTTTACATTTAACATATTATGATTTATCTTGATATTTAATGATTTAAATATTTTTCCCAAGTGTGACTGAGCTGTTTGTTTTCACCCTTTCCTCCTATAAATTTACTTTCTTGAGATCTAGTGGAATTAGTGCTTTGCTGTGACATCGTGCCCCCTCTTTGGGGCAGTAATATCTTTTTTGTCCAGAGGTGATCAATATAGTAAAAGTATTCCTTCTAGACTCTAACCATGGCTTTGCAGTAATAACAGTGCTTCTTGTTATGCATCTGTCCCTTTGAAACCTAATCCAGCACTGCCTTGGGCCCCAATATGAAGACTGCACTCATTTTACAATACCCCAAATCCTTTCCTGATTAGATTGCAAGGTGATTACCGTGGTTAACATACATTCCCGTTTGGTCCTTTGCTCTGAGATAGATATAAAATAATTAATCTTCCTTTAACTGCATTTGCAATTTTGATTTTTCTCCCACCTTTTATAAATCTGAACATAGTAACACTCCTTTCAAAAATGCTCTATTATTTTCTAGCCTAGGTTTTTCAATTCCTTCCCTTGGGCAGGAAACTCATAACTGCCTAGTAACTGTGGAAGCTCCCCAATGACTAATATCTTTTGATTTCAAATTGTATTTTTAAATAGTTTTCCATTTTAACCAATACCATAATTTTAGATAAACTATGTTTATTTAATGTTGAACTTACTGTGTTGAATAACTTTCAAAAAGCTTTAGTGTCTAAACAGGCAACACTTAGCCCTTATTAAAGAATGCTGTGTCCAGACACTGTACATGTGCATTGTCTCATTTTATTGTTATGAGAAGCCTGTGAAGGAGAAATTGTTAATACCACTTTACAAATGGGGAAAGTGAGAATCAGTAAGTTTGTGATATGCTCAAGATCACATATTGGCAGAGCTGCAATTCTAACCCAAGTTTATCTCAGCTGTAAAAAGCTCTTTGTATGCTACTTCTTGAGGTTAATCAAAAGTATTGATTAGATTCTAACTTCTGCTGAAAGTAGAAATCATATCGTACTGGTTCTTTTGTCTTTTATAATACCTAATATATAGTGTCTTACAAAGAGCAACTTGGTATCCATTTGCATAGTACATGGTTTTACATTTTGTTTTTCATGTGTACAACTAGTGTCACCATAGCTTTTGAAGCCATTCTCAACTTAGTTTCTTTGAGGAGAAAGACCCGTACTTATTGATAAATTATGAATACGTTGTAGCTTTTGACCTCTCAACATTTTTTGATTATGGATGACCAGCTGGACCTCCCTAAACAACTCCTTAAAGATGGTAGCTATTTTCTATCTCATCTTTTCAATAAGATTGCCAGACCCTTCAAGCTAGGAACGATTTCTTATATTTTGTTTGCATTCATGCTCTACCTTCAGTACCTAGGACTACCAAACCAGCTGTAGATATTCAATGCAAGTTTAAATGCAGCTAGGAATTTTTCATTCTTAGGCACACACATGTAAACGAAAGGATCCGATTCCCTGCTGCAACAAAAGAAGTGACTTTCAAGAAGCCAGGTCCAGGCAGTCATACAATCATTTCAATAATTATTCTGTATTTAATATACAAGTCTTTCCACTAAGCACCAGGGATACAATAGTAAACAACATGGAGTTTACAATTTACAAGCCGTAGAAATAATAATGGTTTTACTATAGACCAAACAATGGTTGCTGCTTGTACTATTATCCAGTACTTACCTCCCTATTGTCTTCCCTTTAGCATATTACAGTTTCACTTGGCTTGTCAGGTCCCTGCTCCTTCGCTCATTTTCTAATTCGGCAATCCATTTTCCCATCTCTCATTTTTATTAAATCTGTTTGAAAATAGATTTTGCTTACATTTTCCAGTTTCCAACTACTGGCCAAAATTCATTTCCCTCTTTTTATAAGGGGCCCACACTACTTGGCCAATTTAAGGAGCCATTAAAATCCTAGCAACAACAACAAAAATCCCAAGATGTTATTGAAGCTGACCTAACTGATAGTATTTTATGGATGTCCTTTGTGGTCAGAGGCCTTTATCTAAGCATCTTTCAAGAGTTTTCATGTCATTAGGATCAAGGCTAGAGTATAAGTGACAATCATTTAAACATCAAACATTACCTGAAGAACTCCATGCTAACATAGGCATATTCTCGGGGACTGGTAGAAATCATTGTAGCTCAGGTGGATTTTCTGAAAAAGGTTTCTTAAAGGAGATGGACCCAGCTGAATTATAATTCGGGGAGCAGGGGTGGCATGAGCAATAGGTTGGGGTTATGAAAAATCTGAAGCCTGGAGGACAAAAGTGCTAGTTTCATCTTCTTGGACAGGGAGCTTGGGCATTTGAATTAAATTTCCTGAGCCTCTGTTTCCCTAATGTTCAGCTTTGGCACTATCATGACACTTTCTGAATTGACCTCAGTGAGCCTCTTCAGATTTGGGGCTGTCTTCACTTGCAGTATTTCACACTTAAGAATGAAGTTTTCTCACTTTAGATACAAACATCTAAACTTCCAAAACAGATCAACTAAATTGGTAGTTTACTACATTTTAAAAACATATTTGCTTAAAAATGTTTCTTCAGAGGGTCTGATTTGTCCCCCATGGGATAATTGGCAATGTTTGTGAAGACATTTTTTGGTTATTACAAGTCAGGGACCCTGTAAAAGGCAGAATGCTGCCAAATAATGTGAACACACAGAACAGCCTTCCACAGCAAATAAATGTCCATTAATAGCCAAGGTTGAGAAATTAATTAAAAGGATAATTTTCTATAGACAAAAGAAAGGTATATGCAATGTTCATGCCTGCTAAAAATAAACATTGATTTTAAATAGCATGAGATAGCATCACATTAGCAAACTTTAAAAAAGTTATTAAGATAACAATTCTAGCAGAATTGATATTCACTGGCTCAACTGCCAAGGGCAGTGTAGCATATTTATCAAACTCTTACAATGATTATTCCTGTTGACTCAGCAATTTCAATCTAGAACTGTATGTTATGGAAATAATGTTAAATTGGCGGGGGAATGGCCCACCAAAAATATTTGTCAAAGCTTTATTAATAGCAGGAAAAACTGAAGACAATCAAAGGGGAATGGTTAAACACATCTCATTAAAGGAATGTTATGTAGCTATTCTCATACATGATGTTTGTTAGAAATTTATAGTGAGATGAAAAATTATTAATGATACTGTATAAAGAAAAGGAGAAGGGCCGGGCGCGGTGGCTCACGCCTGTAATCCCAGAACTTTGGGAGGCCGAGGCGGGGCAAATCACAAGGTCAGGAGATCCAGACCATCCCGGCTAACACAGCGAAACTCCATCTCTATTAAAAATACAAAAAATTAGCAGGCGTGATGGCGGGCACCTGTAGGCCCAGCTACTCAGGAGGCTGAGGCGAGAGAATGGCGTGAACCCGGGAGGCGGAGGTTGCAGTGAGCCGAGATCGTGCCACTGCACTCCAGCCTGGGCGACAGAGCAAGAGACTCCGTCTCAAGAAAAAAAAAAAAAAAAAAAAAAATAGGCGAAGATAACTCGAATATAGCATGATCACAACAAAGCAAAATAAATCAATGCCTGAAAGGTTGAAAGAAATGTGAAACACATCCATATAAATTAATTTATAAACATTTTGACAAAATTTCAACCACACTATATAAGTCACATAATACATACATGGACACATATCCACGATTGTATTTTGTGGCATATACCATCTGATATTTCTTTTACATATGTTAAGTTTTCCTGATTTAAGCATCATGAAAGACAGGAGTTTACATTTTATTTTCTTCATCATATTAAGGATGTAGTTATATGTTATACGAGACTATTAAACAATCCAGGATTCTCTCATGCATTGTTGATGGGACTTAAATTGATACAGCCTCTCAGGAAGTTACCTCATTGATGCGCCTGTGCTTCAACACAGCAATCTCACATTATTTGAGAGACACAGCAACAGATCTAAGCAAAGCAGTATGTACAAAGATGTTTATTATATCGTAGTTTGATAAGGAAACTTTGGAAGCAGAGTAAGTGCCCAAAAAGAAATAATAAAAATAAATTATCCTACTATGCATTAACTAAACGTTTTATAAATAGAATATATTCACATATGAACTTTTGTTATCAAAGTAATAAGGGCTTTTCAAAAAGCCATTGGCAGAGATGAGTAGTATACACTATCAGCTTTAGCAGACTTGTGATGCTCAAGCTAGTTTAAATATCTGCTGACACCCTAGGGCTTTTGAAACCTAAATTTAATGTGTTCTTATCTATGTATTTATTTTATTTAATAAAAACTAACAAATATTAAAACACATTTGTACACAGAAGAAAGAGGCATATCCTAGCTAGATTAGTGGTAAAATGTCACTTAAGCTTATCCAAAAAATAATGGAATTAAATTTCATTTGTTTTAATTGTAACCGATTATTATATACCCTGCCTAGATGAACTTTCCTATTGCTGGGAGCTTGTGTTTCTCAAGACAACCTGTGCCATCTCTGGACAATTTCAATTATGAATTTTTTTCATAGTAATTCCAAATTTGCCATATTGATTGTCCTTACCTCTATTTCAAAAGTTTATTTCTTGTAAACAATTTTCAAGTTGCAAGCCAGGCTCCCTGCTTATCTCCTTCCATTGAAAGAAGAAAAAGTACACCATCAGGCTGTGTGAGATGAAAATTTGGCGGAGCATCAGCATACCTTTCTTGCCCTGTATGCACTTAAAAATCACTAAATATCTAGCCACTATGCCCTCACACTCCGCTATTCTTAACCTGTAGTTCACAATCAGTCTCCTCTTTTCATCACTCCTGATATCCTGATATCCCTACCCCAGGTACTTTTCAACTATCAATTTCTTATCTCGTATTAACTTCTTATGGAACATTTAAACACATCAGAAACCCCAACCCATCCTCCTATTCAGCAGGAAAAGCTTAACTCTTCCATTCCTGGAAGGTAGAACCCATCTGACTTGAGCATCGTCAGCTTTCTTCCTCATGACAAGAAACAACTCAGAATTTCTCTTTTTCTGTCCAAGGTAAGGCCTCCTCTATATGGTCTTAATGCCAGTTTTCCTTGTTGCATTCAGTACAGCCTTCCTCCATAGTATTCTTGATCCCACTTCCTCTTGCCTGGCTCCATCATTTGAGATAATGGCTGCATCTCTGCAAACCTTCCATCTTTCTTACATTATTCACTCTGACCTCTTACAATTAATATATTCAACAGCCTCCTATGTTTAAAATGAGAAAAGTCTAAAAACAAAAACTTCCTTAAATTTTCTTTACCTATAGCTGTTGTCTTCTTTTGTTCTTTCCTTTGTCATCAGCACTTATTTCACCAGTGTTTTAAGAGCTTGTGTGCACATAATACTCTTCTATGTACTTAGAGTGGAGCTAGACATAAAAATGTATGACATAGTCTCTGATTTAAAAAGTTTAATCTATTTTTGGAAACAAGAAACTTCCTGGAAAAAAAAAAAACTGCCTCCACTTACTGTCTGCACTTTCTCACCTTCTCGTCAATCAGATCCATCACATCCTCAATCAAATTTCCACTTCCTACATCATCAGGGATATATTGATTCTTAAATCTGAGACGTCTTCTCAGTTCTCATCCTCTGGCCTTTCTTCCTTTAGAGATTGCCAATGATTGAAAAAGTGTTTTCATAGGTATGATCAAAATTGATACTCACAATAGCCCTGTAGAAGAGATATTCCACCACAACCCTAATTCCCCACCTTTATTTATCAGATGAGGCTCAGAGAGAGTCTCAATTTGTCCAAGGTCACCCAGCAAGTGCGTAACAGAGCCTGGACTTGTTCCCATATTTTCAGACTCCAAAGCCACCATACTTCTTACTCTACCCCAGGTGCCTTCCATGGCTGACTAAATGAATGACTGGATGCATCTATATCAATCATGCATGCATACAGCATGCAGAATCTTTGAAAACATTTTTCTTTCTTTGATCTAATCTGACAGCACTTCATGCAGCCCTAGATATGGAATTACTATCTAGTAAATGTTGCTGTCGAAGTTGCCATGCAAAGTACATGGCTGACCTTAGGTACCTGAGTGGTACTGATGGAACATCGTTGTGCACACAGAATAAATGCTGTCTTCAGGATTCCTGTCATGAATATACGTTACATGTAAACCAGCTTTATAATTAGGATCTTTTGGTGCCTGAGTAACTCAACAACTGTACTCTGAAGAGCAGATAAACCTCATTTTATTGTATTTCACTATTAGAGGGTAATGTTTCAGTGAAGTACTAATTTACAAATAATTACCTTTATTAAAATATTTTTGAGTAATCAAGTAAATTGGAGAATCTTAAATGCCCAGACTAAATTCACTGCTCAACTTATAAAACCTTTAATTGATGGATCAATTCCCATCATGTTATAGTCTAATCTTTTTGAAACTCTTATGACTCGTATCATCTAAATGTCTAAATCAGTGATGCTTCTTCCTTTCTTATAAAAATCATGAACTCAGGTTATCTGAAATTGCTGCCTTGTCTAATTTACTTGCAGGTAACTTTTTTTAAAAGAAAACAAAAACTGCCTACATCTGTTGTTTCAGGAAAATTGCTGTCTTAAAAAGGTAGCTCTCCACCTGCTTTTTCTAAAGAGGCATACGCACATCTGGGTTTTTATCTTCAAACAATCTCTTGCTTATAACCCTAATTAGTCCAGTCATTTACTTTCATTTGTTGCCAGCCTGTTTGAACATTTTACTGCCATTTGAAATGTTTTCTGAAACTTGCTGCTTATTGTCTTTCTCTAGTGTAATATGTAATCTTTCCTTAATTTGGCTTATTTACATAGCTTTCTTCCTACTTCACAATTTCTTCGTAAATGGATATTTTTAAATTTCTTCCATATGTCTACATAACTTGTCTGAGATCTCTGTTAGGTATTTATTTGTGTGAACTACTGTCTTTTTCTTTCTTTATACTTCCTTGGATAAATCCACCTTCATTTTGTTCTACTTTTGAACAGTTTATGATTAAACTCAGTAAAATCTTTATGTTTTCAATGTTAGTCCATAAAAGAAACTTTCACTTACTAGATACCCAACACATGCACAACATTGTGCTAAGCTATGGGATTAAAAAATCCAGGCAGAAGGAAGACCATGAAAACAGAATGTAACACAAGAACTCTTATATTTAGGAAAAATTGAAATGTAACAGGGCAGACAGGATGTCTAAAAAATCAATTCAAAAGAATATGTAAAGCCAGGCATGGTGGCGAATGCTTGAAGTCCCAGCTACTGAGGAGGCTGAGGCTGGAGGACAGCTTGAGCCCAGGAGTTCAAGACCAGCCTATAGAAGAGCAAGGAGAAGGAGGAGGAGGAGGAGGAGAGGGAAGAGGAGGAGGAGGAAGAGAGGGAGGGGGAGGAGGGGGAGGAGGAAGAGGAGAACATAGCAACCAAATTTAAGTTGATTCCCTATGAACTCTGAGGGAATAAGCAGTGATGAGTTGAATTCATGAAGGATGGTTCTTGGGAATGATAAGAGAAGTATATGGAATGCCAGTGGTCCAGCTGGTGGTGGCAGAAGTATTCTAGCTAAAGGAAATGGAACAGATGTAGAAGTAAGCAATTTGTTCAGACAATATCCAATTTGTTGTTGGCTGAATAAGGGAATCAGAGTCAAAAATAAAACAGCAGGGTAAAGTAGGTGAGACTAGAAGACAAGACAGGTGTTTATCATTTCTACTTTGTGTGGTTTAATTCTGATTCTTGTCAGTTAGGTGTGCTGCAGACATTTTCCCCAAGTTTCTGGTGTGTCTTTTTTTTCTTTAACATGACGTGATGAGCACAAATTCTTAATTTTAGAGTAGTCAAATTTATTAATCTTCCCAAAATTAGTACTTTTGTATCATGTTTAAGAAATCCGGCCAGGCACAGTGGCTCACGCCTATAATCCCAGCACTTTGGGAGGTTGAGGAGGTCAGGAGATGCAGGCGGATCACAAGGTCAGGAGTTCAAGACCAGCCTGGCCAATATGGTGAAAACCCATCTCTACTAAAAATACAACGATTAGCCAGGTGTGGTGGCACACACCTATAGCCCCAGCTACTCGGGAGGCTGAGGCAGGAGAATCGCTTGAACCCTGGAGGCTGAGGTTGCAGTAAGCCAAGATTGTGCCACTGCACTCCAGCCTGGGCGACAGAGCAAGGCTCCATCTCAAAAACAAAACAAAACAAAACAAATTCTCTATACCTAAGGTTAGAAAGACATTCACCTGTATTCTTCTAAGGATTTTTTAAGTTTAGCTTTTGACATTTAAGTTCTTAATCCATCTGTAGTCAATGTTGATGATCCATACTTTTTCCTAGCTCAACTTATTCAATGATCTCTCCTTTCCCCAGTGATCTATAATATCCCCTCTGACATAAACAAAAAGGTACACAAATTTACCTCCGGTCCTCTGTTCTGTTCCACTGGTCAATTTATAAAGTAGTGTCCCTGACCATTGACACTTTTTTTTTCTTTTTTTTGAAACGGAGTCTTGCTCTGTCACCCAAGCTGGAGTGCAGTGGCACGATCTTGGCTCACTGCAAGCTGCGCCTCCCGGGTTCATGCCATTCTCCTGCCTCAGCCTCCCAAGTAGCTGGGACTACAAGCGCCTGCCACCACACCCAGCTATTTTTCTTTTTTTTTTTTTTTTTTTTTTTAGTAGAGATAGGGTTTCACCGTGTTAGCCAGGGTGGTCTCGATCTCCTGAACTCATGATCCGCCCACCTCAGCCTCCCGAAGTGCTGGGATTACAGGCATGAGCCACTGCGCCCGGACAACCATTGACACTTTTAAGTACCACCTTAATTTTAATAGCTTTATAGTATGTTGTTATGTTTGGTACAATATTAAATCTATAGATCAATTTGGATACAATAGGTAGTTAGGTAGACAGATGGATGAGTCTTGAATGGATGTATGATGGTAGTATTCATAAACTCATGATTATAATTAATTTAATTCTATATACTTGAAGTCCAAAGATTACAGTGGATAGGGAGTAAAGGGGATTTACTGAGTGCACCTTTGGTAAGGTAAGCATTTTTTTTTTTAAAGCCAGGTCATATTTTAGATTATATACTGACATTGACGGAAACAAAGTAAACACAAGAAATCTGCAACAGCCAAATCAAAATTAGACACATCGACAATTCATTTGAATAAACCGCAATTCTGAGAAAAACCTATTACCTGTGTTGTAGTCCACATTACTTGAGAGCATGGACTACATATGCCCAGCTTCTAAAGCAATTTCTGGCAAACAGTAACCACTAAATATATTTGAGGCACAAATGAACAATGAAATGGTGGACAGACTACGTATTTTTCATTTGAATATTTACTTCCATTTTATAGACAAAAATTCTTGGCCAGGTGTGGTGGCTCATGCCTGTAATCCCAGCACTTTGGGAGGTCAAGGCAGGTGGGTCAACTGAGGTCAGGAGTTCAAGACCAGCCTGGCCAGCATGGAGAAATCCCATCTCTACCAAAAATACAAAAATTAGTCAGGTGTGCTGGCGTACTCCTATAATCCCAGCTACTAGGGAGGCTGAGGCAGGAGAATTGCTTGAACCTGGGAGCAGAGGTTACAGTGAGCCAAAATTGCAGCACCGCACTCCAGCCTGGGTGACAGAGCAAGACTCCATCTCAAAAATAAATAAATTAATTAATTAAATAAAATAAAAATAAAAATAAAAAATTATTTAGTTAAGAAAAAAAAGTCTGCATTTACAAGTCCTTGCAGCTAATCAAATTATACTTCTGCATTATCATGGAATTGCATTAACGGTCAATGGCATTTATCAACAGTCCAGTGGAAGGGACACATTGTGCTAGATCCTGGGAGGAGCTATGAAAGAAGATACATGAGTCAAGCAGGAATGGCCCCTGTTGTTCTAATTTTCACTCAAGCTGAGAATGCAAAATGAACAAAAGAGAAAATGTCACAACACTTAGAGTAATAAGTGTAAACAAAGCCAGCACAAACGGCATGTATGGGTACTGAGAGAATGTGGGCAAGGCACCAGGTGCTCCTTTGGAAGTGAGAGGCAGTGGAGCTCCTGTGAGAGCTTTCTCATGCTGTTGAAGGAGTCATCGTGTCTTCTTCTTTTCTTTTTTTTTAAACTGTGGTCACAGCCCATTGTAGAGTTATGATTAACATTCATTTAAATAGATAATATCATATTATCTGTATGATTCTATATAGATAAATATATAGTATGTGTATTTAATTTTACCTGTAATGTATAGGCATCTTTATTACAGATTTCATGATTACTTATTGTTACAGAAATAGAAGATAATCTCACAGGTAGAAAATAGAGTGCCTGCATGGCATATACTAAAAATAAGAAATAAGTGCCAGTTTATTAAACTTTAATTTTGGTTACTTTTATGGTTTCATATTTGTAGTTATGTGCTGGGCTGTAATAGAAACTGTGTTTCTTACTGTCAACTGGTCCAACAGGTTTGAAAGCCACAGCAAATTGAGAAACTAAAGGGTCTGCATGGCCAGCTGAAGAGGAGGCCAGAACAAGAACCTCCCCTCCTTTCTGTCCTGTACACATACAGTGATAACTCCTCAAGGCCAGGCAGTAGTCACCCTCTGATAAGCATATATTTTGTTGCTCTGTCTTTTCAGATTTGCAGTCAGATGACAATCTTTGTTTAAAACAACTTCCCCCATTTCTTATAGCTATTTGCAAAGCTGGGAATTTCTGCTTGTGGCTTCCCAAATATTTATAGCTCCTCCATCAGTTTAGAAGTTGTTGTCCCATCTTTTTAAGTCCGAATTCTACCTACTCAAGTTAAAGCAACCTTCTTCAGCAACAATGTGGGGATCCTGTTATCCCTGCCTTCTCTGTCATTTCGTCTAGCAGAGCAATGTTATGATGAGCCCTGTAGGCACAAGTGTATCTCATCCTGTCATTTCTGAGATGTGTATGGTTTATTTTAACTATACTATGTAGAAGGAGCTTATGTTCATTAAATGTAGTGCATAAGCAATTTTGCTATCCTCTAAGAGTAAATCTGTAATTATTCTGTAACAACTGTCTTGCATCATTTCTTTTCTAGATAAGCTTTGTAAGTTTATAAAATTGAGAAAACATTTGAACTAATAAAGTTGAAATTGTCAGCACTTTTCCTCCAGTGCTCATTTGTCAAAAGTTATTCAAACAATGAAAAAATAAATCTTTGCAGAAACAGGAGAAATGGATTCTGTGTGTGAAACCCAGTTGTGTTGGATTTTGTTTCAGTTCTTTTTTTTTTTTTTTTTTTTTACTGTGAGCAAAACAAGACAATTCAACCTATGTAAAGTCAGTTTTACAGCTCAATCCTGAATATTTCAAATGAGCACATAGTTAGCAGGTATCTGCCAAATGAGGTACAACCTTGAAGACAATCAAAGAGTTGGAGCCCAGATCCAACAAAAAGCAGGAGGTCAATAGGTTAGAGGCCTACTGCCCGATTGTTACCATCGCTGGATATCTCTAACTTCAATGAGAACTCTCTGTACCACCAGACTTCATGTGCTCCCATGTGAGCAGGAAATTGCTCCTGTAGGTGGCGAGCAGAACATGAAGCTCCAATTATGTCTATAATCTGTTACAGGGGAGAATGGCAGAAGCAGATAGTAGTACATGGGCTAGTGGCTCTTAAGGAAAGCTGATATACTTGAGTAACTAGAAGGTGCTTTGCAATTTTATTATTTATTTTCCATAGAAAGAGAGGTAGAAAGTAAGGATACCTTGAAATAACATTAAATTTATTCTGGACAAACAAGCCAAATGCATTTTATTATACTGAAAGGTAAAGTTTTGAGGTGATTAAAAAATAGGCATCTTCCTAAGCATATATTCTGTTCACAAAAGATCAAGCCTTTTCTTTCCTTTTCTAAGCGGAGCTCATGAACATTCATAACAGAAGGTATTTCATAATTCTTTTTTATTATTTTCCATGCTCGTGAGACATTTCATCATACTCAGTGGCCCATGAATATCCTCCAGATTGTCCTTGAGATAGTCTCAACATACCAATATTCACAATAATACCAATATTCACAATAATATCTTCATTTTCATCTCTGCAATAATTTAACTTGGATGGCAACCTCCTCTCAAAGATGTGGTAGGTACATCATCAGAGCCTTTTATTCTGTTAAGATGTACCACGATCTCTCTGAATTTAGGAAATGTGGGTTGCCTAATAAGAAAACATGAATTATTCTCCACAAACTAAGTTGGTTTGGTAAATTCATTATTGAGACTAAATATATAAATGCTTACAAAAAAAGGCAATCTTCTCTATGAGTTATTTGTTGGTTTTACAGATAGTCTTCTCTTGTTATATAGACGTTATTGTGTAGTTAAGGATTAAAATTATATAACGTTATAAAAACTGCTTAATGTCCTTCATTTATTCTTTATTAAACTTTCTTTGAAGGTTTCAAACTCCATGACAAGATTTTGGAGGAAACACAGAATATTCTAATTTTGAATTTACTGTACTAGGTATAAACAATGTAATATTTGATAGGAAAGAATTCATCCAGTATCTCCTTTGTTCTTGGAGACCACTTTGATGTCTACGTTCATAATTTACAGGAGAAATGAGCAGTACCTACCACTGTAGTTCTATAAATAAATTGGCAACTAACAGGGAGCATTGCTTCTTGTTAATTAAGAACCACTCAAGAATGGGCTCTTGACTTTCTATAGAGTGTTGTAAATCTTCTCTTTATGGTACACTATTCTTATATTTAAAGAAAATACACATCTGTGTTTATATCAGATGGCATGTAGTAGACATTTCCTATTATTATTCATTCTTCCGTCCATTGCTACAGATGTTATAAGTATCTTTTACACTTCTCCCCTCTCCCACAGGCTAAAAACAGAAGCTAGTATTAAACATAACAGTAAATGAAGAGGCAGAGAAAAGTTGAAGTGAAAACCAGGTGCAAAATAAGATTAATGTTGTCCTTTTACCACTTGCTTACCTCAACAAACAACAAACTTTCAGTGAGGACAAAGCTAATTTTTTCATAGATAACTACAAAAGAGAAATCAATTCTTTCATCAATTAGAATTTATATAGTATCATATGCACAGAGGATTGCTGGCAGGCTCATAATCCTGGTTGAAAACGTCTGATCTCTTTTTCCAGTCCTTATTTAGTTCTAAGAGTTGTATTAACCTCATAATGAAAAAACATTTGAGTCATATTTTCTGACTCAGTATTTAACTTAACAGTGTTATCTGGAACCAAGTAAGAGGGTACAGATTTCATTACCAAACAATACACCGACAATATACTACCCAGAAAAAAAGCTTTAACAGAAGGACCCGGTATTACTCTACCTATAGAGTGGTTCCAATCAAGAGGTAGTGAGGCCATATCTGGCAACATTCCCCAGTTCCTACACCATCCTCTTTACTCTAGGAAAAGGCCAAGGATGTAGAGTATGCCCCTTTCTCAGCTTCACTGATTTACTGAACAATATTTATGCAGAGTCTACAATGTATAGAATTTCTCCTAAGGATTTTAGTATCTCAGGGATTTTATTTTCTGCATCACTTTCTTTTCATAACTTCAAGATCATGAAGAACTTTGAAAAAATAATTATCTTACCAAAAGATTGTGAACTCCAGACTTGAGAATAGATCTTGGATTATTCTTCATAAAATCCTTTATAATAAGGAGAAAATAGACTCAAGTTTACTTCTCATTGTAGGCCTAGACCTGGAGTACCAAATATATATATATGTTTTTGTTTGTTTGTTTGTTTTGTTTTGTTTTTTTGAGATGGAGTCTCGCTCTGTCACCCAGGCTGGAGTGCAGTGGCAGGATCTTGGCTCACTGCAAGCTCTACCTCCGGGGTTCATGCCATTCTCATGCCTCAGCCTCCCGAGTAGCTGGGACTGCAGGCGCCCGCCACCACGCCCAGCTAATTTTGTTTTTGTATTTTTAGTAGAGACGGGGTTTCACCGTTTTAGCCAGGATGGTCTCCATCTCCTGACCTCATGATCCACCCGCCTTGGCCTCCCAAAGTGCTGGGATTACAGGCGTGAGCCACCATGCCCAACCACCAAGTATTTTTTAAGGATTCCTGAGGAAAATAGAAGCAAAGTACAGTTTTCTTAAACCAAACTTACATCTAATTGGCCAGTGAAAAGATAATGGTTGACTTTAAAATGGTTTCACATAACTAACATTTTCTAAGGTTTACTCTAAGAGAAGAAAAGAGAAATGACACTGCATAAGATCATAAAATAAAAGACTTGTGTCACTGGGGTTCTGTTCTTGGAAATTAATAGGTTCCAAAATCAAGCAAGATGATTAATACCAGCTTTCGTTTGATCTATAAGCCACAGTGATGGGCACAGCATGACCCTGACTTTGTCTGGCATTGTGATTTAATGAAAAGAGAAAGCTTAGAAAAAAGCAACGAAGGAAAAGAAACACAAACCCTTCTGTATTGGACCAGAAACTTCTTGATTGATGTGCGAAGCTTTTGATTTCTAAATCTTGATCAGCTTTGGTTATGTGGGTATTTTCTTTCCAAGATAGCAGGATGCAAGGTGTTAGGTTTTTTAAACACAAGGAATAATTTTATAGAAAGAAAGTGATAGATAGCTTCATATTTTCTAAAGGAAATGCCATTTGCAAAGATATAAATAATAATGCTGGGGAGACTGGGGAAAAGTAGATGTGCTAATTGTGGGTGTACTTTTATGATAAAATCACTATGAAATATTGGTTTAAAAATATCAGTTTTGCAAGACTGTTTGTAAGGCTGGGTTAGATGATGGCTAAGGCTACAGAATACACTAGTTTGAGTAAATGTACCAACCACAATGTATCAGGGCTCAAGGTCTGATGGAGATGAGACTGAAAAATCTGAAAAATTAACCTTCATAGGTCTCTTGTCTGTATGTCTCATTAACCCAAAGCAATGGATTCAGACCTGGAAGTTATATTCCCCTGGGGTTGTGATCACTTTGTGGATGTGAAAGATGGAATATCCAAACCTTTATGTTAAAGGTTAAAACCACTGTGGAAACCAGGACCCATCAGGAAACCACCCTGGAATCACCCCTAATGTTTGTCTTAAGATTCTTACCCTTGTTATTACCACAGCTCGGAAAACTGCTCCAAGATGGTTTACGCCCATCAGATCACCTGAACTTCTACTTCCACCTCTCACTCACTCCTCTGAACCCTGGTCACTTTAGTCTGAGCCCGATCCAAGGTGATTTGTCTGTCCTGCCTAATTGTGCTTACAGAGATTTTTTCAGAGACCACAGTTTCTTCCCTGCTCTGTGCAGCTCCTCTCCAAGGAATTTCTTAAATCAAAACAAATAGGGATGTATTTTACCAAGGACTTCTCTATCCTTTGATGGGATATTCACATCTGCCTCAATGGCTGTTCTTAGGATGTTTTTGTATATTTTTCATTCACTCATTCTTTTTCGTATTTACTGAGTATCTGCTATAGGCTCTAGGCTTCCTGTCAGAGTTAAAGACATAATCCACCTTCTCTGGCAGAATTTAACCTGGGGAGAGAAACAGCCAACCTAAAGATTATGGTATGTGAGTAACAAGTGCTTTGATAAATACAGACAGAAGGGCTATGGGACCACTTAAACCAGCCTGCCTGATTAGTAGATTTAAAGGTCATACAGTACTCTTTTTATAAGCAAGTTTTATCCCTGGATCTCTTGGTATTTTTCATTCAAAGACTATTGATTGATTGTCTACAGTGAGTCAGAAACAGTGTTCTATGTGCTATTAGTTTAGTATTGAACAAAACATTCATGCCTTCACGGAGTTTACATTCTAGTGGAGTCAAAGTTCTTCTAGATAACACATGAATACATGAAATGTAGAATAGGGAAAATAATGATATATGCTAAAGAAAGAAATAAATCAGGGAAGAGGAATATAAAATGTAAGAGAAACTTCAACATACTAGGACATCCAGGGAAGAACTCCTTCAGCAAGTGACTTCTGTGTCATTATTTGAAAGATGTGAATGAGCTGTGCCACTTTCTGAGGGATAAGTGTTCCAGACAAAGGGAATAAATGCAAGAGGTCCCATAGCAGGACAGAGCCTGGAGTGTCAAAAAATAGTGAGGCCCTTGGCTTCAGAGAATGAGTTGGTGAAAAATCATTCTCCTCTTAAGGAAGAGGAGGTGCATTCCCTTCCCTATCCAGTTTCAGGACTTCAGCATCCAAGGGAATAGAGATGCTGTGATCAAGGACAGCAGTGTGGGAGGGCAAAGGCCTGTCTCCCAGTCCTGGCCTCAGTTGGTCACCTTCAGTCTCGAATCCTTACTCTGGGTATCATTTGATCTACATACCTCTTCCATGAAGGCAGCAATCTTAACAGAAAACCAGAAGAAAATCAGTTACCTCAGGCACATTTAAGGAAAGATACAAAAGTGATTGTATACCCCATGTATTTAATTTTCTATCTCTTCATCTCCCCTCCCCCAAGGTTCTTTCTCAGTCCAACATTGCCTTGCACAGAAAGTCACCGTGGAATTTCATTGGAAAAACTTTCTACAGGACCTAAAACAATTAGAGTTAAGAATTTAGTCCTCAGGTGTCTTTAACCTCAAATTGGGTCATCATCTTAGAAAACGTCTCATAGAGGAACACCAATGAAACTCTAAGAAAACTCAAAACCAAACACACACGTGCACACACACACACACACACAGGATAAGAAACAAGCCAACATCCTAGACAAAAGACAGCACCCTCATAGCCGCCTTTGAGGCAGTGTTCTGAAACTTTCAACAATTACAGACCCTTTAGAGAACTGAACAAAAGATATGGTACCTGGCTCAGGAAAGTGCATGTTTTGAATTTCAAGGGGGTTATATAATCCCGTGAAACAGGATGGCTCCATGGAATTGGGATTCCAAATACCTACTTTGAAAGAAAAAGTCCCTCTTTTTTTGAAAGAGCTAAAAATTTCTCATATTTAGATTTGTTAACATCTTTTCAAACTTCGAAGGTATAGCTTTACTGTCTCCATTTACTATAAACATACTATAATTTACAATTCACTAATCAGAATCTAATGCCCCTCCTGACATCAGAGAAAGCAGAAGGCTGGAGCTTGGAAAAGGAGCTAGTGACAGAATTCAGTTCAGATTCTCTGCCTTTGGAGATGTTACCATCAAACAGCCGTAGGAGGTCCCCTTCAGGCACAGTCTCCATGACCCTTTGCCAGCATCTCTGTGACCCTGCTAGGAGCCCTGGCCCCAGGAGGAGAAATGCTGAGTTATGCAAACAAATCTAGTCATTTTAAAAAGAAGCTTTTTTTTTCTGCTCTTTGTATCAGTGGGTGTTCTTCTGTCCTACCATTTATTCATTGCACTCACCTGGAATGGCCTCTAAACTCTCTTTGTAAGCACTGAAGCTCTGTTCCAGCATGTAAAGAAGAAAATTAAGGAGAGAAGGAAGAAAATGATTCTGCCTGCTGATATTTTTCTCATCTGCATACCTGCTAATCTACCAACAGCCCTGTGAACTTAAGCTTAAACACTGAATTATATATATTTACATATATATTTTATATATAATACAGATTTACATATATGTATATTCTCATAAAATATAAATCTTCACTACTGGGAAATGGTCCAGAAGACAGAAGAATTTACATATGCATATATGCATTGCTTTTTGTTTTTGTATCAGAAAAAAAAAGAAAACAGGCGCTGATATTTTAATAAACTGCAAAATGCTTCTCCCACTCTTTTCCTGTTCCCACACACCCTCTTCTCTAGCTGCACTTGTTTGTGAACTCCTTGTTCTCACCAAAGGAGTTAGCAAGGAAGGAAATGGTAATTTGTATAGGTTGATAGAAATCAACAATCAGTTGGTTTGACAAGCCAGTACTCATAGCTTCTACTCATTAGGATGTGACACATTTGTAATCCATGGTATTAGAGAGGTGAACAGTTTTTTTTTCCCCCCAACAAATGTATCCCCAGTGCCTTTAAGAGTGAACTGTGTTACCATCAGGGAAGTGGGTCAGCCCCTAGAACCAAGAACTAGGCCCCTAGGCACAAAGCAGTCTTCCTCTCCTCTGATGTGACTCAGGGCTCAGCCAGCTTAAGAAGTACTCTGTCACCGGCAGAAGGAAGAGGGGGGAATCTTCTGATAAGGGTACCTATGCTCCAGTTCCTTTAGTAATCTACAGCTCTCTGGAGATCCTTCTTGTTCTTAAGGAGGACAACCTCATCAGAGAAATTCTTAGCATGCTACAGAAAAACACCACAGCCATGGAAACCAGGAAGAGAACTTGGTGAATTTCTTACTGGACATCCCTAGAGAGTCCGTGAGGTGTGACACAGGTCCTGCACAGGTTATGCCTATGCAGCATCATGGACTATACAGTCAACCCCTCCCCACAAAATGAGCAGTGGCTCTGAATGAGAACAATGCCTGGAGACATTTTTTATTATCATGACTGGCGACAGGGGTGCTACTGGAATCCAGTGGGTAGGGGCTAGGGTTGGGGTTCAACATTCCACATTGCACAGGACATCTCCCACAAGAAAGAATTATCCAGCCCCAATAGTACAGAGGCTGAGAAATCCTGTGTTAGAGAGTGTGAGGGGGTGGAGATTTGGGAGATGAGAAAAGCAGAAGTGGGAGAGCAACATACAGCAGAGGGCTGTAGAGGTGGTCCAAAAGTTTGGCCTTTTCAATCAAACCTCAAAGGCTCTGGTGATCTCGAAATAGGGTGGGGATATTTTTGATTAAAAATTTCATTCCTGAATCAGACAATAGTATCTATTTGCTGTTAAAAATTGGAGTTGTCTCCTAGGGCTGCTGGAAGTTAACAACTGCGTTCTCCAGGTGAGTCTCTCCTTTCCTGCATGTATGTAGGTACTAAAGAGAAGGGCAACACAAACCCAAACACGTGGTCTGTCTGGAAGTAGGCAGTGTATAAATTGCAAATGAATAAAACCTGGGTCCTTTGTGCCGTAGACAACGCTGATAAAAAAGGTTACATATCCTTCTTTGCGTAAAACACATTATTGACAACTGTAGGCTTAAGATAGATGAGCTGTCTCCCGCCCCTCAAGACTGAAGCACTGAGTCTGAAAAATTTCCTCAGGAGGATTTCTCAGGAGTTGCTTTTCAAGGGACAGGCCCAGGTCCATGTAAACAGCTCCCTTCCCTCTTCTCTACACACCACCCTGAGAGAATTTACTGACAACAGAGGGCAGGGGTGGGAATGTGGGGGGTGGGAGTGCACACGTGTGTGTGGAGTGTGTGCATGCATTTTACTTCCTGGGACTTTTTGTACTTTACAAGCAGATCATGCTCTGCCAGTAACGAAAGTGTGCCACCTCAGCACCCTCATAAGGAGAGAAGTTGGATCTGATGACTTCCAGGGCCTTTCCAGCTGTACCACTTCTGGATTCTATGTAGGCAATCATTTCCTGCCTGCAGAAGGCTGCATCCTCTGCTTCCTGTCTTCAGTGGCCTTGTGGGAACTTCACCCACACAGCAGACTGCTCTGTGTGTGACAAGGACAGGGATGCAAGAGCACCCAGGCCATCCGTTTCTCTCATCCCATTCTTGCTTTGAAGTAATACTTTCTATTCCTTCTCAAGATTATGAGAAGGACTTTAATGGGCTGATTTTATGTGAAGATCCAATGATAGAAAAGCAAATTCTAGTCAGTGCATTACTTAGAGGGTCATTTTTACAGAAGCTGAGGTTGTTTCTAAAACCGTCCCCAAAGTAGCTTAAAAAATAATAGAGATTCTAAAACCAGATCATTTCCTGATGAAAACATGAGGTCTGTTCAATTTTTAATCCTTTCTGAAATCAGCATGGTTTTTCTTTTTCCCACAAAGGTATTTATAATGAAATCCTTGAATTTGCCCCTTGGACATATTTACATGTTGTGCCTAGTTTCCTAATTCTTTTAATCAGGCCTCCATAGCTTAAATCGTGGTAACTGTCTTTTGGTGAACTAGGACACTTATTTCTGTTTGTCTGACAAATACATGGCATCAAATATTCATCATTTAAATGCAATTAAAATATAAAATCATGAAAATGTCATAGCAATTATTTAAACTGCACCAGTTTTAATTAAACGTTTAGGGCAATGGGGAATCTGAAACAGAATGTAATGCACAATGAAGAGGCCATATTTCTATGGGTTGTTAATAATTTAAAGGCTTTCTGACTTTAAAGATGAGAGGCATGCATGTGTATTTGTCACCAATAAGTACTAATGACACTGGAGAAGAATGCAAACATGAGTAAAAAATATAAAAACTCAGATGTACCAAAAGATTAAAAAATTTACTTGCCCAGTGAAACACTCAACAGCCCTCAATTCTACCAGATTAAAAGCAACATATCAGAATAAAACCTTTAATATGAATGGAATATAGAATTCAGCTATGTTGTTAGGAATCATATCTTCACTTTAAAGAATTCTTGCATATATATTTCTATTTTACTAGGATTATCTTAATTTCTTTATGGATGTGGGACTTGTGAGATAAATTTAATTTGAATGTTTGGAATTGATCTGAGATGCAGTCTGTGAATGATAAAACCTAAACACGTGTCTGAAAACTTTAAAATTTATTGGCATTTTCTTTATTCAGCTGGCCTGCAAAATGACTCCATATAAATTACATTGCTATATGTAAATTGTTTGAACTTTGGCTGCCACGTTCCATATAAACAAACAGCAGTTATAAACAGTGTTAAGTGAAGCGAAAACTGGTTTCCCTATGGAGGCTCAAAATGTGAAGCCTCTCGTGAATTTTAGCCTCATATACTTCCAAAATCAACATCTCTTTTCACAGTTTTAATTAAAGTGTTATCGGTGCTTAATGTAATTTCCATGCTCGTTTGCTACCCGAGGCATATGTGAAGCACCTATATCCTATGCAGGTATGCATTGGTTCTCACTTAGACCAACTTCAAATTGCAGAAGGGGTAATTGGGCATTATGTGTATCTGCTCCAGTGGACACGTAGACCTTCAAATAATTTTTTTGAACAAAAAACTTGGGGGATCACCTGCTCTAACTTTCTAGCTTTTAGCGTAATGATAATAATAATAATAATAATAATAATAATAAAGCTACCTATATAAGATAGTGATCTAGATCAACACCACCCCCCACAAAAAAATGAATATCATCTAATTTTAAATTTTCCAGTAGCCACATTTTTAAAGTAAAAAAAGTGAAATTAATGCTAGAATATATTTTATTTAGTCAAACATAGCCAAATGATTATTTCAACAAGTAATCAATATAAAAACTATTGAATTATTTTTTAGAGCTAGTCTTTGAAATTCAGTGCGTATTTTACATATGCAGCACATCTGAAATTGTAGTATAATGGTAGCCCCTCCATTTCAAGTGCTCAATAGTCACATATGGGCAGGGACTACTGTTTTGAAAGTGCAACTCTAGGTTTTCAAAGTGGGCTGGAATGACTTTTTGGTAATAAAGGAATAAAAAACCTGGGGAAGGTTAGTGTCCCCACCCCACAGCATTGAGTAGCTCCAGAGATTCAGACAAAACAATGAGAATTAGATTTTTTAAAAATTTGTATAAAGTTGAAGGATACAAGTGCAGCTTTGTTACATGGATATATTGCCTAGTGGTGAAGTCTGGGCTTTTAGTGAAGTCATCATCCAAACAATGTACATTGTACCCATTAGTTTCTCATTCTCTTCCTCACACTCTGTCACCCTTCCTTATATATTAGTTCACACTCTATATCCATGTGTAGAAAATTAGATTTTTGTGGCTGGTTGTAGGGACAATGTTTCTAAAAGAAGGCATAAATATGTTGCGTTCTCATACAATGGAATACTTGCAATAAGAATGCATGATCTCCAGCAACATGCAGCAATAAGGATAAATCTTACAAATATAATAATACTGAGTGAAAAAAGAAACCAGACACAAAAAGTACATCTTTTTTGCATCCAATTAGGTGCAATGCAAAAACAAAACACTCAAAACCAACCTAAGGAGTAAAAAGTCAAGATAGCAGTATCTTTGACTTTTGACTGCAGGGCAGCGACTAGAAGGAGGCACAGGGGGCTTCTGGGTGCTGATGATGTTCTGTTTCTTTAACGAAGTATGTTTCTTGTGTGAAAATTCCTTGCATTATACACTTATAAAGTACTTACTTGTGGTTACAATATGCTGTATTTCAATATATTTTTTAAAGAATGGTAAGATTCAAAGGACTAACCCTCTACATATTTCTGTTCTGAATCATAAACACCTATCATGTACCAAATAACATTATAAAAAGTATATGTCAATGTTTCTGAAACAATTTTTTAAATTTTGGATTCCAAAATAAATTTTTAAATAAAATTTAAAAGTATAGGTATTGATTTCTGGAGGTCCACTTCACAGGTGGCCAGGGGTATGAGCATAGGGCAGAAATGAGACCGGTTTCAAGAATAACCTAATAGATCTCTGTGTAGGTTTGAAGATACAGGGGACATGGGCAACCCACCACTCTTTATCCTTGCCTCTGAAAAAGGTGTTTAGTTTTCTTGTTCTAAGTTCCTCCAATAAGCTCTGCAACCCTGAATTTGGAGTCTTTGCAACTGAATCAAAGAGACAGAGATCTTTAAGAGGAAAGCTTGTCTATTAGGCCTTGAAAGAACGAGTTGAAGGATGACAAATTGGAGCATCTTGGTAGATTTACTTGAAGCTCATGATGACTACCAGTTCCTTGAAATCAGAAATACTTGGAATACTTGTCCTATGTGTAACACTAAGGGTACTTATCTATATTTTTAAGACTTATTCTTGAGAAATGTTTAATCTTGAGAAAAATTGGCTAATAATTCTTAATTACCCCTATTTTTTTGAATAGCCAAAAAAAAAAAAAAAAGAAGATTTGTCTTGTAACTTAGGATGCTCTGATTCACAACCAACCCAAAACCAATTCAAGAGAGTCCAATAAGGACATGGTCCCTGGGCTGCAAGTCTAATAGGAAAGGGACTTCTACTTATCTTCACATGCTCTTGCATCTTACTCCAGCCTGAACAATTGTACTTCTGTGCCATTGGTATTAGACATTAGAATAATTGTAACTTACTGAATATCTAAAATGCTGATTTCTGGAGTGTCTCAACCCTCCTGTCCCTAAATCCCCATAGACTATTATACTGGTATTCAAGCTCCCATATGTATGTGGCTGACACTTGTAGATGTTTTTGAAGGATGTTTTAATAGTGATTTAGATGTCTGTTGCAGGAAGTCAGGAACCCTGAACAGAGGAACTGGCTGGAGCCATGGCATAGGAACATAAATTGTGAAGATTTCATGTACATTTATCAGTTCCCAAAATTAATACTTTTATAATTTCTTCTGCCTGTCTTTACTGCAATCTCTGAACATAAATTGTGAAGATTACATGGACATTCATCAGTTCCCAAACAATACTTTTATAATTTCTTATGCCTGTCTTTTATTTAATCTCTGAATCCTATTATCTTTGTAAGTTGAGAATGTACCCAGGACCCTGTGATGATTGCGTTAACTGTACAAATTGATTGTAAAACATGTGTGTTTGTACAATATGAAATCTGACTGTAAATCATGTGTGTTTGAACAATATGAAATCAGTGTACCTTAAAAAAGAACAGAATAATAGCGATTTTAGGGAACAAGTGAAGATAACCATAAGGTCTGACTGCCTGTGGGGTCAGGCAAAAAGATCCATATTTTTCTTCTTGCAGAGAGCCTATAAATGGATGTGCAAATAGGAGAGATATCACTAAATTCTTCTCCTAGCAAGGAATATTAAATATTAAGACCCTAGGAAAAGAATTGCATTCCTGCGGGGAGGTCTATAAACAGCCACTCTGGGAGTGTCTGTCTTATGTGGTTGAGATAAGGACTGAAATACACCCCGGTCTCCTGCAATACCCTCAGGCTTACTAGGATTGGGAAATTCCAGCCTGGTAAATTTTGGTCAGACCGGTTCTCTGCTCTGGAACCCTGTTTTCTGTTAAGATGTTTATCAAGACAATATGTGCATGGCTGAACATAGACCCTCACCAGTAATTCTAATTTTGCCCTTTGCTTTGTGATCTTTGTTTTGCCCTTTGCCTTGTGATCTTTGTTGGCCTCAGAAGCATGTGATCTTTGTGACCTACTCCCTGTTTGTACACCCCCTCCCCTTTTGAAATCCTTAATAAAAACTTGCTGGTTTTGCATCTCAGGTGGGGCATTATGGACCTACTGATATGTTATGTCACCCCCAGCAGTGCAGCTGTAAAATTCCTCTCTTTGTACTCTTTCTCTTTATTTCTCAGACTGGCCGACACTTAGGGAAAATAGAAAGAGCCTACATTGAAATATTGGGGGTGGGTTCCCCAAAAGACGTCTATCATTGTTAGGGTTGAAAACATTAATTATTTTTATCTTATTTATGAACCCTATTGTTTAAAATCCTGAACCCTATAAATCTATATTTTGTTGATTTAAATTCATAGAATTAAAAGAATATAGATCAGACTATATGAAACTTTGTCCTATTTTTAAACACTCCTAAAATATTGGCTTTGCCAGTGTAATTGTTCACACCCAAAGCTGAAGTTACTCATATTCAAATATAAAGCTTAAAAGTTGTGACCCATATAATCCAACATCAGAGTGGAATGACAGTAAGGCCACAAAAATTAATTTCTCAATAATTCAATTCATCATATTGTATACAATGATATTTCTGATAAAATCTCCTTTTAGTGCCCAAAACTTTTATTATTTGCCACAGCTTCTCCTGCATCTCATCCCATTAGCACTATAATCCTTCTGCCTACCACCTTTCTCCTTTATAAAATCTCTGCAATGTAGTATGCTGCTCCTGGCAGGTTGGTTCAGGGGAAGAAATGAAGCAGGAAAAGTATGACTCCTCTTTAGAGGAGTAGAGGAAAGGAAGACTTGGAAAAAGTGTACATTGGCCATTTCTGTCCCATTACACAGTGTTAGCATCAGATTAACATTGTCTTAGATTGAGTTCTGGGGAAAGAGATGCTGAGACAGAGATTTGCCTGTGAGTAGTTTTTTGCGCTAGCTCTCAGGAACAAAACCTTTTTAAGCATGAGAAAAGCAGGATAATAGGACAGAGTGAGAAGTTCCAGGCAGTTGCAACAGAGGCCTCCACAGTATTGGAGGGAAAATGTGAAGCTGGGATGGCCCTTCAGAGTTGTCCTGAATCAAGAAAAGGAGGGCAGGCCTTTGTACCAGTCACTGGATATGGGCTGTGGAGGGGGCATAACCTTGGGCAAAGCAGCTCGTTTTCAACAGAGAGTGAGGGAATCAGCTCTGAGTCGCCAGCAGCCCATGTCCTAGGTAGCTGAGAGAAAGAGCACCTTTGCCCAGAACGGGGTGTATACATGGAGCATAAAAGCATCCACTCCAAGCATTGTATTAAAAGTTGTCTTTTCATACCAGATAATAGGAATTAAATGCTCCCATGCTGCTACTGATGACCATCATTTTTCACTTTATGATCTCTGGGGCATCCTTGTTGCTAGTTATCATTTTGGAAGGCCTCACATGAAGTAAGTTTGCTTGGTTTGTTGTTTCAAACCAGGTAATGGCTACCTCTTACAGGCAAATTGTTTTGCCAGATGTCTTTGAGGAGTTCTTTATGCTCAAGCTTTGTCCTATAAATGTTTCCCTTAAGCTTTTTGCACAGCAGCTTTGACATCTTCTTGCTATTTACCTTCTGCACATTTTCAGGCCAAGAAAAGTTTATTTTCAGTAGTAAAACTGCAGTGTAGTTATACAAGTTTGATGTCGCTGATGGTAAGTACCTGGCACAAATGAAACAGCTCTAGAATTTAACTGCTTAATACTGCATGCCAAAGTCTCCCAACCCTTTAGGAAATTTGGTTTTTAGCACATCTCAAACTTGGCCTGAATTTTCCAGCTATGTTGATGCCAATCCAGTTTCCAAGCCATAGATCTGTTGGATTCTATTTTCTCCTTCCCAATGTGTTTAACGTGTAGTTTGACTGGAATTGCAAGAAATGTGCTTTTGTTTCCATTGAAATGCTTAGCTTATTTATCTGCAGCAAATAACATGATGTATAACTTCAATTTCCTTTAGGCTGTCATTTCTTTAACTTGATAGTTACTCTATGCTTGTCTTAATGTGTATTAACTTCCAGCAAATAGGTATGAACCTAAAGAAGTCCTAAATCAGTTACTAGCTAATGAATGAAAGAACCTCCCCAATAATGAATTCTAACCTAGATTTCCTCACTGAATGCAATTGGAACATTACTCATCAACCCTAACATGACAACCTGTGTTGTCTTGTCACATTTAAATGGCCTGTTGGGATTTTCTGGTGAACAAACCTAATTAGTAGCTGCTAAACTTACCTGAATGTCACTGAGTACTCCCTATGTTTAGCCACAGAACTAGGCATTGCATTGCACAGATCAATGGATATTGCATCTTAGCAAGTTCTTTCCTTATTGTGGGGCAACATCCTAGTTGGTGAGAGATGTATCAAAGGGTGAAACCTCAGATTCATTGATTCCAGTCTATCATAGAGTCAGACTGAGCAGCCAGAACTGAGAGAACCAACACAGCTAGGTCCTGGCACAAAAATTAGTAGGACCCAGTATTCAAAGAGAGCCATCAAGCTAATCATGAATTTGAGGCTCAGAAAAGTAAGAGGTCAGGGAGCAGGGAGCCTCCGGAGGTCAAGATGAGGCAATGGATCAGGTAGAAGCTACTGGATTTTATTCAGTAGTGATACGGGGATGTCATGAACTCCAATTAGTGTCTCAAAGTCATTGGATCACTTCAGCCTTGGATTTCCACATTCCAAAGCCCTCTGGGAGTTTATTTTTCATATAAGCAGCTAAAAAACTAGTTTCTCTACAATTCTCAGGTATAAAAACTAACTCTTGTTTTGCTGCCACAGAGAAGTTTTAATAATTGACTAATTAATCTTCACAATATCTGTCAGTTAAGTAATAGATTGAAAGAAAGTACGGCTCCCCCCACCATCCCACTGAAATAAAGCCCCATTTGGAACGGAAGTTTTTTTGAGCTATAACTAGACAGCAGCTTAAGATGGTGCTAAGGACAACATATGGGACAAAAATCCAAATGGATAAAAGTATGAAAATAGGGCAGGAAGCTAAAATAGATGTGCACTCAATTTCTTTAGTATAAATAGCATTGTCTGTAATCTCAGGTATATGATTCAGCAATTGCTAATGAAAATCATTTTTAGTATTGCAAATGGACAAGAAACAGGGCCATGCTTTTTAAAATACAAAACTGGGAAGAGTCTCTGAAAAACCTGAAATACACAAAAGTTTCTGTTGGGCTATATATTTTTCCTATTTGTTACTATAACTGGCATCCAAATCCCCTAAACCAAGTGGAATGGCTTATAACCTACCTAGTTTTAATCACTGAAGGAAGCCAATCCCAGTAAGGGTGAGTACAACTAACCATCAAGCTTTGTTGATTGGCCTTATCACAAATTCATGACTACCACACTCACTGGGGCTCTAACAGTCTCTGCCATCCATCCATTTACTCATCTCAGAATGAATCTCTATTCCACTCACAATCTTTTTTCTCCTCTGCAGCTCTCAGCTTCTTTGTGCAGCCTTCATTCTCAACATAATATCTCACTGTCTAACTTGGATGGGTCCAATTTCCTCCCATCAATATCTCATTTTAATTTCATTGTACCTTCCCTATCCTCAATTATTTCTGCTTCAGAAAAAGCAGTGTCCTTACTCGCTTCCAAGATGACCAGTTCTTCCACCAGACCCTATGCCCCACTCACCTTCTTTGGTGCTTTATTCCATTCCTCACATCTCTCCATCCATATTTTTAAAAATCACCTGTTACAGTCACATATTGCTGCATATCAATCACCTAAAACTATCAGTACTTAAAACAACGTTTATTTGCTCATAAGTCTGCAATTTAGGCAGGGTAGGGGCTCCTCTGTGATTAAGTGGCATCTTCTGTAGCTGGAAAATCCAAAATGGCTTCTTCACTTGTGTCTGGTGCCCAAGTTGGGATGCCTTGGACAACTGGGGGGTGGCTGGACATCTTTCTGTCTCTCCATGTGGTGTTTTCACATGGATAGCATAGGTTTTCCCCACAGCAGGGTGGTGTCAGGTAGTCAGACTTCTGTGGCAGCTGCCTTCTTCCAGAATACAAGAGCAGAAGAAGCAGAAGCTGCCAGGTCTTCTTAATACCTTGGCTTGGAAGCCTGTCTAAGAGCATCACATTCTGTTGATCACAGGGCCATCCCAAATTCAAGGGGAGGGAAGTACACAGGGAATGAATCCCAGGAGATATAGTTCACTGGTGGTCACCAATGTAAGAGACTACCACCCCACCTCTTCATTGTATTTTTAGAATCCACTTCCATTATCCTAATAAAACTGTCTTCCCAACCTTACTTTTCCTGAAGAGTTATAACCTGCTCTCATTTATACTTCATTACCGCTTCTCAAAAATCATTCTTTACTCTTCTTTCCTCCAAGCTAACACTTCTTTTACTCCTCAGCCTGCTCCAAGCTGGCTTCCAGTCTCATCACGTTATTAAAAACATCAACTTTCTACTTGTTAAATCTATGTGTCTTCTTCATCCTCCTCTAAAAGTATTTCTCTAAATCATTGTTTCTGTTGACCTCTTGTTGAAGCCCTCTCCTCCTTTGACTTCTGAGACATTGGGTGGCTTTCTAACTTTCTCCTTCTCAATACCTTTCTCTAACTCTCCTTTCTCTTTCTCTGCATAAATGTGGGAGGCTTCTGCATCACCCCCCATCCTGTGTTCCTCAGTCTGTCACTAGGCTATCACAATCCTACCCCCGTAAAATCTAGAAACCACCCCCTCTTTCCATTTCCATTGCTCCTACACTAATTCAGAGCCTCATCTCCTCCTCATTAGGCAAATGCAAGAGTCCTCTATTTCATCTCCAACACTCCAGTTTCTTCCTCTTTCAATCCTACAAACCTGTATAGGAGTTATCTTCACTAAACAGAGTGGTCTATGCGCAAAAACTTTTCCCCATGACTTTTCCCAGCATGTCAATCATTCTGTCTCACTCAAATCACTCAGTGGTATAAATATTAGATTAAATCTGAGAGGAAATGTAAAAAAATATGTAGACGCATCAAGCGAAACAACTCTGCATTTTCCCGAAGTACCTGATTAAGTGCCTTACTTTGCCATCTTGTTTTAAATTATCACTCTAGGATTTATCACCAACCAATGCTCATTAAATTTTAATAACTCTCTGAGATATATGTGATAGAGTGACACTAAACTTCTCTCATAACTAGCATGCGTCTATATATATAACATTTCAATTAAGCGTATGAAATAATATGCAAATCTGTACAGTGGGATAAGAAAATATTGGTGAGTATTTCACTTTGTAAGAGGAAAATACTTGGTTAGTCTCTGCAACAAAAACAACAACATTATACTATGTGCCTGGTGAGCAATTAATGCTCTACCTCACTTTCACAAATAGATTTGTTTCTAAGATATATAGATCAATAAATCAATTCTATTTTCATATCTCCTTATAATTTATTTAACATTTATTTTTCACTCATCTTTGTCTAACAATTTTCAACTTTTGTGCATTAGACTGCTTAACCCACGCCTAGATCCTCTATCAAGTAGTTAATGGTCTGGAAACACATACCGAAGTTCCTGTTTTAAAGGAATATTAGGGTCAATACTTCTACAAACTGAGTGATTAGATACTAATTTGTAGTTTGAAATATATTTACAATTTATGATTATGCTGGGTTCCAAAGACGAGTCGAAAACTGATTACTGAAAAATTGGAATGAAATGTTTCCATCAAAATCGTTTTAGTCAAGTTTTCCAAACTGATTCTTTTAAACTCTAGTGCTGGTGACCTGCAATATATTAGTACCATTAATAAGTAGATCAATTTCAGGATCCTGGGACCGGAGTGCCTTGGATGTTAAAGGAAGAAAGAAGAGAATGGAGAACAGTTTCCTCTTGCAATCTTCACTGGTTGGTAATAAGCAATATTTCAATACTGCAAATTTTGCCAGCCGCACTCTTCTACTCCCTCTATTTCTCTTTCTTTCCTATCCAGTTCCATAATCAGGGTCTTGCCCTAAAAGCTTCTTTTTTAGTCTCCTGCTTGAAATGCACTAAAGAATGTATTTCAGGCTTTGATATTACTTAAAGCCGTTCTGTCTCTTCAAAATTGCCTTCCCATCCAGCTGGACAAAAATGTAGGGAACAAGGACTCTGGTGGGGGGAAGAGAGAGAGAGTAACAATCTCATTTAGTACATCTATAACAGGCCTAAGGATGAGAGAAGAGAGTTCACACTTTTTATATCTGGGCAATCTTCAACAGCGTTAATAATGTAGTGGAATGGACATTATGGATGAGAGAAGGAAACGAGGAAAAGGGGCAATGCTATAGGCTCTGCAAAGAGAGGGATGATTATAAAGAAAAAGAAGAGGGGAGAACTCTTTAGTCAAGTCTGACAAGGTGGGATTGCCATTTGTATGTTGAGGATATTCATTAGTTGGGAAATTTGTGGCTTAAAGCAAGATCCTTCTGTGATCATGATTCAAACTAGCAAAAGCATATAAATCATGACATCAGTATTTTTCAGTTTTTCAAATATATCAAGAATAAATACCCAGTTTGCACATTAAAAGAAAAATAATTAGAAATAAACAATTTTTAGTCTTAATGTTTAAGTATTTTTCTTTTGAGTTTTAAATAATTCTTGACAATCTATGGACAAACTAGAAAATTCAGTGCATTGATATTCATACATTTTGTGATTTCTGGATTGTGGAGTTTATTTATAGATAAACAAAAGAAAATTTGTAAGTGGAAAATGTGATGATTTAACACAGAATTATAGGCAAAGTTTTATTGCCTAATCATCCATATGGCTCTTATATTTCTATAGCATTTTGCTCTGCCCAATGCACTATTACAATAATGAGCTGTCTCTGTTCCAACCTAAGGCCACGACTTCCATTTATCCTATTCTCTCTCCCTTGCTCAAGGAATTTGCTCCTGCAATTATCTCCTCTCAATTGAATTATTTCCATCAATATACAAATATGCTTCCACCTCTCTCATTTAAAATAAAGATTCTTCTCCTTGGAGAAATAGATGATTTCAGATGTAAGATAATAATTCTACAAGGTGAGCCAAGAACAGCTTGTTATACCAGATAGCAAGAAAGCTGTAATAAACTATGAGGGCATGTCAAAGGATGGTAAATTGAAGAAGCTTTCCTGCACACAAACAGGAATGATTTCATTGTCAATAAGGATAATAACTTCAACACATTGAAACACATTAAATATATTTAAATTCATGAGTTCAATATTTTAAAAATTGTTAATTGTTAGAGGATACTACATAACTTATTACCATAAAACTGTTAAAGAGAAAGAATTCAATGTTTATTCTGCCTTTCTTAAACAAACTCTAAGCAAATAAATGATGAAGGAAGTATTCAAATTAATAAATGATGAAGGAAGGATAGAATTAGAATGTAACCATTTTGAAATATTTAGTTAATGAATATATTGGAGCATTGAGCATGAGTGGCTGCTAACATCACAGAAAGAGCTGCAACCAGACATTATGTTCTTCTTGATGGATAAACATATCACCACCCATGAAACAATCTCGCCCCCCCAAAAAAAATTAAACCTGAATCTGATCCAATTTTTTCATCCAACTGTTTATGCTGGGGACATACAAAAGAAGAGGAACATATTAAACAAGACCACAGAAGTTTAATAAGAAATTCTGCTATAGTCTGACTGTGTCCCCCAGAATTTATGTTTTAAAAACTTAATACCTAATGCACAAGTGTTGGGAAGTGAATTAATGCTGCATTGGGTATTAAATTTTTGAAACATGAATTTTGGGGGATACAGGTTCTTTCTTGCTGCTTTTCTGCCACGTGAGGACACAGCATTCCTCCTCTCCAGAAGATACAGAAGGCACCATGATGGAACAAGACATCTAACCTACGACTGCCTTGATCTTGGACTTCTCAGTCTCCAGAATTGTGAGAAATAAATTTCTGTTTTTAGTAAGTTACCCAGTCTCAGATATTCTGTTATAGCAGCAAAAACAGGCTAAGACAAATACCTAGACTATAGAAAACTACCAATAAACAACCTAGTCTTTTCAAAAATAAATTGCAAGGAGGAAAAAAGATGGAGAGAATTTATAGACTAACAAAGTTATAGAAGACACAGCAATGAAAGCCAAAAGGGATTTCAGTGGTGGAATCTTGTTTGAAAATTCAAACAAATCATACAGAATTATAAAATTTATGAGCCAAATAGAACTTTGAACCTTTTCTTGGACATTTGATATTAAGGAATTATTAGTTGTTTTTAGGTATCATAAGGGTATTATGATTATATTTATTGCAAAAAGTCCTCATCTTTTAGAGATACAGTTTTCAAATATTTCTAGAAAAATTAGTGATATTTACGATTTGCTTCAAAATAATATAGGAATACAGCCAGGTGCAGTGGTGTATGTCTTTGATTCTAGCTACTCAGGAGGCTGAGGTGGGAGAATTGCTTGAGCCCAGGAGTGTGAGTCTAGCCTTGGCAACATAGTGAGACATCATATACCTCCCTACCCCCCAAAAATGTGGAAGTAGCTAAGTGCATACCAATATGGATTAACAAGATAGTTAACTCTTAAAACTATTGGTGGGCCGGGCACGGTGGCCCACACCTGTAATTCCAGCACTTTGGGAGGCCAAGGCGGGCAGATTACCTGAGGTCAGAAGTTGGAGACCACCCTGGCCAACATGGTGAAACTCATCTCTACTAAAAATACAAAAATTAGCAGGGCATGGTGACACATGCCTGTAATCCCAGCTGCTCAGGAGGCTGAGGCAGAAGAATCATTTGAACTTGGGAGGCGGAGGTTACAGTGAGCAGTGACCGCACAATTGCACTCCAGCCGGAGCGACAGAAACTCCGTCTCAAAACAAAAACAAAAACAAAACTCTTGGTGGTCTCTAGTAGGTCTATTTTTGTATGTGTTTTAAATTCTCCATCATAAAAATAGTTTTAAAATTTGTCTCTTGATCCTGTACTCTTTTTGTCTACAGCTTCATGTTTATGCTCCATATTGGAACAAAATTCTGCATAAAACCTGTCTCCACTTTTTCACCTTCCATTTTCACTCTTTCCAAACAGACTTTTTGCTTCCCCTTATTTCAGTGAAACTTTTGTTATCCAGTTGCCCTGTGACCTCTATAGGCCAAATCCAGCTGTCAATCTCTTTCCTCATCTCACTCAGCCTCTTAGAAATATTAACATCAATGGGACCATTCTTGGTTTTTGTGCTGTCCCTGCCTCACAAGCTTCTAATTTCACTGGCTACTCCTTTGGTTTCTCTCAGAATGCTAGAACGCCACTGACTCCCTATTGACACATGTCACTACGTAATCTCTCCCAGTTCCACAGCCTTAAACCCGGCGGGAATGTTGGTGGTTCCCAACTTTCCATTCTCATCCCTGAGCCGTAACTCGTATGTCCAATGGCACAGCAATGAGTAGCAGGCAGAAATCTTAACATTAATGAATGAGCAGTGAGACTCCTGATCCTGCTTCCTCTCCCTTCACATATGCTCTCTCCCCACCCTGGTATCCCCTATCTTAATAACATGTCAACATCTTCCCAGTAACTCAGGCGGAAAAAAAAAAAAAAAAAAAACCTCCAAGTTATCTTTGACCCTTTTTTCCATACTCTGCACATTTAATTTGTGAGGAAGTCCTGTAAGCTCTAAGTTAAATATATTCTAAAACTGATGTTTTAGTCCAGTCAGACTACCATAACAAAATACCACAGGCTGGGTGGCTTTCTGTTTACAACAGAAATTTATTTACTCATGGTTCTAGAGGCTTCCTCCAAAATTAAAATGCCAACTGGTTCCATTCTCAGCGAGGCCTCTCTTCCTGGTTTGCAGATGGCTGCTTAATTGCTGCATCCTCACATGGCAGAGAGAGAGAAAGAGCGCCCTGGTGTCACTTCTTATAAGGACACTAACCCTATTGTATGAGGGCCTCAGCCTTACAACCTCACTTAACTTTAGTTATACCTTTGTAGACCCTGTTGCCAAAGTACAGTCACATTGGCCTCTAATGCCTCACCATGTGAATTCTGGGGAAGGACACAATTCAGTCCACAGCACCTGACCACAATTATTTCAGGACTCTTACATTTTTCCTTCTGCATAGAATATTTTCTCCAATCTCAGGGCTATCATCTTTCCAACACTCGGATCTCAGTGCAAACGTCCCTTCCCAGAAAGTCCTTCCCTGAACCCTCTGTCTAAAGTACCCACATAAACCCAACTCATCTCAATCACTCCCATCATTGCCTCTGCTTTATTTTCTTTACAATTCTGACCACTACCTAAAATACCATATAGTTATTTTCTCATCAACTGTATTGTGACTATATTCTCACTCGCTTCACAGGAGCAGGGACCTTGTGAAGCAGGAAGGTGGATGGCAGGAAGTGGTGAATGAGTGGATCATGATGCCCCTGCAGTGCTCGAGGCACTTAACAGCAAAACCCTGCCTGTTTTGCCATCACTGAGCCACAGTGCCTGCATTACTAGACACAGTAGATGCTGAATAAAAAAGTACTGACTAAATGAATGCATGAGTGTAAGCATCCTCAAATTGTGACTTATTAGCCCCTGCATTTGGTCCTAGTCTTCCCCAATTGTCTTTGCGGTTTGTACAGCTGTCACTAAAATAGAGTCATGCATCCCTTAACAATGGGATACAATTGGAGAAATGCATCGTTAGATGATGTCATCATTGTGTGAGCATCATAAAGTGTACTTACACAAACCTAGATGGTGTAGCCTACCATACACCTAGGCTCTATGGTATAGCCTGTTGCTCCTAGGCAACAAACCTATACACATAATTACTGTACTGAACACTGTAAGCAATTGTGACACACTGGTAAGTATTTGGTATTTAAACATAGAAAAGAAACAACAAATATATGGTATGAAAGATTAAAAATAAAAACAAACAGCACAGCTGTATAGGGCACTTGCCAAGAATGGAGCTTGCAGAATTGGAAGTTGATCTGAGTGAGTCCATGAGTGAGTGTTGAGTGAAGGTCCAGGACATTACTGTACACCACCGTAGACTATGAACAAAGCACACTTACGCTACACTAAATTTAATTTTAAAACTTTCTTTAGTGATAAATTGACCTTATGTCACTATAACCTTTTTATTTTATAAACTTTTTAATTGTGTTTAAATTGTTTCACTCTTTTGTAATTAGTTAGCTTAAAACACAAAAACATTGTACAGCTGTACAAAAATATTTCAATGTTTATATCCTTATTCTATAAGCTTTTATCTTTATATATATATATATTTTATTATTATACTTTAAGTTCTAGGGTACATGTGCACAACGTGCAGGTTGGTTACATCTGTATACTTGTGCCATGTTGGTGTGCCGCACCCATCAACTCGTCAGCACCCATCAATTCGTCATTTACATCAGGTATAATTCCCAATGCAATCCCTCCCTCCTCCCCCCTCCCCATAATAGGCCCTGATGTGTGATGTTCCCCTTCCCGAGTCCAAGTGATCTCATTGTTCAGTTCCCACCTATGAGTGGAACTGAACAATGCGGTGTTTGGTTTTCTGTTCTTGCGATAGTTTGCTAAGAATGATGGTTTCCAGCTGCATCCATGTCCCTACAAAGGACACAAACTCATCCTTTTTTATGGCTGCGTAGTATTCCATGGTGTATATGTGCCACATTTTCTTAATCCAGTCTGTCACTGATGGACATTGGGGTTAATTCCGAGTCTTTGCTATTGTGAATAGTGCCGCAATGAACATACGTGTGCCTATGTCTTTATAGCAGCATGATTTATAATCCTTTGGGTATATACCCAGTAATGGGATGGCTGGGTCATATGGTACTTCTAGTTCTAGATCCTTGAGGAATCGCCATACTGTTTTCCATAACAGTTGAACTAGTTTACAATCCCACCAACAAACTTTTTGTTAAAAACTAAGCTGCAAACACATTGCCCTAGGCCAACACAGGATCAGAATCGTCAATATCACTGTCTTTCACCTCATCTTGTCCCACTGGAAGACTTTCAGGGGCAATACCCCACATGGAGCTGTTATCCTTTATATCAATGCCTTCTTCTGCAATACCTCCTGATGAACCTGCTGGAGGCTGTTTCACATGTTAACTATTTTTGTAAGTAAAAGTTCAACACTGTAAAATAATGATAAAAAGTATAGTATAGTAAGTACATCAACCAATAATGCAGTCATTTATTATCATTATCAAGTATTATGTACTGTACATAATCACATGTGTACATACTTCTGTACAACTGGCAGCACAGCACAGCTGGTTTGTTTACATGAGGATCACCACGAACACGTGATTAATGTGTTGCACTAGGAAGTTTTGATGGCTATGACATCACTAGGCAATAAGAATTTTTCAGTTCCATTATAATCTTATGGGAACACTATCTCATCTGCAGTCCATTGTTGACTGAGATGTTATGCAGTATATGACTGTACCTACTTTTCTTCTTCCATTTTTAATGACTTCATAACTTCCAGTTTCCTGCATCTTCTCAATGTTTCTAAAGATGATTTAAAGAATAAGTGACAAGAAATTTATAATAAAAGTGTCTTAGTCTGTTTTATGATGCAATAACAGAATATCACAGACTAGTAATTCATAATGAACAGAAATATATTTGGCTCACAGTTCTGGAGGATAGAAAGTCCAAGAGCATGGTGCCAGCATCTGGTGAGGGTCTTCATGCTGAATCATCCCATGGTGGAAGGGCAAGAGAGGATGAGAGAGAGTGAGAAGGAAAACCAAACTCATCCTTTTATCAGAAATCTACTCCTAAGATAACAGCATTAAGCCATTCATGAGGCCTCTGCCTAACTACCTCTTAGAGGTCCCACCTCTCAACACTGTTCCACTGGAGATTAAATTTCTAACATATAAATGTTGGGGGACACATTCAAACCATGGCAAAAAGCATAAGAAAATACTGATCTTCTAGTAATCATTGCGTCCAATTTAGTCACATGCTCTGAATTATTTATATTTCTCTAATACTAAGGTTGAAAAGGGAAAAATATAGTATTTCAAACAAAATAAAAATTAAAAGGAGTCATTATATTACCAATCCTCCACTGTTTGTATGATCTATAATAATTCACAGTTTATCAGTCTGTTCTCATGCTGCTATAAAGAAATATCTGAGACTGAGTAATTTATAAAGAAAAGATATTTAATTGGCTCACAGTTCCACAGGCTGTACAGGAAGCATGATTCTGGCATCTGCTTGGTTTCTACGGAGGCCTCAGGAAACTTACAATCATGGCAGAAGGCAAAGCTGAGCTAAGTATCTCACATGGTGATGGTGGGAGCAGGAGCAAGTGCAGGGTGGGGACATGCTATGCACTTTTAAAACAATTAGCTCTTTTATTCTAGTATATTATTATTATTATTATTTATTTTACTTTAAGTTCTGGGATACATGTGCAGAACGTGCAGGTTTGTTACATAGGTATACATGTGCCATGGTGGTTTGTTGCACCTGTCAACCCATCATCTAGGTTTTAAGCCCAGCATAAATTAGGTATTTGTCCTAATGCTCTCCCTTCCCTTGCCCCCCCACTCCCCGACAGGCCCCAGTGTGTGATGGTTCCTGCCTTGTGTCCATGTGTTCTCATTTTTCAACTTCCACTTATAAGTTGGAACATATGGTGTTTGGTTTTCTGTTTCTGTGTTAGTTTGCTGAGAATGATGGCTTCCAGCTTCATCCATGTCCCTACTAAGGACATGAACTCATTCTTTTTATGGCTGCATAGTACTCCATGGTATATATGTGCCACATTTTCTTTATCTGGCCTATCATTGATAGGCATTTGGGTTGGTTCCAAGTCTTTGCTATTGTGAATAGTGCAGCAATAAACATACATGTGCATGTGTCTTTATAGTATAATGTTTTATAATCCTTTGGATATATACCCAGTAATGGGATTGCTGGGTCAAATGGTATTTCTGGTTCTAGATCCTTGAGGAACTGCCACACTGTCTTCCACAATGGTAAAACAGTCAGATCTTGTGAAAACTCACTCACTATACAGTACCAAAGAGGATGGCATTAAACCATTCATGAGAACTCTGTCCCCATGATCCAGTCACCTCCCATCAGGCCCCACCTCCAACACTGAGAATTTGCAATTCAACATGAGATTTGGTGAGGACACAGATCCAAACCATGTAATTTTGCCCATGGCCCCTCCCAAATCTCATGTCCTTCACATATTTCAAAACACAACCATGCCTTCCCAACAGTTCCCCAGTGTCTTAATTCATTCCAGCATTAACTCAAATGTCCAAAATCTCAAGTCTCATCTGAGACAAGGCAAGTCCCTTCTATCTATGAGCGTGTAAAATAAAAAACAATTTAGTTACTTCCAAGATACAATGGGGATACAGGCATTGGGTAAACATTGCCATTCCAAAAGGGAGAAATCAGCCAAAAGAAATGGGTTACAGGGCCCTCACAAGTCTGAAACATAGCAGGGCAGTCATTAAATCTTAAAGCTCCAAAATAATCTTCTTTGACTCCATGTCTCATATCCAAGGCAGACTGATGTGAGGAGTGGGCTCCCAAGGCCTTAGGCAGCTACACCCATGTGGCTTTTTAGGCTTCAGGCCCCATGACTGGTCTCAAGGACTGACATTGAGTGTCTATGCCTTTTCCAGGTACAAGGTGCAACCTGTCAGTGGATCTGCCATTGTGGGGTCCAGAGGACAGTGGCCCTCTTCTCACAGCTCCACTAGGCAGTGCCCCAGTGGGGATTTCATATGGGATCCGACCCCATATTTCCCCTCCACATTGCTCTAGTAAAAGTTCTCTGTGAGGGCTCTGCCCCTGCAGCAGGTTTCTGCCTGGACATCCAGGTTTTTCCATACATCCTCTGAAATCTAGGTGGAGGCTCCCAAGCTTCAACTCTTATACTCCATACACCGAAGGCTTAACATCACATGGAAGCCACCAAGGCTTATGGCTTGTACCTTCTGATATAGCAAACTGAGCTGCACCTGGGCCACTTAGAGTCATGGCTGGAGCTGGAGCAACTGGGATGTATGGAGCAGTGTCCTGAGGTGAGGCTGTGAAGGGCAGTGGTGCTCTGATCCTAGCCCTCAAAACCATTCTGTTCTCCTAAGCCTCTGGGTCTGTGATGGGAGGGGTTGCTGCAAAGGTCTCTGAAATGCCTTTGAGGCTTTTTTCCCACTGTAGTTGGTTTCCTGTTTCTTTGTTAATCTGCTTAGGATAATAGCCTCCAGCTGCATCCATGTCACTAAAAATGACATGATTTTATTCTTTTTTATGGCTGCATAGTTTTCATAGTGCATATGTACCACATTTTCTTCATCCAATCCACTGTTGACAGGCACCTAGGTTGAGTCCATGTCTTTGCTATTATAAATAGTGCTGTGATGAACATGCAAGTGCATGTATCTTTTTGACTGTGATGAACATGCAAGTGCATGTATCTTTTTGGTAGAACGGTTTATTTTCTTTTGGATATATACTCAGTAATGGGATTGCCAGATCAAATGATACTCTGTTTTAAGTTCTTTGAGAAATCCCCACACTGCTTTCCACAGTGTCTGAACTAATTTACATTCCCACCAACAGTGTATAAGCATTCCCTTATCTCTGAAGCCTTGCCAGCATCTGTTATTTTTTGACTTTTTAGTAATAGCCATTCTGACTGGTATGAGATGTATCTCATTGTGGGTTTAATTTGCATTTCTCTGATAATTAGTGATGTGAAGATTTTTTTCCCCATGTTTGTTGGCAACTTGCATGTCTTCTTTTGAGAAGTGTCTGTTCACGCCTTTGCCCACTTTTGCATGGGATTATTTGTTTTTTGCTTGTTGATTGGTTTAATTTCCTTATAGATTTTGGATAATTAGACCTCTGACGGTTGCATAGTTTGCAAATATTTTTCCCATTCTGTTTACTCTGTCGGTAGTTTCTTTTGCTGTGCAGAAGCTCTTTAGTTTAATTAGGTTTTATTTGTCAATTTTTGTTTTTGTTGCAATTGCTTTTGAGGACTTAGTCATCAACTTTTCCCCAAGGCTGATGTTCAGAATGATGTTTCCTAGGTTTTCTTCTAAGATTCTTATAGTTTTGAGCTCTTACATCCAAGTCTTTAATCCATGTTGAGTTAATTTTTATATTTAGTGAAAGATAGGGGTCCAGTTTCATTCTTCTGCATATGGCTAGCCAGCTTTCACAGAACCATTTATTAAATATGGGGTCCTTTCCCATTGCTTATTTTATCACTGATCAAATGGCCATAGGTGTGTGGCTTATTTCTGGGTTCTCTATTCTGTTCCACGGGTCTATGTGTCTGTTTTGTACCATGCTGTTTTGGTTATTGTAGCCTTATAGTATAGTTTGAAGTCAAGTAATGTAATGCTTCCAGCTTTGTTCATTTTGCTTAGGATTGCTTTCGATACTTCGGCTTTTTTTTTTTTTTTTTTTTTTTTTGCCTCTGTATGAATTTTAGAATAGCTTTTTCTAGCTCTGTAAAAATAATGTTGGTAGCTTGATAGAAACATTGTTAAATCTGTAGATTGCTTTGGGCAATTTGGCCATTCTAATGATGTTGATGTTTTCATTCTACGAGCATGGCATATTTTTCCATTTGTTTATGTAATCTATAATATCTTTCAGCAGTGTTTTGCAGTTCCTTTTGTAGAAATCTTTCACTTCCTTTGTTATATGTATTCCAAGGTATTTCTTTTTTGTAGCTATTGTAAATGGGATTGTGTTCTTGATTTGGCTCTGTTTTAATGTTGGTGTATAGAAATGCTGCTGATTTTTGTACATTGATTTTTGTGTCCTGAAAGTTTACTGAAGTTGTTTATCAATTCCAGGAGCCTTTTGGAGGAGTCTTTAGGGCTTCCTAGGAATAAAATCATATAGTCAGTGAAGAGAGACAGTTTGACTTCTTTTACTATTTGGATATCTTTTAGTTGATATTTACCTTTCCCTACTTTTCCTGTTTGTGCACACACACACATACACACACAAATACAAATGCCTACTTTTTTTTTCTAATGAAAAACAGGATTTTTCTATATCCACATTATTTTACAATTCGTTTTGTTACTTAACAATATATCCTGGTTGTCTTTCCAGACCATGCAGATCTAACTTGCTTTTTGAAAAGGTTGTGTTACATTCCATTGCATGAACCACTGATTTTATTCATGCCTCTACTGATGGGCATTGAAATGATTCAGTTGCTATAATTACTTATTGTTGTGTCAAATTACTTTGTTCAAAGCTGTTTGTACATGTGTATTTACAGACTTGTATTGTTATTTTCCTAGGCTTCATTCCCAACATTTAAATGGCTCTTTTAAGTGGAATGAACATTTTCCTCCCAAATTTATGTTTCTATTTCAATTCCTATCAACAATTTTTGGCATTGCCCTCATCAGATCAAAATGCTCAAAATATTATCAGGCTTTTACATTTCTATCAAGCTGATGGATAAAATTATCTTGATGTTTTAATTTGCATTTGTTTAATTCTGAATGAAGTAGAACACCTTCACATGAATCCACTGGTCACTTATATGCAGAGAACTTTGACATTCTTTTTTAATGTATAGATAACTAAAATATCCTGCTGATATCTGAGATGGCTTATAATAGAGCACACATTAGAACTATTAAAAATTGATAAAATAGAATGCAGAATGGATTAGGCTTCTGTGTTGTATATAAGGCACAAATGCACTTTAAATATGTGCATTTCAATAAACATTTATGGGATACTTACTATGAACCATGCACTTCCTTTGGCCCTTGGAGGCAGAGATTAATAAGACATTGTTCCTGAACTTGGAGGTTTTCCATCTAATTAAACATCCTAAGATAGGAAATTAAAAGTTTACAATTTTTTTTTTACATAAAGCTTCTAATCTGGTCATTTTTATAGTTTAATTTCCTATCTCTATTAGGATACAGACTCGTAAACTGGATCAATGAATACACTAAAACAAAACTTCTAATGAGAAAAAAAATGTAGGATTAGGATTTCACCATAATGGGTAAATTGGTTGCAGGTTAGCATTAAACACATATTAGATTTGTATAATAAAAATGTGTTGAGGTTTCAGTAGGTGAAAACAAATTTAATTTCCTCAGCAGTCAGGAGAATATGCATGAAGAGTTGATAAATTGCCTCTCTCACTTCTTAAAACCTCTGCTTGGAGATTCTATGATGGTTTTACAAATGGCTGAGTCCACTGGGAGATAGTGTTTATTTTCTCAGATGTAGTCACTCATAAAAAAGTCATAGTTTATAATAAAATCATTTCAAATATCAAAAGAAAATGAGAGTGAGAACTATGTGTGCGGTTCTCTGCAAAGCTGAGAAGTAAAATGCTCTCACTTCAGACACCTTATCAAGCACTGCAAAACTGAAAATAATTCAGTTCAGGATTACACCCGTGATGCCAGATGCTTGCACCATTGGAAAAGTGGGGCTGCCCTGATTCTGGTCCAGAGTGGAAGTATTTATGAGGTTAAGTGCAACTTTACCCCCCTAAAACTGCCCCAGATTATGAAAGGTTTAGCTAAATTGGCCTAGATAAATCTTCCAGGTCCAAACAGCACAGTTAAATTAGCTGATGAGTGGGATAGATGAGTAAGGAGTCCTCCCATCTCTCTACAGAATAGGCAGCCATGTCCTTTTCCATATTTTCTTTTCTTTTCTTTTAAGTTTCCAAGAAGCCTTGAAATCATCAGGGGGCAGTAGAAAAGATGGAATAGTTTGAGCCAGGAGACGCTATCCGTAGAGTTCCTGCTACTGATTGGAGATTTTGGCCCAAGATACTTCCAAACCCCTATGCTCTGGCAAGTGCTTTTAAGTGGGAGGCAAAGCAGGATATGAACTCTAGTCTGGGCACTCCTGTGGCATCTTGAGTTCGGGTCTCAGCACTACCTTGTTGACTCCAAGGCAGTCTCAAACTATCTTAGGGACTTGACTTTGTGTCAGAGCCCATGATGGCCAGAATAAAAATGTTAAGCAGCTTATTAGGCCTGAGGCAAAGATTTATGTGACCTCTTCAGCTTTTTCCCCCCCATCTTTATTGTATAATTAGTATACAAAAACTTCACATAATTAATTTATAGAATTTGGTGAGTTTGGACACATGAATGCACTCATGCTGTCATCACCATCAAGATAATAAACATATCCATCACCCATCACCTCCAAAGGATTCCTTGTGCCCTGTCTTTTTTGTGGTAAGAACACTTAACTTGATATATACGCTCTTAAATTTTTAAGTGTACAATATCGTCTTACTAACTATATTAATGTGTTGTACAGCAGATCTCTGGAACTCATTCATCTTGTATAACTGTAACTTTATACCATTGAATAACAAGTCTTCATATCTTCCTCACTTCATTCCCTTGAACCACTATTCTATTATCTGTCTGCTTGCATATGTTTGGCTATTTTAGATGTCTTCTGTGACTGGCTTATCTCACTTAGCTTAATGTCTTCCAGGTCCATCCATGTTGTTGCAAATGGCAGAATTTCCTTCTTTTTAAAGGCTGAATAATATTCCTCTGTGTGTGTGTGTGTTACTCATTCATCTTTTGATACACAGTTGAGTTATTTTCATACCTTTGCTATTGTGAATAATGCTGCAATGAACGTGGGGCTTACAGATCACTTTGGCCCTCTGATTTTAATGCAAGTCCTATTCCAGCCTTGATTATATCAGATTGAGCTTTGGTATACGTTGAACTCTTGAATCACAACGCTACTGATTGCAATTTAGAAGACTAACAGAAAACTCCCTGTAGCAGATTGCACTGGGGCTCCCCCCAAAAATTGTCCAAGTTCTAACCTCTGGTACATGTCTATGTGACCTTATTTTGGAAGAAAGATCTTCACAGATATAATCAAGTTAAGCATCTCAAGATGAGATCATCGTGGACTTAGGGGAGGTCCTAAATTGAATGACTGGTATCTTTCTGAGACGGAAGAAGAGAAGACACAAAGAAAGGGAAGGACCACATGCAGATGGAGGCAGGATTTGGAGTGACGCGTCTTTGAGCCAAAGAACACCAACAGTGGCCAGAAGTCACCAAGACCTAAGAGAATATCATGAAAGGAATTCTCTCTCAGAGCCTCCAGGAGGACCCAGCCCTTTCTTGATTTTGGACTCCTGGCATCCAGAACTCCAAGTGTCTAAATCTCTGTTGTTTTAAGTCATTCAGTTTGTGGTAATTTGTTATGGCAGCCTTGTTATGTGCTCTGTGCTGGCAGTGTGCATCAGGAACCCTACAAAATCACCCTTTAGGACACAGTGAAATACAGTAGACAGAACATAGGGCTTGGAGTAGACAGATCTTCTTAGTTACTGCTGTCTATACTTGGTAAGTCCTTCTCTAAGCTTTCTTTTTGTGAGACCAGGAAAGCAATGAGGGAATATGGGACAGTAGTCAGGTCACATAAGTCAAGAATGTATTAGAGGTTATCAACGCTGGCTGCTCGTTAACGCCACCTGGGAAAGTTTTTTTTTTAAGTTATTGACTAGGCCCTCTCTCTGAACAATTAAATCAGTGTCTCTGAGTACTGGCAATTTTTAAACTCCTTGGGTACCATTTCACATCCACTAGGATGGCTATTAGAAAAACAAGCAAACAAATAAAAAACAGAAAATAAGTGTTGGCAAGGATGTGGAGAAATTGGAACACTTGTGTATTGCTGGTGGGGAATGTAAAATGGTGCAGCTGCTATGAAAAATGATACAGCAGTTCTTCCAAAAATTAAATACAGAATTACCAAATGAACCAGCAATTTCACTACTGGGTATGTAGTCAAAAGAATTAAAAGCAGGGACTCAAATCATTATCTCATGCCAATGTTCATGGCAGTATTATTCACATAGTGAAAAGGTTGGAACCCAAATGTCCATCAGTGGTGAATGGCTAAACAAAATGTGGTATACATACAAAGGAATATTATTCAGCAATGAAAGGGAATTAAGTTCTGATACATGCTATGACATGGATAAAGCTTGAAAATATTAAGTGAAATAACACCAAATGCAAAAGGACTAATATTGTATGATCACTTACCTGAGATACCTAGAGTAGTTAATTTCATAGAGACAGAAAGTAAAGGTGTGGTTTCCAGAGACTATGGAGAGGGGAAAGGGATATTAGTGTTTAATGAGTAATGAGTTTCAAGTGAGAAAAAATAAAATTCTGGCAATGGATAGTGGTAATGGTTGCACAACAACATGAATGTAATTAATGCCACTGAATTGTACACTTGAAAATGGTCAAAATGGTGAATTTTATGGTATGTATATTTAACCATAACAACAAAACAAAACCTGCCACCCTCTCTAGGCAATGGTGATATGCAAACAGATTGAGAAACAACAACAAGCAATGCCAGAGGTCAGAAGGCTAAGCCAGGTCAGGCAAGCCATGAAAGAGACAACCTTGTCAGCGTTCAGGCAGGAAACTCAGGGATATCCAGAACAGGGACTCATGCCTTGGACATAGATGCTGGAGTCAGTGACAACAAAGTAGTCACTGCAAGTCTGGGTTACCAAAGTCACACACCAAGAGCAGCACTGACGTGCTGAATCAGGGTTATCAGTGTTTCTTCGCAACACTCTGGATAGGACAGAATCACTTTTATAGCTTTGTCTTACTATGGGACAAAGCTAAACTTGCTTCAGGGAGAGGGTAGGAGAGCATACCTGACAGGTGACTCAGGAAATGGAGAACCCCAAAACTGTTATGGCCCCAAGTCCACTTTGTTTGATTAACATCTCAACTCCATATATTTTCTAAGAAACCCCCTGTAACCTCAACTCTTAACCCCTTGGGTAGACTCCCACTCTGATCATCAGTCTGAGAGAGGTTTAGAGCCTGTAAGCCTTGCATAAGTCTGACAAGCAGTCTATCGATCTATTTCCAGCGCAGTGTGGGTTGCAGGGAAAAGTTGAGCAAGGGTGCGTGGGTGAGGGGTGAGGGCGTATGTGAATAGATGCTGATTCTCTTCATTTCCATTTCAGAGGGAATCATTGCTGACCTTGTTGCTCCCTTCTTTTAAAAAGTAATGATAATGTCAAAAACACATTCTAGCCCTTTTATTTGAAAAGATTTCAGTAACCTTGTTAGCAATGAAAGAAAATACACATACAAAGTTCTTCTGCATCCATGAATCGCCATGTTTCAAAAAAGGAAAAAGAAAATATAGAGCTTCCGTTTTACCTCCTGTAAGCATTTAGTCTCGCCTGGGGCCCTGACTCCCCAGCAGAGCAGCTGCATACCCTGTCCTCTCTGGCCTCGCCTCCACTAACTTGCTGCCTGTAAGAGGTGGTAGCTTCTTAGCACACCTCATGAGGGCAGCATGTGAAAAATGTGGTATTACCCTAAAATGCCATCCCTGCCAGCTTCCCAACAGCAGATTATGCATTAAGAAAACACATTTCACCTCTCCTATTTTAATGGAGTTATTAGGAACAACTGCAATATTTCCTTTAAATAAACTAAGAGAGAGAAAGAAAAAAATGATGATCTACAACTCTTAACAGTCTTGTTATGGGAACATAAGAACAGTCTGCATTTTCTGTACCTTTACAGTTATGTTTGTACATAAATGGGGTTTGATTTAGTTAGTTCTGTGCTCAGGGGTGAAGTGAGGGCAGAACACAAAGTCTCATCCAAGTTCAAGGGCTCAGTGAATCCTCAATCCCCAGTAAGACTGCTTTCTCCTTATTTAGCGCAGAACCAGCAAACAAGCTATGCAAGGTGAAAGATACACAATGGTATGAGTGGATGTGGTTCTCAGGGTTCCTTTGCTCTTTGGGATGCCCTGGCAGTGATGCAGAATGAGGAATTCACCAGGTCCAAAAAGCCCATGTATGTGCTCACTGTCTTTTATATTAAATACTTTCTATAAAAGGGGGTAGGCTGGGTAAGGGTTACAGGGGCCCATCAGTCTACAACACTCAGGTGATCACTCCAGGTTCCAGCTTCAGGATTCCTTGATGCATCATAATGATATTATCTCCTGTGTCTTCCTTAGGTTCTGGCTGAACCATAGAATCTACCTGAGACGTCAGTGCAACTGGCCTGGCCTTGGCCTATCATGGTTGTTAAGAACAGATAACTCAACAAATAATTGACTTCAATTGACTTCAATTCTCTGCCATTTTCACCAAAGAAATTCTAGCATGAAGAGTGGAAATCTGTCACAGTAAACCTAGTGCGGTGACCCCTCTGACAATGTTTAGAGGTCAGGCGTGTTTGATGGCTAATTTGGAGTGACCTATCAGAGAGCTGATAGATCAGACTCAGAGAGTTAATAATCTGAGCTCTCTAGTTTTTCTGAGTACTATTTCCTCCGTACACTCCCCCATCTACACCATAATGTAGACTTTCTGGGTGATAGGAATAATCACGTCTGCCAGACAAAGTTTAGGCTAATACTGGCTAACACCTACAATTCCTATTATCTGCCTTCTTTTCTAGATTCCGTGCAGACCCTGACTCATTTATGTAGCTTCCCACACTTTTCTGAATCAACACTTCACCCTGTAATTTTGATAGTTTTAATTTATCTCTCGGATCATATTAATTCATATTCATTCAATCATTCACTTCTTCAAGAATCACATATGAAGTGTCTTTTATTTACCAAGCAGTATTCTATGTACTGTGAAAAACAACACAAACGAAGGACACCATTCTGCCTTCAAGGCACTCAGATTCTAGTTGAGAAGGTAGATGAGCAAACTTCCAGTAAAGGCCTGCAAGTGCTTCCTAAACCAACTCTATTATATATATTTTAAAATCATCCTCATTTCAGATGGTGTTGCATCCAGTCTCTAATATGGTCTCCAGTGAACCTCACCTCCTGGTCTTTATCCTCATCTAAGGCTCCTTTCCACATTAAAGCAGTGCTAGCCTGTGTGACCAATAAAGTACAGAAGTGACTTCTGTGGTAATAAAAGGCATCACAGCTTACACACTGGTCTATTGAATTGCTAACCAGCCAACCACCAACTATGAGGACACTAAAGTGACCCATGTATAGACCACTTAAAAAACAACTGAAGCCCCTGGCCATAGCCAGCACCAACTTACCAGTCTCATAAGTTGGCTATCATGGAAGAAAATCCTCCAACCCATTCAAACCTTCAGATGGGTGCAGCCCTGGCAGACATGTGACTACAACCTCATTAAGGACCCCATACAGCACCAGCCAGCCAAGCCAATCCCAAATTCCTCACTCTTAGAAACCATGAGATATAGCAAATGAGTTATATATTCTAAGCAAATAAGTTTTGGGAAATTTGTCACACAGCATTAGATAATTAATACAGATAAACTATGTTTTTGTCTTCTATTATGAGTTTTTGTTCTACCTAGAATGCCTCTGTATATGTTTTCTCATTTCATCGTCTTTCTTACCTTTTAAGGCACAATACAAATATTATCTATTCTAATACTATTTTTCTTAAATACACCAATGTTGTGGGAAGTCAGGGACCCCAAATGGAGGGATCGGCTAAAGCCACGGCAGAAGAAGATAAATCGTGAAGATTTCATGGACATTTATTAGTTCCCCAAATTAATACTTTTATAATTTCTTATGCCTGTATTTACTGCAATCTCTAAACATAAATTGTGAAGACTTCATGGACATTTATCACTTCCCCAATCAACACTCTTATAATTTCCTATGCCTGTCTTTACTTTATTCTCTTAATCCCATCATCTTTGTAAACTGAGGATGTATGTCACTTTAGGACCCTGTGATGATTGCATTAAATGCACAAATTGTTTATAAAGCATGTGTGTTTGAACAATATGAAATCTGGGCATCCTAAAAAAGAACAGCATAACAGCGATTTTCAGGGAACAAGGGAGATTAACCATAAGATCTGACTGCCTGCAGGGTTGGGCAGAACAGAGTCATATTTCTCTTCTTGCAGAAAGCTAATAGGAGAAATATCGCTGAATTCTTTTCCCAGCAAGGAATAACCCTGGGGAAGGAATGCATTCCAGGGGTAGGTCTATTGATGGCTGCTCTGGGAGTGTCCGTCTTATGCTGTTGAAGATAAGGGATGAAATATACCCTGGTCTCCTGCAGTGCCCTCAGGCTTGCTAGGATTAGGAAATTCCAGCCTGGCAAATTCCAGTCAGACCGGTTGTCTGCTTTCGAACCCTGTTTCCTGTTAAGATGTTTATCAAGACGATACATGCCCAGCAGCACATGGAACCTCATCAGTAATTTTAATTTCACCCTGACCTTGTGATCTTGCTCTGCCCTTCTGCCCCTCTGATCTTTTATTGCCCTTTGAAGCATGTATCTTTGTGACATAATCCCTGTTCATACCCCCCTCCCCTTTTGAAATCCCTAATAAAAACTTGCTGGTTTTGCGGCTCAGGGGGCATCACAAACCTACCAATAGGTGCTGTCACTCCCAGAGGCCCAGCTGTAAAATTTCTCTCTTTTGTACTCTTTCTCATTATTTCTCAGACTGCCCAACACTTAGGGAAAATAGAAAAGAACCTATGTTGAAATATTGGGGGCTGGTTCTTCCAATATACCAATATGAGATCTGAACCAGTTACTTGGCACATCACAAATATCATAATTACTTGTCTATTTGTCATCATGATTTTTGGATTATGAGCAATTTATGGGCAGGCTGTGTTATATTCAAAGTTTACAACATCATGGTGCCAGCCTAGGGTCTTACACATTGTATGTGTATGATAAATATTAAATATATAATACCCAGTGATAAATGGTAGACTGTGGTACATACACAAGAATGTGCTACATTAATTTTTACATTTATATGTTTCATTTCAAGAGCTTTTTTGTTTTTTACATTTATTTTTCTGTATCAAAATTACTCTAGGGCACGAACCTCATCTATTATGTCTTTTCTGTCTGCCTACGGATTCTAATATAGTGCTGGATACTCCGTGTGTGCTCAATAAATGTAGACTAAGCATTCAATACTTTAAAACAGAAATTCAATAAATGTAGTCCCAGTGACCTGAAAGAGTAATGCTTCTCCTTGTGTGTCTAATGGATTACCAAGGAGTATCTTTAGAGCCAGGATTTCAGAAACAACTATCAATGTCAAACTCAAGGACAAAACTATCACTGGAAAGGGCTTGCCCCAGAAAAAGAAAATTCCCAAGGGAGAACAAAGAGCTGAAGAAATCAGCCTGCACTCAATCCATAGAGACCTAGACTCCTGAGATATAAAAAACTCCTAACTGCTGCACTCACCTCAAAATCAGATTTCCTTCTAGGAGGGTGAATATTTCATCCAAGGTCAGGGATCAGACAAGGCCTAAAAGTCAATATTAGTGATGAGGCTAAGAAACATTTGAACTGGGTCCAGTGGCAGTCAACTTCATGGCTTGGTACTGACTCTGCTCACCAAGAAGGCTCCATGCATCTTGCCCTTGGTGCTGCCCCTGTGCATGTTGTGCACCTCTTTACCTTTTACACTCTGGTGTACAAAGTCCTTACCTCTAGCTCCGCCTGTGACTGGTTATTTCTCTTTTTCTTTCATTCATGCTGTGTTCTAACCTTGACTCATTGCTTATGTCTCCTAGATTAATTTCCTTTCATCTGTTCAAGTACAATTTATGAACTTATGATTGAATACTTCCAAAATTGGAGTTTTATTAATTGGGGAATAAATGCTGAATAAATACTGATGTTATCCAAGCTTTTTTTTTTTTTTTTTTTTTTTTTTTTAAGAAATGGTTCCTCTTTCTGTGACCCAGCCTGGAACACAGTGGTGTAGTCATATCTCACTGTAATCTTGAACTCCTGGGCTCCAATGATCCTCCTTCATCAGCCTCCCAAGTAGCTGGTATTACAGACATGAACCACCACACCTGGCTATTTTTGTTTTGTTTTGTAGAGACAAGGTCTCACTATGTTGCCCAAGCTGGTCTCAAACTCCTGGACTCAAGAGGTCTTTCTGCCGTGGCCTCCCAAAATGCTGGAATTACAGGCATGAGCCACTGCACCTGGGCCAAACTTTTAAAAGAAGAATCGGCTGTTCTTTTTTAAAAGAAAGCAGCCGAGTTCTAATGATGAAATTATTCTTCAAAAATATTTCTTTATGATATTTGGTATATTCAGGGTTTTGGAAATGATAACAATATTTTTGTCAAGTGAGAGAAGAACACAAACATGGAAGGCATATAATGAATATTCAAGCCTTATAATATACTAACATTTACCATTTGGATTTTCAATAATTTAATGGAGAACCAAAACATTTTTATTATTCAACATATTTGCATCTAGTTTATCCATCAGAGATGTAAATCCTGGTATCTAATCACGTTTATCTTGAAGGTATATTAATAACTTCACTGCTGATGGCTTTTGTGTTTTGTATTCAACTGTATGTTTGTTATTATGAGAACAATAAATATAATTTTTAAAAGAAAAATACAAAATTACATAAAATGAAACAATATTTAAGAGGAATGGAATAAAATAAAAATTATTAATAAAAACATAACTTTAGAAAACAAATGGATTTAAACTTTAACATTATGGTACAGAAGGTTTTCAAAAAATTATATACCCTAAAAAGAATTAAAATGATTCATGAATACCTTTTGGCTCTAAAACTTACTTAAATTGAATAATTTAAGTAGCTTGAAAAATTTTCAGTCCATTTTTACAGTTTGATTTAAAAAATAGCAAATAAAACATCACAGTCTTTGAGTGGTATTTATTAAGTTCCTAACTGCTTCCTTTAAAACTATATCAAGTACATAAATAACAACATAAGGGTGTATTAAAAATTGATCCTTGTGTTGCTTCTATGTTCATTTTCCTCCCTGTTCTCATTTACAGTATTTACTACCACCACCACCACAATATTTATAGAGCACCCACCACAATTGAAGGACTCTACTAACTTATGCATAATCTCACTTAACATTCCAAAGTAATCTGTGGCTAGGGGCTTGCCATGCTGCTGTTGGGAAAACTGAGGAATAGGGAAATTAAATAATGTGTCCTAGATCACACAGCTGGAGTTGGAGGAGCTGGAATTCAAATCAATTCTATTTGACTCTAGCACCTGAGCTGTTACTCACTCTAATATGTCTTTCAGAGTCTGAAGTCCATCTCCTTCAAAAGATCTGCTCACAGCTGTACAAGGAATGAGATCAGGTCCTTTGCAGGGACGTGCAGGAGGATAATTGCTCTTATCTTCAGCGAACTAACGCAGGAATAGAAAACCAAATACCGAATGTTGTAAGTGGAAGCTAAATGATGAGAGCACATGGACACACAGATGGGAACACCACACACTGGGGCCTGTTGGGGGCAGGGGTTGGGAGGATGAAGAGGAGCAGAAAGATAGGATAGGGTCAGGAAGACTAGCTAGTGGATGGGCTTAATATCTGGGTGATGGGATGATCTGTGCAGCAGACCACCATGGCACACATTCACCTATGTAACAAACCTGCACATCCTGCACGTGTACCCCTGAACTTAAAATAAAAGTTGGAAATTAAATAAAAAGATCTGCTCACTTCTCCAGATATCCAGTGAGATTTCCACACAGATCTCACTCACTTTTCTAAATCAATGTTTTTGTCACACATATTGGATTTTGATTATATACAGCCTTATATTGTTATGCATATGTTTAAAATGTGTAAAACTTGTTCCTCAACTAGACTATAAACTTTATGAAAGTAGCTTCATGTCTAATATGTGGCATATACTCTTCCAGTTTACCAAACCACTGATCTCAAACATAAGTACTCAGTGAATACTAGATGAATTGAATTTGGGTGTTACTATGTATAACAGGTGTTGACAGTTAATATTTAGCACACTTATCCTCATAATGTGCCAAGTACTTTACATATATTACTTCATTTAATTTTGGAGGTGGCCTGTGAAGTTGACTTCATCATGTCCATTTTACAAATGAAGAAACTGAATAAATGTTAAACAATCTCACCAAGGTCATACAGATAACTAGCGAAAGTCTGGGATTCAAATCCAAATTTTCTTAAAAATATCTGTGCTCTTATAATCTATAATCCTGTTACATTAGGACTTTGTAGGACAATTGGTATTAACAAAATTATGTTTGCTGCTGAGTAAAGACTAAACAAGAATTAAACAGAAACATCATTTATCATTGTTATATGTTCGAGAATCTGAGTACTGTGTGCCTGAATACATGGAACTGAATATGAGGGATGTGACCGATAATTTGATACTTACTTTGGAGTAGAGAAGAAGGAAATGGGTTGAAGAGACTCTTTCTAGCTACATCACTTTCTTGGGAGAAAGAAAATTGAGTTCAACAAGAATATTACCTGTAATCCTTCTACAACTAAAGCTTGACATTTAAATAGCCTATGATTTCATATGACATTAACTATCATTTCTTTTGGAGAAGTGAAGTTACTTTTATTTCTACAGCTTAACTTGTTGAGATGACTTAGTTTTAATATAAGAGATATTCCACAGTCCACTATTATTACATTATTAAAAATGACAGCTTGAATGTTCTCTTTTGACCACCAATTTCTCGGAAAGCATCACCTAGTCTTCCTACCTCAAGTTTGTAGTATATTAAAATATATATTTTATTCCTTCTCGGGGTCAACTTATAGTCATTATTTCACTTCTTGCTTTTTTCTTTCCTGATAGATGATTTGCCCCAAAAGACACTGAATCAAAACACAGGGCAGCAGGAGAGACAAAGAGCGCTCATGAGGAAAGAACTGACCCCCTATTGGACTTTCTCATAAACTGATGACTCACTCCTGTTGCAAACACTGGCTTCACTGAGGATAGATGTTCTGCTCTATACCTTTGCCAAAAGTGGCCACAATGGATTGGCAATATCTTTATTTGCTGAGAAGCAATACTTTTGATAGTTTACAAGGTGGCCATATCTAATAGAGTCATCCACATCCAAGGACAAAATTCATTTTAGTAAATAACAAATTGGAAAAAAAAAGACAAGAGATTTTTTTTTTCCTTTGGCCTTTTAAAACTCACATTTAACTATATACGTTTTCATGACACCATTTCATAAATGGCTAATGTATTTGGCTGGCAAAGCCAAATATAGTTCTATAAATAGCATTATTAATGATGAGGAACTGGAGATACAATAGGAAAAAGTGAATTGCTGCAGAATGAGATACAGCTGAGTAAGGCAGAAATAAGAAAGGGAGAAAATAGTCTAACACCACATGGGAAGATTGTCTCAATTCCAGGGGAGGGAAAAAAATGTATTGCCCCAGAAAAATGACCAGAATTACATCTTTTATGTTCATTTCAGCATTATTTATTATGGTGAAAATACAGAAATAATATACATGTTCAGCCATTCTGGCTCATGCATGTGAGAGAACATAATGCACCATAAAAATGAGTTGTAGAGAAATATTTAAAGATGAGAAAAATCAATTAAATAGTATAAACAAATAACCAGATTTCAGCCAGGTGTGGTGGCTCATGCCTGTAATCCCAGCACTTTGGGAGGCAGAGATGGGCGGATCACTTGGGCTCAGGAGTTCGAGACCAGCTTTGCCACTATGGTGAAACCCTGTCTCTACTAAAAATACAAAACTTAGCCAGGCACAGTGGTGTTTGCCTGTAGTTCCAGCTACTCAGGAGGCTGAGGCAGGAGAATTGCTTGAACCCACAAGGCGGAGGTTGCAGTGAGCTGGAGATCGTGCCACTGCACTCCAGCTTGGGTATCAAGAGCAAAACTTCATCTCAAAAAAATAAACAAATAAAATAATATAAAAATTAGCCAGGTGTGGTGGTACATGCCTGTAATCTCAGCTACTTGAGAGGCTGAGGCAGGAGAATCACTTGAACCCAGGAGGTGGAGGTTCCAGTGAGCCAGAGATCATGCCACCGCACTCCAGCCTGGGCAACAGAGTGAGACTCCATCTCAAAAAAGAAAAACAACCAAATTTCAAAATAGTACATATACCATTGATGCACATTAGCTAAAAACACATAGAGGTATTTAAGTGAACACACATATTATAAAGGAAAGAGGTTTAATTGAATCACAGTTCCATATGGCTGGGGAGGCATCACAATCATGGCTGAAGGTGAATGAGGTGCAAAGATAAGTCTTACGTGGGCATCAGGCAAAAGGGTTTGTGAAGGGGAGCTCCCATTTATAAAACCATCAGATCTCGTGAGACTTACTCACTATCACTAGAAAAGCATGGGAAAGACCAACCCCCATGATTCAATTATCTCTCACTGGGTCCCTCCCAGGACACAGGGGAATTATGGGAACTATAATTCAAGATGAGCTTTGGTGGGGACATAGCCAAACCATATCAGAGAGATATGCCAAGCCCTAGTGAATATAGCTTCATTTTTCATAGCTATGCCAAGTGTAAGCAGTGGTGTGGTGGAGCTGCCTATTACTGGCTATAAGAACTGATTGTACTCATCTTTTCCCATCTTCACATTCAGTGACGTCACTTTGGTAGCTTGAAATTGGCATGTATTTACAACACAGAAATTGGAAAATACTACAAATCTGGATATTCTTATCAGACAGGTAGCCCTTAAACATTTACCAACACATTACCGAGCAAAGTTTAGGGAAGAAACATCGTAGGATCCTGTAGAAGACAGAGTCTAATTGTAGACCCCATATAAAGCTGGACCCCAAAGAGCTGCATACTTGGTATAAGAGGGGAGTAGAGATAAGCCTACTCCACAGAAGGAATCATCAAGGAAACAAATTGATGCTGAGTGGAGAGCAAAACAGCCTTCTTGAAAATTAAACCACAAGCTCACCTTCATAAACATTTTAGGACCTGAAATTCATACTACCAGTGTGGTCCACAAAATTGTAAGCCAAAATTTGAAAGTGTCCAAGTTGATAGTATCCCCAGGTATCTGGATGATTCAAACATGCATTTTTTAAGTTCCTATGAATTTATTTTTTGTTTTATTTTAAACTTTTATTTACACGTACATGATTCTTATATGAGTACATATGCGGGTTTGTTATATAGGTAAACTGTGTGTCACAGGGGTTTGGTGTACAGATAATTTCATCACCAGGGTAATAAGTATAGTACCCAGTAGGTACTCCCACTCCTCCCACCCTCCACACTCAAGTAGGCTCCAGTGTGTATTGTTCCCCTCCCTGTGTTCACGTGTTCTCATTGTTCAGCTCCCATTTATAAGTGAGAACATGTGGTATTTGACTTTCTGTTCCTTTGTTAATTTGCTTAGGATAATGGCATCCAGCTCCATCCATGTTACTGCAAAGGACAAGATCTCATTCTTTTTTTATGGCTGCATAATATTCCATGGTGTGTATGTACCACATTTTCTTTATCCAGTCTACTGTTGGTGGGCATTTAGGTTGATTCCATTTCTTTGCTATTGTGAATAGTGCTGCAATAAACATACGTGTGCATGTGTCTTTATGGTAGAGTGGTTTATGTTCCCTTGGGTATATACCCAATAATGAGATTGCCAGGTCAAATGGTAATTCTGTCAAGCATACATTCTTTCTGTGGAAACATATCTACAATTTGGTCTCAAAAATTAGCCGAAATAAATATTAGCTCACATTAACAAATAAAAATAACACTCATGAAAAGATGGCAGCTTGAGTAAGAAAAAACAAAGAGCAAAATCAATCATGCAAAAGTTTTAAATATAATCTAAGCACAAAATTAACAATAAACAATATATTCAATATTTAAAGAAATAAAAGAGAATTGTAAATCTGAGAAGGAAATGAGAGTACATTAAAATATTAAAGAGACTCAAGAAAAACAAATGGAAATTCTAGAAATAAGAATAAAGTAATAAAAATTTAAAATTCAGTGAGCAGGGCGGAGCAAGATGGCCGAATAGGAACAACTCCAGTCTCCAACTCCCAGCGCGAGCAACACAGAAGACCGGTGATTTCTGCATTTTCAACTGAGGTACTGGGGTCATCTCACTAGGGAGTGCCGGACAATCGGTGCTGGTCAGCTGCTGCAGCTTGACCAGCGAGAGCTGAAGCAGGGCGAGGCATCGCCTCACCTGGAAGCGCAAGGGGGAAGGGGATCCGGTTTCCTAGCCAGGGGAACTGAGACACACAACACCTGGAAAATCGGGTAACTCCCACCCCAATACTGCGCTGTAAGCATACAGGCATTCCAGGAGAATATATCCCACACCTGGCCGGGAGGGTCCCACGCCCACGAAGCCTCCCTCACTGCTAACACAGCAGTCTGCCGAGATCTATCCGCAAGGCAGCAGCGAGGCTGGGGGAGGGGCGCCCGCCATTGCTGAGGCTTAAGTAGGTAAACAAAGCCGCTGGGAAGCTCGAACTAGGTGGAGCTCACAGCAGCTCAAGGAAGCCTGCCTGTCTCTGTAGTCTCCACCTCTGGGGACAGCGCACAGCTGAAGACCAACAGGGGAAGTAGCGGGAGCCGGTGCAGACGCGAACGACTCTGTCTGACAGCTTTGGGGAGAGCCGCGGATCTCCCAACGCGGAGGTTGAGATCTGAGAACGGACAGACTGCCTGCTCAGGTGTGTCCCTGACCCCTGAGTAGCCTAGCTGGGAGAAATCCCCCACTAGGGGCAGTCTGACACCCCACACCTCACAGGGTGGAGTACACCCCTGAGAGGACACTTCCAAAGGAAGAATCAGACAGGTACACTCGCTGTTCAGCAATATTCTATCTTCGGCAACCTCTGCTGCTGATACCCAGGCAAACAGGGTCTGGAGTGGACCTCAAGCAATCTCCAACAGACCAACAGAGAGTCCTTCTGACCGTCAGAAGGAAAACTATCAAACAGGAAGGACACCTATACCAAAACCCCATCAGTTCGTCACCACCATCAAAGACCAGAGACAGATAAAACCACAAAGATGGGGAAGAAGCAGGGCAGAAAAGCTGGAAATTCAAAAAATAAGAGCGCATCTCCCCCTGCAAAGGAGCGCAGCCCATCACCAGCAACGGATCAAAGCTGGTCAGAGAATGACTTGGACGAGAGGAGAGAAGAAGGCTTCAGTCCATCAAACTTATCAGAGCTAAAGGAGGAATTACGTACCCAGCGCAAAGAAACTAAAAATCTTGAAAAAAGAGTGGAAGAATTGACAGCTAGACTCATTAATGCAGAGAAGATCATAAACGAAATGACAGAGATGAAAACCATGACACGAGAAATACGTGACAAATGCACAAGCTTCAGTAACCGACTCGATCAACTGGAAGAAAGAGTATCAGCGATTGAAGATCAAATGAATGAAATGAAGCGAGAAGAGAAACCAAAAGAAAAAAGAAGAAAAAGAAATGAGCAAAGCCTGCAAGAAGTATGGGATTACGTAAAAAGACCAAATCTACGTCTGATTGGGGTGCCTGAAAGTGAGGGGGAAAATGGAACCAAGTTGGAAAACACTCTTCAGGATATCATCCAGGAGAACTTCCCCAACCTAGTAGGGCAGGCCAACATTCAAATTCAGGAAATACAGAGAACGCCACAAAGATACTCCTCGAGAAGAGCAACTCCAAGACACATAATTGCCAGATTCACCAAAGTTGAAATGAAGGAAAAAATCTTAAGGGCAGCCAGAGAGAAAGGTCGGGTCACCCACAAAGGGAAGCCCATCAGACTAACAGCAGATCTCTCGGCAGAAACTCTACAAGCCAGAAGAGAGTGGGGGCCAATATTCAACATTCTTAAAGAAAAGAATTTTCAACCCAGAATTTCATATCCAGCCAAACTAAGTTTCATAAGTGAAGGAGAAATAAAATCCTTTACAGATAAGCAAATGCTTAGAGATTTTGTCACCACCAGGCCTGCCTTACAAGAGACCCTGAAGGAAGCCCTAAACATGGAAAGGAACAACCGGTACCAGCCATCGCAAAAACATGCCAAAATGTAAAGACCATCGAGGCTAGGAAGAAACTGCATCAACTAACGAGCAAAATAACCAGTTAATATCATAATGGCAGGATCAAGTTCACACATAACAATATTAACCTTAAATGTTAATGGACTAAATGCTCCAATTAAAAGACACAGACTGGCAAACTGGATAAAGAGTCAAGACCCATCAGTCTGCTGTATTCAGGAGACCCATCTCACATGCAGAGACATACATAGGCTCAAAATAAAGGGATGGAGGAAGATCTACCAAGCAAATGGAGAACAAAAAAAAGCAGGGGTTGCAATCCTAGTCTCTGATAAAACAGACTTTAAACCATCAAAGATCAAAAGAGACAAAGAAGGCCATTACATAATGGTAAAGGGATCAATTCAACAGGAAGAGCTAACTCTCCTAAATATATATGCACCCAATACAGGAGCACCCAGATTCATAAAGCAAGTCCTTAGAGACTTACAAAGAGACTTAGACTCCCATACAATAATAATGGGGGACTTCAACACTCCGCTGTCAACATTAGACAGATCAACGAGACAGAAAGTTAACAAGGATATCCAGGAATTGAACTCATCTCTGCACCAAGCGGACCTAATAGACATCTATAGAACTCTCCACCCCAAATCAACAGAATATACATTCTTCTCAGCACCACATCGCACTTATTCCAAAATTGACCACATAATTGGAAGTAAAGCACTCCTCAGCAAATGTAAAAGAACAGAAATTATAACAAACTGTCTCTCAGACCACAGTGCAATCAAACTAGAACTCAGGACTAAGAAACTCAATCAAAACCGCTCAACTACATGGAAACTGAACAACCTGCTCCTGAATGACTACTGGGTACATAACGAAATGAAAGCGGAAATAAAGATGTTCTTTGAAACCAATGAGAACAAAGATACAACATACCAGAATCTCTGGGACACATTTAAAGCAGTGTGTAGAGGGAAATTTATAGCACTAAATGCCCACAAGAGAAAGCAGGAAAGATCTAAAATTGACACTCTAACATCACAATTAAAAGAACTAGAGAGGCAAGAGCAATCACATTCAAAAGCTAGCAGAAGGCAAGAAATAACTAAGATCAGAGCAGAACTGAAGGAGATAGAGACACAAAAAACCCTCCAAAAAATCAATGAATCCAGGAGTTGGTTTTTTGAAAAGATCAACAAAATTGACAGACCGCTAGCAAGGCTAATAAAGAAAAAAAGAGAGAGGAATCAAATAGATGCAATAAAAAATGATAAAGGGGATATCACCACTGACCCCACAGAAATACAAACTACCATCAGAGAATACTATAAACGCCTCTACGCAAATCAACTAGAAAATCTAGAAGAAATGGATAAATTCCTGGACACTTACACTCTCCCAAGGCTAAACCAGGAAGAAGTTGAATCCCTGAATAGACCAATAGCAGGCTCTGAAATTGAGGCAACAATTAATAGCCTACCCACCAAAAAAAGTCCAGGACCAGATGGATTCACAGCTGAATTCTACCAGAGGTACAAGGAGGAGCTGGTACCATTCCTTCTGAAACTATTCCAATCAATAGAAAAAGAGGGAATCCTCCCTAACTCATTTTATGAGGCCAACATCATCCTGATACCAAAGCCTGGCAGAGACACAACAAAAAAAGAGAATTTTAGACCAATATCCCTGATGAACATTGATGCAAAAATCCTCAATAAAATACTGGCAAACCGGATTCAGCAGCACATCAAAAAGCTTATCCACCATGATCAAGTGGGCTTCATCCCTGGGATGCAAGGCTGGTTCAACATTCGCAAATCAATAAACGTAATCCAGCATATAAACAGAACCAAAGACAAGAACCACATGATTGTCTCAATAGATGCAGAAAAGGCTTTTGACAAAATTCAACAGCCCTTCATGCTAAAAACGCTCAATAAATTCGGTATTGATGGAACGTACCTCAAAATAATAAGAGCTATTTATGACAAACCCACAGCTAATATCATACTGAATGGGCAAAAACTGGAAAAATTCCCTTTGAAAACTGGCACAAGACAGGGATGCCCTCTCTCACCACTCCTATTCAACATAGTGTTGGAAGTTCTGGCTAGGGCAATCAGGCAAGAGAAAGAAATCAAGGGTATCCAGTTAGGAAAAGAAGAAGTCAAATTGTCCCTGTTTGCAGATGACATGATTGTATATTTAGAAAACCCCATCGTCTCAGCCCAAAATCTCCTTAAGCTGATAAGCAACTTCAGCAAAGTCTCAGGATACAAAATTAATGTGCAAAAATCACAAGCATTCTTATACACCAGCAACAGACAAGCAGAGAGCCAAATCAGGAATGAACTTCCATTCACAATTGCTTCAAAGAGAATAAAATACCTAGGAATCCAGCTTACAAGGGATGTAAAGGACCTCTTCAAGGAGAACTACAAACCACTGCTCAGTGAAATCAAAGAGGACACAAACAAATGGAAGAACATACCATGCTCATGGATAGGAAGAATCAATATCGTGAAAATGGCCATACTCCCCAAGGTTATTTATAGATTCAATGCCATCCCCATCAAGCTACCAATGAGTTTCTTCACAGAATTGGAAAAAACTGCTTTAAAGTTCATATGGAACCAAAAAAGAGCCCGCATTGCCAAGACAATCCTAAGTCAAAAGGACAAAGCTGGAGGCGTCACGCTACCTGACTTCAAACTATACTACAAGGCTACAGTAACCAAAACAGCATGGTACTGGTACCAAAACAGAGATATAGACCAATGGAACAGAACAGAGTCCTCAGAAATAATACCGCACATCTACAGCCATCTGATCTTTGACAAACCTGAGAGAAACAAGAAATGGGGAAAGGATTCCCTATTTAATAAATGGTGCTGGGAAAATTGGCTAGCCATAAGTAGAAAGCTGAAACTGGATCCTTTCCTTACCCCTTATACGAAGATTAATTCAAGATGGATTAGAGACTTAAATGTTAGACCTAATACCATAAAAACCCTAGAAGAAAATCTAGGTAGTACCATTCAGGACATAGGCATGGGCAAGGACTTCATGTCTAAAACACCAAAAGCAACGGCAGCAAAAGCCATAATTGACAAATGGGATCTAATTAAACTAAAGAGCTTTTGCACAGCAAAAGAAACTACCATCAGAGTGAACAGGCAACCTACAGAATGGGAGAAAATTTTTGCAACCTACTCATCTGACAAAGGGCTAATATCCAGAATCTACAAAGAACTCAAACAAATATACGAGAAAAAAACAAACAACCCCATCAAAAAGTGGGGAAAGGATATGAACAGACATTTCTCAAAAGAAGATATTCATACAGCCAACAGACACATGAAAAAATGCTCATCATCACTGGCCATCAGAGAAATGCAAATCAAAACCACAATGAGATACCATCTCACACCAGTTAGAATGGCAATCATTAAGAAGTCAGGAAACAACAGGTGTTGGAGAGGATGTGGAGAAATAGGAACACTTTTACACTGTTGGTGGGATTGTAAACTAGTTCAACCATTATGGAAAAGAGTATGGCAATTCCTCAAGGATCTAGAACTAGATGTACCATATGACCCAGCCATCCCACTACTGGGTATATACCCAAAGGATTATAAATTAGTCTACTACAAAGACACATGTACACGTATGTTTATTGCGGCACTATTCACAATAGCAAAGACTTGGAATCAACCCAAATGTCCATCTGTGACAGACTGGATTAAGAAAATGTGGCACATATACACCATGGAATACTATGCAGCCATAAAAAAGGATGAGTTTGCGTCCTTTGTAGGGACATGGATGCAGCTGGAAACCATCATTCTTAGCAAACTATCACAAGAAGAGAAAACCAAACACCGCATGTTCTCACTCATAGGTGGGAACTGAACAATGAGATCACTTGGACTCGGGAAGGGGAACATCACACACTGGGGTCTATCATGGGGAGGGGGGAGGGGGGAGGAGGGAGGGATTGCATTGGGGAGTTATACATGATATAAATGATGAATTGATGGGTGCTGACGAGTTGATGGGTGCAGCACACCAACATGGCATAAGTATACATATGTAACAAACCTGCACGTTATGCACATGTACCCTAGAACTTAAAGTATAATAAAAAATAAAAAAAAAAAAAAAAAAAAAAAAAAAAAAAATTCAGTGAGCAGGTTAAACAGAATATTAGACACAGCTGAAGAGAGAATTAGAAATATCAGAAGGCAGATTTAAAAGAAGTCTCTAGAATGCAGCAAAAATGAGACAAAGAGGTCATAAATATGTAAGTGATGTTAAGAAGTATAGTAGAAAGATAAAGGGAATAGATGTATGGTAAATCCATAAATAAAAACACAAGAATATAAATATCAAATTTAGGATTATGGTTACCTATGAGATAAATTGAGGGATGGATAAAGTGGGGGTACTTAGGGCTTCAAAGATACTAGAACATTCTATTTCTTAAGATTGGTGATGGGTACAGGTGCTCCTTTTTATTGTTCTTATGCCTTAAAGTATAATAGAAATACTCCTTTTTATATTGTCAATATTGAATAAAAACCAGTTTTAAAGTAGCTGGAAAGGAAATATTCCACAGTGTTAACTATAATGGCATTTGACTCATGAGACTATGGCTATTTTATTTTCCCATCTTTTCTCATACTCAAATATTACTTCATGAGACTATTAAATTTATAATAAAAATATAATGATAAATACACTTAAAAGAAGAAGCATATCTTTTCCCAACATGATAAATATCTTTGCATAAAATAGCAAACTCAGATGATCCTATTATCTAGGACCTTCCCTTTTATTTACAGATAAATAGATATATTTTTAAAATATTACATACCAAAGTGAGAAGGCTCCTTTGGGTTCCAATTTTTCTCTGATTTCTAATGAATTAAGGAAGCCTTTTAATTACTCTTTAAAACCTATGCAGATTCTTAAACTGAATTACTTCAGTTTCTTAATTGTATTTAATGACAAATTAATTAGAGGTCTGGGACTGGTAAAATTATAATAAGACTGCTGAGGCTTAAACTTATTTCAAACAGTGTCTGTGACAGAGACAAGACTGATTTATTTTTTTACTTACTGTGTGTATAGAAAGGTTAGAATGAGGCCCATTGATAAGACAGGCACTGACACTGGTAGGTTTTTAGAGAATTTGTTCAGGCTTCAAAGCATTTTATTTTATTTTTTGAGACAGGGTCTCGCTCGGTCACTTAGGCTAGAATGCAATACCGCAATCTTGTCTCACTGCAGCCTCCCCTGACTCAAGTTATCCTCCCACCTCAGCCTCCTGAGCAACTGGAATTACAGGCATGCACCACCAAACCTAGCTAATTTTTGTATTTTGGGTAGAGATGGGATTTTCCATGTTGCCCAGGCTGGTCTTGAACTCCTGGGCTCAAGCAATTTGCCCGCCTTGGCCTCCAAAGTGCTGAGATTACAGGCATGAGCCACTAAGCCTGGCCCAAAGCATTTTAAATAACTTGGTAATTAATCAAATCTTAAAGACAGAAAAAAGACTTTTTAAAGTCCCAAACTTGACCTGCTACAAAATGACAGTTTGCAAAATCATTTAATAGAAACAAAAAGATAAAAATTTTAAAATAATCTTATTGAAAGTCTTCAATTTTTCTAACACAAACAAGCTATTTTGTAATACATTTAAGGCTGAATACTTCCTATTTGAAAAATGTAATTTTATTAGTAAATTTTACTTATTGAAAATAAATTGTCAGGCTGGGCGCAGTGGTTCACACCTGTAATCCCAGCACTTTAGGAGCTTGAGGCAGGTGGATCTCTTGAACTCAGGAGTTTGAGACCAGCCTGGACAAAATGGCAAAACCCTATCTCCACAAAAAATACAAAATTTAGCCGGGTGTGGTGGTGCACACCTTTAGTCCCAGCAAACCAGGGGGCTGAGTTGGGAGGATCACTGAGCCTGGGAGGCCCAGGCTGCAGTGAGCAGAGATCAAGCCACTGCACTCCAACCTAAGCAACAGAGCTAGACCATGTCTCAAAATAATAATAATAGTAATAATAATAATAAATTGTCATAAGTATTTTTTGTTTCCAGCCATATTTATTGAGCTATAATTGATATACAATAAAATTCAGTTACTAAGCACAGTTTGATTTTGACAAATTTATGCAATTATGTAATCCAAATACTTATAAAGTTATAAATTATTTCCATCACCTCAGAAATTTCCCTTGTGACACTGCCTCTCAACCCTTAATGACATCCAACTACTGTCCTGATTTCTATTACCATTAACTAGATTTGATTTTTCTAGAATCATGAATACTTATCAAGAATATTTATTCTTATGTCTAGCTTCTTTCATTGAACATAATATTTTTTAAATATTCTGTTTGACACTACTATTTGCTTATTCATTTTTCTGTTGATGACTACTTGGGGGTGATTCCAGGTTTTAGCTATTATAAAGCTACTATAGGCATTTTTGCACAAGGCTTTGGTGAACAATATATTTTGAATCCTTTTGGATTACATAGGTGTGGAATTACAGGATCATAAAGCAAATATATATTTACCTTTTAAAATAACTGCTACAAATTTCCTTAAAGTGGTTATATCATATTATACCATTATACATTTCCATCATGACTGTATGATAGTTTTGGCTGATTCACTCTTTGCCAACATTTGGTATGGTTGGTTAGTCTTTCATTTTAACCATTCTTGTGTATGTAGTGGGCTGAAATTTTCTCTCCTTGAATGTTCTGGTATGGTCTTGATATAGGGGCAATCTGACCTCCTAAAGCAATTTGGGAAGCATCTCTTCTTCCTGTATTTTCTGAAACTGTGGCAAGTTTTATATTCTATTTCAAATGAAGGTTTTAATTTCTTTGATAAGTATAAGGCTTTGGAGGTTTTCAATATATTGTCATGTTCATTTTTGTAATTTGATGTTTGAAATTTGTCTGTTTACTGAGGTTGTTTAAATTATTTGTGTAAAATTGTTTATAATGTCCCTTTTTGTCCTTTAACATCTGTATAATTTGTAATATCCTCTCTATCATTTTTAATATTGACAATTTTGGCTTTAATTCTTTTATTGATCAGTCCTACTAGATATTTATCAACTTTATTAATCTTTTCAAAGAACCAATTTTTTATATTGTTCATCTTTTGTGTCCATTTTCTACTTCACTAATTTCAAATTACTTCTTTTACTTATATTGTGTTAATTTGTTCCAATTTTTCTAGCTTCTTAAATTGAAAGCATAAATCATTTAATGTATATATTTTTTTCTAATATAAGCATTTAAAGCCATAGATTTATCTCTAAGTTCAGCTTTAGTATGTATGCCACAAATTTTCAAATGCTATATCTAATTGCCATTTCATTGCTAATTTTTTTTACTTCTCTTGTGATTTCTTCTATGATCCATGAGTTATTTAAAAATTTGTTTATTTTCCAAATATCTGAAGATTCTCTAGATATTTTACTGTTACTAATCTAGCTTAATACTATTGTGGTCAGAGACATACATTCTGTATGATTTTAATCACTGAAATTTATTACAACTTGTTTTGTGGCCCAGTTTGGTCTATCTTGATACATTTTCCATGTGCAATTTAGAATAATTGTATTGTTTTGGTCTGGTTATTTTATAACTAAATTAGGTGAATTTAGTTCATAGAGTTTCTCTAATCTTCTATATCTTTATTAATTTTTTTTTATCTAATTGCTCTATTCATTACTGAGGTATCAAAATCTCCAACTATATTTTTGCATCTATTTTACGCTATTACTTCAAGCATTTAGGAGCTTTATATTAGGTGTATAGACATTATTTTCTCTTGGATGAGTATGAAATGTCCCTCTTTTATCTAGGAATACTCTGTTTTACAGAGTCTGATATTTAGAGACTCATACCAGTTTATTTGTGTTTAGTATATGCATTACATATCTTTTCCATTCTTTTACTTTGTTTGTCTTTACAGTTAAAATGTATTACTGATAAATAGCATAATTGAGTCTGAATTTTTATCTAGACTGGCTTTCACTTATTTTAACTGAAAAGCTCGATACTCCATTTACCTTTCATGCAATTATTGATGTGTTTGTGTTTAATTCTACCATGTTAGTGATTTTTTTTCTATCTGTCCCATTTTCTCTTTATATCTGTTTCTCCCTATCATCTCTTGAGTGAATCCAGTCTTTTAAAATATATTCTATTTTAGCTTCTCAATTGACTTTTTAGTTGCACCTCTTGGTGGAGATTACAATATGTAACTGATATGGACTGAATTTTGTTCCCTCAAAATTCATATGTTGAAACTCTAACCCCCAATGTGTTAGCATTTGGAGATGAGGCTTTTGAAAGGTAATTAGGTTTAAATGAGGTCATGAGTGTGGGGTCCTCGTGATATAGTTACTATCATTATAAGAAGAGACCAGAGAACTTGCTTGCTTTCTCTCTCCACTATATGGGGACATAGTGAGAAAGTGGCCAGGAAGAGAGCCCTCACCAGGAACCAAACTGGCTGGCACCTTGATTTTGAACTTCTCAACCCCCAGAACTATAAGAAATAGATGTCCGTTGTTTAAGCCATCCAGTCTACTATGTTTTGTTATGGCAACCTGAGTCAACTAAGACTGACTGCATCTTTATCTTTCATAGTATATCTTCCACAATTAATTTATGACTTCATCAATAGCATAAGCATCTTACAACAAAGAACTTCTAATTACTGCCCTCCCTCACTTTGTGCTATTCTTTTCATACATTCAACTTTTATTTATGCTATAAATCCCATAATATACTGCTATTAATTTTTATTTAAACAACCAATAGTTTTTAAATGGAATTTGAATATATGTATATTTCTATTTGATAATTTTTGTCTGGTACCTTTCCTCTGTGGAATATTTTTTCTTCAGTCTTAAGAAATTCTCTTAGGATTAATTTAATTGCAGGCCTGATAAAGAGGAATATTGTTCCAGATTTTCTACACGTGCAAATGTCTTTATTTTACCTTCATGCTTGAAGATTATTTTGCTGGGTATAGAATACTAGATTGTAGTTTTACTCTTTCAGCACTTAGAAGCTATTGTTCCATTGTCTTCTAGCCTTCAGTTGTTGCTGATGAGTAGTCTGTCAACATTCTTACTGTCATTCATCTGTATGCAATGTGTTTTCTATTCTCTGGCTGCTTTTAAGATGTTCCTTTTATCTTGGAGTCTGTTAGCAGTTTGACTATGATGTGCCTATGTGTAATTTAATTTGTATTTATTCAGATTAGAGTTTGCTGAGTTTCTTGAATATGTACATTGAGGATTTTCATCAATTTAAGATTTTTGACCTTATTCTCTTTGTTCTCTTTCCATAACTCAAATTACATGTATGATTGATCATTTTATATTGTTTCACTTATCTCAAACATATTTTTTCTCTCTCATGTTTCACTTTTGTATCAGTTTATATAATTCCTATTGACCTATCTTCAAGTACACAAATTCATTCTTGTGGTATGTACTCTGGTCTTGTACGCCCACAAAAGAATTCTTCATCTTTGTCATCATATTTTTTCATATCTAGGCTCTTTTTAAAATAGTTTTTACAGCTTTTCTGATATTCCCTATCTTTTCACAAATACTGTTCACCTTTTCTACTAGTACCATTAGCTAGTTTATCATGATTATTTTAAATACTTTGATATGTTCAACACTTCTATCATCTTTGGGTCTTATTCAAGTGGCTATTTTCTTTCTTGAGTATGAGTCATATTTGCTTGCTTCTTTGTGTATCTCATAATTTTTATTAAATGTTAACATTGTATATAAAGGAATAAAGATGAAAGCAAATAAAACTTTTACTCAGAAAAGGGTACCTTCTTTTCATTCAGGCTGTTAATGAGAGGCTATCTGTAATTGAGATGAGTATAGACTTTCTGATGCTTTAGATTTAGTTCAGTACAGACTTCAAAGGTTTGAGGGTAGGATTAGAATATTCCCTTTAGCACAGCTTGAGATCTGAGTAATTGGAGAGTTTGCCTAAGTTCTCTTTCCCTGACTTTAGCCTTTGGTATGCCTGGTGCACCTGTTTTTCAGGGGATTTTCTGTCAGCTCTTTAATTTCTCTCTCATCTCCAGTGGGCTGCTGCTTTAAACTTTTGAGGCCTGAAATGCCTGGAAGTTTCCTTGCAGTTGTCCTGCTTTACCTCAGGTTTCAGCAGGCCCAGCACACCTGCATCTAAGAAGAGTAGTGACATCTCTCACAAGTCTCCTACCCCTCACCCAACCATAGAAAGCTCCCCATTCTCAGGCCTATAGTGCTTTGTGGAATTCCCTCCATTCTCCTGTCTTCCTTCATACTTTAGCCTGTGCTTCTGGAGGATAAATCTCTCCACTTCTCTGTCCTTCCCCAATCTTGCCAGCAATGACTCAGTGGAGGCCTTTGGAAAATATTTGAAAAGAGCAAACTGTCTTTGTGTATGGGCCACTTAGGGCTTCTGAATCATCACACCAGGGTTTATTTGGCCTTTAAAACTATGTTAAAAAGCTCAGCCATTTTCTTCTTATTTGCTTTTGTGGCAGCTTCCTCCTCCTCCAGCTTTTCTACAAGGATGGAGTAGCTGAGGATTTCTTCTCTCACTCTGATTTAGTTCATTAGTCTTTTTTGCATCCTCAGCTCTCTTTTGTTGAACCAAACCCATGCATTTGTTATCCCCTTTCATTCTTGTTAGGGTAGGAGCAATGTTTCCTTGTGACTTTCTATTATTCTACACCCTAAGTGGATGCAAAGGAGCTAGCATACATATTCAAATAACATAAGACTATCTCTTAAATCTTCCTATACAAAATTAAGTTCCTCAGATAAGTTTATGTTATTTCTCCTATATCCAGGCAGGATTATGACTACATTAACTTGGATTTGATCCTAGGGATTCTCAATCTTTTCTTGAGAAAGTTACTTTCAATATAATAGAAGTTCTGTGTCCTATCATAGAAATTAGATCTAGTGTAATTAAACCTTATCCTAAGCAAATCCCTCAACAATGAATCTTCTCTCTCCCAGTGACTCCCCACCACCTAGTCTATCACTTAGGCACCTTCCTCTAATATGTGTGTTCTTTAATCCAGCCTGTACATTGCTTAGAGAGAACCCCTAAATCACAGAGCTGATCCTGTCTTTGAAGCCCTTCAATGACTTCCCATAGAACAGTTAATAATGCTCTTCATGATCTGGCCCTGCATTATTGTCACAACCCCTCTGCTCTAGATCATAAGGTATACAATTTTATTTGCATCCAACACCTATTTTGAACTCATAGTTTAGTAGTAGAAAAATTAATCTAGTCAATTTTGGGTAAATCCAGTGAATTCATTATTTTCTTGCACCTCATTTTCTCCCCTAGGTTGAGTGTCTCATTCCTGATTGTCATGGGCCTATCTTGAAATATTTCAATTAGGCCGGGTGCGGTGGCTCACACCTGTAATCCCAGCACTTTGGGAGGCTGAGGCGGGCGGATCACGAGGTCAGGAGATTGAGACCATCCTGCCTAACACGGTGAAACCCCGTCTCTACTAAAAATACAAAAAAAAAAAAAATTAGCCAGGCGTGGTGGCGGGCGCCTGTAGTCCCAGCTGCTCGGGAGGCTGAGGCAGGAGAATGGCGTGAACCTGGGAGGCGGAGCTTGCAGTGAGCCGAGATCACACCACCGCACTCCAGCCTGGGCAACAAAGCGAGACTCCGTCTCAAAAAAATATATATATATATATTTCAATTACCATCACTCTTCTACACTGGAAAATCCAGCAATGTCTGGGTTTTCATTTGTCCTCTAGTCATGGGTTCCACATTATAGCTGTTGCTGTGCTTTTTTCCTCCTTGTTATGAAGCCCAACATCACAAATCCACAGGTTCTCAGTGTCATCTTCACAGAAAAGTCTTTTGGCTACTTCCCTCTCCTGGTTCAGTCTTGCAAGGACTCTGTAAGACTTCCTATGATTCTTCTGTCTATTCATTATATTCAGAAATTTCTAATCTATTCTCTAGTGCTATGGTGATATAAAGAATTCTGTGGGGCTTGTCATTTTCCAGGTAACCCAGAAGGGCAGCAGAATACAAGCCTCCTTAACTGTATTAGTTTGTTTTCATGTAGCTGATAAAGACATACCCAAAACTGGGAACAAAAAGGGGTTTAATTGGACTTACAGTTCCACATACTGGGGAGGCCTCAGAATCATGGCAGGAAGCAAAAGCCACTTTTTTTTCTTTCTTTTTCTTTTTTGAGACAGAGTCTAGCTCTGTCACCAGGCTGGAGTGCAGTGGCACGATCTTGGCTAACTGCAACCTCCACCTCCCAAGTTCAAGTGATTCTCCTGTCTCAGCCTCCCGAGTAGTTGGGACTACAGGCATCTGTCACCATGCCCAGCTAATTTTTGTATTTTTAGTAGAGATGAGGTTTCATTATGTTGGCCAGGATGGTCTTGATCTCCTGACCTTGTGATCTGCCCACCTTGGCCTCCCAAAGTGCTGGGATTATAGGCGTTAGCCACTGCGCCCTGCCAAAAGGCACTTCTTACACAGTGGCGGCAAGAGAAAAATGAGGAAGAAGCAAAAGTGGAAACCCTGATAAACTCATCAGATCTCCTGAGACTCATTCACTGTCATGAGAATAGCACTGAAAACACCAGCCTCCAATTACCTCCCCCTGGGTCCCTCCCACAACATGTGGGAATTCTGGGAGATACAATTTAAGGTGAGATTTGGGTGGGGACACAGGCAAACCATATCATTCCACCCTTGACCCTGCCAGATCTCATGTCCTCACATTTAAAACCAATCATGCCTTCCCAATAGTCCCCCAAAATCTTAACTCACTTCAGCATCAACCCAAAAGTCCACAGTCCAAAGTCTCATCCAAGACAAGGCAAGTCCCTTCCACCTGTGAGCCTGTAAAGTCAAAACCAAACAAGTTTCTTCCTAGATACAATGGGGGTACAGGTATTGGGTAAATACAGCCATTCCAAATGGGATAAATTGGCCAAAACAAAGGGGTTAGACGGCCAATGTAAGTCTGAATTCCAGCAGGGCAGTCAAACCTTAAAGCTCCAAAATAATCTCCTTTGATGCCATCTCTTGCATCTGGGTCACCCTGATGTAAGAGGTGGGTTCCTATGGTCTTGGGCCGCTCCACCCCTGTGGCTTTTCAGGATACAGCCTCCTTCCTGGCTGCTTTCATGGGCTGGCACTGATTGTGACTTTTCCAGGTGCATGGTGCAAGCTGCCAGTGGATCTACCATTTTGGGGTCTGGAGGATGTTGGCCCTCTTCTCACAGCTCCACTAGGCAGTGTCCCAGTATGGACTCTGTGTGGGGGCTCCAACCCCACTTTTCCCTTCCTCACTGCCCTAGCAGAGGTTCTGCACGAGTGCCCTGCCCCTGTAGCAAACTTTTGCCTGGGCATCCAGGCATTTCCATACATCTTCTGAAATCTAGGTGGAGGTTCCCAAACCTCAATTCTTGACTACCATGCACCCACAGGCTCAACATCACATAGAAGTTGCCAAGGGTTGGGGCTTCAACCCTCTGAAGCCACAGCCTGAGCTCTATGTTAGCCCCTTTCAGCCATGGCTGAAGTGGCTGGAACACAGGGCACCAGGTCCCTAGGCTGCACATAGCATGGGGACCCCGGCCCCGGCCCACAAAACCACTTTTTCCTCCTGAGCCTCCAGGTCTGTGATGGGACGGTCTTCTGGGAAGTTGTCTGACATGGCCTGGAGACATTTTCCCCATGGTCTTGGGGATTAACATAAGGCTCCTTGCTACTTTGCAAATTTCTAGAGCTGGCTTGAATTTCTTCTCAAAAAATAAGTTTTTCTTTTCTACTGCATCATCAGGCTACAAATTTTCTGAACTTTTATGCTCTGCTTCCCTTTTAAAATTGAATGATTTAGCAGCACCCCAGTCACTTTTTGAATGCTTTGCTGCTTAGAAAGTTCTTCCTCCAGATACCCTAAATCATCCCTCTCAAGTTCAAAGTTCCACAAATATCTAGGGAAGGGGCAAAATGCTGCCAGTCTCTTTGCTAAAACATAACAGGAGTCAAGGTCACCACTGCTCCAGTACCTACAAGTTCCTTATCTCCATCTGAGACCACCTCAGCCTGGACCTTATTGTCCATATCATTATCAGACTTTTGGTCAAAGCCATTCAACAAGTCTCTAGGGAGTTTCAAACTTTCTTACATTTTCTTAACTTCTTCTGAGCCCTCCAAACTATTTCAACCTCTGCCTGCTACCCAGTTCCAAAGTCGCTTCCACATTTTCAGGTATCTTTTCAGCAATGCCCATTCTGTTGGTGTCAATTTACTATATTAGTTTGTTTTCAAGCTGCTGATAAAGACATACCCAAAATTGGGAATAAAAAGAGGTTTAATTGGACTTAACAATTCCGCATGGCTGGGGAGGCCTCAGAATCATGGCAGGAGGTGAAAGGCACTTCATACATGGTGGCAAGAGAAAAATAAGGAAGAGGCAAAAGCAGAAACCCCTAATAAACCCATCAGATCTTGGTGAGACATATTCACTATCACAAGAATAGCAAGGGAAAGACTGGCCCCCATGATTCAATTACCTCCTCCTGGGTCCCTCCCATAACATGTGGCAATTTTGGGAGATACAATTCAAGTTGAGATTTGGGTAGGGACTCAGCCAAATCATAGCATTAACTTTCACAATTTCAAATTTATATGGGGTCATATATTCTCCCTTGAAGTTTAGAGAAATCTTATCTTAAATGGGAGTTATAAAAACGAATTCTGCCTCATCACACTCTTCTCCAGGTACCTCTGACTTACTCTTGTACTACAGCTTTTGAAACTCAAAAGCCAAGGCTTGACATCTTTGTTCTCTGTTTCTACAGGGACATCTCCCAATGAGCACAATGTGGCCCCCTATCTAATGACTTAAAAGCAGAAAGGGAGTACTGGGTAATAGAAAATAATGGGGAGATGGAAGGAGAAAGAAAAATGTATCACTTAATGTTTCAAAACATCTACCACATACACTTGTTTTTACTCTTTTCAAATTAAAGTAGTTGAGACCAGTAGAAAAGCAAGATAGCAGCATTCCCTACACTACTGCTAGCTGTTTTTTAAAGGTGATACTATTGGGCCTCTATCAGTGGAGCATATATTTGGGCTGGGTTTTTTATTGTGTCCATATAGTGTATTAACCATTCACCACAATCTCCTCCACCCTACACTTCTGATCAGTAATATACGCCAGATGAACCGTAACAAAAAGAGAGGGGCATCGCCTACAATGGCACAGCCAAGAGCTAATTGATTATACATAGGATTCTCCTAAAAACCCAGATTATGAACCACAGATCTCTTAGAGTTAAGAACATTATAAAAATTAATGTTCTTAATTGGTAGGACAGCAGTCCTACCACACTGCAGAGACGTTCTTCTTCTTCTTCGGGTTTTTTTTTTTTTTTTTTTGGAAACGGAGTTCTGCTCTTGTTGCCCAGGCTGGTGTGATCTCGGCTCACGGCTACCTCCGCATCATGGGTTCAAGCGATTCTCCTGTCTCAGCCTTCTGAGTAGCTGGGATTACAGGTGCCCGCCACTATGCCTGGCTAATTTTTGGTATTTTTAGTAGAGATGGGGTTTCACCATGTTAGCCAGGCTGGTCTCGAACTCCTGACCTCAGGTGATCTGCCCGCCTCAGCCTCCCAAAGTGCTGGGATTACAGACATGAGTCATTGCGCCCGGCCTAGGCTTTCTTCTTCATGTTCCATCTTGGCATATGCTAAAACCATAGGGTCAGTAGGGACCAAGAGATCAAACAGGAGATGCCTTATATGCTCAAATAGGAGGGAATACTTTTCTTCAAAGGCTTAAAGGAGATTCCACAACCCTCCATAGTAAATTTGTTCAATATTTCTCTGACAAAATGTATCCATTAAAAAGAAATCATGCAGCTGCTGAACAAGTTTCGACTGTTATTTTCTAAACCATGGTGATAGAAACAGTAATCACTATGGCTTTCAGGGAAAACCTTAACATATCTGAAGGTCATTCCTGAGGCCTTCCAAGAGGCTAGTATATAAAACAAAACAAAACTGACAATGACAAGAACAATCAAACAGGCATTTTAAACATTTAACATTCGTGAAGCTAAATATTGAGGTTTTAGGTTGCAAAACCTAAAACTTAGGAGAAAAGACCAGAAGAAGAAATCTCTCTCATGATTAAATAAATTTATTAAGTGTATAAGAGTATGTAGTGTTATACCAGTTGCTGTGCAAAAAGTTCAGGGATTATTTTTTGTATTAGACAGCTTTTGTTGTGTAGCAAACTATTAATACTCCAAAACTAGTGACTTAAAAGAGCAAATAGTTATTAGTTCTGAAAGTTCTGTCCTTCTGGTCAGTGCCAGACAGCTCAAGGCTCACTCACATTTCTGGCACTTGGCAGGCTGACTGGTCTGAAGTGGGCTTACTACTATGTGTGGCAGCTGGCCCAATATTGGTTAGAGAAATGGTCATGATTTCTCATTATCCAGCAACCTAACTGAGGCTCATTCTCTTGGTGATGAAAGGATTTCCAGCATCAAGACAGGCCAATCCTCTATGCACAAGAAGTATTCGAGCTTCTGCATGCATCATAGTTGCTAATGTTCCATTGGCCAAAGTAAGTCATACGCTGGATTTAAACCTCTCACAGAGGTGTGAAAAAATACACCTGGGGTAAAAAAAGTTGAAATTCTATTTATGGTTCAGATAAAAACTCAGATTTGGTATTGGATATCTATTTTGGTCCCAAGGGTGAAGTGAAGGAGTATATCTCATGATAATAAGGGGTATACATAGAGGGATTAGAGAAATTTATGGCCATGTTATAATCTCCCACTTCATGCATCTTTGTCTACAGTTAAGATAAGGCAATAATTTCAGCTGTATTTGAGTTGAAAAGGTCAAAAGCAAAGGTTATTCTAGGAGACTTTTACATAGTTTCTTTTGCTATTTCTACTGAACAGAAAGTGTACAAATCCTAAGGATTTACAATTCAATGTAAAATGAATACACTTGTGTAACTAACACTCATGTCTGAGAAGAGAATATTATTAACACCCCAGTAGTTTTTTCCTAACACTTATCCCTTCTTCAACATCACCCCATTCTCCTTCTCAAAGGTAACCACTATTCTGACTCGATTAGTTTTGCCTGTTTAACAACTTCATGTAGATGGGATCATATACTGTGCATTCCTTTGTCTGGCTTCTGTATTTAGCATATATGCTTGTTAGACACATTCATGTTATTGAATGTAGCTGTGGTTTTATCACTTCCATTACGTGCATTTTATTCATTGCATGAATATAACACAAATTTGAATGTTTGGGTTATTTTCA